>NC_070602.1:12460000-13119642 GCF_027172205.1 Podarcis raffonei
ACAACATCCCTGTACTCCTCCTCTCTCTCTCCCCATCCCCCAATGTGCTCTCCATATACACCAATGTATAAGCTCAAAACATGACTCTTTATCCTCCTTTTTACTATTACGAAACATAAAAAAACATTCCCCCAATGCTACCCTCCCTGCCCCCATCCCTTGTTTTACTGTTTCTGCTTATCCTATTGCATATCTCTGTATCTTACATTCTGGAACAAAGTGCCTTTTCAGAACATGTAAAACTGTATCAAACATTTATTTTCTACTTTTATATTCCCTTAAAAACCAATAATTTTTTTGTTTTGTTTTGTTTTGTTTTAAAGGTCAGCCTGAAATTGCCCTCCAAAACAAAGTACAACTTAGAACAGGCACAGGCAAACTCAGCCCTCCAGATGTTTTGAGACTACAATTCCCATCATCCCTGACCACTGGTCCTGTTAGCTAGGGATGATGGGAGTTGTAGTCCCAAAACATCTGGCAGGCCGAGTTTGCCTATGCCTGACTTAGAACCTTAAATTTCACTGAATCCAAAAACATTTGCATTACCTGGCGCGATTTGTTGTCCGTGAGCGTGTCTAGATTTGTATAAGAAACAGATAGACCAAATTGGGGGGACGGGACCCTCAGGAAAAAATAACCCGTCTTTGGTGTGTTGGCCTCCAGGCACCCAATCTCACTTCTGTTGACTCCCCTCTTCCAGTGCACCACCAAAAATTTAAGCTCCAGCTCTGTTCAGATAAAAACTGCTCACTCTCACTGTGGTTTCCAGGAACTTGTACAGTGGTACCTCGGGTTAAGAACGTAATTCGTTCTGGAGGTCCGTTCTTAACCTGAAACTGTTCTTAACCTTAAGCACCACTTTAGCTAATGGGGCCTCCTGCTGCCGCCGTGCCGCCAGAGCACGATTTCTGTTCTCATCCTGAAGCAAAGTTCTTAACCCGAGGTACTATTTCTGGGTTAGCGGAGTCTGTAACCTGAAGCGTATGTAACCCGAGGTACCACTGTACTTGGAAGCATTCCTGCCTCTGTAGAAGTTGTTAAGTTGTGGGTGAACATATCAGACGACACAGCAATTCTTCAAGCAGCTCTTGTTTATTCACAGGCCAGAACAGAACTGAACTGAAGGGTTCAGCCAGCCTGCTTATATAGAGCTCCAGTACAATGTAACTGTAACAACTTTCTGTAACTATCCAATCACTGAACGTCACTTTCGATCCCTTATTTGCATATGTGGACCTGAACTATCTACAGTATCCCCCTGCTGGCCCAGGGTGAGAACTTCGGTACATAACAGAAGTGTTCCTAGGATCCCTACACCCAAGGAGCTGTATCGGCAGTGGTGCCCCCACAGCTGAAAAAAGCCACTTTACCGTAATAGCCACGTTATAAATTACTACATTTATGCCACCCAAGTACTCAAAGCGTCTGGAGAAAGGGCAAGGTGAATAGGAAGGGTGAAAAAAATCGCATGCCTTTGCGCCGTGGTGTGAGAAGGACGGGAATCTTCTCCTGTCTTGGATCTCACTGTGACAGTGGCAGCACGTCCCCCCACCCCAAACACATATATGTCACACGCTCCATAGCCTGAGAGATTATTTTTGCACCCCTCCCCTCCTGGGCCTGCACCCCCAATGGAAGCTTGTTTTGTGCCGTCTAATAAATTTCATTTATTGTGCATAGCAAATCTTAACAGTTTGGTCCTGTGCATGCCCACTTTGTAGTAATTTCCTTTGAATTTGGTGGGGTTTACTTCTGGGTTATTATCACACTTGCCTGGGTGTCAGTCCCTCTGACCTCAGTGGAATTTACCTCAGATTAGGCCTGAAGTGAGCCTGCTCTGTGAATGGTCTGTTTTGAAGCGTTCTTATTTCTTGAAGGTAAGCTCTTTTGCTTGTCATGAAAACCAAACCCTGAAAAGAGATTGCTGATTTGTTCAGCCCTTGGCAATGTATTCCAATTTTTGCCTGTGATGGTCAAAGTACAAAAATGGCCCACGTCGTTTGCAGAGATCAGCCTTCTGCTGAGCTATCTTTTCTATATCGTCTGAAACAATTACTTCTGAAGCCTTCTGAATAATTACAGTCCAAAGGCGTCCCTCCTGGTTGGTCTTCGCTCTCCTTGGTTTTGTTTCTTTACAATGCCATGGGAAAGGTTAATGGGTCTCCAATGTTTCCCATCTCCTTGAGTCCTGTTTTAAACTACGGCATTAATTTCTAGCTCATCAGCCATCCTCTGGTCGATTTAGCAAGACACTTGGACTCTTTGTCTTTAACCCTAATAAAGAAGATTGAAAATAAGGTCAAATGGTCTCCAACTGCTTGACTTTAGGGTTCGGTTCTCAGAGCTCATTATCTTCATTTAACTTAATTTCAGGAATGTCTTGCATGGCATCTGTCATTTAGGAAGTCAAACGGCATGCTTCAGCAATGTAATGTCCAGCAGTTTTACACTCACCTAATGAACTCTACTCAGCCAATTATGCCATTCTAACCTTTATTTGCCTTTCTCTTAATTAATCCATCATATTTGTTTAAAGGCCTCTTCCCTTCATATTTTTTCAAATAATATTATTATAAGCAAGCCAACCCCTCTTCAGACAGAAGTTTTTCCAAACATTGCGGCCATCCTTTGAGTGGAATTTTAGGAGGATATTTGTACACTCGGGGTTTCGAAAACCAGAAAGGGGATTTCCTTGGAGACTCAGTGGGCTTGAAACTTCAAATGCAAATTTTGGTGAAAGACCAGTTAATCATAATTTTCCAGGTTGTTGATACGACTTTTGTTTTTCATATTTGCCCAATAACTAGAAGATACATTTAGGTATTTGAAGGGACAAGCCTATATTCAATATCCACTGGGTGAAGGACTCTAGGAAGTGGAGGAAGTCCTGTGTTAATTCAAATAAATTATACATAATAATCATAATCATAATCATAATTTATTATTTATACCCCGCCCATCTGGCTTCCCCAGCCACTCTGGGCTGCTTCCAAAAAAAATATTAAAATACTCTAATACATCAAACATTAAAGGCTTCCCTAAACAGGGCTGCCTTCAGATGTCTTCTAAAAGTCTGGTAGTTGTTCTTCTCTTTGACATCTGGTGGGAGGGCGCCACTACCGAGAAGGCCCTCTGCCTGGTTCCCCGTAACTTGGCTTCTTGTAAGGAGGGAACCACCAGAAGGCCCTCAGCGCTGGACCTCAGTGTCTGGGTAGAACAATGGGGGTGGAGACGCTCCTTCAGGTATACAGGACTGAGGCATATTATAGTGGCCATTGATTAACAACAACAACAGCAACTACTACAGCAAACTTTGCAATGTTAAGCTGTTTTTCATGGCTGTATAAAACTGTAACCTCAAAAGGTAAACAAAGGAAGAGTGGCTTTCGAAAGTAATGGACTACGCGGAAATGGCAAAGCTGACAGCGAAATTAAGAGATAAAAATGATGGACTTTTAATAGAAGAATAGAAGCCTGTTGTGATTTAAAAAAAAAATACTATAGCCAAATGATAAAATAACTGTAATAGATAATTTTTTTGTAATAGATAAAGATACAATGCAGTAGGAAAGGTTTGAGTCAAAACACTATGAAAGTGGAGGTGAGAAGTCAATTTATGAAACAATGTAATTATTTGATATTAAGATTATTGTAAACATGTTTGGAAAATGTAATAAGCAATTTATGCTATAAAAAGGTGCAATATTTCTGGTGGAAATTATCATTCAAAAATGATCAAAAATGCCAATTTGATGCCATTAACCTCTTCCTAGCTTTCTCAAACCTAGCAGTCACATTCCATACCTATCCAGGATTAAAAGGCATGGATTCAGTGCAGATTTGAGCAGCAGAACATCTCATCTGACATCTAATCTCTCTCTAAATATTATCATAAATAGTGAAGCATTGTAAAACAGTTCCACATTTTCCGGGAGGGAAGCCACATTAGGTCTGTCATACGATTTCCCAAACAACCTAAATTAGGGAATTAAGCTTGGTTTAATTATCATCCCTTCTCTTTTGAGATCCTAAAATGGTCATGTGGGGTTGGAGGCAAAGGCAAAGAATCCCTAACAGGATTCTCTGCATCCCCACAAAACCACAATTTCCCAAGATTCTTTTGGGAGAAATAATGAATGCTAAATTCACAGCTTTTTTTCAGCCAGAACTCACCAGAACTCAGTTCTGGCATCTCTCGGGTGGGAGGCACATCTTTTTCTAGACAAATAGCACTAGCTAAACTGTTGTAAGACTATTATAAGTGTTTAGTGCAGACACACCCTTAGCATTAGTGATCGTTTCTGTGAAAACCTCTGCATTTCTCACGCACACAGACTTTGTTGCTCCCTCCATCATTCACACCTTGGCATGTGCAACTGGTTCTTGCATCCTTCGAAGGAGACCTGTGGAGAAAAACACCTTTGCCCAGCTCTGTTTTAAAACTGCCTTCTTGATGGCTTCCTCCTTTTGTTAATTTCCATTATTGGTGCTCAGTTCTCCTCACAGCTGCCTCCTGTGCCCTTTTCACGAAGAGTCCTGCCAATTTTTTTGGGGGGAAAAGCTAAGTAGTTTTAAAATATTTGCCAGCATAGCTCTTTTGGATAACACCAATGGAAGGACAAGCAGGAAGGTGGGGACATAATCACTGAATTTTTTTTCTTCCCGTGTATAAAAGTGAAAACCCCACTTTCTCCTGAGCTTAGCTCAGTCAGGGAAATGATGGCCCAGTGCTAACCCTAGGCTAGTTGCCAAAACAACTCGTAGGAGTTTGCCATGGTAATTGTTTTCTTAGGAAAAGAGACTTCCCTCTGCTGAGAGAGAAAATACATTTCCCTCCTGGCCCAAACAGTTATTTATTAATAGTCTTCATGAATTGCCTTTCTGCTCATGAGGCAATATAAAAACAACTGCAATTTTAAAATAAAAATATAAAAATAAAACACCAACTGTGTCCAAACTTGACGGAAAAAGGTTGTTCCGTGATCTCAGGAACCTTCAAGGAAAATTTGGTTAAGTGGTGTCCAAATGCATTGCAAACAATTTGTATATACTGTTTGACTATAAGGCTGTCATATGCCCAGAATTTCCCTGACATATTCAAAATTTGTCCGTCGAAAATGGAGTCTGGGTGGAATTTTCTAAAATCCATTAAAATGTCCGGGAAAATCTGGGTGTATGGCAGCCCATATCAGAAGTGTTGTTGCTTTTTTGATGAATTTCCTAAAAAATAGAATGAAAAGTTCATTTTGGGGGGAGATTTTGCAACAAAAAGGTCAACAACTTTGCCCCCCCAAAAAAACTTTTGTGTCCAGATTTTCACTTTTTGAAATATGGCAATCCTATTTAACTATAAGAAGAAAACCTCTATGTGGTTTACAAAATATATAACAGATACAGGTAGGGACCGTGTCTTCTTTCACATCCAATTTTATATATATATATATATAGAGAGAGAGAGAGAGAGAGAGAGAGACACATTTGTATTATTTTGTATTTTATAATCAAGTTATTTGTTAATATAAACGTTGTAAGCTGTATTGAATCTTGGGAGAAAGGAGGGATATACATCAATTTAATAATAATAATAATAATAATAAGAAGAAGAAGAAGAAGAAGAAGAAGAAGAAGAAGGATGATGTAGTAAGATCAACTACATCCACAAGTTGTCCATGAAAGACAAAATTGTGAATTAGTAACTGATGCCACCTTCTCAATTATGGCATGCTTCCACAACAGGCTCCTCTGGGCAATCTCAAAGAGGATTCAGTCTAAGTTATGCTCTGAATCAGCATATCCGGTCCCCTAAAACATTTGCTTCTGTACTGTAGCCTTCTTCACGCTGATCTCCCCAAGAAGCTGTTGGACTCTAACTCCCATCAGCCCCTGCCAATATGGCTAATGGCCAGGGATTGTGGAAGTTATAGTCCAACAACTTCTGGAGGATGCCAGGTTGGGCAAGACAGATGCAATGGACTCATAGAACTGACCCTCCAAGCATCCCTATTTTCCAGGGACATCCCTGATTTAGAGAAGCCGTACCGGTTTCTGATTTGATCCCGGAATGACCCGCTTTCCCTTAAAGGTAAAGGTAAAGGTATCCCTAACTGTTAGGTCCAGTCGCGGATGACTCTGTGGTTGCAACACTCATCTCGCTTTACTGGTTGAGGGAGCCAGTGTACAGCTTCCGGGTCATGTGGCCAGCATGACAAAGCCACTTCTGGCAAACTAGAGCAGTGAACGGAAACGCCGTTTACATTCCTGCCAGAGCGGTACCTATTTATCTACTTGCACTTTGACGTGCTTTCGAACTGCTAGGTGGGCAGGAGCTGAGACTGAACAACAGGAGCTCACCCCATCGCAAGGATTCGAACCGCCGACCTTCTGATCGGCAAGCCCTAGGCTCTGTGGTTTAGACCACAGCGCCACCCGTATCCCCACTTTTCCTTAGGATGTCTCTATTTTCATTGGAGAAATGTTGGAGGGTATGGAGTTATCTGACCCCCGAGCCATCTGAAGGCAATCCTGTATAGGGGAGGTTTTTTTAAAAAAAATGCTTAATGTTTCATTATGTTTTTATATACTTTGGAAGCTGCCCAGAGTGCTGGGGCAACCCAGAAAGATGTGTTGGGTATAAATAGTATCATTATGGAATGGGACATCCCTATTTTCACCGGATAAATGTTGGAGGGGGTGATAGAACTGGGGGAACCTTGGGAAAATCTTGCTTTGTTTTGTTTTGAAAAGCGTTTATACTAACTTTATTGTCAGCTACTTTGCAGAGGCTGTTTGCCTCGAAAAGTAAATAGCCAAATAAACAAACAACAGTTAAAGTCACAGTGACATTGCAGGTCATTTCTATCTGGGCCAGTCATTTGACTACCTTGCCCTCTGCTTTGTCTTCATGCCAGGAAAAACTTCCCCCGATAAATAACTGCAGCTGCTGTTTGAAAAGCACAGAAACAGGGTGTTTTTTAAAAAACACAAATGAAAGGAATAACAAGCAGGAGACCTCTAATTGGTTCCTTGGTGTCATTTTTGACCTTGGAAAATCTGACACCTGCCCTTGTAACTACTGTTTACGTCTCTGTTGTAGCCGGTGCTTTTTAATCTTTGAAACCCAAATGACTAAATAACGAAAACAGAGGTCTCATTTTCCAACCTGGGGTGGGCAGGAGGAAGACGCAACACCCAATGAAAGCACAGCATAGAATAAATCAATAAGCAAAGAAAAAGAATAACAAGGAAGAAAGTTTCTTTCTTGGCAGGTGGTTCCCAAGTGAAAAAAGTTATAAGGAGCCCTGCTTTCGTTTTCATAACTTTGAATGCAGTGCCTGGATGGGTTTACCTGAACAGGAAGGGAGCATACATGCAGAAAGTCCCAGGTTCAGTTCCTGGCAGCTGCAGTTAAAAGGATCAGGGAGATTTGAGACAATTATATTAATACAGTGGTACCTCGGGTTAAGTACTTAATTCGTTTCAGAGGTCCGTTCTTAACCTGAAACTGTTCTTAACCTGAAGCACCACTTTAGCTAATGGGGCCTCCTGCCGCCGCCACACCGCTGGAGCACGATTTCTGTTCTCATCCTGAAGCAAAATTCTTAACCTGAAGCACTATTTCTGGGTTAGCGGAGTCTGTAACCTGAAGCGAATGTAACCTGAAGCGTATGTAACCTGAGGTACCACTGTAGTTATATTTCCAAAGACTGGATATTATATATTTGAACTTTTCAATGGGGGGTGTGGGGGTGAGACCATTCACAGGTTTCCAAAGGAACAGAGAACCCAAAAAATTTTTATGCTACATGGTAGGGCTTTATACCCTACAATTCTGCATAACCGACCTTATGAAATTTGGTTGTCTTAATGGTTCCTTCTGAGGAAAGTCTATTATATAGCCTTCGTATTGCGATGTAACTCCTGTGGTCTTTACTTGAATTGCTTTGTTTGAATGTCCAATTCTTTTGTTGCAATCCAAATTCTAAAAAATATGTTTGCTCAAAGTAGGTGTTGGGGGAAATGTGTGCCTCAGACCCTAGAGAACTTCTGCCAGTCAGAGTAGACATTATTGGCACAGATGGACAGATAGTCTGTGCGTTCATGGCAGCTTCCTATACTGAAGGTCCGTAGCTCAGTGGGTAGAGCACATGCTCTGAAGGTCCCATGATCAAGCCTTGGCCATCACTTTAAAAATCAAATCAAAGATGATGAAAGGTGTTTCTGTGGAGAGCTGCTGCCAGACATGACTGGAGATGCATAATAATAATAATAATAATAATAATAATAATAATAATTTATTTATACTTCGCCCATCTGGCTGGGTTTCCCCAGCCACTCTGGGCGGCTTCCAACAAAGTATTAAAATACAGTGGTCTGTTAAACATTAAAAGCTTCCCTAAACAGGGCTGCCTTCAGATGTCTTCTAAATGTCAGGTAGTTGTTCTCTCTTTGACATCTGATGGGAGAGCATTCCACAGGACGGGTGCTACTACCGAGAAGGCCCTCTGCCTGGTTCTCTGTAACTTGGCTTCTCGCAGTGAGGGAACCGCCAGAAGGCCCTCGGCGCTGGACCTCAGTGTCACGGCAGAACGATGGGGGTGGAAACGCTCCTTCAAGTATACTGGACCAAGGCCATTTAGGGCTTTAAAGGTAAGCACCAACACTTTGAATTGTGCTCAGAAACGTACTGGTAGCCAATGTACATCTTTCAAGACCGGTGTTATGTGGTCTTGGCGGCCGCTCACAGTCACCAGTCTAGCTGCCACATTCTGGATTAGTTGTAGTTTCCGGGTCACCTTCAAAGGTAGCCCCACATAGAGCACATTGCAGTCATCCAAGCGAGAGATAACTAGAGCATGCACCACTCTGGCGAGACAGTCCATGGGCAGGTAGGGTCTCAGCCTGAGTACCAGATGGAGCTGGCAAACAGCTGCCCTGGACACAGAATTGACCTGTGCCTCCATGGACAGCTGTGAGTCCAAAATGACTCCCAGGCTGCACACCTGGTCCTTCAGGGGCACAGTTACCCCATTCAGGACCAGGGAATCCTCCACACCTGCCCGCCCCCGTCCCCCCAAAACAGTACTTCTGTCTTGTCAGGATTCAACCTCAATCTGTTAGCCGCCATCCATCCTCCAACTGCCTCCAGGCACTCACACAGGACCTTCACTGGTTCTGATTTGAAAGAGAGGTAGAGCTGGGTATCTTCCGCATATTGAAGAACACCCAGCCCAAACCCCCTGATGATCTCTCTGCACTAAGGGCTTGATGCAGTGGAAGGCCACTTCCTATGCTCCTGTACTGTGAAGACAAAAACAGGAATTGGTAGATGTCATTGTGTAAGTTGCACCACCATTAACCCCCCCCCCACTACATTTACTGATCCTTAGCAGGTTTTAACTCCGGGAAGCATTTAAAAAAATGGGATTTTGCCCTTGCAGTTTAAATGTCACAGTCCATTTGACCACATCAGGACTCTGCTGCCTTATGTATAATAGATCCAGGCTGAGCCTACGAGAGGGTTTTCAAAGGGCAGTGCGGTCTCAGCATCCGCACCAGGCGACTTCAAAGCATGCACCTCTCAAAAGATCATGTCATTCTCCAACGGCAAAACACTTACTGACAGCTGAACTGCTTTGCGTACACCTTCACGTATTCCATCCAGCCTGATTCTTAAAGAACGCCTCCCGGGAATTGTTAACGCGGTGCATTATGCAATTCTTTTAAATATAGCAACACCGGTTTAAGAGCTCGTCTTTCAACAGAATGCGCTCCTCGTGTCTGTTTTTATTACATAGCTGATCCGCACATGTTATGGCTGTATAACGTAAAGAGGCCTTTGATTGCAATGTGTCTGGCTTGAGATGGCAAGCGTTACTGGAAGCTCCAGCCGCTGTAGAATGCGGCTGCCTGCTTGGTAGCAGCTACTGCTGCGTTGTGGCTAATAGCACAATCTTATTGTTATGTACCACCCCAATATATCTGACCAAACTGCGGGAGGCAGTGGAAGACAGGAGTGCCTGGCGTGCTCTGGTCCATGGGATCACGAAGAGTCGGACACGACTAAACGACTAAACAACAACAACCCCAATATATGCATGGTAAAGGGACTACAGGGGTTCCTGGAGCTTATCCAGAGTTTGGTTTCCGTGGAATGAAGGTCAGAGAGGACCAAGGTGTCTTCAGGATATATGGTTTTATTTGCACATATATACAACCTGAGCAAAGCGACGCGGGTGGCACTGTGGGTTAAACCACAGAGCCTAGGACTTGCCGATCAGGTCAGCAGTTCGAATCCCCACGACGGGGTGAGCTCCTGTTGTTCAGTCCCAGCTCCTGCCAACCTAGCAGTTTGAAAGCACAAAGTGCAAGTAGATAAATAGGTACCGCTCCAGTGGGAAGGTAAATGGTGTTTCCGTGTGCTACTCTGGTTCGCCAGAAGTGGCTTAGTCATGCTGGCCACATGACCCGGAAGCTGTCTGAGGACAAACGCCGGCTCCCTCGGCCGATAAAGCGAGATGAGCGCCCAGAGTCGGTCATGACTGGACCTAATGGTCAGGGGTCCCTTTACCTTTACAACCTGAGTATAAGATGTAGACACTCACAGCATTCACACCCTGACAGATATTGCTTCTCCTTCTGCCATGGTTTTGGATCCAGCACAGGGCAAGCATGCCTGTCTCCAGCTTCCAGGCTGCTTTCAGCTCAGCTCTCACATACTACCCTGGCTATTGTTCTCCTACCAAGAGGCTTGGGGGAGCCCCAGTGGTTGCAAAGTAAAAACAACAACATACAGTACAGGGGATCCTCAGGTAGGAACAGCCCAATGAGATCTGAACTTGCAAAGCTATACAGTGGTACCTTGGTTCTCAAAGGCCTTGGTACTCAAAACAACTTGGAACCCAAACACTGCAAACCTGGAAGTATGTATTCCGGTTTGCGAACTTTTTTTGGAAGCCGAACATGCTCCATTTTGAGTGTTACACTTTCAATTTGAGTGCCACACTTCCGTTTTGAGTGTTATGCTGAGGTCTGTCTGTTTTTGCTATTTATTTTGAGTTTTTGTGGCTCTTTTTGTTTTGTTTTTGTGACTTTGTGGAGCCCGGTTCAGCTACTGATTGATTGATTGTGACTGCAGGACATTGTTTATTGCTTTCATTTTATGGATCAATGGTCTCGTTAGATAGTAAAATTCATGTGAAACTGATGTTTTAGGGGTTGTTTTTTTAAAAGTCTGGAACGGATTAATGCATTTTGCATTACTTTCTATGGGAAAGCGCGCCTTGGTTTTGGAACGCTTTGGTTCTGGAACGGAGTTCTGGAACGGGTTAAGTTTGAGAACGAAGGTACCACTGTATGGGGGGGGGGGGGGAGAATGGAATCCTGAGTGGCTGCAGTCCATGCTGCAACTTTTTACTGCAGATATCCCTTGCCAACAGTAAAGACCTAAGCAGCCCTGGGTCCTGTAGATGTTCACTCTGCCATTGTCTGCTTCATGAAATAGCGCTGGGAGAGCAGTCTGCACAGGGTCCCAGCCAGGGCTGGTGTTGGGGTTCGGTTTCACTGAGCATCTGCTGCCAAGCCCCGCAACCCCCAAAAGCTGCTTCCGCCTGCTCCCCTCCCCAAGTGAGCAAGCTGCAAAAACAGCAAGGGGGAAGCAGCAGCCTCTCCTTTGCCTTGCCCTTCCCCTATCGACAGTGGAGCAGACCAGGACCCAGAGGAACGTGACAGTTGTATGAGCAGCAGCAACAGAAACAAGGTTGGGGCTACTCAGAGAGGACTCTGCAAAAGAAGTATTTTGCAGTATTTTTTTGCTTCTTGGTTGAATGGTGCCCTAAGATTGCTTTGCCCTGCTGTGCATCACTTCTTTACATTTAATTGCATTTCTCATTTGGCTGCCCATTCACTTGGTTTGGAGATATCCCTTTTGGAGCTCTTCAAAATCTCTACATTTGTGCTCTGAGGCTATTGGCCGGGAATGCAATTACCGTAATAAATAAAAATGAGGGAAGGAGGCAACCCTGTTTAGTTCCTCGATATAACGTGAGATGTGTGGAAATTTAGATTTTTTCTTATGTTGTATGTAGAAGGGGAATAACGGTAAAGGACCCATGGACGGTTAAGTCCAGTCAAAGGCGACTATGGGGTTGTGGTGCTCATCTCACACTCAGGCCAAGGGAGCTGGTGTTTATCCGCAGACAGCTTTCCGGGTCAAGTGGCCAGCATGACTAAACCGCTTCTGGCACAATGGAACACGATGACGGAAACCACAGCACACGAAAACGCCATTTACCTTCCCGCCGCAGTGGTACCTATTTATCTACTTGCACTGGTGTGCTTTCGAACTGCTATGTAGGCAGGAGCTGGGACAGAGCAACAGGAGCTCTTCCTGTCGTGCAGATTCGAACCGTCAACCTTCTGATTGGCAAGCCCAAGAGGCTCAGTGGTTTAGACCACAGCACCACCCACATCCCTTAGAACGGGAATACGTAGCTCTCAAGGCGTTTATAAATTTAGGGTCAAATTCGCAAAGTGAATGAGTTTTAGTAAAAACTGCCAACTGGAATAATCAAAAGCCTTAAATAAAACTGGAGAAAGTTAGGGAAGACCTTGTCACTCTGCTGCGTTTCTGTGTAACACAGCGGTGTGTGTATTACAACAGTGTAATACGTTCTTGTTTACTTCCACTTTTGCTTTCTATTTATACACACCCATGAAGCAGTTCCACAGAAGGGCGGAGCGGGTCCCCAGGCAACAACATGTTTATGTATTTAGTATTAATTAACATGGTTGCAATGCATTAAGGAAGACAACTGTTTTCTTTTAAGTAATATCTGTGGTTTGACCAGTAAATTATGTGCAGTGTAGCAACTTCTTGCTTAGTTCCACTTCAGTTTTCTCTTTATATACTCATGTAGTTATACAGAAATGAATGCAATAGAGCTTCAGACAAAAACATGTTTATGGATTTCAGATTCTGGAAGTTATCGATATTACATCTCTACAGAAATGTCAAGTGCCACCATACTATTTTTTTCTAATTTAGAAATATCCCCCCCCCCCCCCAGTTTAGAAATCCAGTGGAAATTTGTCTAGAATTCTCATTTTTGACCAAAAATAAAACCATAGGATTATTTTTCCCCCAAACAATAACACTTCCTCCTTCGGATGTCTAAAGGAAGTCTAATATGAAATGCACATTTAAAACAGCATAATTAGCAGGATAATAAAATATTTTCATAAGTACAGAACATATCAGCTGCTGTTGCTGCCAATATTGCCAGCTGTGGTTCATTGTGAGCAGTGGCTGTGGAAGATCAGGCTCCAGGACCTAGCACTGAACTAAGAGGTCTCTGAACTCTTCAGCAGCTTTTGTTTTTGTAGCTGGAGTCAGTCACTGGTCCAGCCCTCCCTGGCCAGGTGGGGAAAGGTCTGCAAGGCAGGGAGCAGGTCTTCCAGGTTATCATAGCCGAGATCAGGATTATCAAATTTTTACGCCAGGGCTAGTAATAGAATCATAGAATTCTAGAGTTAGAAGGGACCCCCAGTCATCTAGTCCAACCCCTTACAATGCAGGAATCGTAACTAGAGCACCCAGGACAGATGACCGACCATCCAACCTCTGCTTGACAGCCTTCAAGGAAGGAGAGTCCACCACCTTCGGAGGGAGTCCGTTCCACTGCCAAACAGCTCTTGCCATCAGAAAATTCTTCCAGATGTTTAGTAGGAATCTCTGCTCCTAAAAAATAGGAATAAAATATTTTATACACTAACTTATAGCCCCAGACCCATTTCCTTTACCATACTCACCTGTAAACTGAAGCTCCAGAGAGACCTCCCCAGAACAATCCTGAAATGCATTTTAATTTTATAAAAAAATTGAATTTGCAAATTTCTGGATTTTCAGCTCAAATTGGATGGAGTCCCAGCCTTGTGTGTTTGCTTCCCTCCTCTCCCCAGCTCTAAGAAACAGATGTTTATTATTCACTTATTGGTTCATTATTGCTGTTTGTTCACGTTATCTATGTACTTCATTAGCTATTCACTTGAGCCGTTCCCTGGTGTTAAATCAGCAAAATGTTGGTTGCTTAATCCGAGTTGCATGGTGAAGGGTAAGGTAAAGGTAAAAGGACCCCTGACCATTAGGTACAGTTGTGACTGACTCTGGGGTTGCTGCGCTCATCTCGCTTTATTGGCCGAGGGAGCTGGTGTACAGCTTCCGGGTCATGTGGCCAGCATGACTAAGCCGCTTCTGGCGAACCAGAGCAGCGCACGGGAACGCCGTTTACCTTCCCGCCGGAGCGGTACCTATTTATCTACTTGTACTTGACGTGCTTTCAAACTGCTAGGTTGGCAGGAGCAAGGACCGAGGAACGGAAGCTCACCCCGTCGCAGGGATTTGAACCGTCAACCTTCTGATCGGTAAGTCCTAGGCTCTGTGGTTTAACCGACAGCGCCACCCGCGTCCCTTATGGTGAAGGGTAAATAAGCCAAAAACCCAGCTCTCAACAGGTGGAGTTTTAAAAGGCCCACTCCTTTTAATACTTAATCATTCTTTTTTTAAAAAACCCTTAAAAGTAAAGGCTGTTCATCGGACTTTCAATTTTGTATGCTAACTTTACCAAAAGAGACAGCAGCCTTTATCTTTCATTTCAGCCCTCCCATTCACTGGAGCTGCCCTAATTTTATGGTCTCTTGGGAATTTCACTGCAGGATTAGCTGAAACTTGATGCTTGGAAACACGGAGGAGTTTCCCCAACTTTCTGATTCAAGGAAGTTATCAGCTGATAAATGCCAGGTGCCTAGGGAATTTGTGCAGACAACATGACCTTTTTGAAGATAATTTGACTTTCAGATCCACTGTAGTCCTGTCAAAAGCATGGACTCATTCACACATTCGTTTGGGGTTTTTTTTGAGTTCTCATTATGCATATAAGTGAATGTGTGAAACACATTTTTTTTTACTGTGCTTCCAACTTCATGCAACAAGTACGGTAGTCTACAGGGGGTCTGCATGGAAGGTATTCAACCTGCATTTCTCCAGGTGTAGCATTTACCATAAGGTGCAGTGTGGTTCTCCAAACGGTCAGAATTTTGTCAGGAGGATTCAATTGAATACCAGACATTCAGTGCAATTAATGTGCTCTGTGGCCCTGGCACAATACAGCCACTTTGGGGGAGGGAATTCTAACTTTTTGCAGTTAGGAAAGTGATGGAGAAAATGTGGGATGAACAGGAGGTTAACGGGAAGGTATCTAACCACTTTGCAAGCCAATCAGGATGACTGTTCCATATAACCTCTTTGCAAGCCAAACAGAACACACCAGCTACACCTGTTGAATTTCCAGTTTTAAAATGCTTTTGCATCTGTCCAGCTGCCGTACAGGCATACGATCAAATGCACCTAGCTTTATTATGCGGCAAATGCATAAATACGCAGGCAAAGGAAACCCACCGCGATGATCTCATCCTTGCGTCATGCTTATTCTCGGGCGCACATGCTGGCGAGCTGGCCCTAGTCCCAGCCACGTGGCCCGTTACAGATTTGAGGGCCGGCTGGGGCGCGTCTTCGCTCCCAGCCGAGGCGCCTGCACGGTTTAGCCTCGCCGGGGCCAAAAAAAGCACGGCTCTCCTGGTTCCTGACGAAACGAACATCCACGAGAGAGACGAAGGAGGGGAAATGCGAGCAGGGCTGGGCGGGCCAATGGCGCTTGCTTGGCAGTCTCGCTCCTGTTTCCTCGGCAGGAGGACACAATGGAAGTGGCCCAACTTGGAACGGTGCAAAGTTGTTGCGTGGAGAGACCCTTGCTGAGCTCTCGCTATCCGGCTGCATAAAGTGCGCGCGTGTGTATGTGACACTTTTAACACTCTGTAGCGGGATCCGAAGAATTGCTTACTCGAGAGTAAGCCCCGATGAAGTGAATGACTCTTGAGCAAATGAGCATTAGGATTGCAGCGGGCGCAGCAAGACGCAACGCGTGTTTCGTTGAGAAGCAAATCGTGCCCCATTGAAGCGGCGAGCACACCTAACCTCACTAATCTGGGATGGGGAGGGTCTCGTGGGGGTTTACTCCCGAGTAAATGTCCCTAGGATCGTGCTGTAGGCATAAGGATTGCAGTCTAGCCGCGATTTCACAGACGTTTCCTAGGAAACAATAGTCAAACCCCTGAAAAAATAATCACCGAACAGGAGTGCCAATTTGGCTCCACAACTGGGTGTCCCGCGGCCGTGGGTGCCATGTAGCGAAATTTGTGGGTGTCCGGCCTTCATGGGGAATTTTGTGAGTGTTGGGGCAGCAAGGAAGTTGGCACCTATGCCACCAAGTGAACGGGCGATTCAAATTCAGACGAGTTGTCGGAAGTATTTACAAATAATTATTTTTGTGGGAAATTATTGAACCATAAAGCTAATCTCTTATTAACTAACATTCTCTCTATTAACAAGCAATAAAGCCCGTAAACTGGTTTATCTCTTCTTGCTAGTTTTCGCAGTTTGTCTACTCGGAAGTAAAGCCCATTTTCAGTGGGATTTACTCCCAAGAAAGCGCGTTCCAGGTCGCAGCTTAACGCAACTTTTCACCAACGCAAACCGGATCGGGCATTATACAAGGTTTTTATATACGTATTCCGGAATACTTCCAAGGAGGCACGCATCGGATCGGGTCCCACGGGTCCCCGCCTCACATAAGCTCCCATCGTTGCAGCGCGATCCGGTGTATGTTTACTCGGAAGTAAGACCCATTGTGTCGGATGGGGGCGGGGCTTGCTTCTTAGCTAAGTGTGGACAGAATCGGGACCTCGTAGTGCAACCGTAGCAAGCAGCTCCCACCGTGATCAACGAGGCGTGTTTCCAGGTAAGTATACACAGGGTTGTGGTCATAAAAAACCTTAATTTTGCAGCATGCCTGATTTCGGTAAAGTTTACTTTTCCAAGCAAGCAAAGTCCGTCCCCGGACTCGTTGGCAAAGACCATCCTTCTCGTTTTCTCCTTGAAAAGGAGAAAAACCAACAGAAACCAGAAAAGTGCATTTCTGGGCAAGGCGACCCCTCGAGCATCTTTTCCCAGAGGCAAGTCCCACACTGACTTCCCGGAGACTGCCTGCAGGATCACAGCCCTGGAGCCAATACGCACCTCCCTTGCATGAGAAGCCGACTCGCGAGTAAGCGCACTCAGCGCCTTGCAAAAACAAAACACAGCCTCGCGCGCAACGGCTCCGCAACTGGTTCCCAAAGAAGCGAAAAACCTATGGAAAGCAATGCGCCCAAGGAGAATCCCAAGGCTCAAATTCATATCGCCGGCCTGTGTTATTTCGCCGCACGTTTTCTTGCGGTTGCTTGCTAACGAGGGAGGGTGTAAGAGTCTTAACAGTTGCTCCCCTTCACTCGCGCTTGCAAACCGGCGGCGCCCGCTTTCCTTCCAAAGTCTCTGCAAACGGAGTCCAGTCCCGCCCCACTTTTTTTTTTAAAGTCCGGACAGTGTTGCAAAAACAAATAATTTGCATACTGCAAAAAAAATCTTTTTTGCATGCTTTAAAGAGGCCTCCTCGGTGTTTTTTCTTTCCAAAACATTGCCGAGGGACTCCTCGCTGCATTTTCTTTCCAACCCTCCCCACCTCCTTTTCTTCAAACACCCCCCCCTTTTTTTTTTGCTAAGCTATAGCAGAGAGTTTGCATTAAGAGAGAGCGCCACTGGACGCGCCGTAGCCGCAAGGACACAGCAAGCACTTTCCTCCTCCAAGCCTCTGCTGCAGCAGCTGGAGAGTTGGGATCGGGACGCGGGGAGGGGGGGGTAAAGGGAAGGAAAAACAAGGGAGGGGGGAAGAGAGCGAGCGAGAGAGGAGGATTTACAAATGCAAAGCAGCAGCTGAGGACGCAACAGCAGCTGCTGTTGCCGCTGCCCAGAACAGAAGCCCTGGCAGTCTGGCGACTAAGGCGGGGGGAGGGAGGGAGTGGAGTGGCTGGGTGGGGGTTGGATTTTTTTTTTTAATGTATTTTTTTCCGGGTTGCGAGCAGCAGACAGCGGCGTCCACGGGGCGCGGAGGCGTCAGTTGTTGCAGCCGCCGCCGCCAGAGTGCTATTGTGTGTGAACTGGGGGAAGAGCGAGAGAGAGAAAAAGAAAGAGCGCACAGATCTAAAGGGAAAAAAAGAGAGAGACATTTGCACACACCAGCATGCACACAGACACACACACTCCCCCATATGCAGGGAAAGTATCGCGAGAGCGCTCTGGCTAACAACCTGCTTCGCAACACACACAGGAGCGCTGCACCGCTGCTGGGTTGCCAGCAACAAGAAACAGCGCTCGGAGCAACCCGGACGGTGGGGAGGCGAGGCGCGCGCGCACACACATACACGCGCGCGCGCATACACACACACATCTGGGGGGAGAGGCTCGGAGTTTGGGGAGCGGAGTTGTCGGGGTGGGGAAGAGCAAGAGGGAGAGAGCGGCGCACATGCAGATCTCCAGCGGCACCCCTGAGCAACACCCAGCCAGGCTGGTGAGTAAAAACGCTTGCTCTGCTCTGCGCGTGTGTTGTGTTGTGGTTGCTGCACGTTCTCCATTGCTTTTAAAGGCCGGGGCGGGGGGGAAGCCTGCGGCAGTGCTGGTGGGTGGCTCGAGATTTTTCTCTCTCTCTCCCCCCTCCTCCGCGTATTCCACCTTTCCAAAGCTAAGCAGCCCCCACCCCGCTCTTCCTGGCAGCTTGGATTGCACGCGGATCCGTGCGCTTTGGGGCTGCGCTTCGGAGCACAAAGGGGCCCGAGAGCTCAGCGGGTTGGCTTTAAAAAGTTGCAAAGAAGTCTGGTGGCGGCGGCTATGGGGAGAGCAGCCTCAGGAATTCTGGATCTCAGATATATATGTGTGTGTGTAGTTTGCCCCCCTTGCCACCCCCCCGAAAAAGTTTTCAAACTGCAAGTGCCGAACTTTCAGCTCCTCCGGCTGCTGCGCCCCGCACCTCTCCAAAGGTCAAGCGGTTATGTCCTCCATTTCGAGTAATACGATTTGTTATTTAAGTAACTTTTCCCGGGGTGGAGGAGGAGGAGGGTAGTGGCGGCGGCAGGATTTTGAAGGAGGGAAGGACTCGCTCAGTTTAAGTTTGAGATTTAATAGATGGCTATAATTGGGGGGGGGCGGTTGTTGGAACTTTAAAAGGCAGCAAGCTGTGGTTGGCTGGTAGTTAGATTTGAAGTAACATATGGCATTAAAAGGGGCACAGCTGGAGGTTGCATTTCCATCGCAGTGAAGTCAGAGCAGCTGACTTTCCAGCTTGCGGTGTAATTAGCAAACGGAGCACTCCCTCCCATTCGCTCCTCGCTCCTCTCTTCTCTCCCCCCCCACACTCTTTTTTCACACACATACAAGCTTTCTTCCGTTACTGGCTAGCAGAAAACCCCTGCTCTTCCCAGTCCCTAGGGTGATCACCCACTTGAAAAGGCAAGGAGGGGGTAAAACAAAACAGAAACCCAAACGAGCTTGAGTTCCTCCATAACTCTTTTTGGGGGGACGTGGGGGGGGGAGAGAGAAAGGAGACCGTCTTTTCTTTCTCCAAATGAGCCCTTCAACCGCCTGCTCAGCAGCTGTTCAAGGTAAGGTGTCTTAAGAAACTACCTACCAACTTAAAGGAGTCTTATTGCAGTTTGTTTGGGGTGTGTGTGTGTGTAGGTGCCTTTTGCTTTTGATAACTTCCAGGGCAATCTATAGATAGATATGAAATGCTGGTTTTCTTTTTTCTTCTTAAGTGGGAAGATTGGCTTTTTGTTTTAAAAAAAGAAAAGACCGTATGTGTATGATTATTCACGAATGAAGGTATTTGCTGGGGGTGGAGGATGCAAAATGCACTTGTTTTTGTAAATCTGTGTGCGTGCAATACACACTTTTAATATATAAAATAGCTACGGGGGGGGGGGGGTGTCCCAAAGTTAAGATTTCCAGGAATGCACAAAAAAGCAAAGTCTTCTCTCCCTTTCTCTAAAGCTGATTGCTGTTAAGACAAAGGTTGGGGGCGTTACTTTCTTTAGAAGCTTTGGTTTACTTAAGAGTCAAGTTTTTCCTGTTTTTGAAGCAGGTGTTCTGGTGTGGGAGGCATCTATCTCTTTTTTAAGCAATTCAAACAGAAATGATAGACGATGAACAGTTGAACTGTTATCTCCAAGGCTCCAGTTTACCCCCCCCCCCCCGCAGCCACTCTTGTTTGTTTGTTAACAGCTGCTTCAGGAGGCCTGTGGCTTTCATAGTAGCATTCAAGTTTTTCCTGTTTTTGAACAGGTTATGAAGGAAGAATGGAGTTTCCAGACCATAGCCGGCAGTTGCTGCAGTGTCTGAGTCAGCAGCGTCACCAGGGCTTCCTGTGTGACTGCACTGTTTTAGTTGGAGACGCTCAGTTCCGAGCCCACAGAGCGGTCCTCGCCTCTTGCAGCATGTACTTCCATCTTTTCTACAGGGACCAGCTAGACAAAAGGGACATTGTGCATCTGAACAGTGACATCGTCACCGCCCCGGCCTTCGGCTTGCTCCTCGAATTCATGTACCAAGGCAAGCTGGAGTTCAGCAGCCTCCCGGTCGAGGATGTGCTCGCCGCAGCCAGCTATCTGCACATGTACGACATTGTGAAAGTCTGCAAGGGCAAGCTGAAAGATAAGGAATTGTGCGTGGACGAGAAGACGAACGGCAGTGGCGGGGCCCATTCAGAGAAGGACGCCCGGGTCCTGGATGACGGAGTACCCTTGGGGCACGGCGAGTTCAGCCCCGGAGAGAAATACAAAATGATTGCTGCAGAATACGAACGTTCTGCTGGAAAGGATAAGGGCAGCAGTTACCCAGGCTGGTCTCTCGATCTTGTCGGCTCCGTGTTAGGCGAGGCAGAATTGGACACCGTGGCAGCTGAAAAAGCAAGGGCGAACGTCAGCAGTTCGGCGGGACCTGCGTCCCAAAGACCTCCTCGCCACCCCTTGGCTTTGAGGGAGGCCGAGTGTGCTTTAGACCTGTCCTTCAAGCCCCTGGCAGGGCGAGATGGCTTCCAGCCTTCCTACATCTTCGGACAGCTGGCTGCTGATGGGCCACCGCGGCAGGGGAGCGAGCCTTTTGTCAAAGACGAAGAAGAGTCTCTGTCGGACGGGGAAGACGGCGAGGAGAGGGGCCTAGAAAGCCAGGGCTTTGGGAATTCTGGCCAGAGCCTGGCCCTAGGGCTGGGGACCATGTTTGTTGCCAGCAATGGGGACACTCCCGTGACGCCAGAGGAAGACATCGACCAGGAGCGGGAGGCGAGCGAGGACGACATGGCTTCTTCCGACGTCTCGTCCTCGGGGGTCGTGGTGCCAACCGGGCACATTTGCATCTGCCCACTCTGCAGCAAAGTCTTCCCCAGCCCGCACGTCCTGCAGCTCCACCTCAGCTCCCACTTCCGAGACAAGGACGGCTCTCGGACCAGGCTCTCTCCGGACGGGTCGGTGCCCACCTGTACTCTGTGCGGCAAGACCTTCTCCTGCATGTACACGCTGAAGAGGCACGAGAGGACTCACTCCGGGGAGAAGCCGTACACCTGCGGCCAGTGCGGCAAGAGCTTCCAGTACTCCCATAACCTCAGCCGCCACGCAGTGGTGCACACCAGAGAGAAGCCGCACGGGTGCAAGTGGTGCGAGAGACGCTTCACGCAGTCCGGGGATTTGTACAGACACATCCGCAAATTTCATTGTGGCCTTGTAAAGTCGCTGGTGGTTTGAGGGAAGTTGTTGCCATTTCAAAAGACACCCGTCTGCTCTTCATGCCGGTTCGCTTTGGGCAAATGATATGGGGAAGGAGGGTGGAGAATAATGTAGGTCTACATTTCATTGCCAGGGGGGAGAGGCAACATTGGTTCTACCCCTCCCACCCTGGCCCTCCTTAGGGCAGCAGCGGCGACACTTAACGTTCTGTTGTTGTTTTTCTGTGTGTGGCAGGTAAAATGAATCTTAATCTGTAGATAGCTTAATCCAAAATTCTTTGGATAGAAGCTGATTTAATCCAGTTGATTGGCCTAATTGGTCTGCGCCAAGTGGGTTGTTCTGATGCTACAGGTATGTTTTGCCCTGCTGGTTTTGAGAGTGCCCTCTTGCACCCTCTGCGAGTTTAAAAGGAATTGGAGAGAGAGAATGAGAGAGATGTGAACCTTGATCCCAAACAGCAGTTTAGGTAGGACAGTGTGTACTGCCTATATAGGAGCCGCCTTCTCCCCCCCCCCCCCAAAAAAAAATGACCATTCATCTCTCTGTTGCAGGTGCATCAAGTAGGCAGTTTTGGAACGCATTGGCCTGAGTTTCTCTCCCACTCTGGATCTAACTTTTTTGATTCAACCGTTTTAATATGCTCCAGACAAATAGAACTTCAGGCAGTGTGAAAGTGATAGCTGGGACAGAGGCTTGTACTTCATGGGGACTATCTAGAATCCTTAGACTAACTTGGGTTTGGAATAATAATAATAATAATAATAACAACAACAACAACAACAATTTTATTACTTACATGCCACATATCCAACTAGGTAGCAGAAGCCACTCTGGGTGGCTCCCAACGTACTAAAAACACAGTAGAACAACAATGTAGGGCCATCCTGCAAAATCTCTTGACTATTTACAGCAAAAGTGTTCTGTATTTGGAAACTGGTCCTACTAACTTAAGCTCTCACCTCGCTGCTCTTTTCCCCCCTTCCATTTTTTTTAGGGGGGAGGTTTGCAATTCTAGTGAATGGTGCTGAAATATTTCAACCTGTGGGGCGTCATCTCTCAGGCCTGGTTCACAAATGACCCCAGCGTGGAGTGGGTGTGCCCTATGGCTAGGTGGTCAAGGGGGAAAGGATTTGGAGCTCTTGTGCCTTTAATAGTTGCATGCCTCTGAAATTCCCACTTCTACCCAACTATTAAAGGTGCAGGAGACCCTCTCCTCCTTTGCATCTTGTTAACCCTACCTGTCGCTCACCTTGTGCAGAACTGTGAATGTAAACCTGGCCTCCATGCAGAGAAGCCATTTTTGTGCTACAAAAAGGGAGCAGGCAGGTGTTTGGCTGAGGCCTGCCTGCAAAGGCCTTGATTCATGAAGTTTTGATGTGCCATGAGAAAAGATACTTAGTGAGGTGCAGACATCCTAACTGTGCCACCTTAGTAAAAACCGCATCCCTCTATTAATAAGAGCTCTCCAGTTTTTGCTTCTAACAAAAGCCACTTTCTTGCAAGTAAATGCCCCCTTGGATCAGGCCTTGAGAAGGCCTTGTTCCCCTTCCTGGGCGCCCATTGGTCAGAGGCACCAGTCCACCAAAAGATTCCATCTCCATTCCTTGGTGAATAGCAGGCATGGTTTGTGTAAGGGAGAAAGATGGGGAGCTGAACAGCCAAGGTGCTATTGAGCTTCCCCCATTCTGTGATGGTGGAATCTTCTTGTGAAAGTAGGTAGGGATACCTGAATCTCCACCCATTCCTCTTGCAGTTGCACCTGCCAGTTGGGGGTGCTACCTGTGAACCTTGCCTTCCCATGTAGCTGCCTCATACACCTGTAGTTTCTCCTACAGCTGTTAGCACATCCTCAGCCAACCTGGCACCCTCCAGATGTTTACGCCTGCAGTATCCCATCAGCCCCGGACTGGAGTGGTGGTCCGAAACATTGGTGTGCCAGTTTAGCCAAGAGTGCATTATGAGCTGGTACCATTTAACTCCTGCCACGAAGGACGAATTAGCAGTTGCTAATGTTTAGCCCATGCATTTCAGACTTGCGGTTAAAGGCATAGGAACAGAACCGGTCGTTCTGTTTTTAATTATTATTATTATTATTATTTTCGTGGCTCACTTGCCCCTTTTCCAGTTTTGAGCAGCAAGCTAAGCCAGTGAATGTACTGCCCTGCACACTTAATTGTTTGCGTGCGTGCAAATGCTCCTGTTGAATGCACAGAGGCGTGTATATTCTTGCGTGCTCTCTCTCTCTCTCTGCTTTCTCCCTTTCTTTTAGCATGGGGGCTTGGCTCCTTTAAGAGCATCTGCAAGTCAGAAATAGGACACTAATCAGGAAACAGAGCGCTGCTTTTTATTTCTTGGTTTTCTTTTCATCCCTCCACCCCGCGCCCTTGAACTCACGGGCCTCGCTTGACCCTTGTAGAGAACACATCTGGTCAGAACAGCTGGTGGGGGAAGCATGGGGAGAAAGGGTGGGCTCAGATGGGGCCCAGAGGAAGTTGGAATCAGGGGGTCGGAGTAAGGGAAGGTGCCATCACTATCATTTCTTCAAGGGGGGTGGGAATGCTATTTAAGGGTGGTTGGTTTTTTTTTTGCAGTGTGCAGGCAGTTTGAAGGACCGTTTCTTGAAAAAGAAACGTTCAGCATTTCAAAACTACTAGGATGTCTGCCGTGTTCTGGAGAAGTCTTTTTGTGTGATGCACGTTCTTGTTCCATAGAATTGGAAATGGCTTACACTCAATTAAGGATTTACACTATGTTAAAAGTTTTAAATCTCCCCAATGTTTTTTCTTGCATTGCTTTTTGTTTTGCTCCTGGTGATATTAACTATTTGTCTCCGTAGGGTCAGATTTAGCCAAGTTCCACTTGGCCATTCACATGGTTCACTCCAGACAAGCAAAGCTTTGTCGCATTGTTTTGGGAGTGTGGGTTCCTTTTTCCTTTAGTTAAGAGAGATTGAAACGCTGTAGAGTTGGAAGAAATCTGGGGTGTTATTTCAACATATTTCTGCCTAATTCCAGAATGTCTTTCTAGTAACGTCATTACGTATCAGGTTATGCCTTCTCAAATCCATTCAATGTATATTTTTGCCTACACGAAACTTTGAAAAAAAGAAAGAAAAAAGATTGCACTTGAATGTAATTCTGTGGCATTGGCATCTAGTGAATGGGACTGTAGAAGGATTGCCAAGTCAAATTTACGGATGTTTTCGGATTCTCTTAAAGTGAAAACCATCTCATTTGGAATTTTCATGGGTTTTCTTTACTATTATGGAAGCACTGAAATAATTTGCCCTAAAGGGCATGTTATGTTTTCCTGCAGAATGAGACAACATAGTCCTGCATTTTTGCCACAAAAGTTCTCACTACTGAAGAGACAACCCTCTGAGATTTAAAAAGAGACTTGCCTCTTCAACTACCAGAACAAATGCATAGCTCTTTGCGTGTGGTTTTCTTTCTCCTGTACACATGTCTTCCCTGTTAGTTCCTATCCAATGTATTTAGGAAGTTATGCTATGAAGGAGCAATATTAATATCATTATAGAAACACTATTTGAGGTAGTGTGGTGGTGGAATTGTGAGGGAAGCAACTCCCTTTTCTTCAGATAAAAACTGATGGGTTCCTTTCCTATTCCTCTCTTAAATTACGAGCGCACATATAATGTGAATTTTTACTTCTATTTATAAAACGTCTAAATGGAATTCATTTGTTACTGTACAAATATTATTGCTAACGTATGTGAGGCATGTCAGAGCAGTACATGCCTGAGATATGTGACTATGGTACTGTGGTCTGTCTTCATGTTCCCCCTCCCCCCCCCCCAAAACAACCTTGGATTGGAAATAGCACTGAACAAAACTTTCAAAAATTAAGTTATTTCTTTTCTGTTTTAAACTTTTAAGTTATATAAATATATTTTTCTTCCTCCTGATGATACTTGATATGGTATTTATTAGATTTTTTAAAAATGGAATGCTTACTTTGAGCTTTTTTTTTCAGAATAACAGGCTTGAAATCTCTGTGTAAATTTAATTTTATTTCTTTACATGTTTAAGAAGCGAGAACGTGTGAATCGGTGCGTAGAATGTAGGGCTGTTCATTTCCTCATCCCAGTGAGAATTCCAGCGTGCACATGGAATCTTTGTTAACTGCAATAGCCAGCCTGGTGCTTTGCAAAAGTTATGGACTAGTTGCAGTCCTAAACACCTGTCTGCAGAGGTGAGATGAATGTGCCTAGGTCTCTGGATTGGGGTACATGTTTGCTTCTTCCTCCTCGTATTTTTGTAGAAGGATTTTAATTTTAAATTTTTTTAGAAGTGCCATATGACACCCTTGGAGTCTGCTGGTGTATTAGAGGGTTGAAAAGAGTTTGCATCTGAGTGTTGTCTAGGAATCTTGAACTTTTTAGCAAGGGGCATGCATTGGGCTGCCGCGGGGAGGGGATGAAGGTGACAGGTGTGCCCACCTTAAATGAATTGTCAAAGCATTGTCTTTTTTATTGTTCTCTCTCCCAACTTTTATGGGTTGGTTTTTTATTTTTTATTTTTTAAAAAGAAGTTTGCACTTTTGAGATTACTTCTGTTTGTTCTTTGGGTTGTTGTTTTTTAAGGTTGCAATAGTTCTGAGCATGTATGTTTGTTTGCTTGAAAAAAAGGTTCCTTACTCTACAGGAAAGTACTAAAACCTTGCACATTGAGGTGTCTTCATTGTTATGCAGCAGCTGTTCTGCCTTGCAAAGAGCATAATTGGAAAGTCCTTTTCGATTCCCATTCTCGGTTTTGATTTCAGCCCGAGTCAGGATTTTACCGTCATAAACTGCTTTACTTAAACAAAACACTGGATTTGTCTTATGCTCCAAATTGATACTGTGAAGAAGAAAAAAACATTTTGAAAGAAGAAGGAAAAGAAAGATAAATCAGTTATTTTTAATTGCTTTTAATTTTGATGCAGTTCAGAGTCAAATATGTATATTTAAAGACACTAATTTTTTGTGGGAGAGTTTTTTATAGTATACAGTATGTAGAAAAGCTATTGGAATGAGCTATATTTTATATATAAAAAAAAGTTCTTTCACTGTTTTATAGTGAACTATTTCCCCCACCCTACCCCCAGTGTTAGGTCTATGCTGTGTTTAGCTTAGGTTCGACAATCGCATATATATACAAAAAAAAGCGTTGACAGTTTTCCCTTCATGTTTAGTTTCCGTGTGGAGTTTTTCTCTCAAGTTTTTTTTTGCAATTGTGTGTTGATATGTGCTGTTTTAAGAAAAGGAAAAAAAGAAACTGTGACAATCGTGATTAGAACTGCTGTCTTTATTAAATAAAACATGTTAGAGTTACAAAAGAAATCCTTTTCTTCTTGTTCTAAAAATTCATGGCGGAGAAGAAATTATGTTGGAAGGCACTTGGGATTTAACCAGCATTCCCCTCCTTACTTTCCCCACTAAGAATCTATTTCAGTTTGGGGTCCCCAGATACTGTCGGAATACAACTCCCATCATCCCTGACCACTGGTCCTCCTAGCAAGGGATGATGGGAGTTGTAGTCCAACAATATCTGGGGACCCTAAGGTTGAAAGAGGCTAATATGTGTTTAATCTCCCCTCAAACAATATGTAAAGATGGAGCATTTCACGTATTATGCAGAGGCAAGGCTAGGTTTGTTCCTGAGTATGCACTTTCAAGAACTGAGATGGCTCATTCGGTAGAGCATGAGACTCTTTAATTGCAGGGTTGTGGATTCGAGTCCCATGTTGGGCAAAAGATTCTTTCACTGCAGGGGGTTGAGCTAAATGACCCTCATGGTCCCTTCCAACTCTGATTCTAAGAAGCTAGAGCCACCTGTAGCTCCCTGAATGATACATATGATTGCAAAATTCCCCCCCCCCTCTCATTCTTGATGTATGTGTACAGCTAAAGAGATGGGGTGAAGTGATGCCCTTTATCTTGTTCCTGTCTGCAAAAAACAACAACAAACCTTGAACCTTTTGTGTCTGCCTTATTCCTCCATTTAAAAAAATTCACAGTGATGTGAAATCCATCCTGGGTCACATCTGGGGTTGTAATAACCATTTGAAGGCCAATGGGCTTTTGTGTCTCATGGCAGACTTTCCCTCTGTTTACCTGTCTGGTTCAATAGAAAGATGCCCTAAATTCCTCCCCTTTGTCAAACAGAATTCCAGCCAAAGTTACATAGCTTCAGTTTCGTTACCTTCAGTGAGTGATTTAATACTGTGGTTACTTTCCTCGGGACCAGAAGTTTTCACAATAATAAAATTAATATGTAAAGTACAGTGGTACCTCTGGTTACGTACTTAATTCGTTCTGGAGGTCCGTTCTTAACCTGAAAATGTTCTTAACCTGAGGTACCACTTCAGCTAATGGGGCCACCCGCTGCTGCTGCGCCACCGGAGCCCAATTTCTGTTCTCATCCTGAAGCAAAGTTCTTAACCTGAGGTACTATTTCTGGATTAGCGGAGTCTGTAACTTGAAGTGTATGTAACCCAAGGTACCACTGTAAAATAGAAACAGTTCATAAAATCAACTACAGTTTTAAAGCAAGTAAAAGAAAAAAAGGTAAAGGACCCCTGGACGGTTAAGTCCAGCCAAAGGCGACTGGGGTTGCGGCGCTCATCTTGCTTTCAGGCCAAGGGAACCAGCGTTTTTCCACAGACAGCTTTCCAGGTCATGCGGCCAGCATGACTAAACCACTGCTGACGCAACGGGACACCGTGACGGAAATCAGGGCGCACAGAAACGCCGTTAACCTTCCCGCCACAGTGGTGCCTATTTATCTACTTGCACTGGTGTGCTTTCGAACTGCGAGGTTGGCAGGAGCTGGGACAGAGCAACGGGAGCTCACCCCATCGTGGAGATTCGAACCACCGGCCTTCCGATCGGCAAGCCCAGGAGGCTCAGTGGTTTAGACCCCAGCGCCACCCGCGTCCCTGCACGTAACACCCCATGCCATGCACACACAAACAGAAGTGACCCGATGCCAAACCCACAGCTGGTTATGCTGCAAAGATGTGTAACTGTTGGGAGTTATACCCTGCTATAATAAGTTCCATATTGTTTGTACTGCTGCACATTGAGTGGCCTTTGGATACAGTTTGTTAGACGCTACCATTAACATAAAACACAAGGGCGAGGCTCCTAATTTGGCAGTGACCTGTAAAGCCCTACCAAACTTAGTAGGTCTCCAGTAGCACCTTAGAGACCTACTAAGTTTCTTATTGGTATGAGCTCTTGTGTGCATGCACACTTCAGAAGAAGTGTGCATGCACACAAAAGCTCATACCAATAACAAACTACGTTGGTCTCTAAGGTGCTACTGGGAGGAATTTTTAAATTTTGCAGTAGGGAGGACAGTCTTGTCACTGGTGAAGCACTCTCCACGAGGAGCCTTTCCTACGGCCATCTGTGATGTCAGTTCCACGTTTTAAAATATGCCTCCAGAAATGCTTTGCAGTCGTTTGCTTTTATTTCCTGCTTTGACACCTTATTGTTGGGGTCCTATTGGGAGTGTGCATTGGCCACAAACTTCATCTTGGATCCGGGTTTGCCACCTCAGAAGACAATCTGATTCACTTTGGGCAGCTTGGGGAAGGGGGCTGCACGGTCCAGGGAAAAGCAAAGCTTTCTGCTTCCCTGTTGACTATTGTGGAAATCAAGTGGCTATAACATTGTTTTAAATAACGGTCTCTGTAATGTTTCTTCTTGGCAGGATTGGATGAAATTTGCAGGCATGGTATCACTTTGAAGAGGAAGAATACTGCCAAAGCTCAAAAGGGCAGCTACAGTGGTTCTCCTGCAAGGGACCCCCTTTTCCATTTGGGGGTGATTAAAAAAGTATTCATTTTATCTGCCATGTTTTGTGTGCAATGTGTATGAAAATAACATACGGTGACCCTTGATAAGAAAGTTGCCAAATTTCAGAAGATGCAAGGTGTATGTTTGCTGCACATTTTGAAAGTTTATTGCAGGGGGTGAGTCTGAAAAGGATTGGCTTCTCTCCCTGTAATTTTGTGGGCAATAATTTCAGTAAAATTAAAAGTATATGTACGTTGTAGAGTTTCTTCTAGCGAAGTAACTTGCAGAATTTCAGGAGAATAGTTGCAAGGGCTATGGAGTTACAATGAATGGGGTGGGGGCTGCTTCAGGTTTACGTTTTGCTGAATTGGTGCCAAAAGTCACAGAAACCTGAGCGCAAAGCTGACTTGACAAACAGTAGATGTTTGGGCACGTGGTACAGAGACAGAAGGAAGTGGATGTCCTGCATTTTCTAAGCAAGCATCGCTAACTGAACTAGCACAAAATCAGACAAGAACAAGGGGGTAAATTACTTCAGTGTCCCTCCTCCAAAGCACTGTGATTGGAGAGCCCTGATACTCTTGTTTCTTCTGCAAAAGAAAAGAAAAGAGACAGCTATTGGTTACAAAATGAAATATGCACACAAAACCCAGCTACCCTCCCCTCTCCTCCAACCTTGGTATTTTCCTCACAACCTTGGGGAGAAATGTTTCAATATTTTGCAGCCGAACTCTGCAGTGATTGATTTGTTTTGGTCCTCACTGCACCCCCCGCCATTCCAAACAGCTCACAATGTTTTGAGAGGCCCCATGCTCAGTTTGGGGCGATTCAGAGGGAGGCCAATTTGGCTCAGACAAGTCCCAAACCTCTGAGTCGGTCAGGGATTCATTTGTATCTAATGCACACCCCTAATTTTCACTGCTTCTGTTCTTGTAAGCCATCCCTGGGGAAGCCACTCTGAGGGGCAGGGATAAATGTTTAAAATAAATGATGCCTTCGTTCACCCAGTTCCTTCTTTTTCTTCTCCCACAGGCCTTTTCTGCACATTGTCTTTCCCCTCAGCATTTTTGGCTTCCCCTTAACTGTCACCACAATTTCCCTCCCCCCCGTTGATCTTTCCCGCCATTTTGAGCATCTTCCTTTCTGAGCCACGTTGTCACAGACTTATGCCCAGGGATGGGCAGATCAAGATCTACTGACAATCTGGAATAGATCAGCAAGGGTTTCCAACTCCCATTTCTTTCTTTTTTTTATCAAGGAAAATAGCAAAATGAGTCCCCCTGCCCCTGAGAGTTCTTAAGACACCCAACTGTTTCCCACAGAGAGCTGCAATTCCCACAGTTTGCTGGGAAGGAAATTAATTGTTCAACCACTCTGAAAACTGTAGCTGTGTGAGGGGAATCTCCTAACATCTCTCAGCACCCTTAAACTACAGTTCCCAGGATTCTTCTGAGGAAGCACTATTCAAAGTGCTTTAAGCATATAGCAAGAGTGAGGCCTAAGTCTTTCTCTAGCTGGTGGATTGTGGGGTTTTATTAAATAAGCCCAAAACTAAAGCAGACCCCACGATCCTGACGTCTCCTCATCTCTGTCAGAGGCACTACGAATAATTAAATATGGCCTGACGGGGGTCCATTTATAGGAAGATGGGGAAAGGTAGCTAGTAACTTCCTCCACCTGTTCATCCCTCATTCCCTTGGCTTAATGATGAAAACTTGAAGTTAAGAACTGTGTCTTTTCCTTGCAGTAGTGAAGGCAGATGGGGCACATAGACCTCTAAAGAAAATACATAAAAGGGAACTGGGCAATGTGCAAACTGCTTCTTGCCACCGCCATGAGGCAAGCACCACTTATGTGGTCTGTTGGTTGAGTCTGAGAAACCAGCAAGAAGCTGTGATTCAGTAGTGAGAAAAGCAGCACTCTGCACATGTTCAGAGCACCCCTGTCCCCTGCTTTCACTGCGTCTTCCAGAACTTACCCCTGCCTTTACAAATGGGCTCAGAGCTAAACCCCAGAGAAGCTTTGCCTGGATCTGTCTAAGCCCCGGAGGCCTAAAAACTCTTTTTATTATCTCGGAATATCGAGGTGGTTCAGCACTACACCCCAAATCCTGAGCCCTCCACCGCTCACCGCCCTGCAGCCAGACAAAGGTCTCCTCAAGCGACTGACTGGCTTCTTTCATCCCACATTAAAAATATTTGCTAACCCGGTTTTAATTGAGGCGGGCAAAACAATTTGCTTATTGTAATCTTTTCCCCTCCCTGTTTGGCTCTTCCACCCCTCCTGTAGCACAGCTGCACACTTCTGCACACACAGCTGGCGCTTGTGTCCTTTCAGAGTGATTTGCCCTAGAAAATTAAGACTTGCCAACCTGGTTTGAACAAAACAACAACAAAGAAACCCATTAATATTCTCCGGGCCTTTTGTGTGCTTGCATGTGACAGCTTCTGCAATATCTCCATAAGAGGAGGCTGGCACAGTCCAGAGGAGGAGGAGGAGGAGGAAAATCTGAGGCCGGGCCAGATTCCAACCAAAAACAATTTCTGCTCGCCAGAGCTGTGACAACACTTGCAAAGGGTAAGGGGGTCACTTGCGACAAAGTTAACATTCAGCCACCTGCTTGAATTCACAGTGGGCCTCTTCTACTCTTGCCCGGCGCTGTGTGGCTACTTTTTTCTTCTTCCACTGCTCGATTGTTCTCGTTCCTCCGCAGTCTCCGGTTTGTGAAGCAAAGTTTGAGCAGCGTTCCTCCCCTTATTCCTTCCTCCTTTCCATTCCAGACTTTCCACTTTTCTTTGCACTTGGGTTGTAACGAAATTTAAACAAACGTCGTGCAAGCCATATGTATCGGAATGCCTTGGGAGACATCAGAAATGGCTCGTCGCGGATGCCAAGTCGCTTTCTCTTTTTTTTCTTCAATTTTTAAAATTAATTTTCCAAAAAAATTAAACAAACAAACGAACATAAATCTCAACTGCATTTAAACCAATCTTAGTAACATTGTTAAGTGGCTTCCTCGAATCCCTCTAGTTGAATTTCAGTGTATATCATTATAACAGTTTTCCAAAACTATTTTTCTCATAAAATTAACTTAATCACTTAACATCTTTCTTTCTTTCTTTCTTTCTTTCTTTCTTTCTTTCTTTCTTTCTTTCTTCCTTTCTATTTAAACTTTAAACATATTAATCTCTAACGTTACATATTCAAATCCAAAGCCTATCTGGAATTTGCAAGTTTTTCCAATTAAATTATCTTAACATATTTAACTAAATAGTCCTTGAATTTCATCCATTCCTCCTGGTACTCCTCCTCCTCCTTCTGGTCGCGGACTCTTCCAGTCAGGTCGGCTAGCTCCGAAAAATCCATCATCTTCATCTGCCATTCCTCCACTGTAGGGACTTCTTGTATTTTCCAATTCTTCGCTAGCAAAATTCTTGCTGCAGTTGTGGCATACAAAAACAGTTTCTAGGGCAATTCCAAACCTGTTATTCCAAGAAGAAAGGCCTCTGGTTTCTTAATAAATGTATATTTCAACATTTTTTTCATTTCATTATAAATCTTCTTCCAGAAGTCTTTCACTTCTGGTGTGCGGGTCCACCACATATGATAAAAGGTACCCTCCTTTTCTTTACATTTCCAGCATAGATTATCACTGTTATGATAAATCTTTGCTAATTTTACAGGGGTTAAGTACCATCTATACATCATTTTCATAATATTTTCCTTTAACACTGTACATGCAGTGAACTTGACCCCTTTCCTCCACAATCTTTCCCAGTCTTCAAATATTATATTGTGTTCCACATCTCTTGCCCAATCTATCATCACTGATTTAATTTGCTCATCTTTTGTATGCCATTCCAACAATAAATTATACATTTTAGATCCAAGGTGGATTTTGGGCAGTGTGACCTGTTCTGCCACACTGGGCACTGAGTTGGGGGGGCGCTACAGGGGAGCCCAACTATGATATAGTGAGTTGAGCAGAACGAAAGGCAAGAGGTGGGGGGCAGGCGATGAATTTTGGCCTCTGAAATTTGAAAGACCAAAGTCTGCTCCTGCACCTGCCCCCCTTTCAGGGAAGAAAAGAAGTTTCAGAGCTTAAGCCCTGTCCAGTGAGCCCACCAATCTAGCCTAATACAGTGGTACCTCGGGTTAAGTACTTAATTCATTCCGGAGGTCCGTACTTAACCTGAAACTGTTCTTAACCTTAAGCACCACTTTAGCTAATGGGGCCTCCTGCTGCCGCCGTACCACCGGAGCCCGATTTCTGTTCTCATCCTGAAGCAAAGTTCTTAACCTGAAGCACTATTTCTGGGTTAGCGGACTCTGTAACCTGAAGCGTATGTAACCTGAAGTGTATGTAACCCAAGGTACCTCTGTATGTTTGTGGGAAACAAAGGAGAGCTGCCTCAGGTGTCTCCCTATCCCTTGACCACCTTCCCTTAAAAACTTCCACAGAAAGCAGAACCTGAAGCCCTCTCCATTTTGTTGAGCTACCGCCCTCCCATTGTCCCCAAGAGTCCTGCCATTGGCCAGGTGAGAGTTGGGAGTCCCAACAACAGCAAAAAAAGAACCCCAGGTTCTTTGTCTCTCTGGTGGGAGTGAGTTCCCCGTCCCTGGTGTAGGCAGTGCCCTTGAGGCAAAGGACTGCTGTTCTTAAAAGAGCCCATGTTTCTCCTGAAGAAGTCTGCAGGTTTGATTGCCGTTTTATTTATAAACCGCATGTTCCACAAGTAAATCTGTGCTCAAGGTGGTTTACAACATGCAATAACAATGCACAATCCATGTATATAAATGAAATGTAAAAAAGTAAATAAAAAAATCAGCAATTAGCAATGCGTTCATACCTGGTGCTTATAATTAAATGATTTGGGGAGCAGGTGATGGCGGACCCTTCCAAATCCACAATACTATGATTCTTTGAGCTCTTAGTCTGTCTGATGATGCTACAAATCAGACAATCCAGTGTTGAGCTACATACGCTCACAAACCGGCCTGGTGGAGGGCAGCTTCCCATTTTTCTCTCCCCCTGTGATCCTGTTGACTACTAAACTGGCCGTAAGGATGTACTGTGTGTTTCCTTGGCCTTCCCTGGTTCTCCTTTATGAATAAGCCCTTTAAACCACAGAGCTGCTCTATTCCAGTTCCCTAAGAAGTGCTGGCATCTGGACAGATTGCATTCCTTTGGACCCTGTGATGGAAAGAATGAGGCTCAGGAACAAAGAGTCAAATGCTTAGATCTGTACCCAGAAATCGGATATTCAAGAAAGGGTTAGCCGGGTACTTGGGTCTGCTTTGAATAGGCAGGCATTAACTTTTAAAAGCTAAGGATGACATATATGACACCAACATCCTTCTCCAAACAGTCTGTGTGGTGCCCAGATCCTTTGGACAGTATCGAACAAGCCAGTTTGTTGATTCTGTTATTTTCCTTTAAATGAGAAAAGGGCTGAATATTCTCCAGTTTTGATTATAGGGTGGAGGTTGTTAAATCACGCTATGAATTCTAGCTCAGTATGGGGTGCCCTAATAACAACACTCTATACCATGAACCAACAACAGTTCCCAGGATTCTTAAAGTGGTATGATGCAGATTTAAATGTTTAGTGCGATGATCCCCAAGTTTGGTTACTGCATCTCCTCTTTTTATATATATGAAAAGTGCAGCTTTTACATTTCCTTAGGCTCTGGAATCCCTTTTGTCATCACAGATTCTGATCTGCCTTGTATTTATGCAGGTGGAGGATTAAGGAGTCACCTGTAACACTTGTTTGTCCTTAAACAAAGCCATGCCTGGGAATGGCATCCTGCCATTGATTTCCTTTGCACAGCCATCCCTTTATGTTCCAGCCTGGGCTCTTAATTTTTGTTTCCCCGCCCAGTGGCTGGAGTTACTATCTCGGCAGTTTAATAGGTTCAAACACCAGAGAAAGTCTCGTGAGATAGCATGTCTTTTTTATACTTTCCTGGGTTAACAAATGCAGTGTGCGAGTTTTGCAACGTGCATGTGATGTCGAAAACAAAGTGGACTTCTTCGACTCCAGCTCAGTTCTAGCAACTGCAGAGAAGCCTAATAGGAAGATTGAAAGGGCCCGCTTGGGCAGCACAGTTTTCCTCTTTACTCCCCATTCCTTTTTCCTTTTGTGTTGTGTCTTCTTGGATTGTAAGCCCGAGGGCAGGGGCTGTCATTTTAATTGATTTGTAAACCATTCTGGGAGCTTTTGCAGCTGATGAGTGGGGCTTAAATACTTTGAATAATAAAGAAAAACACAATGATGGCTTTGAATAGGCCCATACCTATCTGTCATCCATCCATCCATTTATTTATCCATCCTTTGTATTAGTTGCATTATTTATACAGTGGAACCTCGGTTCCCGAACATAATCCGTTCTGGAAGACTGTTCGACTTCCGAAACATTTGACAACTGAGGCGCAAAGGGAGAATCTCAATTTTGATGGTGAAAATAAAAAAACATGCAGCGGAAGCCGTTTGACTTCTGAGGCGCATTTGAAAACAGAAGCATTTACTTCCGGGTTTTCGGCATTTGGATTCCGAAATGTTTGTCAATGGAGACGTTTGAGAACCGAATTCTGTATACAGAATTCCTGAAGTGATGGAAAACCTATAACACTGAAACCATAGCATCATTCTTCAATAAATCATTCAACTGGAAAATAAGATCAGAATTCAGTGAATGTAACAAAAGATCCATCTCCACAAACCCCTTTCCCTTTCCTCTTAAGAAACTTTCAGTGCCCAGAAGCACATCATAAGAGAACAAGTTCGTATCCAGCTCTTGGCATCAAACCATGCAAAGGAATGTTTTCCTCCTGTTTGGCCAAGCAAAATAAAAGCAGGTGTTTTGTTTTTGTAAAAAAACAACTAGCTTTTTTAACATTAAGAACATATGAAGAGCCTGCTAGATCAGACTGAAGGCCTATCTAGTTCACTGCCCTGTTCTTACACAGGTCAACCAGATGTCACTGGCCAGCTCACATGAGCGCAATAGCCCTGTCTTCACGAATGCCGAAACTGATGAGCTGTACTGCCTGTGAAAGTGGACACAACACACAGGCATCATAGGTAGTAGGTAGTAGAAGAGTGGTTGATAAAGATGATGGACTATGATGGCCAAAAAGATGAAAGTGACCAGGAAGATTAGAAACCAAGAAGACAGAAACTTTAATTAGAAAATTTTTTGTAAGTTACCTTGGAGAACACTGTAAACAACTAAAAACTTTGGCAGGAATGTAAAAACACTTGTAATGTAACAAGAACTATGGTAAAAAACGGGAATTTTAAGAAAGAATAGAGAATATTATAAGATGCAGTTGAAAACAGATTAACAGCTGAAACCGTGGATGGGTGGAGAGAAGTTTAAGGATTCGGAGAATCCTATATGTGTATGATTATGTTTTGAATACAAATGTAAACTGGAAAACTGAATAATTGTTGTTGTTTTTGAAGAAAGGGCTAACCATAACAAGCCCGCCTCCCAATCCGCATTGTGTGATCCCAATCCAAACTGCCTTCCCATAGCTGTTGCTCTTATGGAAGGGGGGGGGGGAGGCCTGGGGAAATCCAGGCATGGAAGTCCGATGACATGATTTGTTTTGGTTCTCATGTCCACATCTGCTCCTGCCCACGATGTTCTTTTTATTGATGATTTGAGCTCATGACGGTATGGGAGCATAGTATTGAGAGTGTGTTGCATTAGGACCCAGAAAACATGGGTTCAAATTATTCCTCAGCCATGAAGTTTGCCAACTCTCAGCATAGCCAGATGCCATGGATTGGAAGTGTGGGGAGGCACCACCAGGGGGGAAAGGCTCTGAGCCAGGGGGTTGGTGGTGGGACAACAATGAGTCTTGTTGGAGGGAGCAGACTGGGGGGAGGAGGTGTCGGAAGCTGAAGAGGCAACAGGGTTTAGTGAGCTGGAAGAGGCTGTGGCAGAGAGCAGTCCAGAATCAGAGGCAGGAGAGGAGGGGAGCCAGGAGTTAGAGAAGTGGAAGGCTGTAGAAGAACCCAGGGAGTCTGCCCCTCCTGTTGCATCCAGCTCCCCTTCCCCCGGTCTCCTAGAACAAAAAGAGGAATGAAGAAGGCAGAGCAAAGAGAGACAAGGTGAAGGAGTCTCAGCTTACTGGGGAAGGACGTGGGCAAGGAGGCTTAGAGAGTGGTGGGAAGGTGGGGACCTTCAGTCCTTGCAACAGCTTCATTGGCACAAGACCTGGGAAGAATCGCGGTGACCGCTATGCTTTGATTTCCTTGAATAAATAGTTAACTTCACTGACGCTGGATGTTTTATAGCCGACTCCAGCTCCTGACACTTAGCCCATGGGGTGGTTGGGAAAGATAAAAGGAGATAAGTCCATGAGCACCACCAGTTTGAGCAACTTAGAGGAGGAACAGGAAATGTATTACAAAGAGCCCCTCCAAGCTTCTTTGTTAATGTGCGTAGGTGTTGCTTTGTGCTCACGATGGTATCAGGGCGGTTATACAAATCCCACTGTTTGCACCTGTGAAAGGTTTGGGGCAAACGTACCATACTGCTTTGCTTCCAGCCAGTGCTTGTTCCTGCTGGAAGCCTGTAACGTTTCAAACCACACAGGTTCCGGGAAGGGGTATGCGTGTGTCCATGGCTTGCTTTTATTGCGCTGTACCTCCAGAGTGCCCCTCCAGATGGCAATAAGGCAGCAATATTTGGGAAGCATCTCATAACAAACTAAAGCAGGACGATGTGTGGATGGTCCAGGATAAATCTACCTTGCCAACAAAGTTCCGTATAGTTAAAGCCATGGTTTACCCAGTAGTGATGTATGGAAGTAAGAGCTGGACCATAAAGAAGGCTGATCGCCAAAGAATTGATGCTTTTGAATTATGGTGCTGGAGGAGACTCTTGAGAGTCCCATGGACTGCAAGAAGATCAAACCTCTCCATTCTTAAGGAAATCAGCCCTGAGTGCTCACTGGAAGGACAAATAGTGAAGCTGAGGCTCCAATACTTTGGCCACCTCATGAGAAGAGAAGACTCCCTGGAAAAGACCCTGATGTTGGGAAAGATGGTGGGCACAAGGAGAAGGGGATAACAGAGGACGAGATGGTTGAACAGTGTTCTCGAAGCTACGTACATGAGTTTGACCAAATTGCGGGAGGCAGTAGAAGACAGGAGTGCCTGGCGTGCTCTGGTCCATGGGGTCACGAAGAGTCGGACACGACTAAACGACTAAACAACAATAACGCGCTATGACTGCATCAACGTCATGCTGCGAATTTCACCTGCAAAAAACCCCAACCACCCACCAGTCTGCTGGGGGCCATTCATCGCTTGGTGTCTTTATCCTGGCTGGCTGACATAAGACTAGATCTGAAGTCATTTAACCTTGAGTATAACCATTAGTTAAAGCAATTAAAAGAAGCAAAGGGTGAGTTAATGGGCAGTGTCAAGCATCCTGAGAAACATCTGGCATAATAAAAGTCTGCATTTTCACTTAATGAATAATTGATTCCCCTTTTCTTTGAAGAGAGGTTAGTGCACAAGTGGAGACAGGTGGACACAGAGTGGGTCCGTCCCCCCCGCTCTCTCTGCTGTCGTAGTTCTCCTAAGGGATGTAAATTCTGCTTGAATCAGGCAGAAAACGTAACTTGCTGAGCTTGAGGCTGGGTACATACTCCCAGTGCTATTTTTCTAGAAAAAGAGGTGTCTGAGTTCACCACGAACACCTCCCTTATTCTCCTAGAATGGCAATGGTGCCCACCCAAGTGGTGCCAGAACTGAGTTCCCGAAAGTTCTCGTTGGAAAAAAAAGCCCTGGTTGCTCCCGTTCTGTTTCCAGTGTCCTCCTCCAGTTCGTTTGCGAAGCTGCGTACATGTAATGACTTCATCCAGACTGTCATTTAATGTGGATTGTATGCTTCCTGTGTCTCCATCAATTCTCCGCCGCCCGTATGATGTCCTCATCTACATCACCGCATTCCCACTCTCTCCCCTTCCTCCGTTCCGATTTTCTGGCGAGTTTTTTCTTTTCTTTTCTGGTCTCCTCACTTCCAGCAACAGGAAAGGGAATCCAACGAAGAGCAGGCAAAAGGACTGTGCGTCTCGGAAAGGTGAAATGGTAAGGTAAGGGAAAAGGTTAAGGATCCCCCTGGAAAGTTAAGTCCGGTAAAAGGCGATGATGGGGTTGTGGCGCTCATCTCGCTTTCAGGCCGAGGGGGCCGGCGTTTGTCCACAGACAGCCAGGGCTGGATTTAGGTTTGATGAGGCCCTAAGCTACTGATGGTAATGGGGCCCTTTATATGTCCAGCTGTCCTTTGTCAATAACAAATTGTTGCTGTTTTTTGTGTTGAATATATACTATAAGGTAATTTATGGACCTAATAGGTATCTAAAGCTGTTTGCACATAACAAATAGGAGCCAACACAACACAAAACACTGTTTTATTTTATTTGTTTTCTCCTCTTATATTTTGGAAATGAACATCCAGATTTTTTTCCTTTAAAAATTTTTTGGGGCCCCCAAGAGAGTGGGGCCCTAATCTATAGCTTGTTTAGCTTATACATAAATCTGGCACTGCAGATAGCTTTCTGGGTCATGTGGCCAGCATGACTAAACAGCTTCTGGGACAACGGAACACTGTGACGAAATCCAGAGCACACGGAAACGCCGTTTACCTTCCCGCCGCAGCGGTACCTATTTATCTACTCACACTGGTATGCTTTTGAGCTGCTAGGTTGGCAGGAGCTGGGACAGAGAAACGGGAGCTCACCCCATCATGGGGATTCAAACCGCCGACCTTCTGCTCAGCAAGCCCAAGAGGCTCAGTGGTTTAGACTACCGTCCTACAATCAGAGACCAAGGGCCAAGCCTGACGTGCGCATATTACCAAGCCCACACTCATCGGATATAAAGCGAGGGTTGTGCTGTGGAAGTGCTGTATGGAATCAAAGAACTGTAGAGTTGGAAGGGACCCCAAAAGTCATCCAAGACCCTGTGCAACGCCCTCCCACAAGATGTCAAAGAGAAAAACAACTACCAGACTTTTAGAAGACATCTGAAGGCAGCCTTGTTTTGGGAAGCGTTTAATGTTTAATAGGTTATTATATTTTAATATTCTGTTGGAAGCCGCCCAGAGTGGCTGGGGAAACCCAGCCAGATGGGCGTGGTATAAATTATTATTATTATTATTATTATTATTATTATTATTATTATTATTTAGTCCAACCCCCTGCAATGCAATGTAGCTCAGTGGCAGAGCATTTGCCTTTCTTGCAGGTTCAACCGCCAGCATCATTTGCCTTGCTTGCAGCATCACCAGGTGGGGGCTGAGACCTCTGTCTGAAAGCCCAGAGGGCCTCTGCCAGTCAGAGTAGACAGTGCTGAGCTAGATGGACCAATACCTTTCACTCGGTATGCAGCGCTGGATTTAGGGTGGTGGGGGCGGTTTCCCGTGCACCAGGCGCCGAGGCGAAGGACTGCAAAATTGAGAAGATCCCTTTGGGGACGCCCAATTTTGGCCTCATGTAGGGCACCGTATTATGAAAGATTACCGAAGTTTGCCCCTGCAGTATAAGGAACTTGTTAAATTCCTAAAAAGCTTTCAACACTGGAAGGAGTTGAGCCATGCTTTCCTTGCCTTTACTTCCCTTTGTTCCGCTGCTATAAGATGTTTTTCTTTCAGCACTGGAAACAGGCTAAAACATCTGAAATATACTTGGAGTCGAGTGTGGATTTCATGCTCTTTATTCAGGTCATAGTGGTGAGGAGGAATGAGAGTTCCCCCAAAATATCTGCTTTATATACATTATTTACACAATGGGCCGCACGTGATTGGCTAATTCTGGGATTCTCCTGTTGGCCAATCAGGAGTGCGGATTCACTTCCACCTGGAGCTGGATTGGGTGGCTCCTGCGGACCAATCATACTGCTGCCTTCTTCTAGGACCAATCAGACTGCTGCATTCTGTATCCTATTGTTCTAGGACCAATCAGACTGCTGCATTTTGGATCCTATTCAACTTACTACATAACAACATCTGAAAGGCCGCAGGGAGGTGAAGCAGAGAAGAGAGCTTTCGCTCCCTCCCACATGCTCCTTTTGCTATTAAAAGATCTCTCTCTCTCTCTCTCTCTCTCTCTCTCTCTCTCTTACACACACACACACACACACACCTTCACCTTCATACACACAGCAGTCCTAACTCTGTCTATTGAGATGCAAGTCCCATTCAGCCATCGGAAACAGTGTCCAGGTGGAAATTGCTTCATTTGTTTGAGATTTTTCAACGCTACCCAAAATGGGATGTAGCCTTTGGTTTCCTCTGTAATGGAGAATACTAAATCCCAGGGAGGGGTTGGGTTGTTTATGAACTCCATGTGGGCAAGTCCTGTTAACTCTTTTTATTTGCATAGCATTAGGAACTGGTTTTTCTTTCTTTTTTGCTTAAAAAAAAAAAAAGCTGAGTCACTCTCCTGGCTGCTGCGCATTATAACGTATTGGAGTGCCGAATGCCAAATCATGCTCATGACTCAAATTAAATCACTGAGCAGAATGAACTGAGTGGAAAGTTTGGCTGCCGGTACGTGATGCAGACAAGCAGCTTCCGTAATGCATTGAAAGGAACTCTGTAAATATCGACAGGAAGTGAGTCACGGAGATGATTTGAGAGACCATTTGTCCGAGGACTGCTAAACTCAGTAAGAGTCAAGCTTACACAGTCTGCTTTCTTTCTTTCTTTCTTTCTTTCTTTCTTTCTTTCTTTCTTTCTTTCTTTCTTTCTTCTCAAAATTTCTGCATCGGTAGTAATGCAGAAGCAGGTTGATTAGGGATGCAATGATCAATGCAGGTCTCTGCGTGTTGCCTTTCAGATAGATCTACTATTTTCTGTGCACGTGATTGGATCAAGTTGAATATTCACCATGTCAAACCGGGGACTTGAGCATCTCACACATGGAAAGTTCAGACACTCATATTGTGGCAGAATAAACAGTTCAGTGACTGTAAGAGGTGAGGTTACAGGGAACCAGGCAGAGGGCCTTCCCATCAGATGTCAAGGAGATAAGCAACTATACAACCTTAAGAAGACATATGAAGACAGCCCTGTATAGGGAAGTTTTTTTTAATGTTTAATGTTTTATTATGTTTTTGTTTGAGACTCCATTTGAGTCTCCAATACTTTGGCCACCTCATGAGAAGACTCGACTCCCTGGAAAAGACCCTGATGTTGGGAAAGATGGAGGGCACAAGGAGAAGGGGACGACAGAGGACGAGATGGTTGGATAGTGTTCTCAAAGCTGCCAGCATGAGCTTGACCAGACTGCGGGAGGCAGTGGAAGACAGGAGTGCCTAGCGTGCTCAGGTCCATAGGGTCACGAAGAGTCGGACACGACTAAACAACAAATGTTTTTGTTTATGCTGGAAGCCTTCCGGAATGGCTGGGGCGACCCAGTCAGATGATGATGATGATGATGATGATGAACGAGCTTGTTGGACATTCCTTCAGTAAGTTCCTCCCTGCACAAAGGACAATAGCAAAATACTCCAAGACCTCTTCTCAGAGCTGTCTTTCCTGTAGGGCTTAGTGGTGCGTTTTGCCAGAGCACTGGCCTCTCAGGAGCGCCCCAGCGAGTGAGGGAGCTGTGCGGCTTTGCCAGTGGCCTCCCCTTTCCCTGCACGCCTGCCAACTGCGCCCTGCCAACCATATGGCTGGCAGGCGTGCAGCTTGCCTCCCAAGCCTCCGCGGGAGGAGAGCAATCCCTGCAGAGGTTAGCGTATATCACCCGTGCTCAGAGATCTGCTCTGTTTGCCAATTTGCTACTGGGGCCAGGTTCAAGGTGTCACTATTAGTATATAAAGCTCTTAACAACTTGGGGCTGGTTTACCCATGAGATAGCAATCCTATATGCACACACACAACCCCAGCGATCGGCAGAACCGGCACTCCTACAGGTGCCACATAATACCCGTTCTGCATTTCTAAGAATTTGATCGTTTAATTTGGCTGTGACACAGGATGTGGGACACCTGCTGGGACACCGGTGGCATTGTGCTCTAAACCACTGAGCCTCTTGGGCTTGCCGATTGGAAGGTCAGCGGTTCAAATCCCCATGACGGGGTGAGCTCCCTAACCCTAACGCTGTCAGTAAATTTCCCCCCCATTAGACACAAGGATTTCACATTTCAAGGAAAGTGAAGAGAAGAAGCAGGGAGAATGCAGGAGAAGCTGCATGCGAGGCTGCAATCTTACAGCTGCTTACTTGGGAGTAAGTCCAGTGGTTCCACCCCTAAGAAAAGGTCGACAACTATGGAAAACGGTGGGAAGGGGGAGCTGGAGGGATCTTTGCACCACGGCGCCGGATATGCTTAAGATGGCCCTGCCTCTTCTAATGTAGAAGCAGCAGCAATCGACATTTACAAGCATGGCCCATGGAAGTTAATTACCACCATCACTATATTTAATATGCTCATAGCCTTCTTTTCTCCCAAGCTGGAATTTGAGGTGGCTTACAACATTTTAAAAAATGATAAAATGCAAAGTAATAAAAACAAACTAGTGAAAAACAATAATTAAAATGCATCAGAACACCTTTAGAACCGGCCATTAAAATACAGTTTGCCTTGACAGGAAGCTAGCCGTCACCACTGTCTGCTCCTTCGTTTTCAAAGGCCTGTCTGAACAGGAAGCTTTGGACCTGCTGGCAGAAGAATAACAAAAAGGGAGCCCATCTAACTTCTCTTGGGAGGGAATTCCACAATATAAGCAAGAACTGGAATAGAAATGTCTTTAAGGTCCTTTTGAAGACTTAGCAATGATGGAGCCATGTAGATCTTCCTACATGGTGTGCCTGGGTTTTTGTTATTTTATATTTTTATTTATTGTGCTCTGGTATTTGTATTTACTGTACGGTAGGTTTTTTTGTATTTTCTTTTGCCTTAATCCAGTGGTTCTCAAACTTTCCCCCCCGGGCACCTCAAACATGTGGTCACCAATGCTGGACTACAAGGACTGCAGCTTTTTTCAATTACAACTACCATTTATTATGGTGTGGACAGACCATTCTCTTATGTGAAGGAATGGGGCAACAAATTGCACAGTCAAGAGAAGACGGCGGGTTCTGAAAACGTCCTCGGAGCCAAAGGCCGAAGAGATAAAGCAGAGCCTCTTCAGCCCAAGAGGGAATGTACATAATGAAGTTGTCAGAGGCACCCATGTGGGGCGGGAATTCTACAGCTCACTCCCAGACTGCCATTGCCCCAAACCTCTGAGGGCAATAGATCACCAAGAGGGCCCTCTCTGCCAGTCTTAACAACCGAGAAGGCTTGCAGGCAAGAAGATGGTATTTCTTGGACCTAAGTCATTGAGCGCGGGTGACACTGTGGGTTAAACCACAGAGCCTAGGGCTTGCCGATCAGAAGGTCGGCGGTTCGATTCCCCGTGACGGGGTGAGCTCCCATTGTTCGGTCCCTGCTCCTGCCAACCTAGCAGTTCAAAAGCACGTCAAAGTGCAAGTAGATATTCCTATTCGGAATATCTTCCAATTCGGAATAAGGGAATTTCCCTTAAAAAAACGGAAACGTTGACAGCTATGGTCCTATAACCTTCTGCCAACCTAGCAGTTCGAAAGCACGTCAAAGTGCAAGTAGATAAATAGGTACTGCTCCGGCAGGAAGGTAAACAGTGTTTCCGTGCGCTGTTCTGGTTTGCCAGAAGTGGCTTAGTCATGCTGGCCACATGACCCGGAAGCTGTACACTGGCTCCCTCGGCCAATAAAGCGAGATGAGCGCCACAACCCCAGAGTCATCCGCGACTGGACCTAATGGTCAGGGGTCCCTTTACCTTTAAGTTATTGGGGGCTTTAGACATTAGAATTGAATCCAGAATATACACCAGTGTTGCTGGTTTGGGGCAACCCTGCCCAACTTTAATATCAAAGGAATGCGCAACAGTACATCCAGAAATAATATTTTGTTCAATTCTTTTTGTATAATCCAAATCAACTGTAAGCCTAGGCATTTGCAAAGGAATATCCCACAAAGACCAAAGCTTCCCTCATCTCATATTTACATCAGATTTGATACAAAGTTTGATCCCGTGTGCAGGTAACTGCAACCCAAGCTGTCTCTGGCTTCATCGTCCAGACCCTGCAGTGTTAACATTTTAAAGGCAGACTCTAGAGCAGCTTCCCTGAGTTAACCTGGTGACCCCCAGATGTTTTGGATTCCAAATCCCGTCAGTCCCAGCCGGCACAGGCTGGGGTTTATGGGGGCTAGAATTCAAAACATCTGGAAGGCACCAGGATAGGGGAAGACTGCAAAAACGTAGCTGGATTTTGTTGGCAAACATCAAACTAATAGCGTTTAAGCCGCAAGGATGCTCTTGTCAGAACCCTTCATTATTTTCACATTATGCATTTGCTTGACTGTAAATGCATCTGATTCTATTAATCTCTCTTGGAAGCTTGTTAAAGGCACGTGCAATTTGAGCAGCCTGAACAGGAACTTTGTGGCTTAATGGCGACTCAAGAGCACCCTCTTGTGTCTTTTTGTTGCCATTAAAAAAGATCCTCAGCCTTGTCAAAACTGATCACATTTTGCACCGCAATATACGCTAAAAAAACCTCTCGATATGTCAGAGAAAACGTACAGGAAATCGGACCATTCCGTCTGGTTTGGTCTGGTTTTCTCCAGATGTTGTTGGAGCAGCAACATCTGGAGGTAACTTGGTTATTCCTGGATAGCTGCAATCTCTCCAGGGTCTTGGGCAGAGCAGGGCTCTTGCTTTTACCTGATCCTGTTGACTGGAGGTGCCAGCAGGAACCAAGCTGGTGTCCTTCTGTATACATAGTATACACATGGATAGTCTTGCCCCCCATGAATTTCTCTAATCGTTTTTTAAAACCATCCAAGTTGGTGGCCATCACTGCGTCCTGTGGAAGTGAGTTCCATCGCGGGTGGCGCTGTGGGTTAAACCACAGAGCCTAGGACTTGCCGATCAGAAGGTTGGCGGTTCGAATCCCCGCGAGGGGGTGAGCTCCTGTTGCTCAGTCCCTGTTCCTGCCAACCTAGCAGTTCGAAAGCATGAAGTGCAAGTAGATAAATAGGTACCGCTCCGGCAGGAAGGTAAACGGTGTTTCTGTGTGCTGCTCTGGTTCGCCAGAAGCGGCTTAGGCATGCTGGCCACATGACCCGGAAGCTGTACGCCGGCTCCCTCGGCCAATAAAGTGAGATGAGCGCCGCAACCCCAGAGTCGGCCACGACTGGACCTAATGGTCAGGGGTCCCTTTACCCTTACCTTTTTACATGAAGAAAGATGTTATTTCATCTCTCCTGAATCTTCCAATATTCAGCTTCACTGGATGTCCATGAGTTCTAGTCTTGCATTAAAAAGCTGCATCTAAACATTACAGCCTGGATAGCTCAGCTGGTTAGAGCGTGGTGTCGATAATGCCAAGGTTGCGGCTGCATGTTTCTGCATTGCAGAGGGTTGGACTAGATGATCCCCAGGGTTCCTCCCAACTCTGTGATTCTATGAGCTGTCTCTTGGCCACTGCATCCAGGGAAGTTCCTCTCCATTTCAAAATTGAAGAATGGTTCCCACCATATGTATTTATCAGCTGATGATTTCACAGTATTGAACAATGACTTGTGTGTTTGTGAATGGTTCATCCAGAACTTTCCTTTGACCTCAGGCCACCCAGAGTTTAACCTAAGGCTCCTCCAGATGTCAGGATTATTCAGCATTCATCCTGATTTGCTTGCACAGTGGAGGCTAAATTATACTGCAGTTTCGTTTCATTTGCGGAGCGGTTATATGACAACAATCAGCTCTGATTTGTTTCTGGGGTGTTCCACGTCTTCCCAGGAACAATTTGTTCATCTCACGCTTTACAATGCAATTCCCCATCACTTTCCAAACCTCAAAATCCCGTAGTGATTTTATTCAGAAGTGGATTTGTTGTTCTAGGTCATGGGTAGGCAAACTAAGGCCCGGGGGCCAGATCCGGTCCAATTGCCTTCTAAATCTGGCCCGCAGACCGTCCAGGAATCAGAGTGTTTTTACATGAGTAGAATGTGTCCTTTTATTTAAAATGCATCTCTGGGTTATTTGTGGGGCATAGGAATTCGTTCATTTCCCACCCCAAAATATAGTCCGGCCCCCCACAAGGTCTGAGGGACAGTGGACCGGCCCCCTGCTGAAAAAGTTTGCTGACCCCTGCAGTAGGTTCTCTTCGCTGCCACCCGGTGGTGACTGGCACTCATTGGCACAGCTGGCTGGAAGGCAGAGAGGGGGAGACGGAGCCAATGGCAGGTCAAGCCAACTAATTTTAAGTTAGAATCCATGGGGAATTTCGAAAAACCAGTGAAATTGTCACAGCTAAAATGGCCGCTGTTTCTTTCATGCTTAAAAAGCTGGGTCAGCATGAGTCAGTGGCCTGCACCGGGTTGTATATATAGAGTGAGAAATGTTAGTTTGGTGTTGGGTTTGTTGGTTGGTTAGTGAAAGCTGGTAGTGTTGATGTGTGTACAGTTGGTTAGTCGCTTTTGCAGGAAGACTTTTAAGAATAAAAGCAGAAAGTACTCTGCAAGGATACTTTTCATGTAGACTCTTTTATGTCGACAAGGGTCCGAGGACCAGGCTGAGGCAACAAAGGGAGGTCAGAACCCTTTCCTTTTTTTTACAAACACTGACAGGTTATGGGCCCAGTGTTTCTGAGCATGTGCAGAGTGCAAAACAACTGACAGCATCTCAGCAGGGAGCTGTTGAGTCCTGGTGGTTCATGGAGGCAATGGCTGTGCATTTGAGCAGTTGGTGGCAAGCTGTAACTGTCTGCAGTGATGCTGGAGTGGCTAGGATCTGAGGATCAGGAAAACACTCAGCGTCGGCTACTGGAACAGTTTGAACTGCTACAGGACCACAGTAGGTGACTCACAGAGCGGCTACACCAGTTGCAGAGTCTGGGATTTTGCCAACAGAACCGGGAAGTGTTTGTTTGAGTATCAACAACTTTTGTGTCTGGATTTTTTACTTCTTGAAAAATATGGCAATCCTACCTGCAATGCACAAACCCAGTGCTCTCCCCCCCAAAATATTTCAGGCTACTCTCATTTTCCTACTCATATTGAAATACCGCCCCTCAAATAGGCCAAACTTAGATTCACAAAATGTTTAGGGGTATGTGTACCCCTGCGTCCCACCAGAAAAAAAGCACTTCATGAATCTTTTGCACAACTTGGGTCTCGAACCCACAACCCTGAGAGTAGGAATCTCATGCTCTACCGACTGAGCTATCCCAGCTATAATCCTGATGGGTCATGCAGATTTCATTACAGATAATAATAATAATAATAATAATAATAATAATAATAATAATAATTTACTTATACCCTGCCCATCTGGCTGGGTTTCCCCAGCTACTCTGGGCGGCTCCCAAAAGAATATTAAAAACACGATAAAACATCAAACATTAAAAACTTCCCTAAACAGGGCTGCCTTCAGGTGTCTTCTAAATGTCAGATAATTGTTTATTTCCTTGACATCTGATGGGAGGGCTTTCCAAGGGTCAGGCGTCACCACCGAGAAGGCCCTCTGCCTGGTTCCCTGTAACCTCACTTCTTGCAGTGAAGGAACCACCAGAAGGCCCTCGGCACAGGACCTCAGTGTCTGAGCTGGATGATGGGAGTGGAGACACTCTTTCAGGTATACTAGGCTGAGGCCGTTTAAAGGTCAGCACCAACACTTTGAATTGTGTTCGGAAACGTACTGGGAGCCAATGGAGGTCTTTCAAGGACTGGAGTTATACGTTCTCGGAGGCCACTCCCAGTCACCAGTCTAGCTGCCGCATTCTGGATTAGTTGTAGTTTCCAGGTCACCTTCAAAGGTAGCCCCACATAGAGCACATTGCAGTAGTCCAAGTGGGAGATAGCAAGAGCATGCACTACTCTGGCGAGACATTCTGCGGGCAGGTAGGGTCTCAGCTGGCCTACCTTTCACCACCACCTCCGGCCAATTTATTTATTTATTAGTGTCAATATATTTTTAAATCCCTAAAAAGCACACACAAAAACAACAGAGAACAGTACGTTAGGAACAGTAAAACAGCATTATAAAACCAGATACGGATAAAACCAGGAATTCTGAAATAACGGGGTCTTTATAGGTCAGGGAACTCCTGGGCAAAAAGCTAGTGCCTCCTTTCACAGCTGAGATGGAGTGAAGACAAAAGAAAGAAATATAGTGCAGAACTCTGCACATGGAATCACACCGTGGGTAAGAACAGCCTTTCCACCTTAGGTAGCTGATTTTGGGTCTTGCGAACAGGTCTCAGAGGCCTTGACTGCCAGGGACAGGTGGATTTTCTGCTTCAGGTGCCAAAATGACTTGATCGGGCTTGGTTACTGCACACTGAATATACAGTTATACCTTGGGTTACAGATGCTTCAGATTGCGGTTTTTTTGGGTTGCGGACCGCCGAAACCCGGAAGTACCAGAACAGGTTACTTTTGGGTTTCAGCGGTCACGCATGTGCACAAGCACAAAATCACGCTTTGCGCAGGCGCAGAAGTGCCGAATCGCAACCCGCGAGTGCGCAGACGCGGGTTGCCAATGTGCATCCTGCATGGATCACATTCGCAACCCGAGCATCCACTGTATTGACTTTTTATTTTTCGTACTTTTATGGGTGGAGTGTGTGATTGTACCCAAAAAGGAATATTCTACAGCTGCCAGTCCTCACCTTTTTATAACCTCAAGAGAAAACCGACACAAAATGCCCTTTAATGCTTTATTCTCCCTTTCGTTGATTAATGCAGTTCTTGTAAGCAAGGCTTCGTGTTGGTGCGTACAGTGTGAACAGCATTTTTTTAAAATCTGTTTTGTTTTTCTTCTTAAAGGTTAAGCAGCTCATATACAACGAAAGAAACCCTCTCCTCTTAGTAACTATGATGCACCACTTACGTTACACATAAAAGAGAAGAGAATGCAGATTATGAAACGCAATGAAAGGAAAACAGCATTCTTCTTCTTTGGCGATCACGCGTAGTCATGTAAAATTGTCTTTCATTAACATGATTTTAACAGTGAGTCCATAGGTGACTGTGGAGGCCAATTCTGGATTCACACATCCTTCCACAGTGGGGACATAGGTTTCCGGGCAGGAGTTGGTCACGGTGAGGGTTTGCCAAACGCGCCTTCATCTTAGCACATTTCTCCTTTTCACTCTGATTTTGTGCTTTTTCAAAGTCCATGACACCTTTGGTAAAGGCTGTTCTCCAATTGGAGCACTTGCAGGCCAGTGTTTCCCAGTTGTCAGTGTTTATACTACATTTTTTATTTATTTATCCTGAGAGAGTCATTAAACTTCTTTTGTTGACCAGCAGCCTTATACTTTCCATTTTTAAGTTCGGAATAGAGTAGTTGCTTTGGAAGATGATAATCAGGCATCCAAACAACATGACCAGCCCAGCGAGGTTGATGTTGAAGAATCATTGCTTTAACATTGGTGATCTTTGCTTTTTCCAGTACACTGCCATTAGTTCGCCTGTCTTCCCAAGTGAAGTGTAAAATTTTTTGTAGACACCGTTGATTGAATCTTTCGAGGAGCTGAAGGTGGCATTTATAAATGACCCATGTTTCACAAGCCTTCAATAAAGTTGGTAGTACAATAGCTTTGTAAACGAGCATTTTGGTTTCCCTGTGTATGTCTTGGTCCTCAAACACTCTGCACTTCAATCGAGAGAAAGCTGCACTCGCAGAGCTCAGGCAATGCTGGATTTTGGCATCAATGTTGGCCGCTGTGGAAAGATAACTGCCCAGGTAGGAGAAGTGATCAACACTTTCCAATGTTACACCATTGAGTTGGATTTGTGGCACTGCAGAGGGGTTGTTTTGTGCTTGTTGGTGCAGCACTTTGGTTTTTTGGCTGTTGAGCAATAGGCCAAGCTTTTCGTAAGCTTCTGCAAAGATATTTAGGATGGTTTGGAGGTCATCCTCTGAGGGTGCACAACACTACCTTGTCATCAGCATACTGAAGCTCTCAAACCAGCCAGAAGGTTTTAAATGCTAGAAGGACCCCTGTTGTCTGTCTTCATATTTATATTAAAACAGTACCAGTTTTTAAGCAGAGGTTGGATGGCCATCCGCTATGGATGCTTTAGCTGAGATTCCTGCATTGCAGGGGGTTGGACTAGATGGCCCTTGGGGTCCCTTCCAACTCTACAATTCTATGATTCAATTACTCATTTGGCCATAAACTTGTCTGTGATTTTTTTTCTTTCCCCTCCCTTGCCATTTTAGCTTATTTGTAAATTGTCCATTTAAAGAAATCTGCCACGTCATTTGCTGTCACCATGTTGTGAGAGTTGCCCCTTCCAAAAACTGCCAACCACCAACCTGGCCACAACCAGCAAATATCCAATTAATGGTTTAAAGTGAACATGCACCTTGAAATAAATTCAACAGGGCTAGTTCATTGGTTTTCTGTAGGTGTTGGGCTTTGATTTCACAAATCTCTACAAAGATGAAATCCCCAGGAGACCTTGTCGCATTGCCACCACATGTGGAGGAAAGTTCCCTTAATTTTGCTCCCGCTGCAACACAGTGGGGCATTGGATTAATATGCTGCAGGCATAAGATGCCATTTCTGAATAGTTTTCAGTGCAATTTCTTTGCATGAAACTGAGATTGCTTTGTAGGCGGGGTTTTGTCCACATGCACACAGCATTATTCTAATAATCTAACAGTGCTTTGACTTGGGCAGGGGGCAGGAGAAATGTTGCTTGCTGCTCTGCTTCAGGCAGCAAAATGTCTTGGGCTGTTCCTGGCTACTGGCCTATTCATCCTGTGTCTACACTACCTCTCTGGCTGCTTGACACCCATGTTTAAACTGGAGGATGCCAAGAATCAAACCTAGGATCTTTTACATGCTGAGTACGCACTCCTCATCCTCTCAGCGACTGCCTTTCCCCCATTACATTGCAAATGGTAAATTATAAGCAGTGACTTCAGGCTGCATTTGCATCCATCTTTCCAAGCTATCTTTTCGTTCTAGGCACTAAATAAGCAACTAAATTGCATACCGATGGCTTTTTCAGCGGAATGGATTCTGCTTTTGCTGGCTTCAGCAGCAATCAAAAGTGCTTCGGCTTCCTGAGCTGTCTGCATGGCTGCATAAGTAACTTGTCTTATACAAGGTCAGGCAAGTTGCCCCCTCCCCAAGCAAATTGCTGGGGAATCTGTGTCCCTCCACAGCCAGCTCCCAAGACCCCCAGCAGCCGGCATGGCCAAAGGTGATGGGTGTGGCAGGGCACATTCAAATCATACATTCAAAGCACTATGATATACTCTAAGCAGTCAAGGTTTTCCCCAAAGAATTCTGGGAGCCGTAGTTTGTTAAGGATGCCAAAAGTTGCCCAGAGACTCCTATTCCTTACTCAGAGTTAGAAATTCCTGAGCAGCTTAACAAGCCATCTCCCTTCCCAGGGAACTCTGGGAATTGTAGTTCTGTGAGAGGAGTAAAGGTAAAGGTAAAGGTACCCCTGCCCGTACGGGCCAGTCGTGTCCGACTCTAGGGTTGTGCGCCCATCTCACTTAAGAGGCCGGGGGCCAGCGCTGTCCGGAGATACTTCCGGGTCACGTGGCCAGTGTGACGAAGCTGCTCTGGCGAGCCGGCACCAGCGCAGCACATGGAAATGCCGTTTACCTTCCCGCTATAAAGCGGTACCTATTTATCTACTTGTACTTCGAGGTGCTTTCGAACTGCTAGGTGGGCAGGAGCTGGGACCGAAAGATGGGAGCTCACCCCGCCGCGGGGATTCAAACCGCCGACCATGCGATCAGAAGCCCTAGGCGCTGAGGTTTTACCCACAGCGCCACCCGCATCCCAGTGTGAGAGGAATAGGGACCTTTTAAAAAGCCATTTACATTGGTAGCCATCACTCCTTCCAGTGGGAGTAAGTTCCATAGTTTAACTATGTGTTGTGTAGGTCTGAGCGATTTCTGATTTTCAACATTGCAATATACTGTATCACCAGTTAAACGTCACAATATACCGATAAAGTATATCACAATGTCTGAAATAAGGATGGAGCTCTGTAGAGGCATTGGCTGGCTTCACAGTTTCCCCTACATTGTGATTTTTGCATAGCACCCCCACCCACCCACTGTCACAGTCCAGTTCACAGGTGATTGAAGTCCTGGCAGGGGACATCAGTCCCGGGGGCAAGATGGCGGGGTCGGAGCAGGAACACGGGTCCAGAAGCCAGGAAGCCAAGAATCCGAGGGTCAGAGAGCCAGGAGTCAAGAAGCCAAGGGTCTGAGGGTCAGGAAGCAAGGAGTCATGAGGTCAAGGGTCCGAGGATCAAGAAGCAAGAAGCAAGGAGTCAAGAAGCCAAGGTTCAAGAATCAGGAAGCAAGAAGCCAAATGCAGCAAGGTAGAAAGTGTGTTGCTGTGGCAAAGAGCCGAAGGGAAATGCTGACCTTATATCCCTTCCCAGCTCTTGCCACCAGGTGCTGTGAGTTACCAATTGGCCTCACCTATGCTGCCGCGCCTTGCCTCTTCAAAACAAACTTAGGAAAGCCCCAGTCCTGCAAAGTCCTATTGGTCACAGGGCATGGCTCCTGCATACCCACCTGACACCCACCATGATTCGCAATATATCGCCAGGTCAAAAATTATGAAACCAAGATCGCTATATGGACTGCAAACCGGTTTTGGATGTTATATCAGTATATTGCCCAGCCCCAGGGCTCTGTGTAGAAGTACTATAGCTGTCCTGCATGAGTTTGACCAAACTGCGGGAGGCAGTGGAAGACAGGAGTGCCTGGCGTGCTCTGGTCCAGGGGATCACGAAGAGTCGGACACGACTAAACGACTAAACAACAACAACATACACTTTCTGCATGCCACACATAATTATATATACTTCTAGCATGTCACCTTTTACCTGCCTTCTCTCTAAAGTCCCAAACACTACAAGCTTTCCCTATAGGAAAGTTTAAAGCTCGTCTGGGGGCTCCACTTATCATTGGCTGTGGCGCCACCTACTGTTGGCCTCCTTGATTTTTGTCCCACTAGCTCCAAAGAGCACCGGCCGTCGTCACCTGCGGGTTGGGCAAGATGTGCCCTGAATTTGGAACAGGCTTGGACTTATGACCAAGGTTGCCCAGAATCCTGCCAGCAAGTGAACCAGGGTTCTCAGATGCTCGACGTCTTTGCAAGGCAGCTTGGGAGAGGCGGATGGGTCCTGACAGATAGTGGAAGAGCGTATGTTGAGCATGACCCATTTTCCAAAGACGCCTGCGCTGGGTATCTATGGTACGATGAGCGACTGACGGAACAGAGAGTGACACGGACCTTTAGCAGCTAGGAGCTCAAGCTCTCACTCGAGGGCAGAGCGTATGCAAAATGAAACACTGTCAGAAAGAGTAGCAGAAGAAGGGAGAGAGAAAAAGATTCACGGAGCAGGATTTAGAGAGGAAAGCCTTGCCTGCCTGCCTGCCTGCCTGCCTGCCTGCCTGCCTGCTACTCCGGCAAAAGTGCTTAGCTCTTTATGAGTCTGTATGAGACTCTTAATCTCAGGGTTGTGGGTTCGAGCCCCACATTGGGCAAAAGGTTCCTGCATTGCAGGGGGTTGGACAAGATGACCTTCGTGGTCCCTTCCAGCTCTACAATTCTTAACTGCTATCTCAAGGCAATTGATTTATTCATTCATTTCATAAAATTATATACCGTACTGTTTGATTGTAAGAAACCTCAAATGCCGTCATTCTAGATATCTGAGTAGGATAAGGCAATCTCTCTCTCTCTCTCTTTTAAGGCAATCTCATGTAAGAGAATAAAAAACTTAAAAGCAACTCTGTGCCACAGAGAACTAGTAGGCTCCTTACTGACTGTGGCGCCATTAGTGATCTCTCAACAATGGAAGAACCGGACTGAAATGCCCCTGAACATACATATGGGAAAATAATATTTGGAATACAGCAATGTATGGAAGTGAGAGCTGGACCATAAAGAAGGCTGATTGCCGAAGAATTGATGCTTTTGAATTATGGTGCTGGAGGAGACTCTTGAGAGTCCCATGGACTGCAAGAAGATCAAACGTATCCATTCTTAAGGAAATCAGCCCTGAATGCTCATTGGAAGGACAGATCCTGAAGCTGAGGCTCCAATACTTTGGCCACCTCATGAGAAGAGAAGACCCCCTGGAAAAGACCCTGATGTTGGGAAAGATGGAGGACACAAGGAGAAGGGGACGACAGAGGACGAGATGGTTGGTCAGTGTTCTCGAAGCTACCAGCATGAGTTTGACCAAACTGCGGGAGGCAGTGGAAGACAGGAGTGCCTGGTGTGCTCTGGTCCATGGGGTCACGAAGAGTCGGACATGACTAAGCGACTAAACAACAACAACGTCTGAGCGTCTCACCAGACACAGGAAGGCAATTAAAGGCATAATGAATACAGACACCTTTCTGAGAAACGTGGACCCCTTTCTTTAACTATGTTAATGGCCAAAATCAAGACCTCCCTATTCCAACCGCTCAGAATTCTCAGTGGAGTGGTTACATTAAGCAATATGTCTGAATGTTGACTGTGTAAGTGTATGTCTAGAAACAATGGATAAAACAAACACCATTATTGGTGCTGCTGGATAAGTGTTTAATGGGCTTCTGAGATCTTTGGATGATGGCCACCACGTTGCGGGGTTCTCCTATGCCCCCACCGTGACTTCATTGGGGGGAACCCTTTTCATGCTAAAGTGGTTAAAGCATTCCTGGGAATTTCTGAGCCACAGGGAAGAAATAACCGCCGATTTTCTTTCTGGGCTTGGCTACCTGGTGCCCTGCAACCCAGTGGGTGAACCAGGACTGCATGATTCTCCCAGCTGTGTTTTTCCATGACACAAACCAGCCTGCTTGCTTCTGTTATGTAAATGAGGCTGTTGTACTTACAGAGGCCTGGTCTTTGGTCTCCTCCCAGCTTCTCACAAAGTATGAGTCATCTTCCAGCTAAGGACACTGTTACTTGTTCCCAGCCAAAGTTCAAGGTGCTCTTTTTGATCTTCATGAAGTTAGGGGTGGGGAACCTTTTTCAGACTGAGGTCTACATTCCCTTCTGGGCAGTTTCTGAGGGCCACATACCAGTGGTGGACAGGGCCAAAGTGGGATTACATTTTACCTTTTGTACAGTGAGCTGCTTGCTACTAGCACTGAGATTTTTTACACATCACTTGGGAGGATAGGTGAACTAATACCAGTGTATTGGAAGAAGCAAAGATCACCAGTGTTGAAGCAATGATTCTTCAACATCAACCTCGCTGGGCTGGTCATGTTGTTTGGATGCCTGATTATCATCTTCCAAAGTAATAATAATAATAATAATAATAATAATAATAATAATAATAATTTATTATTTATACCCTGCCCATCTGGCTGGGTTTCCCCAGCCGCTCTGGACAGCTTCCAGCAGAATGTTAAAATACAATGATTCATCCAGTATTAAAAGCTTCCCTAAACAGGGCTGCCTTCAGATGTCTTCTAAAAGTCCAATAGTTGTTTATTTCTCTGATGTCTGATGGGAGGGTGTTCCACAGGGCGGGCGCCACTACCGCAACTACTCTATTCTCAACTTAAGAATGGAAAGTGAAATACTGGTGGACAACAAAAGAGGTTTAATTTTATAAAATGTAGTATAAGCAGTGATAACTGGAAAACACTGGCCTGTGAGTGCTCCAGTTGGAGAATAAACTTTACCAAACGTGTTGGGGTCTTTGAAGAAGTACGAAATCAGGGCAAAAAGGAGAAGCGAGCTAAGAGGAAGGCACGTTTGGCAAACCCTCACCGTGATCAACTCCCGCCCAGAAATCTATGCCCCCACTGTGGAAAGACATGTGGATCCAGAACTGGCCTCCACAGTCCCTTACAGACTCACTGTTAAAACTGTTTTCACAGAAGACAATCTTACTTGGCTACGAGTGATTGCCATAGAAGAAAGAAGAACTAGGACTGTGCAACCAATCTGTCTGAAGGGGCTGGTGTCTGGGGATGGAAGGTGGCTGAAATTCACCTTCAGAAGCCGGTTGACAGAAGCTGGTAGAAATTTGTGGGTTGAAGCCTGGGAATAAATGTGAATGAATGGAGGTTTTGAATATGGCAGAGGCGAAATGCGTGTGCCTGAGTGTGGAAGTGATATGCGAAGCGAAATTTGTTGATACTCCTGAATAGATCACCATCTTTGATTAATTTATGTACCACTCACATGCCCAAATGGCTTTTAAGTGGGTTATATGAATAATATCAGTTGTATGTGTGAGCTCTTGGGGTTCTTTTCTTCCTCTCAGAAGAGTTACTCAGAAAGTCTTCCTACATCTTCACAGCAGCAGCAGCAGTCCACCCCTCTCTTGGTGGATTCCCGTGACAGGAATAACCACCTCACTCATCCAATTTTTTCTCTAAAGTCTTTATTATTTACATTACAAGTTGAATAACAGTAGCAGCCTGCAGAACTATGTACAGATCTCTGCTCCCTTCGGCCATCTGGCCAGAGAGAGACAGACTCACAGGCTTATTATAGCACACACTGACCAACCCTGACTGCCTCACAATTCACGGTATCTCCTCCAGATATGCCCTGATAAAGACGCCTGTGGCTGGGGAGAATTCTCATGGCTAAGTGGATGTTTTAGGCGTGCTTCAAGGCTTGTTTCAAGTTTATTTTGGCAATACACCAACAGTATGAAACCCTGTGGAAGTTGGCTGGCAGAAGTTAGTGGGTGAAACCACTGGGTGAGGTTTTCTGAAGACCACCTGAGAAAGCAATTAAGACAGCTGTGCTGGTTAAGCAAGGCAGCTTATATTTCTCAATAAATGTATCTCCATAGCCATCCACCTTTGGTATCCATTATTTGTCTTCAAAGATAGGTAATAGAAGCTAGCATCAGTACATAGGGCTGCCAAATGTACAATTTTTCCTGGACATTACCATGATTATAAAGGTGGAATTTTTTGGGTGTATGTGTAAAAAATAAAAATAAAAAAGCTCAACAACTTTCTGGGTGTCCCAGTTTTTTTTAACTTTTTGAAATATGGGTTAAACCACAGAGCCTAGGACTTGCCAATCAGAAGGTTGGCGGTTTGAATCCTTGCGACGGGGTGAGCTCCTGTTGCTCGGTCCCTGCTCCTGCCAACCTAGCAGTTCAAAAGCACGCCAGCGCAAGTAGATAAATAGGTACCGCTCCAGCGGGAAGGTAAACGGCGTTTCCGTGCGCTGCTCTGGTTCGCCAGAAGCGGCTTAGTCATGCTGGCCACATGACCACATGTACGCCGGCTCCCTCGGCCAATAAAGTGAGATGAGCGCTGCAACCCCAGAGTCAGTTACGACTGGACCTAATGGTCAGGGGTCCCTTTACCTTTATCATTATATAAAATGTACATACCACTTGATTGGGGGGGGGTCAAAGCAGGTTACAAAAATGACATGCCACCTCTGTTGCTAAATTCGTGCCCTTCTCTTCCACTTGGAACAGCTTTTACGTGCTTTATTGTTGGAAATATATATATATATATATATATATATATATATATATATATATATTCAATGCATAAAATAAATAAATAACACAGTTTTACAAGCAGGCCACAAGAGGCCAGGACGACCCCAGGGAGTGTGCTCAGGAACACCAGATGACTGTCAAACACCGGTCTACTGCTCCTTGAAAAGAAAAGAAAAAGCAACTATGATAAACCCTCAGCATCCTCCAGCTGCGCCCAAAATGATGCATGCAAAGCAGAATGCATTTTTTAAATCAGGCTCGCCCATGCATGAACTTTTGATATTGTAAATCCCACTCATTATCCTCAAGAAAAGTAAGTAAATAAATAAAAAAGTATGTGTGTGTTGGGGGGGGGGAGCTGTTGTTTCTTGGTGTGTGTGTGTGTGTGGAATTACCTTAGGGAAGGGAGGAGATACCTGTATTGAAGGGCTAGACAATAAATAATGAATATTACACAGTAGCCTCATCCTGGTTTGCACAGACTGCCTTGTCCTGAGTGATTATGACCTTCGGATGTACATGTATGATTAATGATCTCGTTCCCTACAGGCAACCATAACAGGAGGAGGACTATGTCAAACCTGTTTTAAACAAAAGCCAGGCGTCACTCTGCAGCAGATTCTAGGATTACCGCCCACAAAATGACTTTCCTTCCAGCTGGGTTTTTACAGGGCAAGTGGGATCTGCAACAAAATGCTGCAGAGTGGAGTGTTCCCCGATCAGAGTTGCTGTCTCTCCATCCCATCCCGTTTTTTAATTTCCTTTTCCTTGCTGACATTCCATGCCCACTGAAGCTGGTCCAAAGGCTCAGGACCAGGTGACTTTAACTTCAGGAATAGCTCAGTTGGTAGAGCACGAGACTCTTAATCTCAGGGTATTGGGTTCGAATCCCACATTAGGCAGAAGAATCCTGCACTGCAGAGGGCAGGGCTAGATGACCATTGTGGTCCCTTCCAACTCTACAATTCTATGATTCTGGCAGCACCTTCATCTCCTTTGCTTCAGAGGAACACCACCAAATAGCCCTCGTTGTTCAGGTTGTACCTGAAGCAGATACACACTTCCTGCTAAAAATATTTATTGGTGCTGAAACTTCTACACTGGCCAGAGTTGTATTATTACACTTATTGTAATAATGCAAATTTATTCTTGGAAATGACAACCTAGACAGCATCTTAATAAGCAAAGACATCACCTTGCCAACAAAGGTCTGTATAGTTAAAGCTATGGTTTTCCCAGTAGTGATGTATGGAAGTGAGAGCTGGACCATAAAGAAGGCTGATCGCCGAAGAATTGATGCTTTTGAATTATGGTGCTGGAGGAGACTCTTGAGAGTCCCTAATGACCCTAATGTTGGGGAAAATGGAGGGCACAAGGAGAAGGGGATGACAGAGGACAAGATGGTTGGACAGTGTTCTCAAAGCTACCAGCATGAGTTTGACCAAACTGCGGGAGGCAGTGGAAGACAGGAGTGCCTGGCGTGCTCTGGTCCATGGGGTCACAAAGAGTCGGACACGACTAAACGACTAAACAACAACAACATTATTGGAAAATTTATTTTATTGGGGGGGGGCGGGTATGAGGAAACGAAAACAATAAATAGATCAAAATAAACAAACCCCTCTGGTGCTTTTCCAGTTTCTATTCTGTCCGTCAATTCCAATTTGAAACTGCCCATTGCTGAGTGAGAAGACTAAATTAAGCTCAGCTGGGTGGCAAAGCCTGTTTAAATCCAGTTAAGCGGCAAGCGAAGTGGCTCCAGCGTTGGATAAAAGGGAACTGCAATGGATGTCCATAGAAAACAATGCAGTTCGTGGTGTGCTAATGTAATAGCGAGTTACTACAACATCATCATCATGGCTCACAGGGAACTGGGTGGTTAATGAAAGGTCTGAGAAATGGAGAGTGTGACAGGCAGGTCAGTGACTCAGGACAGAGGCGGTAGTCAGCAGTATCTTGGAAGATCTGGAGGAAGCGTTAAGGCCAATAAAAGATGTCTGGGAGGCAGGAGCAGCAAAAACAGGGCAGGCTCTATTAGGCCGAGTGAGGTTGGTGCCACAGGTCTTGGGCACCTGGCAGGGACAGCACTGCTGAGTCTACAAACTTAGCCCTCTCTCCCTAGAGAGACTTGCCTGGCTCCCACACTGCAATCCTTCAACGCCAGGTGAAAACATTTTTGTCCTTCACATTCAAAGCGCATTTCTCCTCTCAAAGAATTCCAGGCACTGTAGTGTGTTAAGGTTTGCGGGGAACTAAAACTGCAATGCCCAGAATTCTTTGAGGGGAAGAAGAATGTGCTTTGAATGTGCTCTAAAAGTATAGTGTGCGCACTGCCTTAGCTTGTCAGCCAGGTATCTCCTTTCTGAATGTAGAGGAATTTTTTAGGCTGGGGGAAAACAACCACCTTGGTTCATGAATGTTAGGAGCAAGCCAGCAATAAATCACACAGAGTACGAAAAGTACATTCTTTATTAGAAGAAACAAGGTCTTCTTAGGAGTGCCTAATGAGAACATCAACTCTTCTTTGGTAGGTCCTGCCCCTGTGAGGCAGTTGTGGAGGCTGAAGGTCCCCACCTTCACACAGGTGCCTAAATCTGCTCCCCCCAAGTCCTTCCCAAGTAATCTGAGACTACGCTGGCACACCTGCCTTTGCTCCTCCCACTTCATACCTTTCCTGGTCCTCGGAGACCAGGGGTGAGGGTAGCTGGTCGCAGCGGGAGGGGGAGACACCCATGCTTCTTCACCAGCCTGCCCATCTCTGCCTTTTGGCTTCCCTCTGTCAGCTTCTGCCTCTGATTCTTGACTTCTCTCTGCCACAGGGGCGTAGGAAGGGCGGGCGGGGGGGGGGGGGCATTCCGCCCCAGTGCCATCATGATTTTTTTCTTTTGACAACTTATCAAGGAACAATTACTGCCCTACTAGGGCGGTTCATCGGACGCAGGTGGCGCTGTGGGTTAAACCACAGAGCCTAGGACTTGCCGATCAGAAGGTCGGCAGTTCGAATCCCCACAACGGGGTGAGCTTTTACCTTTACCTTAGGGCGGTTCATAAAAAAACTTTTTTTAAAAAATGCCTGCTCCAAAGGTCTTATTTTACTACACTAGGGATTATATAGCTATATCTGAAATTTCATGCATATCAGTTAATATCTTGACCCTCCTCCACGAAAATAACAGTTTACTTGGCTGTTTTCATATGTCACGAAGGCTGAAATTTCAATTCAGTGGAGCCAAAACACAATCCATCTTGTAGATTTAAGTATCTGTCCACAGTTGCCTACTTGTTATCAGGGGCCCAGAATCCACATCCCTTTGTAATAAAATATGAAATGACGTAAAACCATTTTTGCAGGCCAAAAACCCCCACAAAAAACCTCCACAATGTGTGTGTGTGTGGGGGGGGTGACAAGAAATTTTTCACACTGTGTACCACCTGACCTTCCTACCTGTCTGCTCTGCCATAGACTCCTCCGGCTCACTAACCCTGTTACCTCTTCAGTTTCCAACACCTCCTTCCTGGGTTCTGAGCCTTTCCCCCTCCGTATCCAGCCAGTCCATGACAAAGAAGCAGAATTTCTTTTCAAATGTATGCCACCCCAAGGACAGAAAATTACAACTCTTGTTTATGTAGTGGTGTTAATGAATGCCAGTGATGCTGTCATGCATATCATAGGGAATGAATAGAAGAGGTGGTCCTTTTTTGGGGCAGGAGGCAGACCAGATTTCAGTTGCCTTTAGCATTTCTCTGAACTTCCCTGACAAACTGCACTACATGACAATGAGAGATTTGGTAGGTCAATTTTACCATCCACAGACCTGAGATCTTCTGGTATCAAATGACCATCTTCTCTATCCTTCACCTCCCATCAGCCAGCACAATCTCCTCAACATGCAATCTCCTCAACAAAGGATTTACTGACTAGCCACTTAAACAGCATTAAGGAAGCAATAATTTGATGATATGCCTTGATGTTCAATGGGGTCTGGCAAACCAGAAAACTGCGGAAGACTGCTTGAGTGACTGCCTGTTCATTCTTAAAGCAGGGATGCTAACCCCAGACCCTGAGAGATATTCTCTAGTATGAAGGGTGCTTACAGACAGGTATTTATTATGGGATTATTAGGATGCAGGTGGCGCTGTGATCTAAACCACCAAGTCTCTTGGGCTTCCCAATCGGAAGGTCGGTGGTTCGAATCTGTGCGATGGGGTCTTGCTCTGTCCCAGCTCCTGCCAACCTAGCAGTTCGAAAGCACACCAGTGCAAGTAGATAAATAGGTACTGCTGAGGTAGGAATTTAAAACGGTGCTTCCATATGCTCTGGCTTCCATCATGGTGTTCCGTTGCGCCAGAAGTGGTTTAATCATGCTGGCCACATGATCCAGAAAGCTGTTTGTGGAAAAACACTGGCTTCCTTGGCCTGAAAACAAGATGAGTGCTGCACTCCATAGTTGCCTTTGACTGAACTTAACCATCCAGAGGTCCTTTACTTTTACCTTTTACCTATGGGATCAGTGCTCAGCATGAACACAAAGTTTGCAGCATTTAAAGATACAAAGATTTACTTGAGAATAAAACCCCAAGGTGGTTGTCACCAATGGAAGCAAAGGCTCAGAAAAAGCTCAATATGGAGGCCAAATGGCCAAAATATTGGGAAATTTTGGAACAGGATGGAGATAAATTGAAATTGCAGAGTTTTGACAAATTAAAAGATAAAGTGCGAGGCTGGCTTCATTACTATCAAATAAGGGAAGCTTATAATTTGGACAAAAAAACCGGCTTCCAGATGGAGAAATCAAAATTGGAAACAGAATTGTTAGAGCCAAAAACAAAGATACTTTTGAGAATGTATAACTTGCTGTTGAAATGGAATACCCAAGATGAAACGGTTAAATCTGCTATGATTAAATGGGCACAAGATGTTGGACATAACATTATTTTTGCTGACTGGGAATGGTTGTGGACCACCGGTATGAAATTTATGGCATGTAATGCCCTAAGAGAGAATATTATGAAAATGATATATAGGTGGTACATGACACCAGTCAAGCTAGCAAAAATATACCATTTGCCCGATAATAAATGCTGGAAATGTAAAGAAAATGAAGGTACATTCTTTCACCTCTGGTGGACGTGCCCAAGGATAAAGGCTTTCTGGGAAATGATATATAATGAAATGAAAAAGGTATTTAAATATACCTTCTTGAAGAAACCAGAGGCCTTTCTTCTGGGCATAGTCGGCCAACAGGTGCCAAAGAAGGATAGAACTTTCTTTATGTATGCTACAACAGCAGCAAGAATACTTGTGGCAAAGTATTGGAAGACACAAGATTTACCCACTCTGGAAGAATGGCAGATGAAAGTGATGGACTACATGGAATTGGTGGAAATGACTGGCAGAATCCGTGACCAGGGAGAAGAGCTGGTGGAAGAAGACTGGAAGAAATTTAAAGACTACTTACAGAAATATCGCAAAATTAATGAATGTTAAAATGATGTTCGACTGGACCTAAGTGGACTTAGCAATAAGACCAGTAAGAGTATGCAAAAATGGTTTGATAATTGCCTAAGGTATAAAGATGTAAATTTGTTGAAAATTGAGTCAAATGTTATAAAGAAAAAGGGGTAAGGATTTGCCGAACTAAGGATGTGAATGGGAATACAAAAAAGGGAGGTGTGAGGAGGTCAAAGAAATAAGCTAATGAGAAGTTTGGAAAATGTGAAAAATTGATTTGATTTTTAATCATTTTTCTTTTTGTGTTGTTATGTGTTTGAGTTTTTTATTGTTGTATTTTTTGTAACCTTTTTTCTGTATGTTTCTCTTTTTGTCATGATTTTTTTTGTTTTGTTTTCTGTTCTGTTTTTTAAAACTTTAAATATCTTTTTAAAAAAAACAAAGTTTGCAGCGTTTACATTACCTTGTTGGCTTCAAAATGGCAGCACATATTTTCCTCTCTTTTAATCCAGATTTACCCTGGGGGGGGGGGGAATCTTATATATATACAGTGGTACCTTGGGTTGCAGGCGCTTCAGGTTATAGACGCCGCTAACCCAGAAATAGTACCTCAGGTTAAGAACTTTGCTTCAGGATGAGAACAGAAATCACGTGGTGGCAGTGGGAGGCTCCATTAGCTAAAGTGGTGCTTCAGGTTAAGAACAGTTTCAGGTTAAGAACGGACCTCCGAAAAGAATTAAGTTCTTAACCCGAGGTACCACTGTATATATATATATAAAACAACGGTTGCTAAGAACCCACTTGTGATATCTCAGTGACCCCGCGGCAAATTAAGCCCGCGTCTAGAAACTCCCTAAGAGAGAAGGACAATGCGCAGTGCGAGCCAATGCGTGTTTACGAGGAAATGAGTCCCACTGTGTTTTAATGAGGCTTACTCCCAGGAAAGTCTGCAGAGAGTCACTGTTGTAAAGAACTCTTGACTGTGTTGGCTTCATCATTACCACTAGGAAGCAGGATATAAACAGCCATCTCAAGGAGGACCATCAAAGGAGGACATTTGCCAATCCTGCAGTTCATTTTAGGGCTTACTGAGTGACCTTGGCAGAGTCCCTGCCCCTCAACCTAGCCTACCTCACAAGGTTGTTGCAGGGATCAAATGAGGAGGAGGACAAGCATGTGTGCCACTTGGAGCTCCTTGGAGAAAACAGGGGGATATAATTGCAATCAACAAATTTTCAACAAACGCCATCAGAGACTAATAATAATAATAATACAAACAAACAAATGAGTTACTTACAACTATTCCCTTTGTTATAAACATGGCATCTTTTGTTAACGAAGTATTTGCATAGATTTGCAAACCCCAAAGATTAGCCCAATCCCTCCTTGATCGCTGTTAAATACATTCCATCAAGAAGTATCATTCCAAGTGATTCTGTCACAGGGCTCGGCTAAGTAACTTGATTTGAGAGGAATTCCAACCTGCTCAGCTAATCCCTGCACCAGATCACTGGGCCCAAAAATATTCTCCTAATTAGCTGGATGGCAGCAACATCAAGGCTGCCTACTTGGTACACTATGGCACTAAAGGAAATCAAGGTGCTGCGATAGTCAGCAAAAGGCCCCTCTGAATGGAAAGGTGATGTGAAAGCAAAGTGCACAATCCCCAATAGAAAAGTCAATTATCTAAGCTATCTGATTTGGCTGTGGCTCATACGAAGCTGGAACTGAAGATGCCAGGGTGTTAGGTAAAGGTAAAGGGACCCCTGACCATTAGGTCCAGTCGTGACTGACTCTGGGGTTGCGGCGCTCATCTCACTTTATTGGCCGAGGGAGCCGGCGTACAGCTTCTGGGTCATGTGGCCAGCATGACTAAGCTGCTTCTGGTGAACCAGAGCAGCGCACGGAAACGCCATTTACCTTCCCGCCGGAGCGGAACCTATTTATCTACTTGCACTTTGACGTGCTTTCAAACTGCTAGGTTGGCAGGAGCAGGGACCAAGCAACGGAAGCTCACCCTGTCACGGGGATTCGAACCGCCAACCTTCTGATCGGCAAGTCCTAGGCTCTGTGGCTTAACCCACAGCACCACCCGCCAGGGTGTTAGGTGCATGGAAATGCTTGAAACCACTTTTCTTCGATTTCTTCAGACCCTAAAAAGCTCACTGGGTAACCTTGGGCTATTCACTACCTCTCAGCCTCAACTACCTCACACGGTTGTTGCAGAGTTCCAGTGAGTAAGGGGAAAGCCGTCTACGCCACCTTGAGCTCCTCGGGTCTCCCTCGGGAGGTGGTGGACTATCCTTCATTGGAGGTTTCTAAGCAGAGGTCGGATGGCCACCTGTCATGGATGCTTTATCTGTGATACCTGCATTGCAGGGGGCTGGACTAGATGACCCTCGGAGTCCCTTACAACTCTATGATTCCACGCATGCATTTTAAGGAATGATTAAGCACTCCAGCTGATCCATAGATCTTTTCGCACCAACTTTTTCTGGGTCACAATACCAACTGCAATGGTAGGGTGGTGCTGTGGTCTAAATCACCAAACCTCTTGGGCTTGCTCATTAGAAGGTCGGCAGTTCGAATCCCTGCGACGGGGGTGAGCTCTCGTTGCTCTGTCCCAGCTTCTGCCAATCTAGCAGTTCGAAAGCACACCAGTGCAAGTAGATAAATAGGTAATAATAATAATAATAATAAAAAATTTTATTTATATCCTGCCCTCCCCAGCCGAAGCCGGGCTCAGGGCGGCTAACAACAATAAAACAATACAAAAGTACAACACAAACAACACTCTAAAATCATTCATTATAAAGGTACCGCTGTGGTGGGAAAGTAAACGGCATTAACATGCGCTCTGGCTTCCGTCATGGTGTTCTGTTGCGCCAGAAGCGGTTTAGTCATGCTGGCCACATGACCCGGAAAGCTGTCTGTGGACAAACACCGGCTCCCTCGGCCTGAAAAGCATGAGCGCCTCAAGTCGTCTTTGACTGGAATTAACCGTCCAGAGGTCTTTTACTTTTACTTTACCAAGTGCAACACAAAGCGGTGTGTAGAATTATTAACAGGTAGAAAGGTTTCCTTACTCGGCCAAGACAAGAGAAAATGCTTAGCAGTGTTCAAAGGTGAGAACTACACCAGTCCTATTTATGATGGTGACCCACCACAACCGATGCATGTATGGGGAACAAAGAAAACTTAAGATGAACTGCTGGATTATTCCCGCACACCCTTTCACTGACCTGGATCATCCTCCAGTTTTCTGGCGACTAGCCAAGGGGGCTGCATCCTGGTTTTCATAATAGATAGACAGATAGAGTGCCAACTTGACCCCACGATCGTGGGTACCCAGCCCCTTCATGGGTACCCAGCCCCTTTGTGGGTACCCAGAGCCCCGGCACCTTAGATAGGTAGATGATAGATAGATGATAGATAGATAGATGATAGATAGATATAGATAGTAACCAACAACTAGGGGCTGAGGTCCCTTCGCGATCACCCCACCCAATAAAATATTTGAGGGGCTGGGCTCCCCCAAAGTTAATGGCCAGGCCTATTGCCATTCAAATAGCGTGGGAGTGCGGTGACATGTGGTCGATTATGCGCGGGAGGGGGGCAGAATAATATTTTATTCAAGTTGGCGCTCCTGGAAAGCAAGAAATGGCACCTCTCCTCTCCCCCCCCAGCTTCTCGTCTCGCCGCTTAGGGCTCAAAGAAGCAAAAGCAACGCGGCCGCGTGCTCCTCCTCGCCTAGCCCGCCCCCGGGGTGCTCGGCTCCGCTCCGCCCGCCCTGCCGTCGCAACCAAACTCCTCACCAGCCAAGGGAGGGAGAGGGAGAGACGGGGAATCCGCCGCCGCCGCCGCCGCCGCCGCCACCCGCGCCAAGCAGCCGAGGGCGCACGGGCGCGCACGACGCTTGTGCCACGGAGAAGCCTCGACGGCGTCACCTGATCTAACCTGGCGGCTTGGCTGTCGGAGGAGGCAGCCCGAGAGGGAAGGGCAGGGCTGGGCTGGGAGTACCGGGAGGGGTGGAGGGAAGGGAGAGAGGGAGGAGGAGGGCGAGGGAAGCGAAGAGCCGCCTCCTGACGTCTGGAACCTGCTGTGCAAGTGAGCGCGGGCGGCGGCGGCGGCGCTGCTTGTGTCCTCCTCCCCGGGGCGAGAGAAAGGACGATCCCTCGGTGCGCGGCCATGGCAGAAGCCCAGCAGCGCCGGATCCGGAGAGGCTAGGGGAGGCTGACGGTGCGCCCTGGGGCTTGGATCGGGCGCCCCGCACCTGGCGCAGCGCTGGAGGGCGGAGAGCCGGGGGCCGCCACGCCGGGTAAGGCTGAGCCGAGTTAGGGGTGGCGGTGGTGGTCGGGGCAGGCGGAGCCCACCCTTGGGGAAGGCGGGCAGGCCGGCGCGCAGGTCCGCCCCGCAGACAGGAAACAGCTGATCGCGCCTGCTGGGCTTTGGCCTGCGGCCTCCGGAGGCGCAGGGAGCACCTGGCCGCGTTGCGATGCGCCGTGCCAGCCCGGCCGGGTCAAGGGCCTGCCTGTCTGCGGGGTTGGAGAGCAGGGCATGCGGGGACTGCACAGGAGAAGGAGGAGGAGGAGGGAAAGGCGCGCTTCCCTCTGCTGCAGGATCGGGGCTGGGGAGAGGAGGTGGGGATGGAGAGCAGACCTCTTGGAAGGTGATTGTTATTATTATTATTATTATTTTGAGGGGGGTGTATAGAATTGGTGGAGCTTGGCCAGGCCCTCCCTCCCCATCTTTCTCAGACACAAAAGGAGGTGGGCTTGCTGCTGCTACTAAGGCCAGATTTTGAATGGGAGCGGGTGCATCTATGGGGACAGAGGAGGGGGAGCATCTGAGATGGGGGAGGTGTCATTGAGAGATGGCCGCTGGTGCCGCAAGTACAGAGCCCAGCCCAGGTAAGGGAAGGGAAGGGGAGGCCAGGCGAGGAGCTTGTGCGTGGATTGTGGCCAAATCCTCTCCCAAATGGGGTCCCCGGAGCCTTGGAGGGGGTCGCAGCTGTTGGATAATGGGGGGGGGGATGTCAGTGCATCCAGCGTGACAGGTAGGAGGTTCCTTTTATCTCTCAATGACGAGAGAGGTATATAAAAGAGCAGAAGGCCACTTTGGGTAGGGACTGGCGGCGAGGGATCCATAGAGCTGGAGGTTTCCTCTTCCTCCTCCCCCCGGATTCTGCTGCTCCCTGCTAGCTTCCTTCCAAAATAAGACCCCCCCCCTTTCCCAGGGATTCACACCGCTCGCCAGCTTGGATTCCTGCTGCAGCCCCAGACTTCTTCCTAAACAAAGAGACGAAGGGTCCCTCCAGTCGACTTATCTATCCACAACCCCCTGGAGGTTTGAATGCTCCCCCACCCCTCAAAAAAGAGACAGATTTATCCTGCTGGCTGGCTGGCGGCTTTATTGTTGCACCTTGGCTGGGGCTGGTGGCGAAGCTTCGGATTCTCCCCCCCCCCCAATCCTTTCCTTGGGTGTGGATAGCTGCTGGCAATCGCTTTGTAATGGTGGCAAGATCTGGGAGGAATCGCCTGGTTCAGCCAGTCGAACTGGCATCTGGTAGCACCAGGCAACCCAAATGCTAAGCATCTTTTGGAGCTGGTTTTTCTCCCTCTTGCTTGTTATGTGAGCTGGCTTTTCTCCTTCTCCTCCTCTTGTAATGCTTTTCCACCAATCACGCGCTTCATTTAGTAACCCCTTTCCTCTTCTCACCCCTTCCTCCTCCTCATTTCTCCTCTTCTTTTTTTAAAGCCTGCAACAAAAAGAAAACGAGGGGGAAAAAACAATCAGGTGGCTTATGGTGGGCTCGATCTGTGGGCCTGGCTTGTGTGTTTTCCTTTAAATCTTCCCCTCCTGCTGGCAAAATGTCCATAATAAGCATTAGTTGTGGCAGAATCTGCTGCTAAGGGTTAGGGCGAGCTGATTAAAGCTACAGCCGCGGAGCAAAAGAAAAATGAAAAACGTTGGGGGGGGGGAGAGAGAATAGAGTTGCAGGCTTCAGTCGCTGCTCTGACTTGTGTCTGCTTTTGTGGGCCAATGGGGGCTCTTGCCCAGAGTGTTTATTCCCTTCCTCCTAGCAACAGATGCCAACATGCCCCTGCAGCTCCTAGCATGCACTGGAAGAGGGAGTGGGAAAATGCAGCGTGTGAGGCCTGGGTTTCGGCAGTTTCCTGGGAAAGGGCTATATAGCTCAGGGGCAGTGCATCTGATAGGCATGCAGAAGGACCCAGGACCCATCCCTGGCATCCTCAGGTGAGGCTAGGAGAGATCCTGCCAGTCAATTTAGGCAGTGAGTTAGATGGACCAGTGGCATAAGGCAGCTTCTTAGGTTCATACTTAGCTTTTGCATAGTGCTTTGTGAATGTTCAAAGCACTTACAATTGCATGGAAAATCCAGCATTGCAGGGGGTTGGGCTAGGTGTCCCTTCCAACTCTATATTTCTATGAAAATGTAGCGCTAAGGCTAACCTTGCATCAGTGCAAGCATTTGGCTTTGTGCAACAGGATGGTCCCCTTCTCTTTCTCTCTCTCCCCTGTGTGCCCCATAAATTTGCTCTGGTGGTTCCCCGTGATTTTGCAACAGTCTAGGGTGTGAAAGTCCTGTTCTGCAGGTGCAATAATTTAGTTCACTTCAGCCCTTGATAGGTAGTGTCTTGCGAATCCACCTAACAGGAGGGGACGTTAGCAGATAGATCCAGCACCTTAAGACAGAAATAGCTGGATAGCCTACTAACAAAAGTACTTATTCAAAAGTGTACTTATTTCAGTCATCGAACATTGCATGGTATGCAGATGGAGGCATGGGAGGGGAGCTGCTTTGAATTAAGTGAGGCGCAAAGGGAGCAAATTTACAAGTGAAATCTTCCATGCTGGAGAACCTTCCTTCCTCTATCAGCTCAGTGGCAAGGCAGCCTTTTCCCTTGATATGTTAAATTTCCTGCCCCACCTCTTACAGGGGGATTTATAAAAACTAGGAAGTTGGAACATAATAGGCTTGACACTTATTTCCCCGCCCCCCACTTTCACAGCAGCCTAACACACAGAAACATCTATTTATTACCTTTTAAAATAAGCATCACCCGTCAATTGCTTTGGACGTCTTGCACATAAAATATATATTTGCTTTTCCCTGACCCATAAGATTGGACCAGATGTCTGTCTTTCATCTCTGTTATCATGATACTTTAAAAATTGCTTTTGTATGTTTGGATTTTTGTGCACTACGTACTTAGAGGTTTTGAATATTCCGTAGTTTGTAAGTGCTTTGAAATAAACAAATGGGGTTTATTTTAAGCCTTGAACTCTGCACCCCAGGTTGCTCAGGACAGCACACAGGGTCTCTCTTCCCCCAGTCATAGAATCTGAAGGGACCACGAGGATCATCTAGTCCAACCCTCTGCAATGCAGGAATCTTTTGCCCAACATGGAGATTAAGAGGAGTCTCACGCTCTACCAGCTGAGCCATCATTTATAAGCCGGAACATTGGAAGCTGATTTATAGTGAGTCAGAACACTGATCCACACTGGTCCCACACTGTCACCAGCTCTCTGGGGTTTCAGACTGAGACCATTCCTACCTGGAGATGCCAGGGATTGAACCTTCAACCTTCCGGATGCAAAGCAGATGCTCAGCCACTGAGCCACGGCCTTTCCCCAGGTCATAGCTTAGGCTAAGAGCTAGTGACAACTCCAGGTCACCTAATGAGCTCCATGACTGAGTAAGGGTTTGAGCCCAGCTCCCTCCAGTCAGTCCAACAGTCTTCACCGAGAATGAGATGGGTTGGCCCTCCAGAGATCAGACTACAGCTCCCATGACCCCTACCTGTTGGCTGTGCTGGCTGGGGCTGGTAGGACCTGCAGCCCAACAACAGCACCTGGAGATCACAGGTGCTCCATCCTTGCTCTAACCACAGGTGTGGAGATAATAAGTGGGAAGAGTGCTGAATTCCTGTGTGTCAGTCTGCTGTTAAAGGTGTAGGATCAGGTTATAGGTCAAAACTTGAAATGCCTCTCTGTACTTTGGTCTTCCCTAGAGCATCAGGTGGGCCTTCCAGGTGAGGCACAGGTGGTAACCAGGAAGGAAGGCACTCAACTCTAATCTATCCCATAGACTGGCTTGTTCCGTATGACCTGCTCTGCCTGTTTCCGTGTGTGGATGTTGTGCATGGAATTCTGTGAGCATTCTGTGTTTTCCTGCCTCCTTTTGTGTTGAGCTTCTTGAATGCTTTGTGCATGTAAATCCTCCTAGCACTGAAAGTTCAGCGTGGCCAAGAGAAAGGCTGCTTTTAAGAAAGTCTATAAGGCAGAGGTTTTCAACCTTTTTGAGTCCATGGCTCCCTTGACTAACTACATTTTTTCTGTGGTACTCAGGAGCCCAGTTATGTCGTTCCTTGCCTGGGGAGTCAGCAGCCCCGCACCCCTTTTCGAACACCCTCCCTTGGGGAGTGTTTCCTCAGCCTCCTCTCTTCTCCCTTCTCCTTGGGAGTCCTCTGGCCAGCTGCAGCTGCCGCCCCTGGTCTCTGAGCTGCTCCCCCTGCCCCAAAAAGAGGTGCCTCCTCAAATTGCCCCACAGGGGCCTGGGAAGGCACCATTCGACTGGTGAGCTTGTAGCCAGGGCTGCAACAAACAGCTGTGCAAGCCTTTGGGAGGCAGAGACGCGAGAGGGCATCAGAGGAGGGAGGGAGGGAGGGAAGGAAAGAGGGACAGAGGCCAGTGTTGCCCGTGGCACCCCGACCATCATTCAAGGCATACTGGTTGAAAACTACTGCTATAAGGTGTTCGAGACCCAAGCTCAAGTGCTTTAAGCATGATTCCAGACTTGATGTCTGGTGGGCTTTGGCTCCTACTGAACTTCCTGGGCTTTGAGATTGTCACTGGAAGCCCTTTTCATGTGTCACCTCTGAGGATGGTGATGAAAGAAGGGGCCATTTCTGGCCACCACTGATACTCTCCTTGGAGAGGCCCGCCTGGTGCCAACTTTGCCATGTTTCAGCGCCAGGCAAAGTCTGTTTTTGTTTTCCTTGGCAACTGGACATCACCAGTGAGTGGATATTTTTCTTCTGTGTTTTTAATAGGCTTTTTATTCTTGCTGTAAAAAGTCTTGCTTTTCAGGACTTTATGTTGTGGGAAGTGGTTTATAATTTCAGCAAACCTTTGCTTGTCTTCCTAGTTGGCTTTGGGTGGATATTTTCTCATTTCCCTTTTATAATACTGGTAACTCTGTGAACTACCAGTTGGGAGGCTCCCTGGCTCAGTGGTAGAACATTTGCTTTGCCCACAGAAAGTCCCAGGTTCCTTCTTGAGCATTTCCAGGTTGGGAAACTCCCTGGTCTGAAACCCTGGAGAGTTGGTCTTGGTCAGCAAAGAATGGGGCTGGGGAACACCTGGACCTCCAAAGGTTGCCGAACTACAGCTCCGAATTTCTGCACACCTGCACCTGGGGGACCAGAGGTGGGCAAAGGATGCATTAGGATCTGTACTGTTGGTGCATCTCTGGGTGATTTTGAAGTAGATCCGCAGGGATTTCTGACTCCCAGTTATTTAACAATGGCAATATCAAAATATCTAACCAGGAGCGGGTTTTTCTGTCTGTGAGCTCGGTTCAGTTTTGGTTGTTGTTGTTTTGTCGTTTAGTCGTTTAGTCGTGACCGACTCTTCGTGACCCCATGGACCAGAGCACGCCAGGCACTCCTGTCTTCCACTGCCTCCCGCAGTTTAGTCAAACTCATGCTGGTAGCTTCGAGAACACTGTCCAACCATCTCATCCTCTGTCGTCCCCTTCTCCTTGTGCCCTCCATCTTTCCCAACATCAGGGTCTTTTCCAGGGAGTCTTCTTCTCATGAGGTGGCCAAAGTATTGGAGCCTCAGCTTCAGGATCTGTCCTTCCAATGAGCACTCAGGGCTGATTTCCTTCAGAATGGATAGGTTGGATCTTATTGCAGTCCATGGAACTCTCAAGAGTCTTCTCCAGCACCATAATTCAAAAGCATCAATTCTTCGGCAATCAGCCTTCTTTATGGTCCAGCTCTCACTTCCATACATCACTACTGGGAAAACCATAGCTTTGGTACCCAGAACAAATTCCTGGACTCAGGATGCTTTAATCCTAAATGCATGCTGTTAGCTCCTGACTCCAGTCGATAGATATTTGCGTATTAGTAAAAAGCAAAGTAGATCTTGAAATCTGCCCTCATATGCTGTGGTAAAGGAATTAGTGGTCATGCTTTTTGTGCTCCTAACAGTTGACATGGTTTGTTTGCCTTTGTTGGTCCACATTTTTTTCCTGGAACTATTTTTTCTCTCTCATCTAGGATGGTGAAAAGTTGAAGTGCCAAACACCAAAATGAGTGTGACGTCATGGTTTCTGGTGAGCAGTGCAGGCATTCGCCACCGGCTCCCTCGGGAGATGATATTTGTTGGCAGAGAAGACTGTGAGCTGATGCTCCAGGTAAGTGATTATGCCTTCGTTCTCATAATTAGCACAACTTGGGTTTCATCTCTGAAAAAGAGCAAGGACACACACACACACACACACACCCCTTGTACATTTAGAACACTTGTAGTACACGCTTTTTAACAGTTGTGGAGATCTCAGGAACTTTAGTTTGCTAAGGGTCCTGACTTTACTGTTGAAGTAGTGTGGGTGCTTCAAATACGGATTTTTCTTGAGACTCCAAATGCAATAGTAGAACTTAGCATGTGCCCCCAAACCGAAAACGTTATGGGTCTATGTACAGAGCATATCTGAGTGCTCAAAATTTGGTGGTATTCGTAGTTGCTCAATTTCTATGCAGACAAATACTTTTAGCATGGTGACACCAGTGATTTGTTCTTGTTGGAATCAGCTTGGCAGCTACAATCCTGGTATTTTATCACCTGCTGAAAATGCTTTTTTCTTTCTTTTCATTTCTTTGAGAGTTTTTACAGAATTGATCCAGGAGTGGTTGTTTGCTCTGTATTTTAAAATTTTATTTAACTTTTTTTTTATTTTGATGGTTTTGTTGTATAGCACCACAATACGTACATACATACTTACATACATATATACATATACATATGTGTGTGTGTGTGTGTGTGTGTGTGTGTGTGTGAGTGTGTGTGAGAGAGAGAGAGAGAGAGAGAGAGAGAGCGCGCGCGAGAGAGCTGGAGATTTATAAATTTTCTTACAAAATAAATAATTAAACATTATCCCCGTATTTCAGCAGGGGATAAATAGTAAGACTGATTGACTAGGAATCTGCCTGAGGTGCCTTAGTAAAACTCATGAGTTAGATTAGCGAAAGGTAGATTAGGATTTATGGGTAGATCTCTGGGCAACCGGAAGTAGATTGGTTCTTCTTATGAATATTTCAGTTCTGTATTTGTTTAAATCGCTGGTTCTTTATCTTTTTTCATACCCCGCCCCTGGGCTCTGTTGGAGGAAGGGTGATTCATAAATACAATAAATAATAAATTAGGATAAATTATGCTGAGCACCAGGAAGAACCAACTAGATCAGGCCGATGGCATATCATCCAATTCTCATGTGGCCAAACAGGTGTCTATATGGGAAGCTCAAAACGAAGGAAGTTGCGGCAGAGAGTGTAACCAGACATGGATTTTTGTGCAGCAGGACTGGGGCTGGGCGATAGCTGGTTTTCAGCTTCACGATATATCACCAACTAATGTATTTTCCCAGTGATCAAAACTGCTAGAAAGAAAACCTTGAGGGAAACCTTGTGTGAATCAGCAGTGAAAGAGTACAGAAATTGTGATTTCTGGCGTGATGTGGTGGTTTGAGTGTTGCACTTCGAATGTGGGCAGCCAAGTTCAAATCCCCTCTCATATGCTCAGCTTATTATGTGATGTTGGGCTGCTTGCTGTCATTGTCATTCAGCCTAATCTACCCCATAGGTTTGTTAGGATAAATTCTCTGTGTGTGTTGAAGAAGGGGCTTTGATGAGCTCCTTTGGAAGACGGGACAGTATAAGAATGAATGGATTAACACCATTCAGTTGATTCAGCACTTCTTCATTCATCTTTATAACTGTTCCATTCATCCAAGCAAGCATCCCAACCTGCATGTGTAGCTATAAAAAAAAAAAGCATTTGCAAGTGGGTACTCAGCATCGTTCTTCCGCACACATTCTGTACTTAACCCTTGTTTGCTTTGATTTCACCCATGAATTTAGAAAAGTCGCTGGGGGCAGTATGGAGCTTGGAGAAGGTGGTAGTCTCGAAGCTTGGGTATTTAAATAAATTTTGCTGTTGGGGGAAAGAAGCTTAATCTTTCAGGAAACCTTCTGTGCCTACTTTACGGCTTGGAAATACTTAAAATATTTGTGAGGATTAAGTAGCATGTATTGCTGAATTTCAGGTTGTGATTAGAATATTTAGCGGAAAACTGAGCATGCATTTGCTCTTTTCCTGGGGGAGGTGAGTTAGGTGCTTAGCGCCTGTTGCAGGTTGAATTCTGCCACTCTTTGTGTGCCAGAAATGCAGTGGGGTGTCTGCTTTGAGTGTTGTATTTAGATCTGGAAATGCTCCCAGACTTGCAGAGATCACACATGTCCACTCAGTGTTCCGGGCTTGTGTGCTTGCGCCAAAAGATCAAGTCATGGGTGCCAGAAGTTTTGTGGAGGGGATAGGCAGGTCTCCCTCAAATTGTCTGTAGGTGCCATAGGCTTACCCTAAATAGGCTTACTAGGGAGTAAGCCTCATTGAAACCAATGGAACTGCACAGGACTGGAGCTGCATGTCTTGCATTTATTAGGGATCCAGTGAACAAGAGTATAATGATGCCCAAAGAGCGTGTGTGTGGAAAGTTTGTATGCTGCAAGAGGAATTGAAGGTTAGATGCATGTTAGAAGCCGCTTAACAAATCGGTTGTTTTATGTCCTGCTTCTGTTTTTGTGTTTTCGTTTTGCAAATTTGTTTTAATGGCTATTTGGATTTTGAAATTGGCGAGCTGCCTTGGAGATTTTGCTGTTGTTCCAAAGGCAGGATAGGAATATTTTGATGCAGAAGTTAAGTATTCGGGTAAGGACTTTATACTGTGTCCTCATACTTTGTCCATTTAGCTTAGTATTGTCTGCACTGACTGGCAGCGGCTCTCCAGAGTTTCAGGCAATGAATATTTCCCAGCCCTACCTGGTGAAATTGAACCTGGCACCTTTTGCATAGAATGCTAAGCTCTTCCCCCGGAGATTAAAGATTCAAAGATTCCAAAGATTAAAATTACCCAAATGCGCTAGGATGCTTTGATGCCATCTGTGCTGCAGCTGACAGGTATGGGAGCATCCCAGGATCATTGGTTGGGGCATCAGACTGGAAGACCAGGGTTCAAATCCCCCACTTGGCCATTGTGCTCACTGAGTGACCTCGGGGCAGTCACTGCCTCTCAGCCTAACCAACCTCGCAGGGGTTGTTGTGGGGGATTAAATGAGGAGGTGGAAGGGGAACCATGTGAACCACCTCGAGTTCCTTGGAGTAAAAGGTGGGATGGAATTGGCATGGCATGAAATGAATAAATAAATAAAATTGTCCCCAAAGCCCTTATCCTATCCGTGAGCCATGATTGACAGCACAAAGGGGAAAAAGGAGCGATATAAGTGGGACTTTTTGCAGTGGGCAACCTGTTGACTGATAGAGAAATATGTCTGCATATATGTATATTTTTTTGAGCATGAGGGAACTGTGTGCCCCCCCCCACTTTTCATCCAGAAAAACGACCTGTGCCATTGTACGTAAAAAAAATTATTTATTTCAAATTATTACCTGTCATTCTTGCTCTAAAGTCTCAAGGCAGGTTGCAGCAGTTTGAGACGCTACACCCACCTCCATGCTTTGCTTCCTTGTTTATGTTTGGAATAGCGCATACCATGCAATTAATTGCCCAATGAAATATAGATAACTTACCCTTTAAGCAGTAGATTTGGAGGGGATGCAACTCATCAAATGCCACATCCATTTCTAAACGACTGCAGCGCCTTTTTGAGAAGCGCCAGCTGGCTTGAAATGATAGCTTTGTATTTGGTTTTATATATTTTGTCAAGTGTTAGTGCTCTTACAGCACGGTCCTAACCAGGCCCACTCAGAAGTAATTCCCCAGTTGAAGGACCGTGGAGCATGTGAAAGACATCTCCCTGTGACCTTTGAGAACCAGGATGCAATACTTGAGGGATCCTGCCCTGGAGGGGCAAATAGTATTTCCTGGTGTAAGGCAGCTCCTTCCGTTTCTATGAATTGCACAAGAAACCAAGGCTACGAGTCAGTGTAAAATCATATTCATTCATGTCGGCACATTCCCAATAGCTTCTCCTCTGGGAAACATCGTAGGGTTTTGACACCCACTGTCCGTAATGCACACTTTCTGCCTTCAAGGTGTAGTTTTTTCAGCTTTCTTTCGATGGTGAAGATAACTCACGACAATTACAGAAGGGTGTAAAATGTGTGTAGAGAAAGAGGACAGAGGGACATTCCTCTCCCTCTCTCGTAATTCTACAGCTCGCAGCCGTCCGGTGAAACTGAATGGCGGGAGGTTCGGAACAACAAACCCCTGTGTTGCAAACTTGACGCAACAAGCAATACAATTAACACGAAGACCAGTATACTAGATAGCACTGCAATTCTTATTGCATGATATACATGATTTAGTACAACAAGAACACTATGTGTACACTTGTTAATTCTCTAATATATTTGAAATAAACGAACACACGCCTGTCCATCTTGGAAAGTCCGTAGAAGTATAATAAGTCTATGGTTGAAACAAAACAATAGATGCTGTCCTGTGGGCTAAGCGGTAAAACTTTTTTAAGGCGTTCATGGTGCTGAAGTGAATAACAACGTAGGACAGTGATCCCGGATAATCTGACTGTTTCGCTGGAATCTTCTTCAGCACAACCCATAGATTAGAAAAATGCACATGGAGCAGTGGTCGAGGATATGTAGAGAATTTACAAGTGTACACATTGTGTTTTTGTTGTACTAAATCGTGTATATCATGCAATAAGAATTGCAGCGCTATCTAGTATACTGGTCTTCATGTTGCTTGTATTGTTTGTTGTGGCCGGGAGGTTCAGGACAGGTGAGGAACGGCTTCTTCACACAGCGCATAGTTAAACTGTGGAGTTTGCTACCACCATAGGCCCAAACTTGAACAGAATAAGTCACCCCTTGCCTGCAGGGCTGGCAGCCCTTCACCCCTTTTCGAACACCCTCCCTTGGGAGTCCTCTGGGCAGCAGCAGCGGCTCCTGCCCCTGTTCTCTGAGCTGCACCCCCCTTCACCCAAAGAGAGGTGCCTCCTCACACTGCCCTACAGGGGCCTGGGAAGCACCCCCCAGCCAGCCCCAGAGGCACCATTCGCCTGCAGAGCTTGTAGCCAGGGCTGCTGCAACAAACAGCCCTGCAAGCCTTTGGGTGGCAGAGATGCGAGAGGGCATCAGAGGAGGGAGGGAAGGAAAGAGAGACAGAGGCCAGTGTTGCCCGCGGTGCCCCTGACCATCATTCAAGGCACCCAGGGTGGCACGGCACACTGGTCAAAAACCACTGTCAATGTGGTTGACAACACATTAAAACATCAAATAGAACAGTCCAGAATAAAACAAATTCAAACTTCAAGGAAAATAATTCAGATCCTCCTCTAGGTGACATTTTGCTTTCCCCAGTTGCCAGCCTGGCATTCAGAGATCTCCACTTGGTCTCAGTTGGACCTGTCCCAGTCGCAAAAACGCGCCTGGCACCTAGCTAATTTCTAACGCTGGCCAAATAGGGGCCTGGAGGGACACAGTTGGCATCCACACCTGTCCTTCCTTGCCCCATGCCACTGTAGCAGCATGCTGGATGAGGCAGATAGCTAGGCTACAGGGCAGACAGTGCCCCATAATGGTCCTGTATACCTGAAGGAGCGTCTCCACCCCCATCGTTCTGCCCGGACACTGAGATCCAGCTCCGAGGGCCTTCTGGCAGTTCCCCCGCTACCAGAAGTGAGGTTACAGGGAACCAGGCAGAGGGCCTTTTCGGTAGTGGCACTCACCCTGTGGAATGCCCTCCCAGCAGATGTCAGGGCAATAAACAACTATTTTACTTTTAAAAGACACCTGAAGGCGGCTCTCTTTAGGGAAGTTTTTAATGTCTGACGCTGTATTGTTTTTGATATTTGTTTGGAATATCCAGAGTGGCTGGGGAGACCCAGTCAAATGGGTGGGGTATAAATAAATTATTATTATTATTATTATTATTATTATTATTATTATTATTATTGAAAGGAGCTCTCCATCACTTAAAGACTTCTGTTCCTTTGGCTGTCTCCACTGTCGGAGGCATTGTGGCTCCGAATACCAGTTTCTGGGAACTGCAAGTGGGGAGAGTGCGGTTGTGTTAATGTCTACCTTGCAGGCTTTTCACAGGCACCTGCTTGGCTGTTGTGAGAACAGGATCCTGGCAGACCAGATGGGCCATTGGCCTGATCCAATAGGCTCTTCTTATGTTCCTGTATTCAGGGCCCTTGCATTCCTAACAAACCTTCCTTGCATCCATTTTTTCCCATCCTGCCAGTTTGCAGGGTGGTGGCCTTGGTCCTGCTTCTGGGTTGCGGCAGGGAAATAGAAACACTTGCTCAGCATCTGTGAAGCTTTAATTGCACATTCAAGCCCTATTAGAAGAAAACACACATGGCGGCTTTGACTAACTTCCTGTTTCTGTTCATTTATTTAGAGAGGGTTGGCAGGGTGCAGATTGTGTCAATGTTTACCCTGCGCAAATTAGAAGCTGCAAGTTCTCATGTTAGGAATTTATACAAAGTCCTTTGTGTGCGCCGGGGGCTGCTATGTGCTGTGAAGTGCGAAGTCCCCCTAAAACACACAATTAAGTAACATGGCTTTGCTTTTTGACATTTGTTTTGTTTTGGTGTAGCCTTGTTCTTAGACAGATGCAGATGAGGTGTTAAAACTCTGGACTAGGGATGTTGTAAACGGGAGCAGAACTTACCTTTGTCCAGAATGGATCCAGCGAATACGATTGGCATTTGCTGCTGTTGTTTTCCAGTCTGCAAATGATATGCAATCGATGATGTACCCCCTTCCAATGGAGGAAAAAATTGAAAAATATTATAATCTTAGAATATCTAATTGTGAAGATACATAAAAAGAAAGGGTTTAAGGTCAATGAGAAGGAGGAGGATTGGTTTGAGAAGATATTGAATTATTTGGGTAGGTTTGAACAATTTGGGGGCAATTAAAATGTTAAAAGTTAAATAAACCTTGTGGAGGGAGGAGTGTTAAAGGTATATAGAATTGTACATATGATTGATTTGAATATGTTATTATTGATTATGTATACCCAATGTATCAGACACCTGGGGGGTTTTGGTTGTTGGTAAAAAAATAAAATTAAATATTATTAAAACAAAACTCTGCCTTCCTTCCCCCAGTCTCGCAGTGTGGATAAGCAACATGCCGTCATCAACTACGACAAGGAGAAAGATGAGCACTGGGTGAAGGATTTGGGAAGCTTAAATGGGGTAAGTAAGGAAGTCGGCTGCTGGGTGGCATGGCTTCATTCCTGCTGGTGTTTGGCTGTGCGTTTCCATTTTGCTTTGCTGGGAGCGCTTCAGAGACCTATGTGCTGATGGCGATTGAAGCATCTCAACACGAAGTCCGTCGGGTTGGTGCTAATCATGGAAGGATGTTGTTGTTGTTTAGTCGTGTCCGACTCCATGGACCAGAACACGCCAGGCACTCCTGTCTTCCACTGTCTCCCGCAGTTTGGTCAGACTCATGTTTGTGGCTTCGAGAACACTGTCCAACCATCTCGTCCTCTGGCGTCCCCTTCTCCTTGTGCCCTCCATCTTTCCCAAGATCAGGGTCTTTTCCAGGGAGTTTTCTCTTCTCATGAGGTGGCCAAAGTATTGGAGCCTCAGCTTCAGGATCTGTCCTTCCAGTAAGCACTCAGGGCTGATTTCCTTCAGAATGGAGAGGTTTGATCTTCTTGCAGTCCATGGGACTCTCAAGAGTCTCCTCCAGCACCATAATTCAAAAGCATCAATTCTTCGGCGATCAGCCTTCATTATGGTCCAGCTCTCACTTCCATACATCACTACTGGGAAAACCATAGCTTTAACTATACGGACCTTTGTTGGTAAGGTGATGTCTCTGCTTGGACTCCATGGACAAAGACAATTAAAGTTGTCCCCTTCTCTTTGTGCCCTCAATCTTTCCCAACACCAGAGTCTTTTCCAGGGAGTCTTCTCTTCTCATGAGGTGGCCAAAGTATTTTGGTGGAACCCCTGGGTATATTGCAGGAAAGGCCAGCCCCAGCTGTACACACCCTAGCAGGTAATGTTGTACAGCCCCAGCTGTACCTCCGTAGATGCTTCATAGTGTTTGGCTAGATCTGCCAGACGTTCAGTTTTTCTCCTCCTCCTCCTCCTCCTGTTATGGAAGGTCCGCAAAGGCCTGAAAGACATTTTGCCTGGTAGCAATGCTGGCAAGGGTTGTTCTGCTTTCTCGTGGATTGAAACAAGACTTCTGAGTTGTGTCTTCTGCTGTAGAACTTAAGAAGAACTTGCTGGATCAGGTTCAAGGACCATCTGCATGCAGGCTTCTTATAGGCATCTGGTTGACCACAGTGAAAACAGGATTCTGCCCTTCAGCTGATCCAGCAGAGCTCTTCTTATGTTCCTAATTGACATATTTCAGATATTTCTGTTGTCCAAATTAAATTCTGTCTATCCGTATTACGACTTGCCTTGTATTAAGGTATTTGGCCTTACCGGCAGCTTCATTTGTCATTTTAGTAGAAAGTTTTGGGTTGCATTCAATGTGCTGCTAAGGTGAATGTTCTGCTGGCAAAAGGATTTCTCCATGTGCGATGTGATGCCCTCCCTCTGTTCCCCTTGTATGCAGCCTAAATATGTCCTAGGTTTACTCACAACCCTCAGGAGCAAATACCATTGCACAAGCCCTAATAGTAGCAAAATAGGTTCGTTGAATACTGCTTATTCCTTTCTATGTGCATAGTTTTCTATAGAGTATCTGTGCCTGCTGGTAAGCAATAAAACAGGCATAGGCAAACTCCGGCCCTCCAGATGTTTGGGACTACTATTCCCATCATCCCTAGCTAACAGGACCAGTGGTCGGGGATGATGGGAATTGTAGTCCCAAACATCTGGAGGGCCAGAGTTTGCCTGCAATAAAATAAACAGCTGCATTTTAAAAAAACACTTTTGGGCTGTTAGAAAGGGAGTAATTCCATCAGAAAACATTTGGAAGTTTTTATCGCTAAAGAAATAAGACCTGACCTCTGAAATAAAAGAAGACAACTTTTCAGAGAAACCATGGGTAAATCAGAGGTATTGTTGGTGGTAAAGTATATAAACTTTTGAAAACTAAATAAACACTTTTTTAAAAAAAAAGAAAAGAAAGAAAAAGCTTTATGGAGAAACGAGCTTTGAAAAGTTTTCAATGACATGAAATGAAAGAACTGAGGGCTGAGCTTCTTGCTGAGAAGGAATGTGACTTTGCAGATCCTGTAAGGAAGAGGAACTCTCAGTCAATGTGACTGTGTACTGGAAATACAAGTATTTCATATAGAGAGATACATGCAGAACCACTGACTCACGCATGACTTTCTCCCAGGTTGACAATCTCCCAGCTACTCTGCCCCTGTATTCTACCGCATGTACAGATACGGACATCAACGCCATCTCCCATAATCAGTTGGGGTCCAACAACATCTGGAAGGCTAGAAGTTCCCCATCCCTGGGGTAGACCTTGTTGCTGGGGCTAGATGAATATGGCAGCTCTTTATCTTGGGTCGCCAGCTTTTTTTTTTGGGACTACAACTCCCATCATCCCTAGCTGGCAGGACCTGCGGTCAGGAATGATGGGAGTTGCAGTCCAAAAGCAGCTGGAGCCCCAAATTTGGGAAACCCTGGCCTAACACTTCTAAAGCAGAAATCCACTTCTGAAGCATTGTTTCAAATTGAGATTGGGAGCACAACCGTGGTTATAGCAAAAGCACGCTGCACCATGGTTAGCTTCAAGAATGAAAGGGGATGGGGGTAGAAAGAGAGGAAGGAAGCAGGACAGAGTGTTTGAGCCCATGAGATCTCCAAGCTGTAGGTAAGAGACCCACCCAACAGAGTTACTGATGTCTGCAACAGGCCTTAGCTTGCATAAAAGATGTAGCTTGCACAAGGCGCATAGTGAAATGATTTTAAATGATTTCAGATATGTTCTGGTGCACAGAGCTCTCTCTTTTGGCTCCCCAAACCTCCTTCTTAACCTTGTGTGAGCCCCACTGTTTTACATCTGTGCTGTCGCTGTGGCAACATACGGCGGCACATAATTTCCTGTCTCTGTTTGCTGTGCGAGTCCCATCTGCAAAAGATTGCTTGTGCTCTGGATTTCCAAATCCAAGTGCAGCTGTACGTGGCTTGGCTATTCCAGCGTGCCAGCACATGCTTGCAACGTATTTGCATTTTAAGGGTGGAGAGAAGGCATTTGTTTCTTTGCACGTGCACACCCTTGAATGAGCAGAGCGGCTTTGTAGTTTAGGCTCAGGGCAGGGGCTCGGAAGCTGTCTTTGCAGCAGACCTCCAGTAGTGCCTTGAGTGAAAAACCTCAGGGGTCAAATGTGGCTCCCTAGGCTTCTCTTTCTGGCCCTTGGGATGGGAGACAAAACCAGAGCAACTCAGACCTATCTCTGTGCCCTCTTTGCACCCCCACCTAATCCAGCAGCCACAAGCTGCCGCTGCGTGAAAATGGCAAGGGAAAGAAAATCTGAATTCCGCAAGCTTTTACAAGCTATGCGAAGCAGAGGAGGAGGAGGAGGAGGAGGAGGAGGATCTTATCCAGCCCAAGGAACTGCCCAGCTTCCTCTGTGCTTGTCCTTCAAAAGTGCAGGCCATAACTTTCTCTCTACAAGACATTTGCACAACGGAGCTTAGGTACCCCTGGGAATTTGGCACCCCGGGCGGTTGGCAGGCTTGCTCCAATTAGTTGGCCTTGGCTAGTGGCAAATCCATTTGGCTGGCCTAATTGGAAAGGGCTAGGACATAGCGCGGGTGGCGCTGTGGGTTAAACCACAGAGCCTAGGACTTGCTGATCAGAAGGTCGGTGGTTCGAATCCCTGTGATGGGGTGAGCTCCCGTTGTTCAGTCCCAGCTCCTGCCAACCTAGCAGTTCAAAAGCACGTCAAAGTGCAAGTAGATAAATAGGTACCGCTCCGGCGGGAAGGTAAACGGCGTTTCCATGAGCTGCTCTGGTTCCCCAGAAGCGGCTTAGTCATGCTGGCCACATGACCCGGAAGCTGTACACCGGCTTCCTCAGCCAGTAAAGCGAGATGAGCGCCGCAACCCCAGAGTCGGTCGCGACTAGACCTAATGGTTAGGGGTCCCTTTACCTTTACCTTTACCTTTATGTTGAGGATACAAAACAGAGCTGTATGTCTGGTCCCCAGAATGCAGTCTGTGTGATTTCATTCTGGTCCACACCGTGGGCAGGTGCCAATGGCTGAATATGCACAGTGAGCTTTCCACTTTGAATACCCTGCAGTGGAACGCAACCTGTTCCACCAAGAGACAGCTTCCCTCACTGCTGGTTGACCTTCCCTTCCCTAAACGCCCCTAGCAGATGGCTTGAGGGCACCTCATTGGATGGGGCTACAGTTGCAAAGGGACCCACCTCTTTTAATGGCAGGGAAGTCATTGCCCATCCTGGCATCCTTGGCTCCTAGATCTCAAGATGCTTGCAGTGCTGCCTGCATTGTTGTACTCTTGTCATTTTAGGAACATAGCAACCTGCCTTATACACCTAGCTCAGTGTTGTCCACACTGACTGGCAGCTGCTCTCCAGTCACTACCTGGAGATGGCTGGGATTGAACCTGAAACCATCTGTATGCAGTGCAGATAGAATCATAGAATTGTAGGATCATCTCGTGCAACCCCCTGCAATGCAGGAATCTATCACCCAACGTTAGACTCAAACCCCTGACCCTGAGATTAAAGAGTCTCATGCTCTACCGACTGAGCTATGCTCTATTACAGGTATACAGGACCTTTAAAGCCCTAAATGGCCTCAGTCCTGTATACCTGAAGGAGCGTCTCCACCCCCATCGTTCAGCCCGGACAGTGAGATCCAGTGCTGAGGGCCTTCTGGCAGTTCCCTCACTGCGAGAAGCCAAGTTACAGGGAACCAGGCAGAGGGCCTTCTCGGTAGTGGCGCCTGCCCTGTGGAACACCCTCCCTTCAGATGCGAAGGAAATAAGCAGCTATCCTATCTTTAAAAGACATCTGAAGGCAGCCCTGTTCAGGGAAGTTTTTAATATTTAATGCTGTACTGTTTTTAACATTTGATTGGGGAAACTCAGCCAGATGGGCGGGGTAAAAATAAATTATTATTATTATTATTATTATTATTATTATTATTATTATTACAGATCTTATGGCCTTTCCCCATTTTCCTGTGCTGCCCACCTTTGGGCTTAGAACGAACATAGCTCTTCCCAGCTGAACTGTCTGTGTTTGCTGCTTTGTCGTTGTTATCTTCGTGGGGCCTCAAATAGGTTTTATTTCAAAAGCCCAAGGTCTTGACTTATGAAAGCTCACCAGGCCGACGTCTGAGAACACTCTGCTCTAAAGTTCAGAGCAAACACATTTACTAGACGGCGGCTGCTCTCTAGCATCGCCCGCTTATCAAATTTCAGAGTCTCTTCCTTGCTGTGATGCCAAGAAGGCGAAACCGCTTTGTGATTCCGTGGTCTGCCTGCAGATGTGTAGAATTCGTACTCTGCTTGGGTGAATAGTCCGAAAGCCTCTCCGCACATGGATTGTTTAACAAATACAGCAAAAACCAATTGCATCTCTCTGAATCTCTCTCAAGGCGGATAAACTGTGTGTGTGTGATTGCAGCAATCGCAGTAAAGGGTGTCTGTCGCATTGCCTGGGCAGGGTTAGTCAGTGTGGTGTTCGGTTAGCCGGGTATTGTTCAGTTCCAGCCAGCACAGCCAGTGGTCAGGGATGATGGGATTTGTAGTCCATAACATCTGAAGGATGCCTCGTTGGCTGCCAATTAATTTCCAGGCCCAATCCAAAGGGCTGCTGTTGACCTATAAAGTCTTAAATGGCTCAGGACGGCAATACTCCAAGGACAGCCTCTGCACAATTGAACCGACCCAAACCCTGCAATCATCATCTGAGAGGTCTGGAGGATGGCAACATGTGAAAGGGCTTTTTCTGCAGTGGCCCCCTGTTTGTGGAATGCTGTCCCCAGGGAGGCTCACCTGGCACCTTCACTGCATATATTTAGATGCTAGGTGAAAACGCTTCTCTGCTCCCAGGCATTCAACTCATTAGCATTCTATGGATTTTTAAATACCGTATTGGCCCGGATATAAGCTGCTCCCGAATATAAGCCACTCCCTTAAAATTCCGCAGGCACTCACACCCGTTTCGTTTTACCCTAGGTCTGTTTCAGCAGCGATATCGTAAAAGCCAATTTTTGTAAGGTCACGAAGTTAAGCCACACTTTAACTTTTCATGGTTGGAATTTGTGTGTGTGGGGGGGGGAAGTGAGGCTTATATTCAGGCCCACAAATGGTATGTTTGTGAGAGGGAGGTTATTGGTTTGTTATTGGTTTTGTTTTATGTATTTTGTATTCTCATTTTGTATTTTTCTGTTGTGAACCGCCCTGTGGTGAAGGGTGGCATACAAATTTTAGCAACAACAACAACAACAACAGTCTTTTAAATGACATTTTGCCCTTATTCTCCACAGACTTTTGTGAATGATGTGCGGATTCCAGACCAGAAGTACATCACGCTAAGACTGAACGATGTGATCCGTTTCGGCTATGATATCCTTTTTGGGAGTGCTCTATGGGCAGAATTTTGTGGGACCCTTAGCAACGTCCTTCCTTCCCACCGTGAGCCAATCCTGACTTCATGGGGCACTGTCCACTCCTGAAAGTCCGTAATAATAATAATAATAATAATAATACCATTATTGTCAATGTACAACCTGTGTACAATGAAATTAATACACTCCTTAATGAAATTTACGGTTATTGCACTCTCTGGCAGCCTCATTTTAGAGAGGCAGTGTGGTATAGTGGTTAAAATTTTGGACTAGGACTGAGAAGACCCAGGTTGAGATTTGCATTCATCTGTGAAACTCATGGGGTGACCTTGAGGCCTATTGCTAGCACTCAGTGTAACCTAACCGTACTTTTCTGTGTATAAGACGCCCCCCAATATATAAGACGCCCCCTATTTTGGGGGACCCAAATGTAGGAAAATGGGGGGAGATGGCACAGAGTTGTTGAACTTTTTTGGGGCGAGGATTGCCCAGATTGCTTTTTTTTTTGCGGAGGATTGCTCAGGGGGGATTGCCAAAAATTGCCCGCCCCAACGTGTCACAACATCCGCCTCTCATCTGTTCCCTCACCGACAGAAACTGCCAATCAACCGCTCAATTACCGCAGTGTCAGCCAGTCAACACCCCCCCATTGACGCAGCAACCAATAACACGCCCAATAGCCACTGACAGCCGTGGCAGCAACCAATCAAACGTGCACCCTATGCAAAATCCATGTATAAGACCACCCAAACTTCTTAGCATAATTTTTAAAGAAAAAAACCTAGTCTTATACACGGAAAAGTACGGTACTTCACAGGGTTGCTGTGAGCAACTTGCTCGTTTATTTATTTGCGGCATTTATAACTTGCGTATTTATTTGCAGAATTTGTAACTCGGTTCATTTATTAATTTGCAGCATTTGTAGCCAGTAAGTAGTAGCTCGCAAACGTCTGTCCTAAGACGGTCCCTGCCCTCAGCCTCACGATCTAAAACATCGGTTCTCAACCTGTGGGTCCTCAGATGATGTTGGACTACAACTCCCATCATCCCTAGCTAGCAAGGTCAGAGCTCGGGGATGATGGGAGTTGTAGTCCAACAACATCTGGGGACCAACAGGTTGAGAACCGCTGATCTAAAAGGACACAACACACAAGGAAAAGAAAATGGGAGGGAGGAGGGGACACTAAGGCAGTTTGAATCCTCATGGTGTGTGTGTGTGTGTGTTATCCTGCCCCCTCGCCAATGCCTGTGGCGGTTTGTAATTGGACAGTGAGTTAATGTAGGTCACTCTGAGGATATGAAATGCAGGATATGAAAGCAAAGTTCTTTCCCTGAGACTCTTGTGGAAGAACATCCTTTGGATTTCACCCTCCGTCTCGTGGAGGTTTTGGACATTTGGCAACTGAAAAAATGTTTGCATCCTGGCCTTGAGCAAAGCCAAACAGTGGATTTTGTTGGCTTCAGTGGGGAATTCCCTCTGGATCCCCCTAAATTGGCAACAGCAGCACTCTTGCTTTCCATCCCTGCCTCCCAAACCGGGATCGGTTGAAAAAACTCACTTGGCATCAGCTCCAGAGGGAAAGAATGCAATTGCTTAACTCTTTTGGAAACATCTGTGAGATGGAGCTGCAGAAGCTTTTGAGGCTGGGCTTTTAACCTCTTCATCAGAGCATCATCTCCCAGTTGTCTGGTATCTTCAGCCAGTTACCAGTGTTGCGATCGCTTTCTGTGTGCGCTCTAGGTCCCCCCAGGCCAGGATTTTTAATAACAATTGGCAGGTGGACGGACCATTTTCTCTGTGATAGAACACATGATTTGCCTGAAGAAGGTTCCAGGTTAAATCCTGCACACCTGAGGTTAGCAGGTGCCAGGAGAGATCTCTTGCCTGACATCCAGGCAGCTGCTGTCAGCTGGAGTAGACCAGCCTTGTAAATAAGCCCCCAGAAGTTACTAGCCTGCAGCAATTACTACTAGTGCGCCAGGCCCCGTGTTAGAAATTAGCCGGGTGTGTTTTGCGACCATGTGGACCTCTATGGATGCCAGGTTGGCAACTGGGGAAAGCAAAACGTTACTTGGAAGAGTAGGACCTGAAATATTTTCCTTGAAGCTTGAATTGGTTTAATTTTGGATCATTTGATGTTTTAAGGTATTGTAACCCGCTTTGAGATTTGTTCTTTAAAATATAAAGTGGTATAGACATGAAATTAATAATAACAATAACAATTCCCATTGGGAAAAAAGCACCTGGATATTCCATGGTGACAACCGCCATTCAGGTTTAAGGTGCCATTTGGTGATTAGATTCTATATCTGAGTTTTTAACTCTAGCTGGCACTGGGGCAAGTTGGTAGGAGAGGGATGGAGAGAGCTAGGAAGGGCATGGCTGAGAGGACCTTTTGCCTCTGGCACATGGCTAGGTTTCCATACTTGGCACAGTCTCCTCACTTTTCTGCTTCCAGCTCTTCATTGCCTGCTTGCAATACTCTTCTTCTTCTTCTTTAGTGATCACTCGTAGCTGAGTAAGATTGTCTTCCATGAACATGGTCTTAACAGTGAGTCCATAAGTGACTGTGGAGCCAATTCTGGACCCACACGTCCTTCCACAGTGGGGACATTGGTTTCCGGGCAGGAGTTGATCACGGTGAAGTTTTGCCAAGCGTGCCTTCCTCTTAGCACGTTTCTCCCTTTCGTCCTGAGTTTGAGCGTCTTCAAAGTCCATTTGGTAAAGGCTGTTCTCCAACTGGAGCACTCGCAGGCCAGTGTTTCCCAGTTGTCGGTGTTTATACTACTTTTTTTTATAGATTTGCCTTTCGAGAGCCTTTGAACCTCTTTTGTTGACCACCAGCATTACGCTTACCATTTCAAAGTTGGGAATAGAGTGCAGTGGTACCTCGGGTTACAAACGTAATCCATTCCGGAAGTCCATTCTTAAACCAAAGCCGTTCTTAAACTGAGGCACACTTTCCCTAATGTGGCCTCCTGCCGCAGGTGCCCTTCTACCATTTGGATTCTGTTCTTAGGGTGAGGTAAAGTTCGCAAACTGGGACACTACTTCCAGTTTTGTGGAGTTCATAAACCAAATAGTTTGTAAACAGGGCTGTTCTTAAACTGAGGTACCACTGCAGTTGCTTTGGAAGACGATAATCAGGCATCCGCATAACATGACCAGTCCAACCATACTAAGTGCTTTATGGCTACCAGGCTTAAATGCAAGGCTGGAATGGATAGCACTGGTCTAGACAAGCAAATAGCCTGACCTAGTTTAAGGCCAGGTTTGCTTCATGCATTTAAAATGCTCATATACCACTTCAGACATCCGTGGTTTCCCTGCACAGAACCCTGGGAGCTGTAGTTTGCTAAGGGTGCTAGGAGAACCCTATTCCCTGTGCTGTATGATAATTCCCAGAATCCTTCAACAACCCACCCTCCTTCCTTTGGAACTCTGGGAATTGTAACTGTGGGGTGGGTGGGGAGAAAAATAAGGGATTAGGCCAGGAAGATGATTTCACGTACGCGAGTTCATGACGCCTGAGATTCTTTTGGTCCATGCCCTTTTCCTTTTTTGATTTGTTTGCCATGTTGTGGGTTCAAGGGACGTATGACCACAGGGGAAAAATCACCTGGCCCGTATTGATATAAATATATGAAATATAAATATATGAAATATAAATATATGAATTTATATCATTATAAATTTAATAAAATAGTAAAATAATATTATGCTGGTACCGAGAGTAAATGGGATGGGGGGATGCTAAACTGTGCTTATCCTGCGATATGTACGATGAACGGTGGTGTTGGAGAACAGCTCTCTGGTGTGACTTGTGCCTCCAGCCTATTCCCATCCACCCCTAATTTATATCGACCTCCTTTCATTAAACAGCCTTGATGCTAAAATCAGGTCAATGGGCAAAAAATTCCTGATTAGCAAGGCATTGATTTTTAAGCAGGTTCCTGAATTACCCCATGGTCCATACCCACTTCTGGCTTTTTAATTTTTTCTTAAATTCGTCTACATTTCAACACTGTGTTTTCTGTCGAGTGCAAAAACGGGCATTATTCCGCTTTAACATGCTTTGTGGACAAGCAAGGTTCTCTCTCCCAAATAGTGTGGCGGGGCTGGCATTTCAGTGCATCTTGGCAGCAGACACGGGTCTCTCTGCAGGCCTTGGCGTTTGTTCGGATCCTTGTGGTGTGTTTGTGGAGGGAGAGAGACAGAGAAAGGGCAGCGGTGGTTGCAGGGCTAGGGAGAACCTTTTGCTGAAATGGAATCTCTTGCAGATGAAATTGCATGCCTAATTCCTGCGACCTGGTGCAATTTACTCTGGTCCCTCCCTACCATCTGATGGGCATTTTCCAAAAAAGCATTCTGCCTGTCCCCTTCTAGTTCAGCTCTTTATAGCTCGCATTGCCTGAGTCAGCAGTGTTCTCATGCAGAAGGCGACGCATCTGCCGGCCGCGACAAAAACTGGCCGGTTTCCCCAACTGTGCCCTTGTCCTTGGTCTGTTCCCCTCTCTCTAAAAGCAACATGCACAATCCTTTCTTGCGGTTCCAAACATTCCCAAACAACCTCCCACCCTCCTCTGTCGGTGAAGTGCAAGCCAGCTATTCTGTGCAGCTGTAATGTGAGCTGTGTCAACGTCGCCCATTTAAAACGGTTCATTGTGCTTTTGACGGGGCAATCTTTTGTGCTGCGTCTATACTTATTGCTCCGGAGGCAGAGCCTGGTGTCTGGGTGTGGCAGACGCATTTTTGCACAATGCTGCTTTATTCGTGTGCCTGCCTTGCCTTCTCATTTCTCTCCAACCCAGGTGTTCCACCGTCTACCTGTACACAAAGCTCCCAGGATACAGTCCTGTGTTCCATTTTAACCTGGAAGCCTGTCTGGGTAATGGGCACCAAATTCATGGTGGAGCTCTGAACTTTTATTTTAGCCTGCTCTTGATTGTGACCAACAGGGAAGCCTTTCCTTTCTTCCTTAAAAATAAAAAAATACAGATTGAGTAACAAAAGTGCTTATAGCATCTCTGCTTTCAGTTCATAGAGCCATTTCTACAGATTCAATGGGACTACAGTGGTACCTCATTTCTCAAACTCCTTGGCACGCAAATACCTTGGTTCTCAAATGCCAAAAACCCAGAAGTAAGTGTTCCGGTTTCCGAACATTTTTCGGAAGCCGAACGTCCGATGCGGCTGTCAGCTGTTGTTTCTGGGGTGCCTGCACCAATCAGAAGCTGCTCCCTTGGTCTTCGAACATTTTGGAAGTCAAACAGATTTCCAGAATAGATTAAGTTTGGTGCTTTTGTTTTTGCTATTTATTTTTCATTTTTGAGGCTTTTCCGGTTAATTTGTTTTTGTGACTGCGTGGAACCCAGTTCAGCTACTGATTGTATGACTGCAGAAATGGATAAAAGCCCCCCATCCAAACAATCGTCAGTGCAGGTAAGATTTTTTTTTTTAATCATCTACAATACTATCTTATTTATTTTATAGTACAGTACATTGATTATTGCTTTCATTTTATGGTTCAATGGTCTTGTTAGATAGTAAAATCCATGTTAAATTGCTGTTTTAAGGGTTGTTTATAAAAGTCTGGAATGGATTAATCCGTTTTGCATTACTTTCTATGGGAAAATGCGCCTTGGTTTTGGAACACTTTGGTTTTGGAACGGACTTCTGGAACAGATTAAGTTTGAGAACCAAGGTACCACTGTAATGTAACAGACAGTATGAGGCTGGAGGAGGAGGAGAGAGAAAGGGGGCAGATAGCAAACTGGTATTTTTACATGGTGTGTGTGTGAGGTTTTGGTGTCAGCGTCACGTGGGTAGGTTCTTTATCTATTATTAGTTTTTGTTGGCGATGAGAGAGATTGAGGGGCCCAGGACATGGCTGGAAAGCCTTTTTGTCACCTGAGCAAACTTGGACCACCCGCAGCTGGGTTTCTCAAACACATAGCTGTCAACTTACAGATTTGAAAATAAGGGACCAGCAGCCTCGAAAATAAGGGACCAGCAGCCAAAATAAGGGATTTTCGGAGCGCAGGTATGTTCAACTTCTGAGCCCCTCCGAGCCAAAGGCAGAAAGCCCAGCCAGCAGCCAAACGAAGCCTCAAGCGGTGGTTCCCACAGTGCAGCAACCCGGCAAAGGGGATGCAGCAAGGGAAACCACCGTCACCTCTCTGCTGGGAAGTGCTGCGCAAAGGCGAGTCCCCAGGCAATGAGGCCAATTTGATCGGCACAAGGCATGCAAGCTCCACCCCCCCAGTCGTTCTTAGACTCCTTATTGGGTGAGCAACGCAGCCAAGCAACACAGTTGGAGCCTCCCTCCTCCCTGGCTGGCAGGGAGGGAGGGAGAGGAGCTGCTTCCTTTGAAACCTGGGAAATTTAAGGGACATCATCAATAAGGGACAGCAGCGTGACACGGCGCTGGGATAAGGGACTTTCCCGCCAAATAAGGGACGGTTGACAGCTATGCTCAAACATCCCCCTCTTTGCTCTTAAGGGTGCTGCCTTTCACTTGCACGGAGTGGAACAGGCCTAGCCAAGGATTCCTCTGGCAGCGAATCTGCCCTTCCCATGTGATTCTGGAAGCTGGACAGCTCAGTGCCCGTGTGCCACAGTGTCTGGCAACATGGCGGTCAAGGTGGCGGAAGAGGGTGTGCACTTTCTAGCTGCCTCTGCTGAGCAGTGACCAAGCAGGGACGTATGGCCTGTATAGTAGCGTTCGAAACTCCCATTGTTCTAGGCCAGGCATCCCCAAACTCGGCCCTCCAGCTGTTTTGGGACTACAACTCCCATCATCCCTAGCTAACAGGACCAGTGGTCAGGGATGATGGGAATTGTAGTCCCAAAGCAGCTGGAGGGCCGAGTTTGGGGATGGCTGTTCTAGGCACATTTTGCGATATGGAGTTTCATTAGCGTGAGCGTTTTCTGAGCTCTGGGCGCAGTACTGCGCCTAGGATTTCAAGTTAAAAATTGCAGAGTGGAAGGAAAGGAGGACCTTTTTCTGCCTCCCCGCTTCCAGCTACTCTCCGAAGACTGGAGAAGAATACAAGAATATTATGGGGGGTGGGCAGGGGGAAGGACTAAACAAACGTAATATTTTAGCTGCTGTTCATTCATTTTCAGCTTTGCATTCTTGTTATTTAAAAGGCATGCCTAGACATTCCGTTGTTGCACCCATAACCTGGGTTTAAGGTACCACATTTATGTCTGAGAAGAGGCCTGCGCGACAGCATTGGTTTTTCGAACTATGTGCAGTAGTGATGACCATTGACTTGGATGGCCTTACACTGTGAGAACCAAATGCTTGGTCTGATCCAGCAGGGATTTTCCTAGGTGGCTCCTCCTCCTCCTCCTCCTCCTCTTCTTCTTCTTCTTCTTCTTCTTCTTCTTCTTCTAAAAATATTTTAGTGTGAGCAACCCTTCATAGGAGAACTCATTTGAAATGAATGGAATGCACTCTGCTTGTTGCAAGGGTATGCTCTGGATTGGCGCAGCCATTCAGGGGCTCTCAAGTGTCCTCCTTGCCAATTGAAGTATAGTTTAATTTAATTGCAGCTGGATGGATAGGTGTAAGAGGACTTGGCAGGAAGGGTGGGGGTGGGGGAGAGGCAGGCAGGGAGAAAGGAATGATGTCATCGCATAAACTTTCTCCTCCTGTGATTCTGAATCACCTGTTTTTCCTCTCTTGACCACCTGAGGTTTTTGTTTTTTTACTTCCTTGTAGAAATGATGTAAGTTTTCGCTGCGAGGTGATCCTAGCTGGTGTGCTGTGTATTTTTTCTTTTGAAGATGCAGTGACTTTTCTTCATTGATTTGTAGAATTTATATACTGTTCTCTCTCTCTCTCTCTCTCTCTCTCTTTATGCAAATCATGATCAGCAGATATAATGGGGGGGGGGTTAGTGTCGAGAGCCAGTGTGGTGTAGTGGTTAAGAGCGATAGACTCGTAATCTGGTGAACCGGGTTCGCGTCTCCGCTCCTCCACATGCAGCTGCTGGGTGACCTTGGGCCAGTCACACTTCTCTGAAGTCTCTCAGCCCCACTCACCTCACAGAGTGTTTGTTGTGGGGGAGGAAGGGAAAGGAGAATGCTAGCCGCTTTGAGACTCCTTCGGATAGTAATAAAGCGGGATATCAAATCCAAACTCCTCTTCTTCTATATCCTTTCATGTACATATACAACAATAACAAATGACACTTTCTAAAAACTAAGCAGAAACAGAATGAAACTGTATTATAAGTAAAACTGGGCAGTGTACGATTGAAAGTTGAGAATTGGAGAGCTTGAAATATTGCGTAAACTTCTTAAAGTGGCATCTAAAGCTGGCGTCTGTTTTCCTCTCAAACAACCAGGGGGACAGTATTCTAAAGATAGGTGCTACAACCCAGAAGTCCTGCTTCCTCATCGATAAGTGATAATCTGCTGGTCATGGGATGGCTAACAGGATCTCCTTGGAAGATCTTAAAGCTCTGTTGGGCCTGTGCTGAGACGGCCAGGGATCTGCTGGATCCCAAGCTGTTGCATCACTTCATCGGCCCTGATCTGGGGCTGATCATCCTGCTCTGCAACTTCCACCCCAGCTGTCATGAACAGCAGGCCTGCAGATGTTTTGATAGCTCCCCGCTGGCGGGAGTGGGAAAATTTGGAATGCACTTCAATTATAACAGCAATGTTCAGTTTTGACATATGCACCGCATCGCAAACCAGTCTTGTCACAGGTGGTGAATCTGCATCCCCTTACACACTTTCCCTTTTCAGCCGCTGTATGATGAATGTTTATTTCTGGCTCCTTTGAAATCATCTGACATGACTGTGTTGGGAGAGGAGTTGCCGTTGGCTTCTAATAATGTTACAGTAGATGAGTCCTGCAAAAAACCCTCTGCCTCTTTCCTTAACGTGTTCTCTACATGCAAACATGTATGTGCTCGAACACATCCAGCACAAGGTTCCAGAAGAAGCACTAAAGGTGAGCATTTGCATTCCTTTTTGTGTTTGTTTGGGGGGGGGTGGGATGAGAATAAGGGGGGCTATTTATAACACGCTTCTTGCACTAGTGAAGTATTCCTACAGCTCAGGGGTATTGCACAAGTGGCTCGACACCATTTTTTCCCTGCTGCTTAGCTTGCAAACCCCCCCAAAACGGGTGTCGGGGAAATGGGATTTCCTAGATTCATAGGAGGCGTGGGATCTGATGCCTCTGATAGCTCTCCTAGCAGTAGAAATGAGGGGCTGTGTGGCTCAGTGGTGGGATGCATGCTCTGCATGTTTCCATGGATAACGAGATTGGCTGATATTGGGAAGGTCATTTCTGTGCCTGTAGAGAGTGTCAGGGAATTCTACACAATATTGATCCAGAGCAGATTCCAACGTATAGTTAGCAGAGTAAAAACTTAAACACGTTGCAGGATTACCAAAAAATAGACCAGAGGCAATTAATATTTCATCCAGCAGAGCTTTACTGCTACTCAAGTCAAATGAGCATAATGGTCACAAATCCAATACATTCAGGATTGGCACTGTCCATAAGGAATCCAGTTGCAGCAGACTTAAGCTTACAATAACTTATAATAAGACTAAACCTTAGCACTAAGCATACTATGTACAGAACACCACACCAGAAGGAAGAGAGACAGAAAGAGAAAGAGAAAGTGAAGCCCAGGCTCCTTCTGACCTTACTTTTATAAGTCAGCATGACCTTGACTCAAAGAGATAACAGAACCAGTTTAAACCAGCTGCACTCAGCTTCTCGGAAGGAATAACCCAAACACCACGAACCTTCTGCTTGTTTCTTTCACACAGAGAAGCTTCCAATTGAATCAATTGGAATAGGAAAGATCTGTACACATCAGATCAATACTTTCTGCACTAAAAAATGCAAACGGACTCTCCCCCTGCATCCGGGTAGATAGTATTGGCTTAAGCTTAGGTGTGGGGAACATTTGGCTTTCCAGATGTTCATATAGGGTTGGGAGGGTCATCCGGTACAACCCCCTGCAATGCAGGAATCTCAGCTAGATCATACACGACTGATGGTCATCTAACCCCCAGTGGAGGAGCGTGAGTGTGGCGTGCACAATTCATTCTGAGCTTCTCATTCAGCCTTGTTGATGAGAACAGGTGTTGTGCAAAAAGCACAGATGCACCTTTGCACCACCACTCCCATTTATTTCAGAGCTTTCCCATGAGAAACATCCGGTGCAGCATGCTGAAACAATCTTAGATCAGAGTTAATCCCTATCTGGCAGTTCCATGTTTTGCCAAGACTGGTACTTCGCTGATTATTATATACCTCCACCTGTTCCATAGGATAGGCTGCCTTCACCTTGTCAAAGTTTTGGCCCAGAGTCATGAGCTCTAGCAATTTCACTTACCGTACTTTTTCTTTTAAAGCCAGCCAGTGACGAGGTTCTTGTGAAAGTCCATGGCTCAGGCAAAGTTGTCGGGCAGGATTCGGGCCATGTTTTGGCTGCCCGAGCCTGAGAAAATAATACACACATCGTAAGAAAGAAACACAACAGTGCAGACTGGAGATCTTGTGTGAATTCTGAGGCAGGGCAAAAGAGCTTTCACAAAAGATCGAGAGAGGGGGGATTGTATTTGGAAACAGTGGCTTGTTTCAGCAACGGGTTATGAGAAATGTCTCTAGCCTTCTTAGAAATCCAGGAAGCTGCCATGGACACGCAAACAAAGCCCATTTCACAGAAAGAAAAGCTAGTGATGATCGCCTTTCTGAACGACAACAGGCAAAACATCTACAACCCCCACAAAAAAATAAAACACGCACACACACAAGTAGGCAGGCTCTCCCCAAGCAGGCAGACCACCTTAAAAGTTCAACCCTGTCAGTTTTTTAAAATATTAAAAATAAGGGATCTGAGGCTGCCATGGTGTCTATATGCACTGCCCCAGGACTGCAAAGAAGCCCCTTTTCTCCTCAAGCTTCTTCCCTTTGTGCACCCCCCCTGCAAAATACTACCAATTTTTTTCCATTTCCTCATTCCTGTTTAATTCTCACACTGTAACAGCAACAAATTATTAATTTCAATTAAAAGGTTCCTGCATTGCAGGGGGTTGGACTAGATGACTCTGATGTTCCTTTTCAATTCTAAAATTCTATGATTCTGGGTGTGTCCCCCCCCCCAATTGGCCAGACAGTCCCATCCAAGCACCGACTAGGCCCAGAGATGCTTTGCTTTGTCCCAGTGGCAGCTTCATATGCATTCAGACCCATGCCCTGAGCGTTCACCTCAACCTGTTTGCAGGTGTTCACATCAGGTGTTCCTCTTGTGTCTACACAGCCACCCAAGTCGCACCTCTCACCATCCCCGACTTGTTTTTGCCTGGCTGGAATGTGTCCTTGAAAAGTGCCGGATTTACGTATAAGCTAAACAAGCTATAGCTTAAGTCCCCACTCTCTTGGGACACCCCCCAAAAAACAAATTAAAGGGGGAAAACCCCCTGAATGTACATTTCTAGAATATAAGATAAAAAACAAATAAAATAAAATCTACATACAGCAACAGTGTTTTGTGTTGTCTAGGCTCCTATGATGTAAGTAATGGGCCCCGCCTGCTAGCCTGCTCCCTAAAATATCACATATAAAGGGCCCCATTACCTTCAGTAGCTTAAGGCCTCGTCAAATCTAAATCCGGCCCTGTCCTTGAACTCCGACAATACTTCTTGCTTGCCTGGATAGTGGCTAAAGAGTGTATGAATAAGTTTGCCCGTGAATAAACTTAACGCTTATTTTGCTCTGCCCAAAAATTGTCTCACGGCCCCCGAAGGCTTGCTCAGAAAGGGAGTGTTGCCCTTGGGCTGGGATAGGTTTTCCCCCTACCCCACCCTTGCGCTATAGACGTTTGTGTGTCTCTCTTTTGCCCTTCAGCATGAGAAATACACCAGCCAGCTTCAGATGAGCTTCAAAAGCGCAGTCATGAAAAGGGTAGAGCAGCCTTTGGAGCACGGCGGAGAGACCGAGTCGCCCCAAGCGAAGCTGGAGAAAGGCGAGAAGAAAGCAATTACAGGTACCTGTATGGGAAAACCAGTTGGCCGGGGACCAAAACGAGCCTCTCTCTCTCTCTCTCTCCCCCTCTCTGTTGCAAGTCTTGATTTTGCTGGTGATTAGGAGTTAGCCGTTCAGCAGGAGTGTGGGGTTGCCATCGTGGATCTGGTGCAACGCAACCTTGCCCCTCCTTACCCATGCCAAAATGAGATCTGCATGAGATTTGAACTCGCTCCCACAGGAGGCAGCGATGGGCTTGGGTGGTGTTAACTTTGGCAGATTCGTGGAGGAAAAAGTTATGAGTGGGGAGGGGAGGCTGCCGCGGTTGCTGCTTCTTCGGGAGGCAGCCAGGGATGGAGGTGGGGGGCAGCTCTTACCATCCTTCTGCCCGTCGCCATTCCAAGCCAGGCGGAGGCGATGCCCCCCTCTTGGCCCTTGCCCCTGCTCTGCCTGCTATCCAGCAGTCCCCAGGGTGGCAGGGCGGGCGAGCCCCGGCCGAAGCCGTGCACCACCTCGCGGTGGGAAGGGGAGGCTGCCATGGATGGAGGTGGGAGCGGCTCTTCCCATCCTTCTGCGCGCCGTCATACCAAGCCAGCCGCCGCCACCTCCACCTGCCACAACCATACCCTGCGTATAAGACGACCCCCAACTTTGGAGAAGATTTTCCGGGGTTCAAAAGTTGTCTTATACGCCAGAACATACAGTGATTATATTATAAGAATGTGCACACCTCAGTAAAGCTTTAGCGATATTCCAAAAGGTATGGGACAGGGGTGGTGAAAGCTAAAGAGACCGACCGACCTCTTCCTCTCCCCTCAACCACATATTATTAGAGTTGTCTTGAAGGCCAGTTGTTGCCCTGGCAACCCCTTGTGTGTTGGAAGGAAGGCAGCCTGGCACAGGGAAGTTTTGATGCTTTATTCTGCTTTATATTTGCTGGAAGCCGCCCCAGAGTGGTTGGGGCAACCCAGTCAGATGGGCGGGGTGCAAATAATGCAGTTATTGTTATGATTAAGACTGACAGGAGTCTCCTTTCAGTTCACCCTTAAAGCTCATCTCAGTTGCAAAGGGAAGGGAAAGGGATCCTTTGCTGGACTTGTGGAGGCTGGTCTCAGTGACGGCAGTTTCTCGTGACCTTAATCTTCCATGCGGGCGTATTTGTCCTTGCAAAAATCCTCTCTAAGCTGGGATCAGGTATTAGAGCCATCCTTTCCCTGTTCTTTATTTGAGCTGAGAGAGAGAGAGAGATTTCGCAGGTATGCATCTACCTCTTTTTCATCCATGTGTTGTGTTCAAAAGGCACACCTCCTCCCTTTCAGGGCTTGTCTCCATTTACCTTTCCTCCGTTCTTTCCAGGCACAGCCTGTGATTTGAAGCTCCAGGTCCAAGAGCCCTTTTTTGCCTTGAGCTTTCCCTGCCAACCCCCCCCCCCAGCTCTTTTTAAAGCTCGATTGGAGCAAACCGTCAGTCCGAGGAAAACCCAAATTGATGTTTGCTCGGATTCAGTTTAAAAGAGCTGGTTTCTGTGGGGAAAGTTCGGGGCAAATATAAATATAGATATAAATGCTTGGACATTGAGCTTTAAATGGTGGAAAGAGAGGGGCAAAATATAAGGGTGAGCAAGCCCTGTGTGGCTGGTGGCTGTCAGTTTTACCTGTGACGTCTCCAGCAGACATGACAAGCTCCTTTTTGCATTGCTCGGAGCGAGCCAGGAGTTTGCGTTCAGCAGGAGCCGCTTGCCGTGATGAGCTGCGACAGCAGACAAAGGTGAAAGGAAGCGACTGTCTTCTCAGCCTCAAGGAAACTTCCCGGTGGCAATAGATGTCATGCAAGCCAGATCCTTGCCGTGCCGTTGTAAAGCACAACCGCCCTCCCGTGTCAATCCCCAGAGTAATTAATTTGCATCCCTTGCCTGTCTTATCTTGTCGGCTGCTGGAGATTACACAAGTTCGCCTACATCTGGGGCAGCCTATGTGCCATCATCCAGATTCTGGACTGCAGCTGCCATCATCCCTGACCATTGGGCATGCTAGCTGGGGCTGACGGGAGTCTCAGCCCAGTACCATCTGGAAGGCTGCCATGTTGACTATGCACCTTATGGACCAGCTCCTTGCAAACTAACATTTGCAGTAGGTTGAAAATTGGTGGGAAGTTTCGGCATGCTCAGAGTTCTGTTAGAACCCAACTTTACAGGTCTGCAGGCCATCCTGCTGCTTTTGAGCCTGTTGGCCATGCCTGTCTGTTGCCTGCACATTTGCAAAGCTAAACAGGGTCCGGTATGGTTACAGATTGGATGGGAGGCTGCGTGTTGAAATTCCTGCATTGCAAGGGGTTGGACGAGATGACACTTCCAGTTCTACAATTCTATGGTTCTATGTACAGCATTACTAAGAAGAAGATCTAAGTGTGTACAGTTGCATTGCTTGGGTGCCTGGGGTGTGACCAGTTGGGTGCTAGGTATTTGGAGCCATGGCCAATAGACGTGGTCTTGCCTTCCCTGCCATGGCAGATGTCTGTCCATATCACCATATCAGAGCCAGTGTGGTGTAGTGGTTAAGAGCGGTAGTCACGTAATCTGGGGAACCGGGTTCGCTTCCCTGCTCCTCCACATGCAGCTGCTGGGTGACCTTGGGCCAGTCATACTTCTTTGAAGTCTCTCAGCCCCACTCACCTCACAGAGTGATTGTTGTGGGGGAGGAAGGGAAAGGAGAATGTTAGCCGATTTGAGACTCCTTAAAGGGAGTGAAAGGCGGGATATCAAATCCAAACTCTTCTTCTACCTGCCTGGGCAAGTGGGTAGCTGTATCGAAATCCACATCTGGAAGTGTGCGTTCTAAAAGTGATGCGAAGTACCTTGGGGAACCGCAGTTTGTTAAGGGTGCAGAGCAGGGGTAACCAATGTGGGGCTTCCAGATGTTGTTAGATTACAACTCCCATCATCCACTGCTGGCTGAGGCTGATGGGAGTTGTAGTCCAACCATACCTGATGCTGATTGCCCCTGCTGCAGAGCACTATTGCGCCAATTTAACACTCATGGCTCCCCCCAAAGCATCACTGGAGCTCTGCAAAGAGTGCAGAGAGTTGTCAAGAGATGCCTATTCGCTTCACAGAGCTACAATTCTCAGAGTTCCTTGATTGCTAAACCACTCTGGGAATTGTAGCTCTGTGTGGGGAATAGGGGTTGGCTGTCAGCTCTCAGCGCCTTTAGCAAACTGCAATTCCCTGGATTCTTAGGGGAAGCCATGGCTGTTTAAAGTGGTGTCATGCTGCTTTTAAGTGTATTGTGCGGATGTCGCCCCACCAGAGCAAGGACTTCAATGGGAGCCCTGCAGTGCAGGTGGAACATGGTAGACTGACTGGGCAAAGGTAAAGGTGCGGCCCCTGTTATTTCTGCCATGCCTCGCCAATGCAGAGGCTTCATAATATCTGCCAATTACAACACCTGATGTTGCACAACCCCATTCACTTCTGAGGCGGAACAGGGCTCCAGGGCTTGAGCACTCGCTTGTCTCAGGTCACTCACAAATTTAGATACCAGGCTCAGGCACAGTCTATGTTCTGGAATCCTTTGGTCTAAAATTGCTTGCTTTCCACAGGCAAGGAATCTCTTTTTGAGGAAAGGCGAGAGGAAGGAAGGAAGGAAGGAAGGAAGGAAGGAAGGAAGGAAGGAAGGAAGGAATAATCATTTACAGAGTTAGTAGTCTGGGAAAATACGAAAAAGGTCTTCAGTGCCAGAAAAGCTAGCAGAGTAGTCCCAAGGTGAGCTTCCCCTAGAGAGAGCATTCCATAGTTGTGGGGCCACCACTGAGAAGGCACCTGCCTCATTTCTGATGCTCACCTGGAGAAAGGCCTCCTACAAAGGGCTTTCTTCAGTTGCAGTGGTCCTGAATTGTACAGGGCTTTATGTGGGGGATGCATTCTATCATGTTCAGGGCTGTGAACCACCCTAAGGTATTTGGATGAAGCCTACAAATTTAAACAATAAATAGTTGATCCGTTTTGCTGGGTTGATTTTTAAACCGATTAGTTTTAATGGGGTTTTGAATAAATGTTCAGTTAATTGCCACTGCTATGAATTCCATTGTGTTATTGTGAGACTCTTAATTTCAGGGTTGTGGGTTTGAATCTCATGCTGGGCAAAAGATTCCTGCATTGCAGGGGGTTGGTCTAAATGATCCTCGTGGTCCCTTCCAACTCTGATTCTATGCTTCTACGTTATCCCTTCTTCATTATTCTGAAGGAGTACGACGATCCCACGAGGGCTGTATTGCACTCTTCTCAACGCATTGATCCGTTAATGAAAGTCTCGTGCAACAGGTGTATGGTTTTGCGTTACACCACCAATCCGGCTCTTGTAGACCCTTTTAGTCGTCCCCCTCCCTAAGTTTGAGGATTGGAAGTGGGTTTAAATCATTAATGGAATAAAGAACATAATACCTTTAGCAGAAAAGTGGGCTTACTCAGTCATGGTGGAAAAGAAGCTTTGGAAGGAAAACTGCTGGGTTAAGCCTGTAGGTATTTAGTAATTTGCTTCTAGCAAATTGAAGCGAGCTCCGAGGTGAGCAAATTTCATTTGTTTGTTTTCCTTCTGTTGGAAGTTGAGAGCCCAGGAGAACTGAGCTAGAAATCCAAACAAGTAAAGCCTCTTTCATTCCCTCTTGTTGCCTGCAATACGTTTTTGTAAAATGTTGCAAAAGCAACACAGTGAAAGTTTGTATGAGATGATTATTATTTTGCTACCTTTTCTCAATACATCGCAGAAGCCAACTTCAGCAAGTGTCATTCCACAGTCCTGAGAACTTTTATTGAGACCCAAGTCTGTTTCAATTGTCGACCGTCAGTGGCCTGTGCTTTGCAATATTTTGTTTTCATTTCATAAAAACAGACTGGAAAAGAGAGCTCTGTCCTCTTGCGATTTAGGAATTAGCTGATCCCCCTGATTAGATTAGGAAGGAGTATAGCACATGATTTGCCCCTGGGCTCACCCTGCAGCTCTGAAGTCATCTTCCTTCTCTCCTGAGCCCCCGGTAGGTTTTACCATTTGTTTTCCTTTATGCATGGAAGCTGGCTGCAAAGTTGCGTCTTTTGGAAGTGATTTGTGGAATAGCACAGGACTTTGGCAGTCGGTGTTGTGGATACTTTGCAGGTATGAAGTGATTTAGTTCTCTTGGTCAGCCCAAAATACTGTTTTAAACCGTGGTGCGGCCCTAAGTATATCTAATGTGAAATAGCCTCACTCTATTCCATGGGGCACACTCGCTTGGGTGCTAAATTTGCTTAGCATTAACAATGATCTCCCCCCTACTTTTTTTGAGAAATGAATGTGGTTTTCAAAGAGATGTGCTCTTATTGTGTTATCTATCTATCTATCTATCTATCATCTATCTATCTATCTATATATATCTATCTATATCTATCTATCTATCTGTCTGTCTGTCTGTCTATCTATCTATCTATCATCCATCCATCTATCTATCATCTATCTATCTGTCTATCTATCATCTATCTATCTATCTATCTATCTATCTATCTATCTATCTATCATCTATCTATTTATCTATCTATCATCTATCTATCTATCTATCTATCTATCTATCTAATCTATCATCTATCTATCTATATCTATCTATCTATCTATCATCTATCTATCTATCTATATCTATCATCTATCATCTATCATCTTTCTTTCTTTCTTTCTTTCTTTCTTTCTTTCTTTCTTTCTCCTGTTCTTCCTTCTGCTAAGAAGGCTTTGGTATTTTTCCTGATCCCTTGCAATACCTGTTTTGCCTGGACACAAAGGATGTGTGGCTGGTACATTGTGGCTGGTAGGACAGATCTCTGATTTAATCCCTGAAGTTCAAGATGCAGTTCCTCTCCTACCAGCGAGAATGATGTGTGTCTGAAAATATGTGAATGAGCATATCTCTTTGTGTGACTGGACTCTTGGAGGAGGTGACTGGATGCCCCCTGAGCTGTAAAGGATTAACTGCCCCTCTAATTCTTGAGGGACAGGTGGATAGGGGGAAGGCTTGAGCGCCTACTTTCCCCCCTCACCATGTTCTGAACCCCGCAGCAACTGCCATGATGGAAACTGCCAGGCAACCGGGCTTCCTCACCACAGCTTCTGTTCACTCCAGGAGAAGTCTAGCAAGCCATAGAAATATGCCAGAAAGTGATCCCTTCTCCATGCAGAGCTTCCTCACTCTAGGCATAGCAATAGGAAAATGGGGGCAGTGGTTGGCCGGAAATACATACCTGCTGAAAAGCCCTGCTCTTTAAGCTGGATAACTCGGTTGGTTAGAGTGTGGTGCTGGTCATGTTAAGGTTGCAGGTTTGATCCCCGTAAGGGACAGCTGCATATTCCTGCATTGCCAAGGGGGTTGGACTAGATCAGGCATAGGCAAACTCAGCCCTCCAGATGTTTTGGGATTACAGTTCCCATCATCCCTAGCTAACAGGACCAGTGGTCAGGGATGATGAGAGTTGTAGTCCCAAAATATCTAGAGGTCCGAGTTTGCCTATGCCTGGACTAGACGAACACAAGGGCCTCTTCCAACTCTACAATTCTATGATACTTCTTCTTCTTTGTTGATCACTCATAGCCGAATAAGATTGTCTTCCATGAACATGGTTTCCACTGTAAGTCCATAAGTGACTGTGGAGGCCAATTCTGAATCCACACATCCTTCCATGGTGGGGACATAGGTGTTGATCATGGTGAGGGTTTGCCAAGTGTGCCTTCCTCTTAGCGGGTTTCTCCCTTTTCTCCTGAGTTAGAGTGTCTTCAAAGTCCATGACACCTTTGGTAAAGGCTGCTCTCCAACTGGAGCTCTCGCAGGCCAGTGTTTCCCAGTTGTTGTTGTTTATACTACATTTTTTTATATTTGCCTTGAGAGAGTCTTTAAACCTCTTTTGTTGACCACCAGCATTATGCTTTCCATTTTTAAGTTTGGAATAGAGTAGCTGCTTTGGAAGATGATAATCAGGCATCCGAACAACATGACCAGCCCAGCGAATTTGATGTTGAATCATTGCTTCGACACTGGTGATCTTTGCTTCTTCCAGTACACTGACATTAGTTTGCCTGTCTTCCCAAGTGATGTGCAAAATTTTTTGGAGATACCGTTGATGGAATTTTTCGAGGAGTTGGAGACGGCGTTTATAAGTGGTCCATGTTTCACAAGCACTTGCAGTACACATGGAAACTGAATGAGTGTCTCATCAGAAGAACGTGCCCTGGCCAGGACATCATGTGTAATGCTCCTTTGATCCAGTTGGCCTTCGGTGGAGTCCAACATGACAGCATCCGCTTGGTGTTGTGACCCCATGATCCACCTTTAGCTCCCGACCCCCTCGTTGAAGACCTGTGATTTAAACCATCAAAGATCGAATCAGATTTCCCACCCTGCTTTTCTGCAATTCCCCCCCCCCCACTGCCAGTCCATTCGTTATCTGTGTCTGCTGGAGATGGAAGCTGTTAATAATGAATGGGGAAAAGGCTAGACTGCAGTGGTATGGATTTTCATTTTGAGAGAGATGCCTTTGTTACAATCCGCCACTTTTTCTTTGTGTCTCTGAAGGATGCTTTTCCTTTCTTTGGGTGTGTGTGTGTGGGGGGGAGAGGGGTCACTTAAAAACTTCCATTGGCAGCTCAGGCACTCGTATGTGTGTGTGTTCGTGTGCTACTTTTGTGGGGGGGAAATGTTCAGAAATATTTTGGTTTCAGAGAAAATAGAGTGAGCCGCTGCCATGATCAAAGCTGCAGGAACCATCAATTAAAAGCTGTCTCTTGGGACAACTGCCCTTATTTCAATGCCTGGCTCTCCTTCCTCTGATCTGCCCAGACAGTATTTTTAGATCAGCACTCAAGTTCATTGTCTGGAGAGAGCTGGTGCAGTGCCCTCTTTGCAATCGCTCGTTTTATTTTTATTGACTTTTTAGTGGGACAGAGAGGGGGTTGGGTGCCGCGCTGCTTCTCCTAACTCACTGCTGGGTTGATCTAACGTGGCTCCTGGCCTCCCGTCCCAGTTATGGCTAATGGCTCCCCCTCCCCACCTCTCTCTTTCTTTACCACTTTCTGCCACATCTGCTGGGGAATTCCAAACTCTGCAGAACTTGCACGCCATAGATCTAAAGCGCATCCAACACGTCGTGCCCTTTCAAGTGTGTGATGCGCCCTCTGGTTGCCGTCACCCACTCAGGTCCCAAAAACCGCAGTTTGCTGCCTTTGTGCATTAACCCTCCTGCAATCAGCTCATCCCATGGATTTGTTAGCAATGTTTTCCCCAGTACTCCCATTGGCCCTCAAATTCCTTCTCCCGTGAGCTTGAACAAAAGAGTTCAATCCAAAGAACCGAACAGGGCACCCCGGAAATTCAGGAGTACCAGGATTGGGAAGGACTCTGCCCCCCACCCCCTTGTGACTCAAGGGAGGTGGGTTCAAGAGATGCTGCCAGTCAGTGCTGGCAGTGCCAGGAAGAAACCGTCCATGGCTCAGGTGAGGCAGCACTGTTCATTCGTGGGACAAAGCTGCTTTAACTTCAGTGATGATTGTTATTATTTAGTAAATGTATACACCGTCCTTCATTCAAAGATCACAGGGTGGTTTACAGAATAAATTTAAAAAGTGAAAACACAGAATGCATATCATAATAAGGTACCCTCCAACATCCAGGTGATCCAAATTGGAGCACTCAGGGTTTTTTTGGTCCCAAGCTCTCACAGGAGTCCAGGAGCTCTGGACCAAAAAAATGGGACATTCTATGATCCACTCAGAAGCCAGGATGGTTTCTGAATTTCTGGGATGCCCTGTTTAAATCGGTATGGCTCAGTGGTATGTTGTTGTTGTTATTATTATTATTATTATTATTAATTCCCTCCCCACCTGGCTAGCTTTCCCCAGCCACTTGGGGCTGCTTCCAGCGCATATAAAAACATAATAAAACATCAAACATTAAAAACTTCCCAATGCAATAACTTCCCCATACAAAACCTCCTGCTCTAATAAGAACAACAATACAAAACCAATTGTTTGCTCAGCCAAAGGCCTGGTTGTAGAGCAACGTTGTTGCCTGGCTCCTAAAGATACGTAGTGAAGGTGCAGACAAGCCTCCCCGGGGAGACCTTTCCACAAGCAAGGAGCCACTGCAGAAAAGGCCCGTTCTCATATTGCTGCCCTCCAGACCTCTCGTGGGAGAAACATGCAAAGAAGGGCCACGGAGGAAGATCGCAGGGTCCAGGTTGGTTCTTATGGGGAGAGGAAGTCCTTGAGGGTCTTGAGCTGTGAGTGGTGGCAAATGGGACCTGCGGCCAAATTTTGCAGCATGGAGTGCTCCTCTTCAGGGTGCGAGCTAGTCATGCCTTCCCCCCAGTATATTCCATCTCTCCCTCCGCCACCAGTTTTCCACTGAACACACACACAGTCTTGTGGATTCTCCCCTCTTGAGCCTTGATTCTACCACCCAACTTTTCTTGTTGTATTTCTGCAAATGTTGAGATTCTCCCCCATCATCCTCTTGTCCCTTCCTTGCCTACCTAATAATTGGCTCCTGGAGAATTAAGTTCGTTATTAGTATATACATGATGGATGACACCTTGTTCTGGAACTCCCATAATGCTTTGCTGGGTTAAATACAGTCTACTGGAACTCGATAATTTTGATTGGCGGTGCCCTGTCTTTTCTTTTCATCTTTTTTCCTTGCCCATTTTTATCTTGTTAATCCCACTCTCGCTCTCTCCCCGCCCCCAAATGTCGGTTGTGTTTGTAGTATCGCTGCCGCCACCCAACAGTTCAATATTTATCTAGACTAGTGACCTCGATCCTGTCATTTAAAGGGATGCTGTTCCCCACTTTGCCCTCCCTGGGCTGTCTGGCTGGATTGATGAGCCAAGAAAAGTGCCTGAATGAATTGGAGCCATCTGGACAGGCTGGCATAAAAAGTTGTGGCAGAGGGTTGGGGCGGCGGATGGGTGCTTAATGAGCCAGGCTCACAGACACTGGCTCTAATACAATTAGGACGACAGAGCTGTTTAGTTACTTTTCACTGAAGCTTCAGGCACTGCCTGTTGACTCTTTACGTAGGCTTCTTATGTGCTGTGGGTTAGGGGGTTTAGGCTGTAACCTTTAGCTCCAGGGCATGGCTGCTGCCTCAGCAGGTCCAGGTGAGATCAGTGCTTGGGATAGGAAACTTCCCGGAAACCCTATTGCAGTGGTGCAGTTCGGTGGTTTTAGAATCTGGACTTGATGGTCTTATCACAGCAGTGGAGAACCTCTAGCCCATGGGCCCATTCATTCATTCAATTTGTACCCCACCCTTCATTTGAGGATCATTGGGTGGTTTACAATATAAAAGCACAAACTGTTGTTGTTATTAAAATTTCTATAACACCATTCCCCCGAGGATTACAATATAAAACAGCTCCAGCTAACATGGTCAGTGGTCAGGGATGATGGGAGTTGGGAGTCCACAAGTGAGAGCCAGTGTGGTCTAGTGGTTAAGAGCAGTAGTCTCGTAATCTGGTGAACCGGGTTCACTTCCCTGCTCCTCCACATGCAGCTGCTGGGTGACCTTGGGCCAGTCACACTTCTTTGAAGTCTCTCAGCCTCACTCGCCTCACAGAGTGTTTGTTGAGGGGGAAGAAGGGAAAGGAGATTGTTAGCCACTTTGAGACTCCTTAGGGTAGTGATAAAGCGGGATATCAAATCCAAACTCCTCCTCCTCCTCCTCACAAACTTCTGGAGCAGGGGTCAGCAACCTTTTCCCACTGTGGGCCAGTCCACCGTCCTTCAGACCATGTGGGGGGCCGGACTATATTTTGAAAAAAAATATGAACAAATTCCTATGCCCCACAAATAACCCAGAGATGCATTTTAAATAAAAGCACATAATCTACTCACGTCAAAACACCAGGCAGGCCCCACAAATAACCCAGAGATTCATTTTAAATAAAAGGACACTTTCTACTCATGTAAAAACATGCTGATTCCCGGACTGTCCGCCGGCAGGATTGAGAAGGCGATTGGGCCGCATCCGGCCCCCGGTGCCTTAGGTTGCCTACCCTTATCTGGAGGCACCATATTGCCTGTCCCCAGTGTAGAGTAATTTCTAACCTGACCCTTCCCGCCCCCGCCCCCCCGGTCTCCATAAGAAGAGCCCTGCTGTATTGGACCAAAAGATTTATCTAATCCAGCATGGTGTTCTCATGGTGGCCAACCTCCTACTTCTGGGAAGCCCACCAGCGGAATATGAGCATAATGGCCCTCTCCCTATCTGTGAAATGGGTATAATAATGACCTACCTCAAAGCAGTGGTTTAAGACCAGGATGGGGGAAACCTGGAGCCCAGCAGATGTCGGACTGCAAGTCTCATAGTCCTTGATCACATCTGGAGGGCCAGAGCTTCCCCATCCCTGATTCATGGCAAAACAGTAGAGTACAGCAGTCTTTTGTGAGATAAAAGTGCTACAAAAAGCGTTGCTTTTATTAATAATGATGGAAGAAGGATGGGCAAGTCGGTACACATCATGGAAAGAGATTTCAGGGGAGGCATCCAGAAAGAGAGCAGTAATTATGCGTTTCAAGTTCTAGCTTGCTTTATCCTCGACTCTTGGGGTGTGAATTATAATTTTAAAAGGGTACATAGCATGTCCAGGGCTGGATTTAGGTTTTCTGGGACCCTAAGCTACTGAAGGTAATGGGGCCCTTTATATGTCCAGCTGCCTTTTGTCAACAACAAATTGTCACTGTTTTTAGTGTTGAATATATGCTCCTGCCCACCTAGCAGTTCAAAAGCACCCCTAAGTGCAAGTAGATAAATAGGTACCGCTTTCTAGTGGGAAGGTAAACGGCGTTTCCGTGTGCTGTGCTGGTGCTGGCTCGCCAGAGCAGCTTCGTCACGCTGGCCACGTAACCCGGAAGTATCTGCGGACAGCGCTGGCCCCCGGCCTCTTAAGCGAAATGGGCGCACAACCCTAGAGTCGGACACGACTGGCCCGTACTGGCAGGGGTACCTTTACCTTTACCTTTATATGCTGTATGGTAATTTATGGACCTAATAGGTATCTAAACACATTTGCACATAACAAAATAGGTATTTTATCAAAGTAATTGTTGAACTGAAATACAATTAAGAAGTGTATTAATAGTGAAATACAATTAAGAAGTATATTAATAGTGAAATAATTATTAAGCTCTAACTGTATGTAGGTTTTATTTTATTTATTTTTATCTTATATTTTGGAAATGTACATGCAGTTTTTTCCCCCTTTAATTTTTTTGGGGGGCCCCCAAGAGAGTGGGGCCCTAAGCTATAGCTTGTTTAGCTTATACGTAAATCCGGCACTGAGCATGTCAGGCTGAAGCAGAACCCCTGTGCTGAAGATTTCAGCCCCCTTTTAAACCACTTATGCCGGTCCCCACAAACCAACCTCTGTCTTCTGAAGATAAAGTTCAGGGAGTGGTGGGTTACTAGGGAGGCCAGTCACCCAGAGCGAATGTCTTTGTGCAGCCTGAATTTGCTGCACGAAGAAAGCAGTTGCAAGAGTACCTTTTTGCTTTTTGGGATGTGGAGGTGATTCTGCACGGCTCTCCCAATATGACAATAAGTGCTTGTGTGTATTTTTAGTGGGGTGTGTTATGATGACTGGAAGCCCAAGGAACCTGTATTTCCTGTTCCCTTTGCTTATTCCTGCATGGGAAATGGCTCTCAAGTAGCTGAAGCTGTTTATTTAAGTGCCCATGTGCCCATTTGCATGCGTGGTACTGAGTTTAAGCCACTATCTCCCTGGCTGGTGTGAACTGGCAGGGTTTTGGATGTGATTCTAGATCTACGACGCCATTCCTTTTTTTTTTAATAAATATTTATTGAAATTTTCAAAAAAAAAAAAGAAAAAACAAAAAAAATAAAGACACATAAAATTTACATTTCTTACTATCAATAACCAATTTCCTTGACTTCCCCACACCTCCCCTTCTTGTATTCCAGTTCCAATTTTTAGCTCAGCAAGTTCTTGTCCCCAAACTTTACCTTATTTTCTTTAATTCATTTTAGTTAACCAATTTTAACTTATAAACCTCAATCTTTATACATCAATACTTATTCTTAAAAATCTTTTTCTAAGGTCGACCCCAATTCCCTTCCACAAATTCCCCATTTTTATGTTAGTGGCAAAACAAAATTAAATGAAACAGAATATAATTGTACACCCTTTGGATTCCCAAAGCCCCACCCCCCCTTTCCCGGTTTCGAACCCCAACAAAAGTCCCCAACAAAAGATCTACGACGCCATTCCTCTCCTGACCCCACTTAGCATTGCTGTCTGTGCTGTAAGAAGTCTGTGGATGGATAAAAGAATACTTGTAAGCCTTCTGCAGGTTTAAAACTACAGTGGTACCTTGGGTTATAGACGCTTCAGGTTACAGACTTCACTAACCCAAAAATAGTACCTTGGGTTGAGAACATTACCTCAGGATGAGAAGGGAAATTGTGCGCTGGCAGCGTGGTGGCAGTGGGAGGTCCCATTAGCTAAAGTGGTACCTCAGGTTAAGAACAGTTTCAGGTTAAGAACGGACCCCTGGAATGAATTAAGTTCTTAACCCGAGGTACCACTGTATATATCTGTCTCCTTTAAATCTCTTATTGGTAATACATTGTTAGCATCAGGACTTGTCAACAGCCCGGTTTTAGAAAGGCTTGGAAGGGGCGTCCTTATTGAACTGGCTTAACAAAGTTTGGCAATTGGCCCTGACAAAGAAATTGACCAAGCAAAATACCACTAGCTGAAGTACAGAGACGCAGAGACTCCTTTAAAACTCACCGGTAGTGTTTTATAATGAATAATAATAAAGAACTTCTGCAGGCAATCGAGACTTTTTTGGTTGGTCTAGGTTAAATAATAGTCCACGTTTTAGACTTCTGACTGTGTGCTATGCTGTGTTTTCAGTATATGCCTTGCAATGGTTTTTTTAAAAATAAAAAATGAAAATCAAGTTACATACGTGTCTTCAAGTGACTTAGCTTGCCAGGTATTCCAAATAACCAAGGTTTGCATTTCGTCAAGTAGCACCATTTAAAAGCCAGTTTGACTACTTCATAAGCCTAAGCGGTGAGCAGTTGGTTTATGGAACACTTTTCATTAAATATGGTTGCCCTTAGTTTTCTAAAAGGTGTCTTTTGGAGTAGGTGTCCCTTTGCCACCATCTTGAACTTGATAGCAATAGCTGCCAGCAAACTAATGCTGCCTTTTGTGTGTGTGTGTGTGTGTGTGTGTGTTGTCTATCTCCAGAGACGACAACTACTTATCGCACACCCCTTTACGGCCAGCCCTCATGGTGGGGGGAAGATGATGAAAACAATAAGTTGGAGTCAGCAGATGACAGAAGGCAAGAAGAGCCGTATCCAGGTAAATATACCTGCTGCTTCTCTTTTCAACAGTTAAGGGTGAATAGTGTGAATAGGAACTTTATATAACTGACTTTATTTAATTGCATTAATTCATTTTCAATAATTTGCTGGTGTTGTGTGCTTTAGCTGTATTCTACTGTGTTTGGTTTATTTTATTTATTTCAAACAATTTATATACCGTTTGATTGTGGGGGGGGGACACACACACACTTCAAGGCAGTTTACAAAAAAGATAAAGAAATAAAATGATCACTAAAAGATTTGCAACCATATTTTAAAACCTACAGAAAGTTAAAACTGCAATAGAATAGACTAAAACGGATTCAAACTCGTAGAAACTTTCAAAACTTCTACGTAGACTTTGATTTTGATATTGTGATGTTTGCTGTTGGGGTTTTTTATGCTTCTGCTGTGATTGTTGTGAGCTGCTTTCTGCTCTGCGTTGTTGGAAAAGTGGAAGGCAAGTATTAAATAAAATAAAAATAAAAAGCTTTGATTTCAAATTAAAAGAATAAATAATACTTCCCCCTTTACCCCGCAGAGAGAACAAAAGACATAGGTCAGCACGGAGAGGAAATCAATGGGAACATCACCAGCTACAGCGATCCTCAAGGCGACTCTGTCTACGCCTTCCGAAGGGAGCCTAGTTACTTTGAAATCCCGACGAAAGAATTCCAGCAGCCGGTGAAAACTCCAGAGGCCCAGGTCCACGAAATCCCCACCAAAGACGTTGACGCGGTGGCGCTGCCCGTCGTGCAGAGCCACGCCTCTTTCACCATAGAGTTTGACGACTGCACCCCGGGTAAAATAAAGATAAAAGATCACGTCACCAAATTTTCGCTCAGGCAGAGAAGGAACCTCGGCAAAGAAGGCGGCCACGCGGAAATGATCTCGGCAGAGAGCAAAGTGGCCGACTGGCTGGTGCAGAACGACCCGAGTCTCATGAGGAGGCCGTCCCCTGGAGAGGACGTGTACAGTACGAAAAGCGACCTCCCAGTTCACGTCAGGACTCTGAAAGGTAAATGCCAGTTTTGCTAGAGTTGCTAGCTGTGGTCCAGGGCGTTCGTTGGCTATAGAGGCCTTCCTTATTCTTCCTTGAAGGGATGGGGCGCATTTGAAATTGCAGACATTTGGAATGTGAACTTGCACAGTTTGGAAATCCCTGGTACATTGTGAACTTGAGTTTCATTCTCTGCATTAGGCCCTTGTTCGTCATGGGGTTTGTCCTGCTACCGGCCATCTTTCTGTTCCATTTCTCCCATCCTTCCCAAAGCGAGGGAGGAGTTTCTTGGAGCTGGGTGGTCTTGCTTTTGGGTGCACAAGAAATCTTGCAGGTCTGCTTATGCTAGTGAGCATGCTCAGGAGCATCATCCCGCCAGGGTTCATCGGATTTGTAGTTTCCTGTGCATAGCTGTCAACTGTCCCTTATTTGGTGGGAAACTCCCTTATCCCAGCGCCATATCCCGATGCTGTCCCTTATTGATGATGTCCCTTAAATTTCCCGGGTTTCAAAGGAAGCCGCTCCTCTCTCTCCTTCCTGCCGGCCAGGGAGGAGGGAGGCTCCAGCTGTGTTGCTTGGCTGCGTTGCTCACCCAATAAGGTGTCTAAGAATGACTGGGGGGTGGAGCTTGCATGCCTTGTGCCGATCAAATCAGCTGCATTGCCTGAGGGCTCGCCTTTGCTCAGTGCTTCCCAGCGGAGAGGTGACGGTGGTTTTCCTTGCTGCATCCCCTTTGCCGGGATGCTGCACTGTGGGAACCACCGCTTGAGGCTTCGTTTGGCTGCTGGCTGGGCTTTCTGCCTTTGGCTCAGAAGTTGAACATACCTGTGCTCTGAAAATCCCTTGTTTTGGCTGCTGATCCCTTATTTTCAAGGTTGCTAGTCCCTTATTTTCAAATCTGTAAGTTGACAGCTATGGTCCTGTGACTCCTCACAAACATGAACTGGGAGGCACAGAAAGCCATGAACCCCAGCAGCAGATGTTGTCTACCTTTAAACAGAAGTCTGCAAGACCATTTGTGGTCTCAACGAGTCCTCTCTGCCAGGAGTTTGCCTGTCCTTTGGAAGCATAGGTCTGCTTGGAAGTGGGGAGACTGGCAAGGAAGGGGAAGGGTTGCTTTCCATGTATCCCTCCACCCAGAAAAGATTAGAAGCCCTTATGGGGGACAGTTCACTGAGTAAGCTCAGAAAAAACAAGTTGTTTCCTAAGGGAAATAAACCATGTGCATGGTTAACCCATGGAATTCACATTCTCAAGATGTAGGTATGGCCACCGACTTGGATGGCTTAAAAAGAGGAGGGGACAAAGTCATGGAAGATAAAGCTGTCATTGGATAATAGCTGCAATGACTATGTTCTGCGTCTCCTGCTGCAGGCAGTATTCCTGCAAATCCCAGTTGCTGGGAATTGCAAATGGAGAGAAAGTGCTTTGGCCACCCAGGTCCTGCTTGCAAGATTAGATGGGCTCTTCTGTTATTGTTTGGGGCAGTGGCACAGCAGTAAGTACTCTCTGTCCCAGGACAACTCTAATTTCACATCCACTTCGCAGGGAACAGGCATGAAGATGGAACTCAGAGTGACTCTGAAGACCCAGTAGCCCCCAAAGAGGATGAGACTCCTAGTAAAGAACATCTGGCTGAGCAAGCCCGTCTCCAGCGCCAGATCCGCCGCGACCCCCAGGAGATGCTCCACAACCAGCAGGCCTTCGTCATCGAGTTCTTCGACGACGACACGCCTCGGAAGAAGAGATCGCAGTCCTTCACGCACAGCGGCCAGTCCAACCAGAACGACGTGGACCCCGCCTTGAAGACCAAGATTGAGAAGCGCAAGATTACCGTGCCCGCGGAGAAACCGGGGAGCTCTGTCCTCTCATCCCATCTGCCTGCGGCAGGAACCAAGGGGCCAAGCAACTCTTTCACAGCCCCCAGAGCCGGATCCTTTAAGCGGGAGAAGACGGAGGAGAGGATCAGCTCCTCGTCGTCGTCGAGGACCTCTGGAAAGAATCATGGTAGCGTGGGGAGAAAGTCGAAGATCGCTCAGGATTTTGCTGCGGAGTGTTTAAGGGAGAGCTCTCAAGCTGGGAAGGCTAGCGTTGAGAAGCCAGCCCCAACACCGGCACCGTTCACCCCACGGGTTGTAGTGCCGCCTCCGCCGCCGCCACCAGCGCCCGAAATAGTCCCTGAGCCAGTGGCTGCCGATCCTAAGTTGGTCAAAGCGAGGAAGCAAGAGGAAGATGACAGCTTGAGTGAAACGGGCACGTATACCATTGAGACGGAGTCGCAAGATAAAGAAGTCGAAGAGGCTCGGAAAATGATCGATCAGGTGAGCCTGCCGTTCTTCAGAAAATTGAACTTTGCGTAGTTTGGCCCCCTTGATAGTTGCAGCAATTGTTGTAAACAGAGCAAGGCCCAGGGCAAATGTAATCATCATCATCATAATTTTTATTTATACCCCACCCTCCCCAGCCAAGGCCGGGTTCAGAACGGCTAACAAGCAATAATAAAAATAAGTTGAATGAATACAACTTAAAAACAAAATTAAAATACAACATTAAAATGTAGCCTCATCGCAGGAGGAGAAGGAAAAGAAAAAAGAAAGAGGGGGAGGGAATCAAATTGGCTCCAAGCCAAAGGCCAGGCGGAACAACTCTGACTTACAGGCCCTGCGGAAAGAAATCAGATCCTGCAGGGCCCTGGTCTCATGAGGCAGAGCGTTCCACCAGTGTTGAAAAGGCCCTGGCTCTGGTTGAAGCTAATCTAACTTCCTTAGGGCCCGGGACCACTAGCGTGTTGCTATTTATGGACCTTGAGGCTCTCCGTGGGGCATACCAGAGGCGGTCCCGTAGGTACGGGGGTCCTAGGCCGTGAAGGGCTTTAAAGGTCAAAACCAGCACCTTGAACCTGACCCTGTACTCCACCTGGAGCCAGTGCAGCTGGAAAAGCACTGGATGAATGCGATCCCATGGTAGAGACCCCGTGAGGAGCCTCACTGCAGCATTCTGCACCCTCTGGAGTTTCTGGGACAGCTTCAAGGGCAGCCCCGCGTAGAGCGAATTACAGTAGTCAAGCCTGGAGGTGACCATCGCATGAATCATGCATCATAAATGTAATGCTTGTTGACCTCGTGGATAGGATATTCACTGTTTTGTTCTAAGCTGCCTCCCCCCCTTCTCTTGGGTTTATCAGGTGTTTGGCGTTTTGGAGTCTCCGGTATTTTCCAGAATTTCCCCTGCCTTCAGGCCCGTCATAAAAGGTGAGAAGGAGGATCTGGCTCACTTGATCGGCGAAAATGGCTCAAGCCCCAAGGTTACCATGATGCAGGTCATCGCTTCCAAAGTTGCCAGTGAACATCACACGGAGATGCAGGTACGGTGAATGTGTGAAGGGCCCAGCTCTCACTTTGACTTTCCTTGCACTTGAGGGCAACTCGCATGCCTATTTCTGGTCCTCGTGGCCCGCGAAGGTTTTGTTTTGTTATTTACTGAACAAAATTGTAGACCTCATTGACTGGCCCTCAAACGAAAGACCAGTAAGTGATTTAGAAAAAACTTGTTAAAAATACTTATAGAAGCAAACCTTTAAAAACAAGTTACATGAAAAAGACTAGCAGGTGAAAGTAAGTGAGCGAGACTTTGCTGGTAACAATCACTATTTGTTCCCAAGTATTGCGCGGTGAATAATGCGGAAGCCTTGCCTGCAGGCTTGCAACCTAATGGAACTGTAAATCTTGCTAAAGCGCCGAAGGCAGTTTGGCGATGGTGCAGGCTTTGCAGAAGAGATCAGGGAACAAGACTTCAGTGCCCTTCATAGCTTGTTACTCTTCTCCATGCTTTGCAGGAACAGAATAAATTATGTGAAATAAGCAGATATATTTGCATCATTTATACGGGTAGCAGAGTTTAGCACTTTCCTGAGCCTAGGTGGAACAGAGGGCACACGCAAGCCCTGCCTGCATGTCGAAACCTTAATAATTTAAAATTACCAAACAGCAGTTAATTAGCTAGCTTTCGGCACCTGCTAAAAACTTCTTTGTTCAGCAAGCCTGCCCAGGCATGCAATTTGATTACATAGCTGTATCTATGTTCTAAAGCTATTGATTTTGCTTATATTTTGATATGATTTCACGTCAATTTGATTTTATCAGCATTTTCAACAAATATTTTATATTGCTGTGTATCCGGGTTTCCCAAACTTTTTTCCACAGCTGTTTTTAGACTACAACTCCCATCTTCCCTAGCTAGCAGGACCACAATGGTCAGGGATGATGGGAATTGTAGTCCCCCAAAAAACCAGATGCAGATCTAAGTTTGGGAAACCCTGCTCTACCTAAACCACTAAGAACCTTTTGTCGAGTTAATCAGTGTATAGATCTTTTCCAATAAATGAAATAAATAAATGAATATAAACCGGTTGGATCCAAATTTTGCTTACGCCTGAGTAGGCATGTAGGGTTGAATTCAACATTGCACATTAGCATCATTCCATTGGCTCAATAATTTCTGTGTGCCAAATCTCCCCTCCCCTTCCTCTGTGCGCTGTTCTGCACATTCTCCCACCCACCCCAAGCCAGTTTGGAGGGGGACATCGGGGAGGGAGAAAGCCCCATTGCGATAGCAGAACTTCTGCCAGCTCATGCTAGCGCAAATCATTACTTGAGTCTTGCCCCATAATGTATGCTTGTTTTCTGTGGATATCCTCAGGCAATGATGGGTTGTATCCAATTGTACACTGCCCTGGGATCTTTTTTTAATGAAGGGTGATTTTGAGTTTTTCAAAATAAACCAAGCAGACAAATAGCGCCTCTCTGGTTACAGAAGGCTCGTGGATCCAGGTATCAGTTCTCTTCAAGGATTATATATTGGCATAGCATAGCATTTCCTGCTGGGAATTGAGCCATAGCAAATGTTGCCAAAAACAAAATGGCCAAATACTGTGCATTATGGTGAGAGTTTGTATGAACGGTGTGGGATTTCCCCTCCTCTCTCTATTCGCAGTTACCTCTGGCATCTCAAGGTGGTCAGAAATGGGTATCGAGATGGGCAAGCCTTGCAGATAGCTATACAGACTCAGGATCTGCTCCTGGAGTTGGGGACGCTCACCTGCAGGGCCCCCTCTCTCAGGCTGGCATAGGTAAGTACAGCACCTGGCGTCATTTTCACATTGCCAAAGGACTTTACCTAAAAAGGGACAAGTGACAAGCGCCCCTGGTTCGTGTTTCCTCTTTCTGCTGCTTGATGCTTAGGCCCAATGTTCTATTCTGAGAGGTCTGTAGGGGGCAACACGAGAACGGGCCTTTTCTGCAGTGGCTCCCTGTTTGTGGAATGCTCTCCCCAGGGAGGTTCAGCTGTTGCCTTCATTATACACCTTTAGACGCCAGGTGAAAACATTCTTCTTCAACCAGACCTTTGGTTGATTGACATCCTATGCCCTTTTAAATGGGTTGTGGGCGAGGGGATTATTGGTTTGTTTTTGTTCTTATTTTTATTGTGTACAGTAGTACCTTGGTTTTTGAACAGAATTCGTTCCGGGAGTCCGTTTGAAAACCAAAGTGCGGCTTCCAATTGGCTGCAGGAGCGTCCTGCAGCCAATCAGAAGCTGCACCGGATGTTTGGCTTCTGAAAATTGTTTGAAATCCAGAACACTCACTTCTGGGTTTCTGTCGTTCGGGAGCCAATTTGTTCGGGAGCCAAGGCGTTCGGCTTCCAAGGTATTTTGTGTTCTTTATATTGTAATTTTATGTTGTAAACTGCCCTGAGATCTTTTGATGAAAGGTGGTATATCATCATCATCATCATCATTACTAAACTTCCTTTTTTGTTGTCTTGTCTTCAGTAAATGTATTTTCTTTTTTTTTGTATATTTTTTCTGGGTTTTTTTTTTAACATATCATTTCCAACAATCATATAACATAATTTCTTATCTTATACAATGTTTTAGACTTCTGTCAACGCCTCTGATGATTTTTTGTTCTTTATCACTTATTCTGCATTTCTTAATTTCTCTATTATTCTTAATTATTATTAACGAATAATTCTCCTCATAGTCATTCTTGCAATATTCCAGATAATCCTCCTTACAAAACTTCTTGCAGTCCTACTAGCGTAATCTGTTCATTACAATTACTTTTCAAATAGTTTGTATATTTACTCCAGTCTTCTAAGAATCTCTGATCCCGCAGGTTTCGAATCCTTCCTGTTAATTTATCTAGTTCTGCATAGTCTCAGTAAATGTATTTTCATTCCCCTTAGAAAAGGACTGCGGTCCCAGAGTGGCAGAGTCTGAGAGCTCCCTGGCGTTACGGACGAGGCGTCTTCTTCCTCAGCTCCCACCGGGTGATAAGCCAGAAAGCCCTACGCCAACCATTTTGATTTGTCCAGAGGCATATTCTGACGTTTCACCAAGGAACGCTGCTAACAGCCACGTAGCAGAAATGTTTGTGGATCCTGCCAGCCGACTGGCGGTCCGGGAAGATTTGGATCCTGATAGCCTTAGTGACGCCAGCAAATCTGACGACGGATTTGGCTTGGAAAAACGAAGGAAGAGCCACAACAGCACCAAAACATTGGAGCAGAACCAGGGAAAGGCGGAAAACGTGAAAGCCAAAAACCACCAGCACACGGTGCCGAAACTTTCGGGTCTGAGAGCTTCCAGCGACCCGCTGTCGACATCTTTCTATATTGGCGACGATGAAGAGGAAGTCGGGGTTCCTTCGAAACTTCCTTCCAGCATTTCTCCTACTCAGGCGGAAAAAGAAGAGGCTCTTTTCAAGTGTGGGAAGCCGGTGGCCAAAGGTGTCAGCAATACCTACGTCAGCTCCAACGGGAAAATGGTGATTTCGTTGCACCAGGGGCTTCCGCTTCCAGAGCAAGAAGTCGCGGCTGCGAAAGAAGCGTCGTCCTTTGTCCGGCAGGAAAGCTTTACCAAAGAGAAATCGAGCAGCAACGTTCCTCAAAACCGGCTGCCGCATATCTCAAGCCACCCTCTGCTCAAAGATCTCGATGTCACCCGAGCAAATCGCATGGACTATAACCCAGACACCCACCTCCTCCTTAAAGATACCGAAACTGCCCTGGCCGCCCTGGAAGCCAAAATACTCTGCCAAACCAACCAGCTCGACACTCTGGAGAATTCGCCGGGGCAGTTGGAAGACTCCTTGTCCGGAGAATCTGACGTGGACACGGCTAGCACCGTCAGCTTGGTGAGCGGCAAAAACTTACCCAGCCACTCGCCGAAGGGCAAACCCGTGACAACCTCGCAAAAAGAGAAGACTTCTCCCACGCCTTCTGCCCAAGATCAGAGTCTTCAACCCAGCGCAAGGGAGAGGCTTTCAGAGAAGCGGAAAACTCTTTCGCTTGAGGCAGGGAGCAAAGGTGAAAACGCGAGGCGCTTCCAAGTGAAGCGTAGCCCAGGGACCGGGGGCTCCCTGGACTATACAGATGATGAACGAAGTAGCAGCCTCCCATATCTGCCGGCGAATGAAATCGCCTCATCTGACCATGAGCAATCCACCTCGAGGCCTATCTCCAGGAAAAAGCCCTTCTCGCAGTCCACCAAAGAGGAGCACAGCAAAGTGACGCCCACGGTACAAAAGATCCAGCAGGTTCTCACCAGGTCCAATAGTTTGTCTACCCCGAGGCCCACCAGAGCCTCCAAACTTCGCCGGGCCCGGCTGGGGGACACCTCGGACAATGAGAGCGCCGATACCGAGAAAGCGACGCCTCACCACGAAGGAACGGTGGCGCCTTCCAAGCAGCCGGCGGAGGCCAAGAAGCTGTCGAGGCTCGACATCCTGGCCATGCCAAGGAAACGGGCGGGGTCTTTCACCGTGCCGAGCGACTCGGAGAGCGCGCCAACCAGGCCGACGTTCTCCGGGCGCAGCGCAGAGTCGTATTATTCTACCCGGAAGCCCCCCGTGTCGGAAGCCAGGAACGCCGCTAGGAAAACGGCGGCGGCAGTTGCTGCTTCGAAGCAGCCTTTCGGCAGGACACGCTCCAGCAGTGTCAAATACTCCTCTTCTTCTAGTGAGTAACTGTGTGTGTGTGTGTGTGTGTGTGTGGAGTGCTTGATTCTGCCATTGCTTGGAGGTAGAGCATCCCTTTTGCGTGCTGAAGGTCCCCAGGTTTGATCCCTGGCATCTCCAGGTAGGGCTGGGGAAAAGTCACCTGTCTGAAACGGTGGAGGGCTGCTGCCAGTCAGTGTAGACCCTACTGAACTACATGCACCCAAGAGTCTGACTGCGCAGGGGTTCCCAAACGTGGGTTTCCAGATGATTATGGACCACAACTCCCAGGGATTGTGGGAACTGGTAGTCCAAAAACAGCTGGAGACCCAAGTTTGGGAAACCCTGGACTATGCTATAAGGCAACTTCCTATGTTTCCACATGTGTTTTCCATTTAAAAAAATTCCAAGCCAGAAGAAAACAATTTGGAAATAAATCTGCAGCCCTTTGCAACAGATACAGAGCCCTGTACTTTTTAAATATTAAGCGCTGGGATTTTATAACCCAAAGAGAGTTGCCTTCTCCCTTGGTTTGTATCTGTGGCGAAATTTGGCTGCCATTGCAATGCAGAAGCTCTGATAGCCCAACATCTGGTAATTCTCTAGCATAACCCAGCTTGATAGCTTCCTGAATCATCTGGTGGTATAGACAGAAAACGCTGAACTGGGGTGGACTCTTGGCTTGTTGCAATAAGGTAATTATTATATACTCTCAGTGCCCTTGCTTTGAATTGTTCTGTGACCTCTGAATACTCACTAGCTGCTTGTTCTTACGTCAGGCTTGCCTCGTCGCTTGCGGTGAGTACAGATCTTCTCCTGGCAACCAGACAGGGGAACTTGTGGAATTGCAGGAAGGTTAGAGTTTGAAACTTTTCAGCCAGCAATGTGCTAATCAGTCACAAACATTTCTTAGGCTAGTAAAATACTTGTGGACCAGCAATTTTTGCAGAACTTTCTTTTCGCAAGGCTATCTTCAGTAGGTTATTTTTTTCGCTCTACATAAAGTCAGATCTTCAGAGGAAAATGTTTCGTATGTCTATTTTGGGTGGGTGGGACACAATACATGTAATTATTAGGATTATAACTTTTTGACTCCCCCCCAACCGCCCCCCCCCAATTTCCTGTATCATAAAGGGATGAACTTTTGCTTAGAAACACTGAAAAAGGGACTAATTTTTCTCAGTGGTAAAAAAAAAAGGGGGGGTCACCCCAAAATGAAAAGTTGGGCTCACCATATATGTAACCGTTACTACTCATATTAGTATTAGCACTTTTAATAAGTGTATGGAACTGTGTAGAACTTTTACAGCTGCCTGGAACTTCCTGAAACTGTGTTGGAGAATCACTGGAAGCAGGAGCCACCCAAGCTCCAGATACCAAGAAATAATCAGTGTGTAGAATGTGCAGTCAAAGTGATGCGGGAACTTTATGGTGCTTGCAACGGAAACAAAGGCAAACTGTAACCTTGATTGATTCTAAGCAATAATGTACATTGTACAAAACATTGTACAAGTATTAGAAAGTTTGCAAGCCCTATTTTTCCTGTGTACATGCTATGTATATAACATAATACATTGTACAGTTACATATACAAAAAATGATTTATTGATTTCGGGGTCACCTTTCTTTTCAAAAGATTTGGAAATGACAGTTCATTCCTTTGTTTTTAGGGGAAAGTTCATCTAACTAATCTACAGGAACACAAGGTTGTAAAAAAGGTTTATAACCCTAGTAATCATATGTCTTGTCAGACGTTTGCAAGCTGCAAGAGTCTCCCAGCATTAATTCCCCACCCATCTGCATTGAACATGGGGGAATGTCTGGCCCTCCAGGTGTTCTCGGGACACAGCTTCAAACAACCCTGGCCATTGGCCATGCTGACTGAGGCTGATAGGAATGGAACTCCCAACAGCATCCTGCAAACTGACCTCCTGCTCCTCCCAGGAGTTAATTCCTATTACTTTTCATTCAGCACAAGCACAAACTGAGATTGCAGGAAGTTCCTTTGACCTGATGCACTCCTAGCGGCTGTGCCCTGGGTGATGCAGTTCCTTTTAATTATGAGTAGCTGCTGCTTGTTGCTGGATAATGCTTAAGCCGTTCACCACTCCAATGATTTAAACTTTGCAGATGACACTGTGATTTAATGGTGCTGTGTGTGTAATAAAGGCAGGGATCGCGGTGTGCATTGTTGGTACTGCAGAGCTGAAGTGGTTTAATCGCCATGACTTCCCTCGAGGAACCCTGCGACTCACCGCCTGGCGACACCGCCGAGTCGCTCTGCCGAAAGATGACGGCCCATCCTAACCGTGCCTAATCTTGTTCCAAATGAATTGGTTTTGTCTTCCATTTCCTTTGCCCCAACGGCTAACCGGGTTTTAGTGCCAAATTAACCTTGGGAGTTACTACGCATCAGTATACGACTAACACGACTAACCTACTAATTCCACAGGGGTTATGGACCTTGTGCAGGCGTTACGCTTGGTTCTCATGTCATATGTGGTGCCAGGTGTGGGACACATAAGGGCAGGCCCTGGCAGAAAGGCTGTGCCTGCAAAACCCTTTGGGTAGCACATCCCAAGTACTGACAATTGGCTTGTTTTGGGGCAGTGCAGAAGTACTTTGCAAGCCCTGTGCTTGTCACTTGGGGAGCACTGAGCATGGGGCTTGCAAAGTGATCCATGCTTGCAAAGCCCCTTTTGGCCAAGCCTCGTCCTTACCTTTCCCATGCCTGATGTCATACAAAATGTCAGAGGTGGAGCATGTTGGTCGTGGTTCGGCTGAAACAGCCTTTGGGGCCAAATGGGGAGGGCTGGCGGGCCCAATTTGGCTCATGGGCTAGAGGTTCCCCACTGTTTACACTCACACTCAGAGTCTGGGAGAGGAGATTGTGGCCGCTTTGCTCCTCGCTGCTTGTCCCACTGTTGTGCTGAGCTATGCTACGCTTTGCCTTAGCATGCCTTCCAAAGCCAGGCTTGTGGATTAGCTCTCTCCAGGCGCTCTCAGGGGTAGAACATCTGCTTTGTACACAGGAGATCCTTGGTTCAATCCCAGCGTCGCCAGGAGAGAACCCTGCCTCAGCTCTTGGAAAATCGGTCGGTGTAGACAATAATGAGCTCGATGGACTCAAATGGTCTGATTCAGTTTAAGGCAGTTTCATATGATCCTGTGGGCTCTGCGCAGCAGCAGAATGACCAGGGGTGAGCAAAGCGGTCGCAATCTCCTCTACCAGAGCCTGTGCAAGAGCACTAAGCCAAGGTTTGGCGTGGTGTGTTGTGCAAACCAGACGACAGTGTTCCAGCTTCCCAGTTATGTGTCTTTTTTCTCGTGAGCAAATGGATAAGAGAAAAAAGTCAACGTGGAGAAATGTAAACACCGCACTGTTGCTGCAAAAGCAGCTGATAATCACTTATCAGAATTGGTGCACTCTGATAAAGCACAATAACTTTGAAGCTGATAAAAGGATCTTTCCGTAGCCCGGGAAAAGAATTTCCAGGGAAACAAAATGAGTGGTTTCTCTCCCCTTGACCAGGAACATCTGTTTTGGGTGTATAAGGGTGTTGCCTGTAAACTGCAGCCAAATGCGACATGTAAATGCTGCAGGGCAAACCCAGGGATCTCATGGAAATAATTATGACCATGAACATGATGTGAGCAATCTCCAAATGGGGCTGCCCTTCTGGTTGAAGTTTCCTCTTTCACTTGGCTGAGCTTGTTTACACAGTTGATAATCCCGAGGCAATTAATACTCATGGAGTTGTTAAATGGTGTGCATGAAGCAAGTCAAAAGTAAGGGAAGATCCCTCTGGAACCACCAGGCCTCTGAATTTGCCACTGTTGTATCTCAAGGCAAATAACCACATATAGTAACTTAGCATGGCTGTTGCGTTGGGTGTCAAGAGATGCGACGGGAGTTCAGGGGGAAGGCCCCTAGCTCAGTGGTAGAGCACCTGCTTGGCATGCAGAATGTCCCAGGTTCTATCCACAGCAAGAGGACTAGGAAAGACCCCTGTCTCCTGAAGCCCTGGGAGAGCAGTTTCCAGTCAGAGTTGACAATAATAGATGGGCCAGTGATCTGGCTTGCTGGAAGGCAGCTTATGATATTTGGAAAGAACCTTCTCCAACGTGGTGCCTTCCACATATTTTGGGCTACCCCAGCCAGCATTGTGCAAATTTCAATCAGGAGATGTTTTATGGAACAGACTCATAGAATTATAGAGTGGTAGAGTTGGAAGTGAACCCCAGGGTGATCGAGTCCAACCCCCTGCAATGCAGGAAACTCGGCTAAAGCATCCATGACACATGGCCATGCAACCACCCTTGGGAGGTTGTGGACTCTCCTTCCTTGGAGGTTTCTAAGCAGAGGTTGGATGGCTGCCTGTCATTGCTGCTTTAGCTGAGATTCCTGCATTGCAGGCGGTTGGACCAGATGATCCTTGTGGTCCCTTCCAACTCTACCATTCTATGATTTTATGATGCCTTCAGGGCTGATGGGAGTTTTAGTCCAAAACATCTGAAGGGTACCAGGTTCAGGAAGGCTTTTTTAGAATGTAAGTAAGCAGGCCGTGAGTGGTATGATGGTGCTCCAGCTTTAGGGACCCTGGCCTAAATCAGGGGTGGGGAACCTGCCGAGAAGGGAAATAGCCCAGTGGTGTAGAACATCTGCATTGCATGCAGAAGGTCCTAGGTTCAATTTCTGGCCTCTTCAGTTAGAGCTAGAAGAAACTCCCTGCCAGAAACCCTGCCAGTCAGTGAAGACAACAGTGAGATAGGTGGACCAAGGGTACTCACTCGTATTCATCGTCATCTGTTTATTGGGAGGAAAGTGTATTTGGGTATACCTGATGCAAGCACCTCAACCCCTCTACTCCCCACCCTTCATGCCATTTGTGCCCATCACTAAATTTGAGAACCACTGGATTAAGGATGACAACACTGGATCTCTGTAAACAGACCAGGGGTTTCCTGAGTGTGTAAACAAGCCAGCTGTTTCTGCTCTCCATCTTGGAAGTCCTTAACCTGTGTGGAAATGAAGTCACCTGAACTGGTGGTTTGCCGAGGGGGGACACCTGGAAGTCTAACCTGCCTGATGGTTCCTCCTGGGGCCTCCTGTGCATGTGGCGATTCAGGACCACACCCCACGCTGGGAAATTCCTCCAGTGGAAGGCGCTTCCGTACAGGGATTCACGCAAGGTGCCTTCCACACAGGAAATTTGTAACATGAGCGTATACATTTTGCCACCATAGAATTGCAGCAGCCTTCTCTGTTGCGACTGGTTAATTTGTGGAAGCAGAGGGCGGGTACAAATGGCCATTTCGCCAAAAAAATTATCACACGTCTGCACCTGATCTGTGGTAAAAAAATTCTCCTTACTATTTGACTGGCTGGTGGACACAGCCCTCAGTATCATCTGCCTGCTTGGCTTCTGTGAGGAGAACCTGAGCTTACAGGGTTAAACAGCTCAGAGTGTACGCCCTGCCTACTGTTGGGAGGGGGGAGGTTCGTCATATCCGAGAGAGACTAAACCCTTTGTCTCTCTCTACTTTCGCTTTTGAGGATGCTGTTCGACAATGGATAGTCTGCTGTAAATAAAACTGCTTTTAGCTGCTAAGATCCTGAGTGGACTTTATTTAGCACACTGAAGAAAGCACTGAAGCTTACAGCTTTCTCTAACCGCTGCTGCTTAACTCTGCGTTTTGCTCAGAGCATCGGAATGTGGCCTTTGAAGTCCGAGGCCTGGCAAGGAGCTGCACAGCCGAAGCTGGCTGGACGCCAGGATTTATCTGAGCAATAAATCAATCACCTTTAACAGCTTCACCCCTCCAAACGTCCGCCAGTCAGGCAGAAATCTGAAGGTGGAGCCAGCTGTCCTCACATACGTTCCTTGTTGTGATCCAAATGGGCATGTGGTACCATATTCTCACTCGTCTCCCCGCTAATGCTCTTAAGGCAGAAGTGGGGAGCAGGATCTGGCCAATGGGACCAAGTCTGACAGGTTTGTGGGGGAAGCCTGAGAGGCCCAGGTTAGACCCTCAGGTTGCCTCTATGCTACAAATGAGCTCCTGTCAAGGGAGCCACATATTTTATTATCTGTTTAAGCAACTTATATGCCGCTTAACTGCAGTAGTCCCTTAATCGGTTTACAAAGGGGCAATGCGAAAGAAATGAAAACCTGTTAAATCTATAAAATTCCAACGTCAGTTAGAATGCCAGTCAATTAAAGATCAGGTGCGGAAGTGCGATAACGTTATATGGTTGTTTTTTAAAAAAAGGTGGCATCTGTATTCGCCCACAGTAAAAATGCAAACAATTCCATCTTTTTATTCCTCCAAAGTTCTCTGCATTTGGTGGGATGCACAGGAGTTTCCTAGTTCACCTTCCTGCTCCTCCTCCTCCTTGGGCTGTTTTTGCATTCACGGTTTTTTGTTTGTTTCTTAACCTTTTGAAGCCCGTCTCAAAAGTCTTTTTCTTTGCCTTCTCTCCTTCCTATTCTTCTTCCCCACCACCACTGCCCGAAACCAATTCATTTCTTATAAGCTTCAAGGCGGCGGCCGCAGGGCTCAGATTACACTTCCACTTCCGAGGAGGAGTATGGCTCAAACCACAGCTCCCCTAAACACAAACGCTCCCATACTTCAACAGCCACCCAGACGCCCAGGACCCGGGGCTCCGGGCTGAATAAGCAGAAGCACAGCAACAGCAGGGAGACGGAAGACGAAGACTACGACGATCACGACCCCTACAACTTCATCGCGCAGACGGCGGAGATTGCCGAAATTGCCAGGTGAGAGATGGGTTGCGGCGGCGTGTTGAGCCGTTGGAACCTAAACCATTGGTGGCACACTGTGGGTCAGGTAGGAATGAATGGGGGGAAAATATTGTGTAGTGTTATGCAAGGTAGAAAGAGCTGGGCTCAGGGGTCGGCAAACATTTTCAGCAGGGAGCCGGTCCACTGTCCCTCATACCTTGGTGGGGGGCCAGACTATATTTTGAAAAAAATAAAATAAAAAATGAACGAATTCCTATGCACACTACACATATTTTATTTTGTTATTACGGTCACAGACCAGTTCTGGCTGCAGACAGCCTGCCCAAGATGGACACGCTGGGAAACCTCCAGTCTCTGTTCACAACTAAGGGCAGCGGGGCAGGACAGTTCTCTTGCATTGCCAATGGCTCTCAATGGCCCTGTATCGTTTCTTAGTGGCCCTAGCATCGCCAGGTCAATTTGCATATTCTAGCCCAGGAATTCCTCTGTAGTTTGTATTTCACCCTTCACATCCCAAATCATCAAAATCCTACCATTTATTAATTTCTTGGCTTTAGCCCTGCCCCCCAAATCTATAACAATACATTTAAAGCCCACCCCACTTCTAACAGTCGTGGCTCCCCCCCCCCAAGAATTATGGGAGCTGTAGTTTGTGAAGGGTGCTGAGAGTTGTTAGGGGACCCCACAATTCCCAGTGTTGCCTGGAGAGAGGAACCTCCCTTGGGAAGTTGTGGACTCTCCTTCCTTGGAGGCTTTTAAGCAGAGGTTAGATGGCCATCTGTCATGGATGCTTTAGCTGAGATTGCAGGGGGTTGGACTAGATGACCCTTGGGGTCCCTTCCAAGTCTATAATTCTAGGATTCTGTGATTGATAACCACTCTGGGAATTGTAGGTCTGGGAGGACAATAGGTTTTGGTTTTGACTCAACCCACTGTCGATATGACAGCAACTATGGTTCTGGGAAACCATGGTTAATTAGAAGCCTGGTTGCTCATGATGCAAAGGGAGGAATGAAGGGTTTTGTGTGCTTGAGCAAAAGGGCCTGTTCTCCAAACTATTACTGTCCAAACTATTCATTTTGCACCTTAAGAACAAGGGTATCAGGTTTTGCTTTGAATAAAGAAAAAACAAAACTAATGGTAAAAAACATAGGAGATCAAGAGAAAAAGGAACTGGTAGAAAAATTTGGATTACAAATTGTAAAAAAAGTGAAATATTTAGGTATACAAATAACAATGAAAAATATAAATTTGTTTGAAGATAATTATAAAAAAAATTGGGAAGAAACAAAAAGAGAAATGGAAACTTGGACAAGATTTAAATTAACACTCTGGGGTAGAATTTCGGCTATTAAAATGAATATCTTACCAAAACTTCTGTTCCTTTTTCAAATGATTCCCATAATAGGTAAAGACGATTGTTTTAAAAAATGGAAAATGGACCTAACAAAGTTTATATGGCAAGGCAAAAAGCCACTGATCAAACATGAATTATTAACCGACATAAAAGAGCGGGGAGGTTTTGGACTCCCAGACCTGAGACTATATTACGATGCAGCATGCTTTACTTGGATCAAGGATTGGATCAAATTGGATAACAGGATAACAGTGACATTTTGGATTTGGAGGGATGGAACAACAGATATGGTTGGCATGCCTATCTAATTTATAACAAAGTGGCAGTCCATAAAGAATTTCTAAGCCACGTAATTAGAAATGCACTATACAAGGTCTGGGTGAGGCATAGAAGGTTGTTAGAACCAAAATCCCCATGGTGGGTCTCACCGCTAGAAGTAATATCGGTTAAAAAGAAAAATACTATAGGAAGAATGGCAACTTACCAGCAGCTCCTAAAGGAAGAACACGGCCAATTAAAACTAAGACCATACGATGAGGTGACTCAATACTGTACCACATGGTTACAATATCACCAAATTGCACAAATATTCAACCAGGATAAAGTAATAGGATTTGAAAAAGAAGAATCAAAATTACAAAAAGTATTATTACAAGAACAAGCAGATTTATTGTAGCGTAAGCATCAATCTAGGCTGACTCAGTGTAAGGCAACTTTCTTTACCAATATGAAAGGTTGCTGCAAGGCTTACTGAGATAATGATAATCCCCCTCAACACTATAATAAGGTTAAGTATTATATTATTAGCATTCTCCTTTTAAAAAATCATATGCGTCAAAAAACGCGTAGGAAAAGTTCAGGTTGCACAGCTGTTAACGGGGAAGCCTTGTGGGAAGGTTGCGATACACAATCTTGCCGTTGTAGTCGCTGAATAAATCTGGCAGTCTGCTCATTCTGGTGCGTTACGTTGTCTTCTTGATAATGGCACAGCTGGGTGTTTAAGGGATGGCAGCTCTTCAGGAACTTAAGCATCACACAGCTCTCTGTGTTCTATAAATACTTTGTGCTTAAGAAACCAGCTCTCACAGATTGCAGAAGCTAAGGCTGCATGCTTGCCTGTGATCCGTCTGGCGTCAGGGGCAGAAAGTGCTCTGCCGGATTTTGCAAGAAGCCGCCCCATAATTGCAGTCTTTGCCTCCCGCCTCTGCCGCGGCTTCTGAATCAACAGGGAGGCACAGTCTAGAATAGCAAGTGAGGGTTCAAAGGGAAATTAGTCCCCCTTGTTTACACTGGGCTTAATCACGTAATTGAGGCACCAGAAGAAACTGCTTCGGCCCCAGACAAACCTAGCCATTCAATTAGTCATGCAGTTCTGAATATTACTCCATTTTAGCTTACTTGTGCCTTTTTGTTTCCAAGGAAACAGCTGAAAGGTACCGTATTTCTATAACCTTGCATGTTTCTGCGGAATCTTATTCACTGCATAGAAAACAGGACTGCAACATTCAATCCCTTTAGCTGGTAAATTAATCAACAAAAGTTTTAGCTGATAAATTTTCAGGAGACCAGTTTTCATCAGTGAAACTGAACATTCAGAGCACACTTGCCTAGTTTCTGAGATTATCTTTATTCTGCTTTGTTGCACCAATCAGGCATTTCAAAAAGAAAATGTTAACAGTTGACATTTCCATGTAATGACAAGTGACAGTTTTGATCAAATTGTGACTTAACTCATGCTTCATTTAGTATCGCAGAAAGGTGTTGGGAAATTCCAATTTATTTACATGTCATTGATTAATAAATCATTTGGTTAGAAACAAACGATGATCAATTAACCCCCCCCCCCCACAAAAAGACAACAGAAGAGATGATGCAAGAACCAGATTTTAATGTGTTGTCCTGAGGTAGCAAAATAGACGTTCTGCAATTTGATAATTTAATAAGTGTAACTGCAAAGCTAAATTGCATTTTTCAAGGGCAAGGATCTTTCCCTTTGTGTGTGTGTGTGTGAGAGAGAGAGAGAATGAGTGAGAGAGAGAATTATAGTTTCAGTTTTTTCTTGAGTACAGTGGTACCTCAGGTTAAGTACTTAATTCGTTCCGGAGGTCCGTTCTTAACCTGAAACTGTTCTTAACCTGAAGCACCACTTTAGCTAATGGGGCCTCCCGCTGCTGCCACGCCGCCGGAGCACGATTTCTGTTCTCATCCTGAAGCAAAGTTCTTAACCTGAAGCATTATTTCTGGGTTAGCGGAGTCTGTAACCTGAAGCGTATGTAATCCGAGGTACCACTGTATATCCCCTGTCTAGATAAGATGAAGACAAGGGCTGAGCATGATGGCTTTGTAGCTGAACGTTCCTCAGTCCTTAAGTTCTCCATGCTGTTCCTCCAGATTGAGCCAGACCTTGGTGAAGGACGTAGCGATCCTTGCTCGAGAGATTCATGACGTTGCTGGAGATGGAGATTCCCAGAGCTCATCGGGAACGGGGCCAAGCACCTCCCACAGTTCTGTGCCTAACACCCCTGCCTCTACCATATCAGCAAGGGAAGAGGTAAGACGGCGGCTTAAGACCTATGCGGTAGTGAATGCAAGCAAAATACAGAGGTTAGAGGAAGCTTCATTAGGTCAGAGCAGCGTTTCCCAAACGTGGGTCTCCAGCTGGTTTTGGACTACAATTCCCATCATCCCTGACCACTGGTCCTGCTAGCTAGGGATGATGGGAGTTGTAGTCCCACAACAGGTGGAGACCCAAGTTTGGGAAAAGCTGAGGCAGAGGCTCCCAGTCGACTCCATCCCTCAAAACAAAAATTTTTTTCCCTTCCAGTAGCACCTTAAAGACCAACTAAGTTAGTTCTTGGTATGAGCTTTCGTGTGCATGCACACTTCTTCAGATACACAGAAGAAGAAGTGTATCTGAAGAAGTGTGCATGCACACGAAAGCTCATACCAAGAACTAACTTAGTTGGTCTTTAAGGTGCTACTGGAAGGAAAAAATTTTTTTGTTTTGACTGGCAGACCAACACGGCTACCTATCTGTAACTGACTCCATCCCTGTTTCAGAAAATCTGTACTTGCTAAGGCCCATCTACCTTCCCCTTGATTTCCTCTCCTTCTTGGGAGCAGGGGAAGAAAAACACACGCCACACTCTCAAGCCCTCTCAATTTAGTAAAATTAACTTTAGCTCACCCCACCTATGCCCTTTTCGCTAGTTCTTTCTTTTGCAGCAAAATGAGGTCAAAAGCTGTTGGGACACAAAACCAGTTCTCCCCAAAATGTTTCGTTACAGAGACTCCTGCCGTATTTCCGCAACCCACTCAGCAGCTTCCAATAATGGGGACCAGGAACAGGGACTGTGATGGGATGCCAGGCATGGGGTGGTGGTAACGGCAGTCCCGTGCCCAGTTCTGCCTCTTCTCCAAGTGACGCTTGGTTCCCGAAATGTGTGACCTGTCTTCATCACACCCTGTGTTTCTCTGCTCCCACTCCTTGTGGCTGGTTATGGGTTGCTGTTAGGTTGGGGTAGGAACATGCACAATGCCGTGACGTTACATCTTGTTCCTCCCTATGTTCTGCAATCAGTTTCCCTTTCACAAAGAATTCTGGTGCTGGATATTGGAAACCTCCATTCTCATGCTGGATATTGGAAATCTGCTGTCAGCTCTCCCCACTGAAAGTCAAGGCTTCGTTTTGGGATTTTTATATGACATGGTGCACTCCCCACAAACACACACCCTTTCTCACTAAGATTCAGTAACCGGCTAGCTTTTCTACATTACATCCAAGTTTTATATTCCACGATCATTCATTTTGCATGCACATTCATATGTAAAGCTGCAACGTGTATCTTTTCAGTTAAGGAGGGAGTAAGAGCTACTTCTTCCCAGCTGGACTCTCTGTCATAGCACCATTATTGTGCATGGCTCTTTACAGAGTTCGAGCGAATTGGTCCCTTCCTCCAGGATCTTATGACCAGAAATTCAACACAGGAGGAAGTGAGAGAGGAGACAGGGAGGGAAGGGGTAACAGACTCCTGTTCTTGAAAACAAAAGTACCAAAACTCTTGGAGCATGCAACTGTGGTTAACGGGGACTGGGGCAAGATCAGGACATTACACCAATGTTTCATCACCTTCAATGGCTTCTAGCCAATTCAGAGTACTGGGATTAATGTCTAAAGCCCTAAATGGCTTGAGGTCAGGATACCAGAAGGATTGCCTCCCCTGTACATACCTGCCCGGACTATAAGATACTCACTGGAGACCCTTTTTTCAGGTTCCCCCACCTAGTGAAGTGAGCTGGATGGATACTAGGGATAGGGCCTTCTCAGTGGTGATGCCTTGTTCCTAGAATGCTCTCCCCAGAGAGGTTGGCCTGGAGTTTGCATTGGGAATTTTCAGTGGTAGCGGGGAGACCTTTTCATGTTTTTAGTTCTTACAACTACTTTGTTTTTCCCCTGGTCGGTTGTAGTATTGTTGCATTGATCTTATGCTGCCTTGTTCGCTGGTTTTTGCTCATTTTATGTAGGTGCTGCTTTTATATTGATTGTTTTCGTGATGGTATTTAAATTCAATGAAATGCAATTTCTGGACTGCCCAGAGGACATGGTTAAAGGGGACTGGTTAATTATGGGGACATGGTTAATAAGGTATTAAACGTGATTGCTTTGCAACTGAAATCTCGCTTGCATGGCCCTGCATCTCTCTAGTCTGAGACCTCCGTCCAGTGGTTGCCCCCTGCAGCTCCTGAGCAGGAGGAGCCTGTTCTGCCAAGGCAGTTTTGAGAAGAGCAATTCCTCTTTTAGCAACAATAGCTATTCAAGGGTACTGCCAACAAATCCAACTCAGCACCTCTAAACGCAAAGACAGGAAAAGTTTAGCTAATTAATAATACAGCCGGCACAGTTTAGTGGTTAGAGGGTTGGGCTAGGACCCAGGAGACGAGAGTTTGAATCTCCACTCAGCCATGAAGCCCGCTCAATGACCTTAGGGTAGAAATATAATCATACATGTGTAGATAGTGTCTTGGCCTCCTCACACTGGACTTAGAACCCCTACTGTAAACCATCAGAAAAGCCTTAGTTCTGTTGTTATGTTCTTCTGGTGGTGGTATATTATGATTTACCAAGGCAGAACCCGGGTCACTCAGTTGGGAGGGCGATATTTTCCCAGCAGAGAATGGGTGAAGTTGGGTTATTAAATTACTTACTTGCAGATCTTGTCGTTTGAAGCTGCCAAATAACCATTCTCCCTCTTATCTCTCAGTTCCATATGGACTTTTTATTGCCTGTAAGTAAAATATTAATAGAAATTAGTATAGAGAAGTCTTTGTGTGTGTGTGTGGTGTTTTGTAGACCTGCTGTACTTCCCCACCTTTAAAATCTGGTTGAAATAGCAGTGATTTGTAGGTGGAACAGAAACCGTGTAGCTCCCACTCTCATACAAGCAAGCTTGGCTTAGATGCATGTGGTGGTCTGTAAACTATGGGACTTGATCTTGTTTCTATTAATAAGGATACCTGCTGGAAAGGTTGGAGAACTAAGATGTTAAAGTTCAAAGGAAAACACCGTTAAAATATGATAACCCCTACCTGAACGTTTTGTTTGTTTGTTTGTTTGAGCTATAGGTGCAATCCTAACCCCAACTAATGGAGATGGTGCAGCAATTGGGTCTGGATTGAACCCAATGCCATCCTGTGACGGTGGGTGGGGCCAGCTCAGCCACTCTGCACCCCCATGTTGGGGCTTTTGGCTGGCTGCCCCCAGCAGCAGGGAACCTGCCAACAGCAATGCCCCCTCCTCCTGCACATTTGGTGGGCATAATGGGGAACTTTATGCCAGTGGAGTGCCTCTGTGCAATCCAGCCTCCCCAGCCTGGCACAAAGTGGGTTTGGATTTCACCCTGGGACCTGAAAGGGGGACACCCCCCGCCCAGAATAAAGGCTGCCTCCTTCCCATCACCAACCCGGAGACAAGAGGTCGTGGCTGATGCTGTCAGTCTACTTGGGGAGTTTTGTCCCTCCCTCCCTTAACACTAGTTGCTGTCCAGCAGCCTGCAGGCTTGACTCCCACCCCAAGTCCAAAGATCACCCTACAGTGTCCTTAAAAGATGCTCAGTGTAAGATTTTAGCAGCAGTTCAAGGGCTTTTCTCTGTTGCTTTGGGACATCTGCTGAGTGCCTCTCTCTGTGCTCCAGTCCAGTTTTGGTGTCTAAACACAGCTCTTTAAAAGCAACCAAGAGTCCCTGCCATCTTAAAGCCATATCTTGCACAATTTTCTGTTTTCCATAATTTTTCAGAAGGGTACCTTAATCTGCACATATTCATGATGGTTCCCCCCCCCCCCGGAGAATACCTTGGCTAGTAAATCTTGACTCATCATAGTGTCATTTCCTGTTAAAAGGATCTTGGGTACCAGGGCTGGGAAGGAACCGCCATCAGTTCTGCCAATCAGAACAGACAATTCTAGACAACATAGATCCTAACTCAATAGGGGACAGTTTTGCATGCTTGAATGCTATGTTTGAACTTTCTATGATAACATTGCCGCTTCTTTGATTTGCCTTTTGCTTTCTCAGTTACATTATTCTGTACTTTTGCCTTTTGGCTCACCCTCTCTGTATATATGTGTGTAGATTCTGTTGCTCTTATGATCAACATTGATCTCTCTCTTTCTATCTCTTCTTTTTCTTTTCTTTTTTTAAATGCAGATTGCTCATTCATCCTTGCGGGCAGCAATTCCATCTCAGGTGTATTTTCCATCCCACTTATTTCTACTTTTTAAAGCGCTTTTAAAGTTGCTTTCTAAAAACAACAACAAAAAACCTCATTCAAATTAATATGTTTTAAGTTAGGGATGTAGGGTTTTTTTAATTAAAAAAAAATATTATTATTTGGCTAATCTTTATGGCATCACCGTTCTCTGCCTTTGTTTTCCTCCCTTCATTTTCTAGCATTGCATTAATTGCATTTCTTTGATCTGGTTATGTTACACATTTATTAAAGATGACGTTCAATTAGGAAAAGATGCAATAGGGAGCCGATTAGTCCTCCTCGCTCCTGCCCCAACTTTCCCCACCCGTGACCCGAGTATGTTTGACACAACATCTACATGGCATGTATGCACTTAGAGTTCTGTTCACCTATGCCAGGCCTGTGAAATATTTGTCCTTTGATTTTCGGGCTTTTCAGAATGCTGGATTGTGGAAGGTGGAGTGAACTTGATAGCCCCATCCCCAAAGAAAACGTGCCACCCCCTGCCCCAATTTCTGCTTGTTTGGTGGAACTTCCGAATTGAAAGCCTGCATGCATATAACTGTATACCCAGGGCTAGTTCAAGCCATTTCACTGCATGAAACAAAGGGCAATTTCCATATAGAGAAGCTGCCTGGACTGACAGCTGAATTTTACTACCATATTGGCCCGAATATAAGCTGCACTTGCAAATAAGCCACACCTTTACAATTCGGCGGCTTGGGGGAGGCTTGGGAGCGGTAGACGGGCTAGGCGCCGTTGCCCCACACTCCCGGGCTGCTTCCGGGGTGGGTGGGGAAGAGCTGCACCGCTTTGCCAGCGGTGTAAGGTTGAAAATATAAGCCGCACTTTAACTTTTCACAATTGGAATTTGGGGGGAAAAAGTGCGGCTTATATTCGTGCCAATACGGTACTTCAGCGCTGGGGACCAGACAGTGTCCATCGCTGCACCTAAGCTCTACAGGCCAGATTAGGGCAGACTGTGTGGTCACAGAGCTGTGTCTTTCACACACACACACACACACACCGGTCCCAGCATCTGCCACTTGAGGCAGCTATACCTAACGGTAGAGCCGGCTGTTTGTATGCGCATTAGTTTCCTCCACACGGCTTGCAACCTTGCACAATACGGATCCCAAGCTGCTTTGAGGAACCTAGCACTGCACCCACGTAGGCCTCTCGTTCAGACCTCCCACCAAACACGCAGAGATTGGGGAAGCAGAGCCCGTGGTCCCTGGGTGCAACCCCCTTCCCTCTTCTGCATGTTCCTGCATCACAAAATTGTATAGTTGGGAGGGGCCCCAAAGGCTGTCCAGTTCAACCCCCTGCAATGCAGTGAAAGTGCAAAGGGCATTTTTTGAAAAATGGTAAGGGTTGTATGTTCCTTGGGTTTATGCGCACGGTAACCTAAGCTGATATGCACTATTAATACGTGACAGCAAGCATGTGCAGACTAGGAGCATGCTTGCCTGCCACATGGCTGGCTTTGCCCAGTTCAGCTGCGATGTAGGGATGTGCAGATCTGTCTGTTTTGGTTTCTCTCTGTTTCACGTTTGTCAATTTGTTTTTCCCCATTTTCACATCAGTTTACATTAAAAAAAAAAAAAGACCACATGAAAATTTGTAGGCATTTTTGGTGTCCCTTTCACCTCACGTACACATTTTTCCTATGCAATTTTGCCTAATATACACTTTTCTTGTTTGCAAGCACTTCCCCCCTCAATTTGATGCTTTCTTGTGCACTAATAGAACCATTTTGTCTCCTCGCTTTCCCCAATGTACACTTCTTTACTAAAGCATTTTTTGCTGGTGGGAGAGCTGCACCGCAAAATTCGGTGAACGACTGGTTGTCACATTTTGGGTATTTGCGTGGAAAGGGCGAGTTGGGTAGCTCCATGTTAAATTGCGAACTGAACATGTTTTTTCCTTCCATCCCTGGAGAGATGCAAACAAACGTAAGAACTGCCTGGGAAATGGGTTAACTGAGCAGTGAGCTGAATAGAAAAAGGTGTGCAGAATGCCTTGTGCTATTTTGATAGTGAAATTTTGACTAAACCTAATGGGGGCGTTGGGAAAAGGCCTCAAAATTTTGGAATGGCTAAGGCTGAAAAGACGCATGACATAGGAATGCTGTTGAAAGTGTTGCTGCATCAATAATCTGTTCTTCCCTACTCAACCTGTGATGGGACACCATCACATTATGAGTTTTTCTTGTGGTTGTAGCTGGTGTTGTCAAACTAGGGCAGGAAAACGGGCTGTGCGATGTCATTGGGTCACATGGAGGGTTTTCGTACGCATTAAAGAGGGAAAGAAGTAGAGGTGGGGTTGCCATTTCCAGACATTTCCCTGGGACACATGTAACATGTAGTTCGGCCTAGATGAAGCAGGGCATAGTGTTCACCTATGTCAGGCATGCCCAGAGTCTGTTTCGGGGGCTTAATCCTGCCCACCAGATGGTTTAATCCATCCCCTGTGGCAGTTTATTTTCAGGGGTAAAATCCCAAAAATACTCTCATAATTTTATAATTTTGGGGTAAAATTATAAAAAAGGTGAACAATTTCTATCCTATAAAAAAGGTTGTCAACTTTGGTCGGCCCTCATGGCCCTTCACTTCATTAAATCTGGCCCTCTTTGAAAAAAGTTTGGACATCACTGATCTATGTGCTTTACCCTACACTTTTATTCCTCTGTCCCGAACGGCGATATACAATAAATTCTCTCATCATTCGTTATGTATTTCAAAGCTGGTGCAGCACATACCAGAAGCAAGCCTGAACTACCAGAAGGTGCCTCCTGGCTCAACGGGATTCCACGATTATGACCAAAATATGAATGACAGCCGAGAAGAGGATCTCACAAGGAAAACAAGGATGAGAAACAGGGAAGAGGTAAGTTTTTGTCAAGTGTGCTCACAAGCCACACAGCGGATAGTTTAACACCAGGTTGTCAAAGCTGGCAGTTACAGGGCCGCCCACCTGTCAGTCACCTGACGTCGCATAGAGCACAGCTCTAGGCAAGCTGATCAGCTGATCCCCAGGGCATGTAGGGAAACTGGGCGTGGCTCAGGTCTTGCGTTCTAATCAGGCCCATGGACCTGGAGGTTTCCAACCGCTATTGTAGACAGTCGTTTGGGAGCAGCGCATTAGTGTTAAAAATGATAGCTCTTCAAAAATAAATGAATTGTGCCTCATTTATCAGCAGCTTGTTTTAATTCATGAATGGGGAATCTGTGACTTTCTAGATCCTGGATAATAATAATAATAATAATAATAATAATAATAATAATAATTTATTGTTTATACTCCGCCCATCTGGCTGGGTTTCCCCAGCCGCTCTGGGCGACTTCCAACAAAAGATTAAAAATACGTTAAAACATCAGTCATTAAAAACTTCCCTAAACAGGACTGCCTTCAGATGTCTTCTAAATGTCAGATAGCTGCTTATTTCCTTGACATCTGATGGGAGGGCGTTCCACAGGGCGGGTGCCACTACCGAGAAGACCCTCTGCCTGGTTCCCTGTAACCTCATTTCTCGCAGTGAGGGAACCTCCAGAAGGCCCTCAGAGCTGGACCTCAGTGTCCGGGCTGAACGATGGGAGTGGAGATGCTCCTTCAGGTATACCATCAAGCCCAGCCAACATGATCCAGTGGTCAGGGATCATGGTGGTTGCAATCTAGCATAATCTTGAAGGCCACAGGTTTCCTATCCCTGTTTCAGTTTAGCTGATCGAGCAGTAGCCTTTTTTGTGATTATTTTTTTAAATTGTTTTTAAAATCATGGAAGGACTTCAGGAAGCTTCAGCAGATTAAAACCAGCTTGTGTGGAAAAAGTACATTGGCTAGGATCCTATGAAGTTCTAAATGTATACACCAAGCTTCCCATGCAACCATTTGTATTCAGCCTATTGGCACTTATCATATCAGGTTATAATCTGCCAGTGAAGTTCTACAACAGCCTCTCTCAACCTGTGGGTCCCCAGATGTTGTTGAACTACAACTCCCATCACCCCTAGCTAGCAAGGCCAGAGCTCAGGGATGATGGGAGTTGTAGTCCAACAACATCTGGGGACTCACAGGTTGAGAACCGCTGTTCTACAAGAAGACCTGATCCCTTCTCTGTTGTCAGTAACACAAAACATTGTTTCCTTTGGGAAAACACCATGAATATATCCTCCAAATGCAGGGGTCTAATCCTGTTGTAGAATCACTTCTGATAAACACCAGCTTCTGCTGAACGAAATGTTGCTGTTTGTGGTGTTGCGTTTCAGGTAATCTTTGACAACTTGATGCTGAATCCAGTGTCCCAGTTATCCCACACCATCCGGGAACACACAGAGAACCTGGCGGAGAAAATGAAGTGAGTGGGTGCCCTCAGTCTAAACTTCACAGTGGTGAAGCTGTGGAGGAACCCTGTTGCACGCTACCTCAGGCTCCTGGTCTCAAGGAGATGACTGATTCAAATAGCAAGGTTTTTGCCGGCCAAGATCTGCACATTTCCCAAGGCCTGTTGGAGATAATGTACTGTATATTGACAGAGAAATGTGGACAATTCGAGAGTCAGTGTGGTGTGATGGTTAAGAGCAGTGGACTCGTAATCTGGTGAACCAGGTTCGCCTCCCCGCTCCTCCACATGCAGCTGCTGGGTGACCTTGGGCTAGTCACACTTCTCTGAAGTCTCTCAGCCCCACTCACCTCACAGAGTGTTTGTTGTGCAGGAGGAAGGGAAAGGAGATTGTTAGCTGCTTTGAGACTCCTTAGGGCAGTGATAAAGTGGGATATCAAATCCAAACTCCTCCTCCTCCGCCTCTTCTTCCTCTTCCTCTTCTTGAAATATTATGTGCACATTCTCCTCGAGGCCTTCTGAATGTGCACTGTAGCAGGTCGTTATACATGTCAATCCCTCCCTCTCTTTATAATACAGTTTCTGTGGGCTCATTTAGAAGCCTAAATTGGAACTGCTGCCTCCCTCCCAATGCCCCTGACTTCAGAATGCAGGGGAGCTCAGAGAACGGTCTTTGATAGAATCATAGAATTATAGAATTGGAAGGGACCCCAAGAGTCATCTAGTCCAAACCCTTGCAGTGCAGGATTCTCAATAGATCACACATGACAGGTGGCCATCCAACCTCTGATAAAAAACTTCCAAGGAAGAGGAGAGTCCACAACCTTGTTGAATGGTTTATTTAAATGTAAAGGTTCATCATTGTTGCACCCGATGTGTATGTCTTTAAGGGGCCAGAGCAAGGGCCAGAGTAAGATAATGAGACCCAGCTTTACAGCTGTGAAGCATAGCAGGTGCTGCTGAGTTGTATTTGATTAAGGTGTGTCAGCATTTGGGTGTAGTATATAAGGAGCAGCACCTAGCTCTCCCATTACCCTGGGGGATGGGTTGGTGGTTGGGTCTGGTTTGGTTGTTAATGTACTTAGTGTAAAAGGAGTTTTTGTTTTTCTTATTAAAACCTTGTTTAAGTTATTTTTGAGTCCTTTATTTTTTAATGCATGGTCTCCCCAGCAAGCTCTCTGCAGCGTTACTAAACTGCAAAAAGCCAACATCTTTGGTTATGGGCCCAGCTGCTGAGTGGATGACTGCATATTTTTGGACTCTGAGAAAGGTTTGAAAACTCCTTCTCCTGTTAGCGTAGTTCTGTGGGTCTGGAAGAGTTCCAGAATGGTTGACCGGGTTCCTGAAGCTGAGAAGGCTCTGGTCTTCCCACAGCTAACAGATGAGAACTATAGTTTATGGTCTTTTCGGGTGGAGGCGCTTTTGACCTCTAGAGAAGTATGGACCTATGTAACTGATGACCCTCCTGACCCTGTGACTAATGCTTGGTCGAAAGGAGATGCAAAAGCCAGGGCGATAATTAATTTGGCAGTCAGCGACCAGCAAGTAGTCTATATAAGAAATAAGAAAACTGCCAAAGAAATGTGGGACAGTCTTGCAGCAGTGCATGTTAGAAAAGAGTCAGCATCTGCATTGACGTTTTTCAAGCAGTTGTACCAGACGAAGTTGCAGCCTGGTGGTGATTTGGCAGCACACTTGAGACGTCTGGAGGCAATACGCGGCGAATTAATTCGAAGGGACATGGACATACCTGATATTCAGTATGTTTTTATCATTCTATGTTCCCTTAATGAGGACTTCGATGGTATAGCTAGCCAGATATCTGCTGTTCCACCAGCACAATTAACTGTGGAAGGGGTAACGGCAAGATTAATGGGCGAGTTGGATAGAAGGGAGGCTTGTGCCATAAGCACTCCTATTTCCAGAAAGAATGAGGAACGCCATATGCAAACCTGTGGTGATACAACTGCATTTAAAGCTGCAAAGCGTTGTTGGTTCTGCAATAAACAAGGACATTTTGCAAAGGACTGCAGATCCAAAAGAAAGCAAAGTACTCCCAAGCCTGTTTCTGTTCGTCAGTCACGGTTGTCAGCCCAGCAGCCGACATCGTATAGTAGAGACAGAAACGAGCCGCGAGTTTTCCATGCTAGGACAACAGATCGTAAAAGACTTAAACGTGCCAAGTGGAAGTCTTTTGTTGTGGACTCAGGAGCATCTCAGCATATTTGCAACGATCGAAGCTTGTTTATTTCTTTCGAAGAGGAAATTGGTAATGTACATTTAGCCAATTCACAAGTCTTGCAGTCGCTTGGCAGGGGTACTGTTAAACTTGACTCTTTAAACATTACAATAGCGAACTGCATTTACTGCCCTTCAGTGGACAATTTATTATCAGTAAGGTGTTTTGCTAGTCAAGGCATAACTGTGCGTTTCTTAAAGTCAATGTGTGAGTTTTTCGATGGGAACAAACGTCTATTATATGCCCGGGAATCTGATGGTTTATATAGACTGTATTTTCGCACTTACTCCCAATCGCCTATAAATTGCAGAGCAGCACAGTCAAGCCAGGGGTTGAGGAATGTAAGGCCTCATTCCGGGTGTGTCCACGAGGCACACAGAATTCTGGGACACCTGAATTTTGCTGATGTAATTAAGACAAAGAATATTGTTAATGGCCTCAACTTAAAACCATGTAAATTTTTTATGCAATGTCTATCCTGTTGCAAGAATAAGATTAAGGTTGCACGCAAGGGTAGGTGCTCAGATAGGAAAGTAAATGAGCCATTTGAGCGTGTACATTGTGATTTAGTTGGGCCACTCCCACCATCATTAGGAGGTTCTAAGTACTGGCTTACTCTGATAGACCAGTATAGTAGATATTGTTGGACTTATGCAATAGCTGAGAAGTCCCAAGCATTTGAGAAGTACAAAGTTTTTTGCAACTGGGTAAAAACTCACTTTAACAAACCAATTAAGAACCTGTTTTCTGACCGGGGCGGGGAATTTGTTTCTAAGGATTTTGAGAATTTCCTGGAAGCGCAGGGGACTACTCATGAGTTATCTTGCCCCCGAAGTCCCTGGCAAAATGGGCTTGTTGAAGTTGTGCAGCGTGACCTACAGGCAGGGGTTAAAACTTATCTGCACGATGCTAATCTGCCCAAAGACTTTTGGGCTGAAGCGCTCAATGCCTTTTGTTATGTTAGAAATCGCAGTTATCATTCTGGTTTAGATGTCACCCCCTATGAGAAGCTGTTTAAAAAACGCCCTAATCTGAAATACCTACGCATTTGGGGTTCAGATGTAATTATGCATTATCCCGCTAAGCAGAAATTGGGTGAACGTAGTGTCCAGGGAAAATTAATGGGCTACCAGCAGGGGGCGTACAGAATTTACATACCAGCAACTGGCAAATTTCATATTACCAGAAGCATGATACAAACTGTAAATTGGAATGGAGTTGCTGTCTTCCAAGATACTGATGGTATAGATAATACTGAGGAAGAAGAGGAAGAAGCAGCAGCAGCAGGAAATGGTGCTTCTGAATTAATGGAAAAAGACAAAAAGTCTGTTGAATCTGATTTGTTTGATGATTTAAAGTCACAGGCACCCGAGGGGAGGTTAGATTCTCTTGAGTTTTCTGACCGTGAGCTTAGCCTACAGGCATCTCTTCAATCTGACAATGATTTACAACCTGAAACTAGTGGTTCACTTAGTCCCATTAAGTCTGAGGAGTCTGACTCTCCTTCTGGACTAAGACGTTCAGATAGAAAGAGGCAGAAGCCACAACGTTTTGCAGATGAACATTTTAATACTGTGTATGCCAATAAGGCAGTTTTTGAGCCAAAAAGCTACAATGATGTTCAGAAATTACCTAAGCAACAAGCTGCAAATTGGTATAAAGCTATGAACTCTGAGATAGCTTCTTTAAAAGAGCATAACACTTGGTCTCTTGTACCACAAACCCCAGATATGAGACTTATTGATTCAAAATGGGTTTATAGAGTTAAAATGAATGACAAAAATGAAGTTGTAAGGTACAAAGATTAGTTGCTAGGGGTTTTCAACAAATTCCAGGCGAAGATTATGATTTGTGTTATTCACCAAGCGTAAAATATGAAACAGTTAAGCTTTTGTTAAAAGATGCATCACAATGTGGAAGAGTCCACTATGCAATGTTTCTCTGCTCTTAAGAGAGTGGTAATGTACCTTAAACACACCAAACATTATAGGTTGCAGTTTACAACATGTATTGACAAAGGTTTTGAAATTTTCTGCGATGCATCTCATGCAGTGGAACAAAATAATTGCAGGGGTGTGTCTGGTATGGTGTTTTGTTATAACGGTTGTCCATTTGAATGGAAGTCCCAGACACAAACCATTATTTGTCTTTCCACAACAGAGAGTGAATTATGTGCATGCGTTCAGGCCACTCGTGATGTAGAATGGTATCTGCAAGTATTTGCAGACCTACAGATGCAAGTAACACTACCAGTAAAAGTTTACCTTGATTCCCAGAGCGGACTTGCTATCCTGTGTTCAGAGACCAATACGCAGCGCACTAGAGTCTTACGGTTACGTTTGCAGTTTGTAAAGAAACTAATTGCTGACGAAATGATTGTATTTGAATATGTTCCAGGTGACAATCAAATTGCAGACATTTTTACTAAAGCACTTCCAAAGGTTACACATGAAAGACATGTACAAAGTATGCTTTATGTTTTTGTTCCACAATGATGAACCGCAGGGGAAATGTTGAATGGTTTATTTAAATGTAAAGGTTCATCATTGTTGCACCCGATGTGTATGTCTTTAAGGGGCCAGAGCAAGGGCCAGAGTAAGATAATGAGACCCAGCTTTACAGCTGTGAAGCATAGCAGGTGCTGCTGAGTTGTATTTGATTAAGGTGTGTCAGCATTTGGGTGTAGTATATAAGGAGCAGCACCTAGCTCTCCCATTACCCTGGGGGATGGGTTGGTGGTTGGGTCTGGTTTGGTTGTTAATGTACTTAGTGTAAAAGGAGTTTTTGTTTTTCTTATTAAAACCTTGTTTAAGTTATTTTTGAGTCCTTTATTTTTTAATGCATGGTCTCCCCAGCAAGCTCTCTGCGCTACTAAACTGCAAACAGCCAAGGGAGACCATTCCACTGGCAAACAGCTCTTAACCACCAGAAAGTTCTTCCTGATGTTTCATTGAAATCTCCTTTCTCGTAACTAAGGATGATCTTAATGCATCGACAGGCAGATATAGGAGGTAGAAATCTATAAGCCAGGGGTGGGGAAATCTGTGGTTGTCCAGTTGTTGCACTACAACTCCCATCACCCCCATCACCAGCTTGGGCCTGATGGGAATTTAATTTTTAATTTATTAAATGTGTAGACCATCCTTCACCCAAAGATCTCAGGGCGATTCACAACATACAAATACAAAAGAAGAAGATAAAATACATAATAAAAGAGAGAGAGTGGAGACCAAAAGGGCCACAGGTTCTCCACCCTAGTTTATTACTGTATTGGAGACAATTATTCCTGAGCGTGTTTCTTTTTTTGACAAAATATTGTCTTATGTTGTGTGTCAGAATTCTGTTCCAGAATACTGAGCGGACATGGGAGGAGATGGAGGCCAAGATTAACTCTGAAAATGAAGTGCCAATTCTAAAGACCTCAAACAAGGTGGGGAATATTTGCTCTGAACTGTGTGCTTGGTTTTACAAGAAGTCTTTGTCGATCTGCAACCCTTAGACTTACATGCGCAAACCTATCTTCCTTCTTTTATTTATTGATGGCACAGTTGAGATGAATGCAGGGCACTAGAATGAGTGCAAGGGGGGGGCATGATAGAGGTGTATAAAATTATGCGAGAACTCAGGGACAACCAGCAAAATGAAGCTGAATGGTTCAGGACAGACAGAAGAAAGCAATTTCTTAATGGAGCACATTGTTAAATTATGGAAAGTGCTTCCACTAGATGTAATAATAACCACCAACTTGAGTGACTTCATAAGAGGATTATGCCTCTGATTATCAGTTACTGGAAATCACAATTGGAGAAAGTGCTGTCACTTTCAAGATCTTCCCCTAAGCATCTTTTCAGCCACTGAGAATATGATGTTGGACTAGGCAGCCTCTTCTTCTGTTACGTTCATTGAAATGTGCATCTGAAGCGGAAATCTCAAAACTTGGCTCGTTACAGATTTTGGTTCTTAATTTTGTCTCCTTTTTTCACACTTCTTTTTTCCCGAAAGGGCACCGGTACATGGCTGCTCTTAAATGTCAGCAGCAATATCTGCACATTTGTAAGGTCAAAATATTGAGTTTTACTACTACTAGAGGGTGGGTGGGGTGAAGCTTTCAAAAACCAAACGTAACTTTAAAAACCTTTAAATAGAAAAAAAATAGAGGCAAATTTAGAAACTTTGCCCCAGTTTATATTTTAATATGGGAAGTTGAACAGATCTGGAGCTAAACAGAAATTGCTTTCACTGATAGAATAAACGCGTTCTCAGTCCCTTGAGCGTTTGAATTACTAAACATATCGTTCTTTATTACTAGGAAATCAGCTCAATTTTGAAGGAGCTCCGCAGAGTCCAGAAACAACTAGAAGGTTTGCCTTATTTTGACTTCCCTGTTTCTCTTTGATTTGCGTTAAATGCAGTTTATTGTTAAATGCAGTTTATCTACACTGACCTTTTTAAACGTCATTAGAGCGATATTGCCTATGCCGTTCTAAAACATTACAGGGCATACTGCAAAAATTACATTTATTACTTTATCGTTATTCCTCTGTAACAGCAGTTCCCCTTACTGCCTGGTTCCTGGTTGCTCTGCAGCGCCCTCTGGTGTCACATTTGTTGTTGTTGTTGTTTAGTCGTGTCCGACTCTTCGTGACCCCATGGACCAGAGCACGCCAGGCACCTCTGTCCTCCACTGCCTCCCGCAGTTTGGTCAAACTCATGCTGGTAACCTCGAAAACACTATCCAACCATCTCGTCCTCTGTCGCCCCCTTCTCCTTGTGCCCTCCATCTTTCCCAACATCAGGGTCTTCTCCAGGTAGTCTTCTCTTTTCATGAGGTGGCCAAAGTACTGGAGCCTCAGCTTCACAATCTGTCCTTCCAGTGAGCACTCAGGGCTGATTTCCTTCAGAACGGAGAGGTTTGATCTTCTTGCAGTGTCACATTTACTAACGCCTTATTAACCTTCTTAGCAAAACGTAATGTGACCCTTACCTTTTGAAAATCATCCCTTAACTCTTTCTTAACATTATAAACCATGAGTGTAGATCCAACCACAGATAAAAGGGAAAGAAGAACATATGTATGTTTCTGAGCATAATTCAAAGTGTTGGTACTGACCTTTAAAGGCCTAAATGGCCTCGGTCCAGTATACCTGAAGGACCGTCTCCACCCCCATCGTTTAGCCCAGACACTGAGGTCCAGCTCCGAGGGCCTTCTAGTGGTTCCCTCACTGCGAGAAGCAAAGTTACAGGGAACCAGGCAGAGGGTCTTCTCGGAAGTGGCGTCCACTCTGTGGAACGCTCTCCCATCAGATGTCAAGGAAATAAACAACTATCTGACTTTTAGAAGACATCTGAAGGCAGCCCTGGTTAGAGAATTTTTTAATGTTTGAAGTTTTAATGTTTTTTATTTATTATTATCATTAATATTTTGTTGGGAGCCGCCCAGAGGGGCTGGGGAAACCCATCAGAGCACTCCTGACATATGGTTGTCAAGCCTCTGCTTAAAGACCTCCAAAGAAGGAGACTCCACCACACTCCTTGGCAGCAAATTCCACTGTCGAACAGCTCTTACTGTCAGGAAGTTCTTCCTAGTGTTTAGGTGGAATCTTCTTTCCTGCAGTTTGAATCCATTGCTCCATGTCCGCTTCTCTGGAGCAGCAGAAAACAACCTTTCTCCCTCCTCTATGTGACATCCTTTTATGTATTTGAACATGGCTATCATATCACCCCTTAACCTCCTTTTCTCCAGGCTAAACATGCCCAGCTCCCTTAGCCGTTCCTCATAAGGCATCATTTCCAGGCCTTTGACCATTTTGGTTGCCCTCCTCTGGACACGTTCCAGTTTGTCAGTGTCCTTCTTGAACTGTGGCGCCCAGAACTGGACACAGTACTCCAGGTGAGGTCTGACCAGAGCAGAATACAGTGGCACTATTACTTCCCTTGATCTAGATGCTATACTCCTATTGATGCAGCCCAGAATTGCATTGGCTTTTTTAGCTGCCGCGTCACACTGTTGGCTCATGTCAAGTTTGTGGTCAACCAAGACTCCTAGATCCTTTATACCCTGCCCGTCTGGTTGGGCCACCCCAGCCACTCTGGGTGGCTCCCAACAGAATAATAATAATAATAATAATAATAATAATAAATGTGATAAAACAGATAATACTTAACAAACAAAATAAAATAGGAGACTTTGATCTGCTTGGCTGCCAGCCATCAAGTGTGAAGTAACTGGGTGTTAGCGTTGAGTGGGGAGAGAGAGAGAGAGAGAGAGAGAGAGAGAGAGAGAAGGAATGAAAATGTGTAGCCCTATAAATCCATCTTAAGTCTGACTTGGCTTTCTCCCCCTCTTTTCTGCAGTTATAAATGCCATCATTGACCCAAGTGGAAACTTGGATGTGCTCGCCAATAACAAAATGTCTTCTGCTACAACACAGTCTGTGGCGGCTAAAATCAGGACTGCTAACAACATTTCCGGGTCCATGTTGGAGGCGTTGTCTCCTGTCAAGAAGAGAAATTATGTGCAGAAATCAAACTTTGGCTCTGCTAGCCTGCAGGATGCTACGTTTGTTCCGGATGGGGAGAAATACGTGATCTAGCAAGAAAGTTTTCTGTCGCTTTTCCTCTTGTATGTAATTTGCCGTGGTGTTAGTATTGTGTACGAGTGGTTGTGGGCAAGTCCGTGTGGAGCAGTTGTTTAGATTGCTAACACATTGCACAAAAGAAAAGGAAAAGAAAAGGTACAATCTCTGCTGTGTGAGCATGAGTGGCAGGCCTGTGTATACGCCTTTTGGAAGGGGGGGAAATGGACTAGCACTGTGGAACAGCACATACTCAGCACAGAGGCAGACTCTGGGTTTTTTTTTTAACAGAAAGCAAGTGATGCATAATTTCTCCAATGTGCCATAGCAAACAGGCTTTGCGTATTCTTCACTCTGTACTGCCGAAGCTCTGATATGTTATTGTATTTAGCCTGTTTATAGCTGTCTGTTTTAGTTGTATAGAGGCTCCATTTTGAAAATGTACCTTTTGGGGGCACTGGCTGGCTGTTGCTGTATATTTAATTTTAAATACAAATCGTTAAATGGTTCAGCCAAAACTGATTCCCCCCCACCTCTCATGCTTGTCAGCTGAGCAATGCACCGTGGAAGTCTTTTTTTTCCCCTTTTCCTTTCAGAGATCCAAGAGCAGTTAATTTGCAAACATCTCCAAAAAGGAAACCAAGATGACATTGAATCATTCCGCTTCCAATCACACAGCTTTTGCGATTCCTCTGGGAATGAGTAATAAAGAGTACAGATGATGGAGAGGCCGTGATTAAGTTCGCATTTTTGATTCCCTTATTGTAATCAGTAAAAGAGAGAGGGTGGGGGGAGAAATTCAGGTGCAGAGGAGGCGGCAAATTAGTCACAAGGTCAGGATTTTGTATAGTGAAGTTGCCAAATTTGTACTATTACATGGCAGTTGTTTCATAACTAAGTTTTCGGGTGGTCAAAATGTGTTTTTAATGCAGTCCACAAAGTCTCCTGTTTACGGCATAGAATTCTGAAGGGGCTAAAGAATTGAGTATTCCATGTGTGAGCAATTAAGATTTTGATCATAACTCACTATCCTGTGCTTCTAAACCTCATTGACATGCGTAGGAAGTTTAAGAGTGTAAGGGTTGAGCTGCTTTTTGCACTCACGGGAATCCTGTCTTGAGCCTCGTTCCTCACCCTGCGAGGCATGCTAAATGGAGGCCTCCTTAATAGAGCTTGAGGGGTGCAAATTGAGGATTGTCTTGTGCTGCTTCCAACTTCCTTGGGGGCTCTCATGCAGCTCTGTTGAGCCAGCAAGACCCTGGGCTACTCTTTTGTGCTCTAGGAAATGGCCAGCTTGTCAATCATTTGGCAGCTTGTCAATCACCGATCGCAGGCACGGCACCTTCTGCAATACCCCAAAATGCAGGCTGGCAATAATAAAAGTTGCCGCAAATCGTGGTGAGATTCCAATTTTGTACTGCCTTACGTTGATCGCATGAATGTGGATTTCGGGAGTCCGTCTTAGAAGCATCCCACCTGGAGTTTCCATAGGTGGGTTCAGAGTTCACCCTCGTGTTGTCTCTGTTACCTTATTTGGTCCCATTTTGTATGTTGTGTCAAGCATTCCTACCAATATGAATGGAGAATTTGAGCTGGCAAATCCGGACAAACTAATGGTGAATGTATTGCTCTCGCTCTCCTCCTGCAACACGCACAAACAGCTGAAACCTCAGTTTACTTCAAGCACTATGGCCAGCCTGTCACTGTTGAATCCAGATATGTGAGCTCTTCTGGCTAGTAAGAATTAAGTGAGTGAAGTGGCTGGCTTTTAAATACAGTATTATTGAAATGATCTTAATACTTCCACCAATACAATCTCGGATAAGGCCAAGGATAGTTTTGCAGCAATTCTGAGGTGTATGCTAATAAAAACACAATTTTTAAAATAATAATAATAATTTTAAAAAATCATTATTTCCCACTCCTACTTGCCAAATTAGTGCTTGCTGACTGGGAGGGGGCTGCACTTATTGAGATGCCAGTGAATTTTTTTTCTATTACAATATTCCTCTTTTGCCTAAGTAGCTAAAAAAATAAAATAAGGAACGTGCGTCTTTATTGTGAAAAAGACAGTACTGAACTAGCTTGGTCTTTCCCAACCCAATGCTCTGCAGACATTTTGTGTTACAACTCCTGGGGGTTGATGGGTGTTGTAGGCTAAAACATCTGGAAGGCTGGGGAAGGCTAAGCTAGGTGGACTAATGATGCAAACCAGCACCATCTATGATTTCTGGTGGTAGAAAGCTAATTCTTTTTAGAACTGACTTCTGTAGTCTTGGGTTCTCCCCCAGTTATGTATACTTAACCCCCATCTCTTATGGGACTTATGTGGGTAAGGAGAGAAGACAGGAAATCTAAGCAATTGCAGTTAGAACATCTTGGGCATTTGCAAAGAGGTAATGCTCTTTATCCTAACGACTGTTTGCTAGGTTACTTTGTTGTGTTGCTTGGTTAACAAACAGGTTATCTGCATGGCCCTGGCAGTTGACAAGGAGAATTTCACTACTCCCCGGTCTGGTTGGGTTCCTGACAAGGTGCAAATGTAGAGTCAAATTCCCTTCATCACTTGCCAGAGTGATACAGAGGACTGTACATACAGCCCTGCAATAGCTATTTATGAAGCAGTAGGTTTCATGTATTCATCCTAAGTCTGTGAAATTGTACGCAAAATGTCTTAACGCTGCCGGGGTAGATCTCGTGTCCATCTTTTTGAAAATGAATGAAACTGAATGATTTTCTGGGGGAGGGGCGCTGTTAGTCTGATGATCCCCAGTTGCTGTAGATGGGGGTTAGGAAAGGGGGTTGTGGTGGTTGTTGTTATAGGTGGGAACCTACTGGTAATGTGGGCCTGGGGATAGTGGCTGTATTCAGTAGAGAAGATGGCTAGTCTATTAAATGGAATTTGTTTAAAACAATGCTATAAGATGGCAGGAGGCAAAGTGGTCTGGCAAGTGAACAACATATGCAGCCTCCCTGTGTTTCTCTAACGGCTTGTGGAAGACCCATGATGTCTAACTGGTTTTAGTTTTATGGCATGTGTCTTTCTTAGATCAGTTGGTTGTGTAACTTAGAATAACAAATGCTGCCATTGCTGTAGAGACACAGCAGTAAAGGTTTCCAAAGCTCTTTCTATTTACAGAAGGACCCAGCAAGTTACACATTCAGTTATATAGGTCAAATCCACACCATACATTTAAAGGGCATGGGTTTCCGCGAAAGATTCTTGGGAACTGTAGTTTTAGCCTTTCCAGAGGTACGATTCCCATCAAACTGCAGTTCCCAGGATTCTTTGGGAGAAGCCATGTGCTTTGAATATATGGTGTGGATCGGACCTTCAGTTCCACATGGGGTGTGTGTGTTTGCCAACTCAGCTTAGGGTGCATCCAGCCACGTTGAGGAGATGTCAACTGTTGATCTCGGCATGTGGTCAGCCGATTTGTTCCTGTCTGTGAAATCAGTAAACCACATGGGAATGGTGGAGCACATCAAATTCACCTAAAGACCTACTTCAGACTGGGTTGTCCCACAAGAGGTTGAGAAGAGGCTGTAACCTGGCCAATGCTTGTCTGTATCCACTTGGTTTTTTAGGCTGAGATATTATTTTTTTTGCCTCCCCCTTGATCAAGTTATTCAGTAATATATTCCAGGACATTATTCCAGGACTTTGAAGTAATAAGCAAACCCAGAGGAGGTGGCTGGATCACACAACCGTATCACTTCCCCAGTTCTTCCCCATGATGAAACAGAGATGCAACACAACTCTTGTGTTTGCCAACACCAAGTCTAAATGTGATTCTCTCTTAATATAATGCTGTAATTTTTTTTTAACATAGGCTGAGTTTGAACAAGCTTAGAACACTCATAGGGAAGGAGAATAGTATCTGCCAACTTCTTGGATATTCCCACATAGGTTGTAATGCTTTCATAGGGTCTACAGATGTAGACCCAAACTACACTGTAGTTTACCTTTTTTTAAAAAATAAATAAATCTGGGCAGTGGTCCTGTCATTCAGGTCTAAATGTGAGGTATTTTTTTGTGCACACATGCTAGGCAGATACTACATTTACATGTGGATATTCTCTTGACTCTAGCATCTGGGTGGCAAAGGGTGATCCAGTCTGTTTTCCTACTGCACATTGCATTGCAGGTTAATCAAAACAGGGCCTGCAGTCTGGGCTGTATTAAATTGTCACATGTAGTTATGCCAAAGAGGAAACCTTATGACTCTAAACTCTGTCCAGCTTTGGGTCCCTCTGACATATACATACACAAATCCCCAGTTTTATGCTGCATACTCTTTCTTAACTCTTTGTCCTGATACTTCTTGTGTAGTCCAGATCCTATTTACTTTAGGGTTTCAACTTTTGTGGTTTCTTTCTTTCCTAGAGTGCCTCGGGATTAATCCATTGGCTCAATGACCCCTTCCTGTTTTCACATGTATTGTCATGCTCTGTTTTTTTCTTCTTCAAATGTTTATGCTAAACATCTATCTTTGGCTCGTAAGTTTTCAGAGAAATAAAAAGCCCATATCCCGTTGAAATTAAGTGGTGAGGTGGGTATCAGTTTGCCTCAGGATTCTTTCTGAAAACTGAGCTTGGTCCTATATGTTGGGAGCGGGGAGTGAGTTTTATTTTGGGTATGTTAACATGTTACATTCTTGTTGTTCATAATGATGGAATGGATGTATATATCTGAGAGCGAAAGAGTGAGCGCACCTGGTTGCATTGAGCATATAATGTGCAGCCTGTCACTCTCATGCTGCTGATGACGACAAAGCTGAATTAAGTGGCAATTCGCAGGACCATTTTTAACCAGGTCAAAGTCTTTGCAAAAGTTCGAAACACTCTCTTCCAACAATTCGGCATGTGCCTAGATGATGAGCCCAAGATGTTTGAGATTCACTCACCCTGCAGGGTTCTACCCCCACCCCTAAATTCTGGAGCTTTGTTCACAGGTTCAGTGACCAAACATGTCCATTGGGGGGAGGTTGGAAGTGGAATTGGCTTGTGTTGATGAACCTGAGAGAACTTGACCTGCAAATCAGCTGGGGCGTGGGGAATCTTCACACATTACAGGCAAAATAAGGTTTGTCACGGGAGCGTGCACTGATTGTATTAGCATGTTAGACCTATTCTCCTCTTTTCCTCTCACACACACTTTGTTATTTTGGGATGCACTTAACAGGTCTTAGGTGTACACCTAAAACCCATAATGTGTGAATGGCCCCCGACTCATCCTTCAATGAGTTAAAGAAAACGTTTACAGATTACCTACTTTAAAGATAAAAGTGTATGAGTGCATAGATGCTACTGATATTGGTAAACTGATGCGAGGTCTTTCTCTTTTATTTTGAATCCAGCAAATGTATACATTGCAGCTGTAAAATGTACATTAACTACCTGTTCACTTTCTGATGTGCCCCTTGCTGAATTGTGCCTAACTATATGCTGTTGTTATGCTGCTGAAATAATTTTCTGCTGTTCAGAAACACACACAAACTGTTCATGGAGTCATTCATTCCATCTGCATGCGACACAAATGCAACCTGGCCTGTATAGCAGAAATTCAACTTTGTATAATTCAAAACTGTTTCAGTGACTTGTCTTTTCTTTCGTTTCCACACCCTCTCTTGAAATACTCTGTATAATTTTAATCTGGAATACCCCCGTCAATTCGTACATAGTGGGGCATTTCCCATCCTCCCTTATTTTTTCTTTTTTAAAAATAAAATAAAATATGGTAATTTATTTCATTTGGTTGATAGGCAACTTATCTGTATATTTTTGTTCCAAGGTGATGTTGTGGATGTCTTTAAAAACAAAATAAATTGTTATTTTATATAATTTTATCATAAATTTGCTATAATAAATCATTCTTTTTTGTTTTCCACGAGAGGTTTTCTTTCATCTCCAAAAATATCTTTTCTCAAGTCCTTTCAAGAGTTAATTTTAATAAATTAAATACAGTGAAATACAGTGGTACCTCAGGTTAAGAACAATTTGTTCCGGAGGTCCATTCTTAACCTGAAACTGTTCTTAGCCTGAAGCACCACTTTAGCTAATGGGGCCTCCCGCTGTTACCGCGCCGCCGCCACACAATTTCTGTTCTCATCCTGAAGCAAAGTTCTTAACCCGAGGTAATATTTCTGGGTTAGCGGAGTCTGTAACCTGAAGCGTATGTAACCTGAAGCGTTTGTAACCCGAGGTACCACTGTAAACGTCAGGGAAAGGGTGAAAAAGGGAAAAAAATATATACACCTCATTTTTGGGAGCGCAGCCAACCTGGATCAAATGTAAATTTGGGGGAAGGCTTAGATGACTATGATGGCTAGTGGCCTTATCCTTTGATACAAGAGTGGAGAACCTCAGGTTCAGGGAACAAGCACAGTACTCCAGGCCTCCCTAACTGGTCCCCAGGGCTTTCTCTAAGCTTTGCATCCTCTCCCCCAAGCTGCCACACTCCTGACTGGCCCTGCTCCACAACCTTGAGGGCTTCCCAAGAGGAAGGTTGCAGAATTATGATGAAGTTGGGGGATGAAAAGCAATGGATGGGGGAGCAAAAAATCAGTTTGAAGAGGACAGAGCATGCTCAGTGTTCACATGTCGATGGGGCGGGGCAGGGGAGGCAATCCGAGGGTGAGGCAGAATGGAATGGAGTGTTCTTGAAAGGGATGGATGGCTGGGACCCTGAACAGAAGAAGTATCCCACATTTTGTTGCAGGTCCTACTTGTTGAACTCTTCCCCCTGACTACTGTAATCTCCTTTCTAGCCTTCTATTGTGTCATTTCTATTCATCACCCTGCTGCCCGATTCCTTCCCCACTCCTTAAACTCCTACACTGGCTTTATGCTCTCTTCCAGATCGAGCACGGATTTGGGATCTTGCTGAAAACCAGCTTTTGCTAGACGGCGTCAAACGTGGGCACTGCAAAGGGGTGCCTCAAGAGGCAAATTATGTCCTCCCGACCGCCCTCTGTTTGTGCAAAGTGCTATGACATGCTTGTGGTGTTTATTCTCATCCCACAAAGTACTCTGGCAAGCAGGTTTTTGCAGCCTTTCAGAAACCTGCTCAAAATAATATACTGTATTTTAATATTTTGTTGGAAGCCGCCCAGGCTGGCTGGGGAAGCCCGGCCAGATGGGCGGGGTATAAATAAATTATTATTATTATTATTATTATTATTATTATTATTATTATTATTACCTGTTTGACCAGAGATGACAATAGTATATACACTTAAGGGGAGTGATGCCTCTACAATGCTCCTGACATTTTTGGAGAGATTTAATGCAAAACTATTCACTTCTTGAGGCAGTGTGTGTAGCACAGATAGCCACAGATAGATAGTCTCTATTATTCAAATCTAGCAGCTGTGAAATTCTGGTTTGAAAGGGGAAGTTCCACTTGTGGCACTGTGGGGGAGGAAAAGCAACACGCACGGCTTGTGGCCAATTGATGAAACCCCGCTCAAATAGTAGCAGAGTGTTACTTCCTCCTCTGAAGGAGGTAGAAAGACTTCTAGCTGGAACGACCTAAGACGGTGAGCATTTTTGAATGATTCGGAGACAATTGGTCACTGATTACTTAAATGCATTAGTGAAGGTAAGAGATGGTTTGAGTTGGGGTGCTCAGTAACAGAGGGCATGTCTTTGTGTGCAGAAAATCAGTCCCTAGTAACTCCTCTTAATGAAGGGGGTCTTACACAGCAGGTCCTGGGAAAGACCCCCAACATGAGACCTTGGAGAATTGTTGCCAGCTGAGGTAGATCTGGTGGAGAACCTGTGGTGTGTTGAACCTTGCAGAGGTTGCTGGATTCCAGCTGCCATTGTCCTTGAACATTGGTCATATTGTCTGTGGGCTGATGGGTCTTGGGGTCCAACAGCACCTGGACAACCACAGGTCCCCCATCCCTGGGCTAAATGGAGCAACTATCTGACTCTGCATAAGGCAATTTCATCTGAAGTAGACTTTCTGGGAGCACTGAAGCCATTCACTCTATTTCCTCCAGTTCCTTGCCATGCGTTTCTGTGTTATAGATCATGAAACACTCCCCGATGAACGCACTGAGGACAAACAGGCCCTTTTGTTTGAAATCGCACCCAAGCGAGCAAACATGCATTAATATGGTAAGTACCAGAATAAAACCAAGTTGCACCTACTGGGCGGTGAATAAAATGTCTCTCTGAATTAGCTTGACTAAGACAGAATCTTAGTCCTGCGGTTGAAGAATATAACCCTCTGTGTCAAGTCTTTAGGAGGGTTGTACTTCAAAAGGGATGCGGGTAGCGCTGTGGGTTAAACCACAGAGCCTAGGACTTGCCGATCAGAAGGTCGGCGGTTCGAATCCCCGCGATGGGGTGAGCTCCCGTTGCTCAGTCCCTGCTCCTGCCAACCTAGCAGTTCGAAAGCATGTCAAAGTGCAAGTAGATAAATAGGTACCGCTCCGGCGGAAAGGTAAACGGTGTTTCCGTGTGCTGCTCTGGTTCGCTAGAAGTGGCTTAGTCATGCTGGCCACATGACCCGGCTCCCTCGGCCAACAAAGCGAGATGAGCACCGCAACCCCAGAGTCGGTCATGACTGGACCTAATGGTCAGGGGTCCCTTTACCTTTACCTTTACCTTTACCTTACTTCAAAACTAGTTCCTTCACTCCAGTCATCAGCCAGCAGAGAAGGGTGGTCAGAGAGGGGTGGGAATAGGTTGGTGAATGTCCCCTCCAGTCTTTCAGTGTCAGGTTCCTCTTGGATTCTTGACCGTCATTCATGTGATGGGTGGGGTGAGGGACTACTGAAGGACAAAGAGACAGGCACCATTTCAGGAGGTGCAGAAGGACAATCCTGTTACTGAGTTGCCATAGAACAGGATGAAGCAACCTTCAGGCTACACAGTGAAGGATGTCAAGAGTGGGTCAGCAATAAAACACACAGAGTAAATGAAGTCAACTCTTTACCAGAAGAAACAAGGTTGCTCAGGAGTGCCTGGTCTAATGAGCAAAGCAACTCTTCCTCATAAGTCTTGCCCCTATGAAGCAGTTATGGAGACTGAAGGTCCTTGCCTTTCCATAGCTGCCTAAGCCTCCTCCTCTCCCGGGTCCTTCCCAAGCAATCTGAGACTCCGCCGGCACGTCTGTCTCTGTTCCTCCCTCTTCATACCTTTTCTGGTTCTGGGAGACCCAAGGGGAGGGGAGCTTGTCACAGCAGGAGGGGACAACACCTTGGCTTCGTCACCGGCCTGACTCATCTCTGCCTATTGACCTCCCTCCTCTCCTGCTTCTGATTCTGGATTTTGATCTGACACAGACTCTCCCTGCTCACTACGCCCCGTTACTTCTTCAGCTTCTGATGCCTCTTCCTCCAGCTCTTCTCCCTCTGCACACCCATCGTCCCACCACCAACCCCTGGGCTCTGAGTCTTCTTCCCCTGGGGGTTCCCCAGCTGGTGCCTCCCTCCATTCCTCTGCATCATCCAGTACATGACATCCAGTATATATTAACTGATGTCTGAATAGTACAGCAAATGTTAGCCCAAACAGGGCCCATGATGAAATGTTGAAGAAATTAAGGATGTTTAACCTGGGTTCTAAATGTTGCCTCAGGGAGATCAGTAATGGTAGATTACCTTCCCTAAAGAGATTACTTCTACTGCAACTACTGCTACTACTCAGAAGGGCTGTAGGTCAGTGGAGAAGGGCCATACCCCAGTGCTGGAGTCTGTGTCTGAAAACTGCTGCCAGTCTGTGTAGACAATACTGACCAGTGGTATAAGGCAGCTTCCTATGTGCTACTACTATGTATAAAGCATTTAACCTTTTTTAAAAGACAGTCCCTGCCCACAGGCTCCCAGTCTAGCTAGCATAATACAGAAGGGAAAGGAGTGGAGGTGCAAGCAAATTTAGATACCAAGCAGAATCATCTGATTTGGGTGGCAGGGCCGCCTCTGCCATTGGTCGCTGTGAAGTGGCCTGGCTGCCTCAGGTTGCCTATTCTGGTTGTTTAATGAAAGCCCAGCAAGTTGTTAGTTATTTAATTTATTTTTTACTTCCCGGGAGAGGTGTTTGTGGAGTTTTCTGCCTCAGGTGCCAAAATAACCCACCTAACCTTGAGCACCATACACTTTGGTTTGCGGGGAGAGGGGGCACCGTTTGCAGGTCCTCCTCAGGCAGCAAAATGTTTTGCTTCCAGCCCTGCAGGTGGGCTGCGCTGACATTTCCCTGTACTTTATTATAACCGCACTGTGATGAAAATATAAAGAGGAAGTCTCATCCACCTGCTATATGACACAGGCGGATGGTTAGCAGAGTTTCACTTTGTTTAATAAATGAAACTGGTTTTGAGCTTGAGAACTGAAATGAGACTTAAATCCATTCCCTCCCTCCCCAAATTGCAAATGTGGTAAAAGGATGGATTATGTGTGTACCAAAGGAATAGAATCAAAATCCTGAATTTGATCTACTTAACTATATAAAACCTATGAAGGAACAGATTCACACTCTAACCTTCCTATGGGCTAATAGACATTGCCAAAAGGCTACTCAATCTCAGGAGCTGGTGTGGTTAAGAGCAGGAGTTACAAGATCCCTGATTTAAATCTCAGCAGTACCAGAATGTTATTGGGCTGTTCAAGGCAAGGCTCTTTTGTCCCTCCTCCATCTTTCATTTGTTGTTGTCGTTGTTTAGTCGTTTAGTCATGTCCGACTCTTCGTGACCCCATGGACCAGAGCACACCAGGCACTCCTGTCTTCCACTGCCTCCTGCAGTTTGGTCAAACTCATGCTGGTAGCTTCGAGAACACTGTCCAACCATCTCGTCCTCTGTCGTCCCCTTCTCCTTGTGCCCTCCATCTTTCCCAACATCAGGGTCTTTTCCAGGGAGTCTTCTCTTCTCATAAGGTGGCCAAAGTATTGGAGCCTCAGCTTCACAATCTGTCCTTCCAGTGAGCACTCAGGGCTGATTTCCTTCAGAATGGAGAGGTTTGATCTTCTTGCAGTCCATGGGACTCTCAAGAGTCTCCTCCAGCACCATAATTCAAGAGCATCAATTCTTCGGTGATCAGCCTTCTTTATGGTCCAGCTCTCACTTCCATACATCACTACTGGCTTGGAGGAGTGCTGCCAGACAACATTTCATGCGCGTTCTTTCCATGTTCCAGGTGTTTGGACTGCTTGCAGCGGCTGGGCTTCTGTTTGTGATAAGAATTCATGTCATGAAACCCTCCACTGCAGTTTCTCTGGGAGAGGAAGACTGGGTTCTCAACACCCACAATAACGACGACCGAAACACAGAAAGAGACAGAGTGATTGAGAAGGACAGCAGCCCTAGAAGCAATGATTCATGCAAGTAAGACAAGCAAAGAAGGTTTTTCTTTCTTTCTGGGGTGTGTGTGTGTTTCCAGTGCCTTTTTGGGTCCCAGCTTAAGAAGTGCCCCTGCAGGATGAGGCCAGTGGCCTATTTAGTCCAGCATCCTGTTCTCACAGTGGCCAACTAGATGCCTGTGGGAAGCTCGCAAAAAGGAACAGCACTCTTCCTATTTGCAGTTCCCACCTACTGGCATTCAGAGCCACACTGCCTTCGAGCATGGAATAATAATAATAATAATAATAATAATAATAATAATAATAATAATTTATTATTTATACCCCGCCCATCTGGCTGAGTTTCCCCAGCCACTCTGGGCGGCTTCCAATCGAGTGTTAAAAACAATACAGCATTAAATATTAAAAACTGCCCTAAACAGGGCTGCCTTCAGATGTCTTTTAAAGATAAGATAGCTGCTTATTTCCTTCACATCTGAAGGGAGGGTGTTCCACAGGGCGGGTGCCACTACCGAGAAGGCCCTCTGCCTGGTTCCCTGTAGCCTCACTTCTCGCAATGAGGGAACCGCCAGAAGGCCCTCAGCGCTGGACCTCAGTGTCTGGGCTTAACGATGGGGGTGGAGACACTCCTTCAGGTATACAGGACCGAGGCTGTTTAGGGCTTTAAAGGTCAGCACCAACACTTTGAATTGTGCTCGGAAACGTACTGGGAGCCAATGCAGATCTCTCAGGACCGGTGTTATGTGGTCCCGGCGGCCACTCCCACACTTGCTGTGGCTAGTAGCCGCCATCTTTCTCTTTTTAAAATGGAAGTGTTGTGAATGTGCCTGATACAGTATGTAGTATTACTTTATTTTATTTTTTTAATTGGCATGTTTATTTAGGTATTTGCATATTGACTTTCACAGAGCATCCCAAGGCGGTGCACAAAAGAAAACATGCAATTATTCGTTAAACACATTAAAGCAGTGTTAAAATCTTTGACAACTAAGATACAACAGTGATCCAGGGCAAAAGCAGCATAATTCCACCCCACATAGGGTTGCCACATTTCAAAAAGTAAAAACCAGGACACCCTGAAAGTTGTTGAGCTTTTTAAAAATAAAAACACCCCCCAAAATCCCATGATTGACTTGCCTGAGATTCAGGACAAAGCGCCACCTTTTGGAAATTCCCTCTGCCTTTGAAATCCCAGTAATGTCTGGGGAAATCAAGATGTATGGCAGTCCTATCTCACAGGAATGACCTGGGAACAGAGATATGTCTTCAAAAGCCACTGGAGTATCCAAAAGTGTTGGGACTGTACAAGTTCAAGGCAGAAGTAATTCCACAGAAAGGGGGCCACTACAGAGAAGGCCCTCTTCTCCTAGTCAATACAAAATCAATACCAATCTATAATAGAGATACTGTCCTATACACACACATTCATTATAGAGAAAAGTGTATGTGATTGAATAAAGGAACTGATCAAAATTACAGCTGTCACCTATATTGGAATGAATTTGTTTTACATACTCCTTCCTTCTCTAATTTGGATGTGATAGGTTAATTTTGGCATAATTGCAAAGCCTGGAACATAGGAAGCTACCCTATACGGAGTCAGATCATCAGTTCATCTAGTTCAGTCTACACTGACAATGGAAGTGGCTCTCCAGGGTTTTAGATGAGAACATTCCCAGCCCTACCTGGAGGTCCCAGTGGTTGAGTCTGGAATCTTCTGTGTGCCAAGCAGATCTTCTGCCACTGGGCCTCAGCCCTTGTCCTGTGTGTGAGCAGCCACAAACTGTCTGACACAAGCGGAACAACACATTTCTTTCAATCTGAGGCAGCAGACAGCATGTCTGTTACTAAGCCAAAGGGCATCTTTTCTATATTATCCCATTCATTTGTAAATTACCCTGGAATAAATGTTTACGAAGGGTGGTATGCAAATTCCTTCAGTCAAGGGTGGCCAAACCTTTTCATCCTGAGGGATGTTTTAAGGGTTGGCCACCCCTCTGATGGCCGTGTGCCAAAGATGGCCGCCGCCAACCCATTGACGTGCACACCAACTCTTGCTACGCTTATGACACACGAAAATTGGCAGGCAGGCACACACACATCTAGGCAGGCAGAAAGCCTGGAAACACACACACACACACACACACACACACACACACAGCAGAGGGATTGTTTTGCTCCCTCCCGGAGTGGCTGGAATGCATCACTGAACTCCTCAACTGGCTCTTTAGCACACATTTAGCACACCAAGCATGCACACGCTAGAAGGCTGATTCTAACTTCCACTACTGCTTTTTTTGTTTTAAGGCAGCTAAAAGTAAAATATAATCTGGGACTCGACATCTTGCCTTTTACACAAGCCATTTTGAAAACAATCCGGAAGGCTGGTTGGTCTGACATTATGATACAGATGTGGCTAATTCAGGAAAAAAATGTTACCAAGCTTTTCTCTCACCCTGAAGTCTACCCTGTGAATTGGAGACTTAGCTCAGGTTGTCTTGGCGGCAACTGTTTTGACTGCGAAGTATTCTGCTACCCCTTTGCTCTTGCAGTTTCCAGCTAGTGGAAAGCCTTCCTTGGGACATGCCTTATGGACCAAACAGCAGTGCTGCAAAGCCTTTATACCAAGCATGGATGGAGTTGTTAAATATAACCCAGGAAAGCATTCATGTGGCTTCTTATTATTGGAGCTTGACTGGAGAAGACCTTGGAGTAAATGACACATCGTCTAAGCAGGTGAGATAAGAAAGGGTTGTTTTTTAATAATACCGTATTTTTCGCCCCATAGGGTGCACTGGCCCATAGGGTGCACCTAGTTTTTTGGGGGCGAAATAAAGAAAAAAAATTTATTTCCCACCCAGGCGCGGGGCTGGGGTGGGGGAAGCCTGAGCTTCCCCCGACCCCAGCCCCCAGAACAGGCTGCTATCCGCAAGCCTAGGGAGCCCGGCGGGAAGTCGCGCCAGTCTCCCCAGGCTTGCGGATAGCTTCCTGAAGCCTGCATTCACCCCATAGGACACACACACATTTCCCCTTCATTTTTGGAGGGGAAAAAGTGCGTCCTATAGGGCAAAAAATACGGTAATAATAATAAAATCAGCAGCTGTGTGTAGGCAGCATTTTCAAGGATGGGAAGACTTTACCACCATGTTGTCGACAAACCAACCAGTCTCGCATCCCCTGATCTGGGGGGATATTTCCCATGCAGAATTTGGCATGTGCCGCCCCTCGTTCGATACAAGTAAGTGATTTGCCTTCTGTAGGGTGAAGATGTTCTCAAGAAATTCAAAAGCCTGCTTCTGAAGAACGTGTCTGTGTTTATTGCAACAAGCGTGCCATCTAAGGCTAAACATTCAACTGATCTTGAAGTCCTGGAGAAAAGAGGTAACTGTTTATTAAAATACTTCTGTTCTGCCTTTTGGCAGAGCAGCCCACCCACCCCCCGCCCAGCAGCGAACAACATGAAAACAGTCATAAGATGCTTACAACCCCCCATCCCACTGAAACAACATAAAATCCAGCAACTAAAAATCTTACACAAGAATTAATACACAAGTATTAAACTGCAGGGCCTCTTAAAACTGCCATATCTTTGTTGCACACCAAAAGGTGAGCAAAGAGGGAACTAAATGAAGCCTGCTGTTAAGTTGTGGGTGAACATATCAGACGACACAGCAATTCTTCAAACAGCTCTTGTTTATTCAGAGGCCAGAACAGAACTGAACTGAAGGGCTCAGTCAGCCTGCTTATATAGAGCTCCAGTACAACGTAACTGTAGCAACTTTCTAAAACTATCCAATCACTGAACGTCACTTTCGATCCCTTATTTACATAACTATCTACAGTATCCCCCTGCTGGCCCAGGGTGAGAACTTCAGTACATAACACCTACTAGTCATGATGATTACGTACTGCCTCTCAAAGCTAGTTGCTGTTTTGTTATTATATTTCATACAATCGTGGAAACATATAATTGTAGAGTTGAAAGGGATCACGAGGGTCATCTAGTTCAACCCCCTACAGGAATTTCAACTAGATCATACATGGCAGATGGCCACCCAACATCTGCTTAAAAACCTCCAAGGAAGGAGAGTACATCCCGCAAGGGAGTCCGTTTCTCTGTCCAACCGCTCTTACTATCAGATAGTTCTTCATGATGTTTAGTCAGAATCTCTCTTGAATCCATTGGTTCAAGTCCTAACATCTGGAGCAGGAGAAAACAAGCTTGCTCCATCCTCCATGTGGCTGCCCTTAAGATATTTGAAGATCACCACCATAGCTCCTCTCAGTGTCTTCCTCTCCAGGCTAAACATACCCAACTCCCTCAACCGTTCCTCATAAGGCTTGGTTTCCAGATCCTTCTGAGATCAACAGTCTTACTACGTGCCTCAGTCCCGCAACTCTGTAGGGGGTATTTAGTGAATTTGCATAAGGACTTCCAGTGAAGTAAATGTGTGTTACGGCTTGAGAGCGTCTCAAGAAACAGTTCTTCGATCTCTTAAAAAACAACAACATTTTTTCTATAGGAGCCCACATAAAAAGGATTAATTTTGGACAGCTCACCCAAGGTGTCATGCACACCAAATTCTGGATTGTAGACATGAAACACGTATTTCTTGGTAGTGCCAACATAGACTGGAGAGCCCTGACTCAGGTGAGAGATTTAAGGCTATTAAGCTGAAGCGGCAAGGGGTGGGAGTGAGGAGACTGAGTTCACAATACTTAACAGGAAGACTAAATTTGCACGGAAACATCCTGAGAACCAGTTCTGTTAAGACGGGTGATTTTATTTGGGGGAGAACATAAAAACTTAAAGAGTCCATCTGCTTACCTGGCCAAGCTCAGTTGTCTTCTTTCCTTCCAGCTGTCGGAACATTTCGTTAGTCTTTTTTTTTAAAAAAATGATATTTATTAAAGTTTAACAATTACAAAAAAGAAAAGAAAAAGCAAACAATAAAAAAGTTACAATACTTTAAAAAAAAACAGTACAGCAGAACAATAAAAAAACAAAAAAACAAAAACATTTAAAAGCAAAAACATTTTTAAAAAACCACATCCGATATTTTCATATCTTTATCTTTCATTTACTTATTTCCTCGACTTCCTCACACCTCCCTTTTTTGTATTCTAATTCAATTAACTGTTTCAGCAAGTCCTTTCCCTCTTTCTCAGATTTTGTTCTATAATTTATCTTAACGCAGTTTGACCTTAAATTTTACACTTTGACACATTAACAATCCATTTTTACTTAATTCTTTATAACCTTTCTGCTGAAACCATGTAAATTCATTCCAGCATCCTTCTAACATTCATTAATTTTACAATATTTCTGTAAATATACTTTAATTTTTTTCCAATCTTCTTCCACCGACTCTTCTCCCTGGTCTCGGATTCTGCCAGTCATTTCCGCCAGTTCCATGTAGTCCATCAGCTTTCGTTAGTCTTATACTATCTAAAGATGCAAACGAGCTTGTCCTACATTTCTGTTTCTAACCATAGCCACTCAAGTTGTTACGCTACATCGGTGGCTTTCAGATTTTTCTGCCTTGAGGGGACTCTTTCCATGTTGCCTGCCAAGGCACTGCTGCAGCTTGGCTGTGTGTTGAACAGGATTCTGGGTACACACTCCATTCACACCTGGTATTGCTATGGTTCTTGGGCCACTGTCATCCTGTGCCAACTAAGGGCCAAACTTGACATGATGTGGTAGATCTGCAAATTGAATTTTTAGAGCGCTTCTAGCTGCAGGGCAGTTTGGATTGGGAGTATGGCATTGAGGAAAAACTGCCTAATCCCTTCCCCTGCACTATTTCCCCAAAGCCCCCCACCCCAGCTGCTATTTCCCCATACCGTATGGTTAACTCTCCTTTCCCAAATGCTCTGGTCCACCCAGATCTCCAATGTCACACCCACTTGGGACCTCAGATTGCATCTTTGCAGCAGAGGCGCCTGGTGCAGTTGCACCAGGCGCTGCCCAAAACAATCCTGTAGAACAGAGTACGAGAGGTGGGTTGGTGGGTGGGCACTGAATTATAGTGTCAAACAGGGCACTGCTGAAATCTGAGAGCCCAATTCTGCCGCTGTTTGGAGACACCTAACATCCCTCTATGGTTGCATGTTATGGAGAAAGATCAGTTCTAGTGGGCAGGTTTATCCATCAGGAAAGCTAGTCCATTGTTACTGCTCTTTCCGTGAAGATGGAGCGATTAGGTAAAGAGAGAGAGAGAGAGAGAGCTCAGGGGTTCTTTAATAGTTTTATAGAAGAGGGAATTTCAACAGGCCTAGCTTCTCATGCAAGAGAGTTCTCCTGCTTCTGGGGTTACCCTACTTGGGTGACCCCTGACAAGTTCCTAAGAACTCAAGAGTTCTAATATTTCACACACATTATCATAGGAAGCTGCCTTGTGGTCAGGCTGGTTGCCCGTATAGCACAGTATTGCCTACTCGGACTGGCAGCAGCTCTCCAGGTTACGATCCCCAGAACCCAGGTTGTGCTATGTGACTGCAGAGGTGTTGAACTGCTGAGCTCCGAAGGGCATTTCCGCTTTCTGTATTTTGCTCTATGATTTCATTCAGACTTATGCCCTTGCTAGATATACTACCACACCAGTACAAAGAAAGAATGAAAACAACAATTTTCGCCGCCCCCCTTCCCAACATGTGGGCGGGGTTTGCGAAACCAAGCAGGCTTACCTGGTCTGATGCCTGCCAGCTGGGTCAGGGTAGCTATCATCTTGCCCCCGGCCTGGGAGAACAATGGACGGCCGGCTGGGGGTGGGGCGAAGGCCAAGGGAAAGAGGCCGCCCCCTTTGGCCAAACCTCACTTTGTTTCTTCCTCTTCCAGGTTTGGTTTGGAATATTGGTCTCCAGTTTCTCTCTTTCTGCAGGTGAAAGAAGTGGGGGTTTTGATCAGCAACTGCAGCTGCTTAGCTAAGGATCTCTGGAAAACTTTCAAAACCTACTGGGATCTTGGGGAAGCAAACACCACCATCCCATCTCCATGGCCAAACAATTATTCTACCAATATCAACAGCCACAGTCCTTTGGAAGTGCAGTTAAATGGAACCAGCACTGAAGCTTATTTTTCTGTAAGCAGACAGTTCCTAAGCATGTTTTCATCAGATTAACCCCACTGAATTCAGTGGGATTTACTCTCTACTAGGTGTGCATATGATTACAATGAAACCTTCTGTAGGAAATGTTTATTCTCATTGAAAAAACATGGGGATCAATAGATGATGTAGTAATTAAAATTCTCCTTTGCTCTAGGCTTCTCCTGCTTCCTTTTGTCCAGGGGGTCGCACCTTTGATCTTGTGGCAGTTCTCGATGTTCTCTACGATGCAGAAAAATTTGTCTATGTCTCCATGATGGATTACTTTCCTACAAGCCGCTTCAAACACCCGCCAAAGTATGAAGTGAAACCTGAATATATGTGCACCCTTTTATATTCTTAGCTAAATGCTAATTAGTTGTATAGGGACGCGGGTGGCACTGTGGGTTAAACCACAGAGCCTAGGACTTGCTGATCAGAAGGTTGGCAGTTTGAATCCCGCGACGGGGTGAGCTCCCGTTGCTCAGTCCCTGCTCCTACCAACCTAGCAGTTCGGAAGCACGTCAAAGTGCAAGTAGATAAATAGGTACCGCTCCAGCGGGAAGGTAAACGGCGTTTCCGTGTGCTGCTCTGGTTCGCCAGAAGCGGCTTAGTCATGCTGGCCACATGACCCAGAAGCTGTACGCTGGCTCCCTCGGCCAATAAAGTGAGATGAGCGCCACAACCCCACAGTCGGTCATGACTGGACTGGTCAGGGGTCCCTTTACCTTTACCTTTAATTAGTTGTATGACTGCTCCCTGCACCATCAGCTCTAAATTACACAGGTTTTGGGGTGTCACACTGTAAAAGCAATGCAGGTCAGCCTGGGCTTCATGGGACACTAATGTAGTGAAAGACAGCTAGCTAGCACCAGAAGCTGTTACTCCTCTGCTTTAGTAGAAAGCCCAAAACCAAATAGTTCTTGTGTCTATAAAAGCTCCCCATTGATCGTTTTACAAGCGTTTGTGGCTGCTGTTCACTTGGACTGGTGAGGTGTAAGGCAGGAGGCCAACAGTAGGTGGAGCCAGAGCCAATGCTAGGCAGAGCCAATGAATTATAGCTTTCTTCCCATCCTCCTCCCAAGTTCTACAAGGGCAACTGAGATGGAGGAGGAGGAAGCTGTCAGCTAGTACCACCCTCTGGTTTGGTTGTAAGCAAGAAGACAGGCAGGTGGGGGGCTGAAACTGAGGTTAATGGGGCAGTACCCATTTGCCCTTTTGGCCTTACCTTCACTAATTACAATGTTGTTTTTGTAGATACTGGCCACCCATCGACAATGCTCTGAGAAGTGTGGCGTTACACCAAAATATACACATACGGCTTTTAATCAACTGCTGGGTCCATACTGATTCTTCCATGTTTCGTTTCTTGGAGTCACTGAGTGTCCTTAGCGATCAACATGCCAACATCACAATCGAAGTGGTAAAAGAAGCATGCTTTTGGGCCATGGGCTCCTTACAGACGCACATGTGTCATGTTCCTGGTATTGACAGTCACTTATGTAGCTTGTACACCGAGTTTTAAGGGTCTTTTCTGGGTCATATATCATAGTGTCAAATGTGAACATGACAATCCTCAGACTGTTGTTTTTTCTGCACCTGTAATGCCAACTTTTAAAAATCTGCACTGGCTAGAACTGGACTGCAGTTTTAAAATGCTTTTCTTCTGTTTCCTATCCACATAGGATCTCTTTCCATAGGAATAGTGGGAGTGATGCTCAAATGCACTTTTGTGTTGTGTGTGCTGCTAATGCCACAAGAATGAAAGAGGAAGTGTTACATTGCTGGATGGGGGAAAATCTCAGGATGAATTGGGCTGAAAAGTTATTTCTCCCTACTGTAAAAACTGTAAGCTTAGGTATTAGCAATGATGTTGGGCAAATGTCAACAACCCAATTAATAAATTTTAAAATGTAAACAAACTTATAGATTGCTAAACCTAAAGTGTGTCCCCCCCCCCAAGCAGGAAATAAACCACAATTTAATAAACAAAAATTTCTTCTCACAGTTAAGAAGAAAAAATAAATTTTGGTTAAAATCAGTAATATGGATCGTTTTCCATTCCTCCTCATATAGCAGAGCCAAAATGGTTTAAAAAAAACAAATGAGCTTAAAGCACATTGGTACTGTAGTACATCCAGGTTAAAAAGCTGTGTTGATATGGGTTTACACTGTGTTGATATAAATGGCAATTTTACCACATGATGTGCAGTAAAATCATTCTTGCTCTTTGACAGGATGATACAGATAGTGACTACAGACGGTGTCTCTGCACATATGTTTTAGCCTAACATCTTTTTTTGTAAACCACATTGAGGGTTTCCCCCCCCCTATAAAGTGGTATATCAATTTTATGAAATAAATACATTCTCTTTTGTTAGCCATGCTACCACGGGAGTTGCAGTGGAGGGCCCCACATTGCCTACCTCTGCTCTACACTACAAATGACCAATTCAGTCACGGCCACCTGATCTGTGGCAAAAAACCTCTTTACCGCTTGACAGGACAACCGTCTTGGTTTGGCCACTGACAGAATCAGAGACTGGCAGAAGGTCTTGTAGGCCGTCCATTTAGTCTCTGCTTGAAGATATCCAGTGACCAGTGCTTTTTTTTCCTTGAAAAAGAGGTGCAGGTACTCACCATGAAGTTGTTACAGTTAAGTGCCACACTTTTTAACAACAACAAAAAAAGATTTGCCGGTACTACGTACCTTTGAGTACGCCCGGGGGGGGGGGGGAGAAAGCACTGTCAGTGATAGAGAGCCTACGTCCTCTCTAGGGAACCATTGGTTCCATTGCCAAACCTCTGTAACCAGGATTCTCCTAAAGTTCAACCAAAATATATCCTCCGGTAGTTCAAGCCCATTAGATGAAGTCCTGCCATCTGCAATAGCAGAGAACAAGTACAGTGGTGCCTTGCAAGACGAAATTAATTCGTTCCGCAAGTTTTTTCTTCTTGCGAGTTTTTCGTCTTGCGAAGCACGGTTTCCCATAGGAATGCATTGAAAATCAATTAATGCGTTCCTATGGAGACCGCCTTCAGACCAGGTCCGGGGACCTGGCGGGGGGAGAAGGACTTTTCTCCCCACCGCCAGCCTTCAGAACAGCCTTCTGCGCGCCTTCTCCTCTGTTCCCGGACCTGTCCTGAAGGCTTGCAGTGGGAGGAGGGCTTTCCTCCCCACCGCAAACATTCAGAATGCTGTTCTGAATGTTGGCGGTGGGGAGGAAAAACCCTCCTCCCACCGCAAGCCCCGGGAACAGAGGAGAAGCGCTGCGCGCCTTCTCCTCTGTTCCCAGACCTCCCACCGCAAGCCTTCAGGACAGGTCCGGGAACAGAGAAGAAGGCGCACTGCGCTTCTCCGCTGTCCCCGGAGATTTCCCTATGGGCTTTCGTCTTGCGAAGCAAGCCCATAGGGAAATTCGTCTTGCGAAGCCACTAAAAACCGGAAAACCCTTTCGTCTTGCGGGTTTTTCATTTAGCGAGGCATTCGTCTTGCGGGGCACCACTGTATTTGCCCTCTTATATGTGACAGCTCTTTTTATGTTTGAAGAGTGCTTCTCCAGGCTAAATACAACAAAGTCTTTGAAGCTTTCCTCATAGATCTTCTTTCCCATCCATTTGACCATCTTCGTTGCCCTCCTCATCTGTGCCAATTGAGATGATGTGCGCCCAAAAGGCACTATTAAATGCAAAGCTCTCTTATAATTTTTAGCAGTGGGTTTTTCCTTTTTCTTTTACTGGCAAATGGAAGTGGAAAGTCTACTTTAGCTTAGCCAAAAGCTATTCCTATTTTATTTCCATTACTTGGAAAAGGCAGTCAATTGTTGGAAACTCATAAAGTCATCTGTGTTTGATTCTCACTCATTGTAGACATGTTTTTATATTTACATCTTACCAGAAAATCTTCACTGTTCCAGTTGGAAATCACACAAACATCCCCTTTGCAAGGCTGAATCACAGCAAATATATGGTGACTGACAAGGCAGTCTATATTGGTAAGTGTTGTGGCCTGGTAGAGATTGTGGTCTGCGTAGAAGTCAGCTATACAGCTGCAAATATAACAATTTAAGCGCATTATACAAATGCAGTGTTTTTTTCTAAAAAATTTTTATGGGTACTCTCATTTTCCTACTCATATTGAAATACCGACCCTCAAATAGGCCAAACGTAGATTCACAAAATGTTTAGAGGTATGCGTCCTCCTGCGTCCCCCCAGTAAAAAAGCATGTACAAATGTGGCACTAGATGACAATGGTGAGCTTATGGCAAATTCAATATATTTTTCAAAATGTTTAGATTCTACCCTAGAGCACATTGCAAGAATCAAGTCTTGAGGTTACTAGGGCATGAATCACTACGTCCAAGAATAGCCATAAGCTGGTAAAAAGCACTCCTAGTAATTCACATTAGTTTTGAGGGTCCTTATGGGTTTTTCTTGACACTGGATCCTGCCTGTTTCAATCTCTTTCCTCTCCCTCTTCCTTGAACTCTGCAGCTTTTGCTTCAAGTGAATATTCTAGCAATAGTGCTTTCAATTGTTTGAAACCAGAAGTCTTATACGTTTGCCACAATGGGGAAATTTGAGCTTTTTTGGGGGGTGGGTGACTAGATAAATTAAAATTGCACCCTTATATACACTGCATTTTATACATCTCTAGGAACTTCTAACTGGTCAGAAGAATACTTCAGCATCACTGCAGGTGTGGGACTGGTTGCCAAGCAGTCTTCAACAGACGCCACAAAGAGAAACCCTACAATACAGGAGCAACTGAGGGCTCTCTTTGAACGAGACTGGAATTCCAAATATTCAGTAAAAATGGAAGACCTGCCTGGGCAGAAAGACTGTGCTTGGGAAGATGGATTTAAAAGTTCTTTCAAAAGCTAAATTATTCTTATTTTTTATTGCTAATTCAGTTATGAGCTTTCTGCATGTGAAATTTAGGATCGTTGTGGATTTGCCAGATGACAAATGTTTTAGTTCAGGATGTCTCAAACCTTGATCACGGAGTAGTCCCGTTCACAAATTTCATTTTTATGGAATCGTATAGCTGCAAGGGAACTTGGATGTCATTTTATTCAATACACTGCTCAGTGCAGGATCTACAATGCAGGATGCAGTGTCCCTGGAAGGTGACCACTTAAATGCACTCAGTGAATGATAGCCTATTGCCTCGCAAGAAAGTCTGTTCCTAACAGTAAGAGCTATTTGACATGGAAGTTTTGCCTAATGTTTAGCTGAAACATGCTTCCCTGCAGTTTCTGTTCACTGGTTATACAGTGGTACCTCTGGTTACGAACTTAATTTGTTCTGGAGGTCCGTTCTTAAGCTGAAACCGTTCTTATCCTGAGGCACGCTTTCACTAATGGGGCCTCCTGCTGCACGTGCGCCTCTGAGGCGCGATTGCCATTCATATCCTGGGGCAAAGTTCACATCTTCCGGATTTTGTAAGCTGAAGCGTTCATAACCAGAGGTACCACTGTAGTCATGTTGTATAAAGCAACAGAGAACCTGTCTGCTTATCTTCTGCACAGCAGTCCTTCAGATATTTGAAGACCACTATAATGACTCCTCTTAAATCTTATCCTCTCCATGCTATGCGTATCTGCAGCTTTGATCCAATATTGTGTATTGTTTAATGGCTAGGTTAGAAGATGTATTATAAGAGGGTACATGAGAATTGGCCATCACTTGTCGACACTTGATCCTTATCCTTATTAATACCTTGACAATAAATGCTATTCTATGGTGTGGTGTGCCTTTTAGTCTGCACCCTTAAAATAGTGATTTCAAGCCAGCACACTCAAAAAAATAAACCCCAAGAAGGGAAAGTTAATTCTTTAGTTGTACTGCGCTGAAATTGTGCAAATACTCTTTGATTGTACAATTTCAAATTGCAGCCCAGAGATCAAAATAGAGTTATGCAACCGGGCAATTGTTGCAGTTGCAAAATTCCACAAGGTGGCAATGTTTGAGAAAATTATGGCCTGCTTTACTCTGCTCCCCCCCCCCCGCCCATTAAAAGCTGTGCTTCATAAACCACTAACATTCTGTTTCTCAGTTCAGAACTGACTTCATCAGCACTGCTCCGGAAAGGTTTGAAGACTGTACCCTCAATTCTGCCTGAAAAAGGCAGCTGCAGAATAGCAATTTTAAAAAGCTTTGTCTGCTGTTGCCAGCGAGAGTTGCTTATTAAATTAGATTTCTATGGCCTTCTGTATTACTCTTCCTTGAATTTCAAGGTGGCTAGTAACATTAATTGTTATATCTGCCTTGTACTGGAAGTCATTTCTATTTTGCATTTAAAAATAGGGAACTGAGGCTACCAAGTGAATTGACCCAGGCCTGCCTAGTAAATCTGTGTCCAAGCTGGTTATGGGCTTGAATATGGAAATTGTATTATGTTTTCTGTATACATTACTGTGGGATATAATTATGTAAATATAGATAAACATTTTGGTGTGGGTGATGTGCGTATTTATATTGTCACCAACTACTTATAAGGCCGCTTTACACCTATTTTCTCCACATGGAAAAATAGGACATATATACCTGTGTTCAGCTTTCTGTGTTGAAATCATATGACTATATATTTTGCTTTGATAATTTGTGTTTGGGAGGCACAGTGCAGAATGAGCCTCAACTAAACAGACGTGTTTTAGATCACATGATCCATCTCCCTATTGCTCCAGATCTATAAACTATGGCCAGAGTGAATCCATCTTCTTGTTTCCTGGTTTGAATGGTTATTCTCTAGTTCTTTCCTTGGCATGGGCATATGTGGACATCGTATCTCTGGTTTTGCATATGCTAGAAACTTATGTTTTCTAAATAAATAAACAAATAAATAAAATCTGGATATCAGGGGACTGTGGTATGTCTACATAGGGTGGAATGGAGGGACGTGGTTGGGGCTGTGGTCTAAACCACAGAGCCTAGGGCTTGCTGATCAGAAGGTCGGCGGTTCGAATCCCTGCGACGGGGTGAGCTCCTGTTGTTCGCTTCCTGCTCCAGCTAACCTAGCAGTTCGAAAGCACGAAGTGCAAGTAGATAAATAGGTACCGCTCTGGCGGGAAGGTAAACAGCGTTTCCGTGCGCTGCTCTGGTTTCACCAGAAGTGGCTTAGTCATGCTGGCCACATGACCTGGAAGCTGTCTGTGGACAAATGTCGGCTCCCTTGGCCAGTAAAGCGAGATGAGTGCCGCAACCCCAGAGTCGTCCGCGACTGGACCTAGTGATCAGGGGTCCCTTTACCTTTACATAGGGTGGAGGATCCTGTCCCAAAGTTAATTCCTGTGAAAGCCAGTGTTCCTTGGACCACAACTTATGGTTGTCCAACAGGCTGAATTCCTGCCAGGTGATCGTCAGCTTCAATGCCCAGCTCTGGCTTGGAGGCAGGGCCAGATTTAGGTTTGATGAGGCCCTAAGCTACTGAAGGTAATGGGGCCCTTTATATATCCAGCTGTGCTTTGTCAAAAACAAATTGTCGCTGTTTTTTGTGTTGAATATATGCTATATAGTAATTTAGGGACCTAATAGGTATCTAAAACCATTTGCACATGCAGAATGTAGGCACCCTATACAAATGAGCAAAGCAGTGATACTTTAGGCTAGCAGATGGGGGCCATTACTTACATCATAGGCACCTACACAACACAAAACATAGTTGCTGTATGTAGGTTTTATTTTATTTGTTTTTTATCTTATATTTTGGAAATGTACATCCAGCTTTTTTCCCCTTTAATTTTTTTGGGGGGGTCACCAAGAGAGTGGGACCCTAAGCTATAGTTTGTTTAGCTTATATGTAAATCCAGCACTGCCTCAGGCCCTGTCTACTGCGGGCCTGTCAGCTCCCTCAGGAAGTGGTCCATGAAGGAATGTAGTCCTTGGGCTTAAAAATATTCCTCCACCCCCTTTTATGTAAATAAAATAGATACATAAAGGGGGGTGGAGGAATATTTTTAAGCCCAAGGTCTACGTATTTATATACTACCCTCCCATGAAATATCAGGTCAGTGTACAGCAATTACAAGCACTTTGAATGATACAGTGGTGCCCCACAAGACGAATGCCTTGCAAGACGGAAAACCCGCTAGACGAAAGGGTTTTCCGTTTTTGAGTTGCTTCGCAAGACGATTTTCCCTATGGGCTTGCTTCGCAAGACGAAAACGTCTTGCAAGTCTTGCGATTTCCCCCCCCCGCTTCCCCCCCTTTTTCTAAGCCGCTAAGCCGCTAATAGCCTTTTAGCAGCTAAGCCGCTAAGCCTTTAATAGCCGCTAAGCCGCTAATAGCGCTAATCCGCTAATAGTGTTGCTTCGCAAGACGAAAAAACCGCTAGACGAAGAGACTCGCGGAACGGATTCTTTTCGTCTTGCGAGGCACCACTGTATCTGGAAATGAATAGAGGCCAGGGTAGCTGAAAAGCCGAACACTTAAGTCCTTTTCTAAAAAAAACCCTGCTTTGAGTAACCTCCTTGTGTGGCATAATATCATTTTAAATGGACTTGCTTTTACACTTTCTACTTTTGTGGTTTTAAAGGCTTTTCTAAAAAAGCTTTTTTAATCAACACCACAGGGCAGGGGTCAGCAAACGAAGGCCCGGAGGCCGGATCAGGCCCAACTGCCTTCAGGATCAGTCTGGTGGACTCTCCATGGATCGGCATGAGGATTCTGTTCATTTGGGCTGCGCCATTCCCCCCCCCACCATTCCTTTCCCCCCCCTCCCTCTCACACACTGCGGCAGTGCCTCCTCCCTCCCTCTTCCTGGCTTCTCGCCCTGCCTAGAGGAGGAAGGGGGCTGGGCTGAGCTGGCTGAGCACCATTTTAAGCAGCCCCTCTTCCCTCCACTGCCCTGGTGCTCCTGTGGACCAGAGAGCAGAGCGAACAAACTCCCTCTGCCTACCCACGAGAAACAGCAGTGGCAGCAGCCCCTGGGAAGGTAAGCACAGCAGCTGGGGCTGGGGAGGAGGACTACTTGCCCCCCTTGCCTATTCTTGCAGCTCCCCCTCCCCGGTGCCGCTTCTCCAGCCTGCCACAAGGTCTGAGGGACAGTGGACTGGCCTGTGGCTATATTTTTTGCCGACCGCTGCCACAGGGCAACCCAGTCAGAAGGTTGGCATATAATTAAATTGTTGTTGCTGCTGCATCAGGGGTTGACATCTTCAGGAAATTAGGTAAAGGGACCCTTGACCATTAGGTCCAGTTGCAGACAACTCTGGGGTTGCGGCGCTTATCTCGCTTTACTGGCTGAGGGAGCCGGCGTACAGCTTCCAGGTCATGTGGCCAGCATTACTAAGCCGCTTCTGGCGAACCAGAGCAGCGCACGGAAACGCCGTTTACCTTCCTGCTGGAGCAGTACCTATTTATCTACTTGCACTTTGACGTGCTTTCAAACTGCTAGGTTGGCAGGAGCAGGGACAGAGCAATGGGAGCTCACCCCATCGTGGGGATTCAAACCGCTGACCTTCTGAACGGCAAGCCCTCTGTGGTTTAACCCACAGCGCCACCCGCTGGACATTACTAAGGCCCTAATTTCATGGGGGAGTTCACCAATGGCCTGAGCTTCCACGGTGCAGCAACAACAACCCCGGTCACTTGCCCACCCCTGTGGGTAGGGCAATTTGACTCCCTCTAGCTTCTCAGTGCCACACTGCCTTGTGGGGAGGAAGACCAGTTGGCATATTGCCCTGGACTCTCTAAATCCAGAAAATGACCCTGATGGCTAGCGATTATTCGCTTATTTACGTCACAAGATTTACATGTGGCTTGATTGTAATAAACCAATAAATAACCTTGAAGCAGTTATCATTAAAATCTATGGCACAACGTAAATGGGCTGTAACTGGCAAGACTATAGAGGACTGACAAATTACCCACCCAACCCAGGTTTTGTTGTTCTCAGGTATTTTCTGACATCTGCAATTCACATGGCACAGTAGTAGTTTCACCTACTACTCTGGAAATTGTCCCATGTCCCCCTACAGACTTTATCTACAGTACAGGCTTAACAGTCATTGTCAGACTGCTAAATTTGAATGCAGGAGAAGATAATTTCCAGATTTGCAGATAATTCCCAAATCTGCTGATGGAAGGGAAGGAGTTCCATCTCAGGGACATTCTAGGGTTTTGTTTTGTTTCTTTTTGCAAATGAACTCAGAATCCTAGTCCAAACAACCAGAGATTCCCCAACCCCCAACTTTCCCAGACATTTTAGATAGCCACATCGGCATGTTAGCATGGATAGTATTTCTTCAGAATCAGAATGACGATCACGATACTAATGGTACTACTTTTATTTCTGTATCAGGAGGAGCATAGCCAGGATACAATCAACATTATTGCCGTACATAAGCACAATGTTTCACAGGCATGTGTGTACCATCTTGTTGGCTGCATACGTGTAGCAAGCATTCATATAATCCAAAAGGCAAACAATAACTATTTACAACCTATATCCTTAGGAAAGTTAAAGCCACTTACATATGCTCCCTTCCATCTCTTATCCAAGCACTAAACTCCTATTAAGTTTTATTTCTGAAGTCACTTGAACGCCAGTTTATAATCCAGTCACACTGAAGTACACACCTTAAGCCACTTCAGCCCCCATTCTGTAGGGGTACTGTTGTGGTCAGAAGGTTCTCTTTATCAAGACAGTTGGATCTTATGACCCTTGTCTTAAGATTGAAGTCAACAAATGCCGCTTTTGAATGGTTAGATGGATTAATGAATGTGACAGCTTTGGTCTGCCCAACACATGTTTTTGTACTGAGAGTGACTACTGGTGATCATGTGGTTACATATCTGTACCTGGCCTGTGGGGATTTCTTTTTACTGCTCAGCAGAAGGGTACAAAACAACACTGGGGTGAATGAGTGTCAACAAATGAATACAGATTATGGCTGGCAAGTCAAAACTTATGATGTAGGCATTTTCATGTCAACTGTAGCCCCCTTCATGCCTCATATGACTGAAGTGGGGATGACCCCATGGACCTTACCCCAACCAGTCTGTCATGACCTGGCAACTGACACCATTGTCCTCCACATTTAGAAAAATACTTCAGCGCCAGGGATCCTTCTGAATTCCTTGCACAATTTAGAACACTGGCTAATCCAATGCTCTAAATCACACGGGCAGCCTAAATGTGTACAGGAAAGTCCCTAAGGTTGGCTCTGCCATTAGGCAGAGTGGAGCGATTGCCTGAGGCAGATAAAACAAGCAGCAAGGTGTTGGAGGATAGAGCTGTGTGTGCCACAATATTGCCCTGTGTCCCCTGTAGGTGAGCCCGCTGCCTTCATATGCACTGTTCTACCTGCTGGCAGTGTTGCAGTAAGGTTCAGTCGGCAGTCTGCTTGGCTTCTGTATGAGGAATAGGGGAAGGGGGGGGCATCTTGTCTTTCACCTCAGGTAGCATGTCTTGAGCTGGCTCTCCCCCATCACACAATAATGAGGGAAGAACAACAGAAGAGGCTTGTTTTGTCTTGCAAAATTGCATGAGGAATTCTGCTGCATTTCTCTACCTGATTAGAAATGTGAGGAAGTGAGGGTCAAACTCTTGCCGCTTGGCAGGACAAAACAGACACCAATTAAATATGCACCGTGGCAAGTTTTCACATAGTAAGTCATTTGTATTCATCCTGTATCCACCATAAAACACGCGATCTGCTCAGGCAATCAGTTACAGGCATGGTAGCCACAGGAATTTTGTGTGTGTTGGCCTTCAGTCGGTAGGAAACTGGCTGTGTGCATCATGTACCAGGTTCAACTTTTGACTCCCCAGTGCAAAGGCTTGAAAAAAATCTTTGCAGGGGCATAGCTAAAACTGCTTCTTCTGTACAGTGGCAAATGCATTTACCCAACTTGCCACAGGACAAGCATGAAGGCAAGCAATATTTTTCTTATAGCTACTTTTCACCCAGGTGACCAGATGTTGGCTAGTCCCGATATTTTACATATATAAAACTTCAAAAGGCACGCTAACACATATCTTAAGACACTGGTGCTAAGATTTTTTGTCATTAAAAAGAAATTTCAGAAGTAACATTTATATATGTTGTTCTGCAAAATGTTTAGGACTGATACGCAATGTTTTTTAGGTGCCAATACTTCAGTTTAACTGATAGTCTTGAAAACTGGCAAGATGCTTTGTGACTGGAAAGGAAGAATAAGCATTGTAACATTTACAGTATTATTTCCATTTGGTCTATGTTTCAAAACGATCCTGAAATATGCCTATTGCTCAAAGATAATGAAAATATATTTATATATACTTTTCATAAGATAGCAGCAGAAATACAGTTAAAAAAATAAAATCTAAAAAAGAAAATATGTCTCCTAATTCTCCCAGCACTAGCTTCCTAATACTCTGCAAATAATCTAGAACAAAATCATTGCTGTGATTTGATTCTCAAATGATTATATTTAAACTTTTGTCCAGTCTTTATTCCTCTAAGTAGGTCTGAAGAAGGAACACTTGTGGAAATTAATAGAAAGGGTCTTTGTTGGTTTCATTAGAACTACGGATGTCTCTTGTCAGTAGCTTCCTTTGTCTAATTTGTTTCCTTATGTCCCATGCAACAAGTGTTTTTGTTAGGAACTATTTTTCTATATTTCAATGAGCTTGAAAACAGTACTGTAATTTTAATCAAAACATTTATTCGATCCTTTTAATGTAATGTTTTATTTTCTTTTGCTGGAAAGAAGGCAATGTGTTTTCTAATTCTCCCCTGCCTAGAAAAGTGTTTCATCACATTTTTATGTACGCTTGAATTTTGAAGGAAAAGAAACCACCTTATTTTTATGCCTCTTCAGGAACGCTTTGGGGTGGAGCTTTCCCTTTCTCTAGCAGTATCAATTCAGTTCTTGCGGAAGATGAAACAATGGGTGTGGTCTCTGAGGTTTCACTCTCTGCGATTGTTTCATTAGGTGGCAATGATTCTTGTGCATCAAAAAAAGTTTCTGATTTTTCTGTCGGACTTTCCTCATCCTGAGGTTTTTCTTCTTTTGGATCTGTCTCTTCTACTTTATCAGTTTCCCTACCCTTTTTTGTTGGAGATGAAAAACCTAACTTAGGGAATCTAAACCACCCAGCTTTTTCAGTTTGTTTGGCAGTGTCACTGTCTGATGTGGATGGGACATCGACTTGTGTCTCTTTTTGAAATGGTTTTTGAACTTCAGGTTTGGAATCTGCGCCTGTGTCATCAACAGAGGAAGAAAACCCAAGACTTGGAAGCCAAAATTTAAACCTGCCAGAAGATCTCCTACTATCAGATTTTTCATTTGGATCTGTTGTTGACTCTTCTTCACCACTTGCAACTTCAGTTTCTTCGGTAATTTCTACAGCAGATTCAGACATCATTGAACTGTCTGCAAACTCCTCAGAAGATTGTACTTCAACAGCAAATGCTTTCAGCTTTGTCTGCTTAGTAGTAGAAGATGCTTCTTCAATAAGTTCTTGGCCTTTGTCTGATACTTTCAGTTCAGCAAAGCTGGTCTTTTGTGTTGTTTCTCTTGCCTTTTCACCTGAAGGTTGGTGATCTTTACTCTCAAACATTTCATTCGTATATTCTGTGGAAGACAGTTTGACTGGCATATCCAAGTTCACAAGTGATTCCTGAATTTTCACTTTTAAAAGAGAAAACCCATAGGTGGCAGTTTGAACTTCTGATGGAGGAATCTCTGATTCTCTCACTATCTGAGTTGAGAAAGATTCCTGACTTTCAGAATCGCAGGAGTCAAACGCAGATTTACCTTGTAGCTTTTTTTCGTTTCCTTCAAAGTATGGTCCTTCAATGTGCAGTGATGAACTTTGAATAAATGACTCAGTAGATGGGAGTTTACACTCAAGTTGTGTTGTCTGAATATCTGGTTCTGTCAGTGTTGTAATTTTAGCTACTGATTTTTGGATTTTACCGTTAATGGTGTCTATTTTTTCTGTAGGAAATTTAATGTTGAATTCCATTGGCCTCTGTATGAGTGTTGTTGTCTCCTCAAAAGAAGGATCTGTAGATGGCAGTTTAGTTTCCACTTGTGTTCTTTGGATGTCAGACAATGTTGTAATTCTGACTGTTGATTTCTGGATATTACAACCAATGTCTTCTACCTTCTTATCGAGGAATGTAGTTCTGAATTCTTGTTGAGGGGCACCATCACCATCTGTATCAGTAGCAGCACATTTCATGTGTGTTGTGTCTTCTGAAGTCAACACTTGTCCTTCAGCTACAGATGTGCTGTATGTGAACTTGGGTATTTTAAGTTTGTGAATATGGAAATTTATCTCTGAATCTTCAAAAACTTGTTTGCCCATGGTGTCTCCTGGTTTCTCCGCAAGGTCAAGTTTTCTACTTTTCATGTCAACAAACTCTTCTGCTTTTTGAGCCTGGATTCCAAATATCTGTCCTTCAGTTTTATCTAGTGACACCTCAGCCTCTGTTTTTGGTGGGTCAGCATCAACTTCTGCACTTCGTGATTTGGTACGTAAACTGCCAAACTTTGGCATCTTGAATTTTGATGATTTTGTTTTACTTGAGCCATCTGTCCCTTCTGCTTTCACTTCTCCTTCCACGGGCATATCTTTTTCAAAGCCTTCTATTGGGTACTCTATTATTTCAAAGTCTTCATCAGTGACTGAAACATCCATTCTAACTTCTGGTGGTCTAACATCAGGCTCTTGCAAGTCAGGTGTAGCATCATCAACTTTCTTGGTGGTTTTTGTGGTTGACCATCCAAAAGAAGGCACACTGAACTTTGGCATTTTGAATATGCTTTCTTTCCCTTGAATATCCTTTTTGGGTGATTTTATTTGGCTCTCCTTTTCAGCCTTTGCATCAGGGCTTTGCTCAGCGACGTTTGCCTCTGTAATGATAGCACCAACTTTTTCCTCTGTTCCAGCCACAGTAATTTTAGTGGCATGTGTCTCAGCCACTGTCATGTCAATATCCACATCTGGTACACTGATTTCTGATGTGGGGGCAGTGGATGAAGTTTTATGTATCTGTACAATCTGTCCTTCAGCACCAAGCTTAACTACATCAGCATATGTTTTAGATCCCAGGGGACTTATTGTATCATCAGCTTTTCCTGAGGCCTGTGAAAAACTGCCTTCCCCCATTAATAGGCCAGTTCTGAAGTCCTTTTCCTTCTGTATTGAATCTCCATCTTTTGTAATGTCCTCCTGAGGAAACATGACTTTGCCTTCTAAAATGTCCTGTCCAGAATACAATTCACTAACCACATGAGGAGACTGGGTTGCCATTTCAGGAGCTTTTATTTCTACTTCAGCAAGAGGAGCTTTTCCTGTACTGCCATCTCCTTCAGCATCACCTTTTTTCCCCTTTGAAGATGATCGGCCAAATGAAGGCATCCTAAACTTTGGCATTTTAAACCAACCCGGAGACTCCTCAGTTTGAATCTCTCCAGACTTTGCTTCATGTTCTCCTTGTTCTTTTGCATCCTGCTCAGCAGGGCTGAGAACAGATATGTCAGATACTTCGATGTCAAATCCGGGCATTTGTATTTCTCCAGCTGACACCTTTATTTCTGCATCAGCGGGTTCAGCTTTTACTTCCAAGGTTGGAGCTTCGCCGCAAAGTCTCTCAAAGTCTTTTGTTGCTTGTAGATGAGAAACTTCAGTTTCCATTTCGGGTAAGGTGACCCCAGTCTCTGGCAATTTTCCTTCTGGAACTGAAATTCCAAACTTTGGCATTTGGAGTTTTAGCATTCTAATTGTGCCCTCCGCAACATCAGTTTTCATACTTCCACTATCCACATTGATTTCACCTTCAGATCCTATTTCTGCACTTTTCAGTTCAACTGAACTATCTATGGTGGGCTCCTTAATATCAACTTTAATATCGGTATCTACTTGGGGAGCTTTGATTTCCACTTTTGATGTGCCCTTTGGCATTTTTATGCATATTTCGGTTTCTTCTTCTTTCTGTGTGGTAAAACTGCTCTCTATATCAGGTATGTGTACCAAAGCCCCATCTCTTTCCACAGTAATATCTGCCTCCACTTTTGGCAGGCTACCCTGCGATTTTGGTAGCTTTGGCCTGTGAAGGGAGATTTTGGGCATATTAAAATGAGGCCTTTTCATCTGACCTTTTTTTGTAACTATTTCAGCATCTAGCTCCATGTGGACTTCTTGATCTTCTGACAGAACTGCTGTTAGTTCTGCATCAGTATCATCTGATAAGATAGTCAATTTAGGTTCTTCCAGAGGTTCCTTTGCAGTAGTTTTAAGACTTGCTTCCTTTTTAGGTGACCAATTAAATGATGGCAATTTGAATTTTGGCATTTTGAAATGCCCTTCTTTTTCTTCTGCATCCATACTTCCAGTCTTTATATCTCCCTCAAATTTAGCATCTTTTGCTGCAGCAACCAAATCTTGAGCCTCCGTCTCTGGCTGTGCCACAGAAAGACCCACAGATGGTAATTTTATGTCTATTGCTGGAATCTTCATGTCGGCTCTAGGGATTGGGGGCATTTTAATTTTCCCTTCGGGGCCGGTTTTTCCTGAACCAGCTAAGTCACCTTCTCCTTCAAATGTTGGAGCCTCTACTGCAATATCTGCAATATCTGCAGTCGTTTTCAACTGAGGAACTTTTGCATCTTCAGATGGCAAACTAATCTCGGTGTCTGGAGTTTTTCCTTTAGAAAATGAGATTCCAAACTTAGGCCTTTGGAATTTAGGCCTTTTCATCTTCCCATCCATTCCTTCAGTTTTTATCTCTGTTCCATCTACAGAGATATCAGTGGACGGTCCTTCAACTCCTACTTCTAGGCCTTTCACCACAGGGACTTTAATTTCTGCCATTGTTTTACTAACATTATCACCAACATCAAGTGATTTTAATTCTGCTTCTGAAAGACTGGCATCAGGTATAGAAAGTTTGACATCACTTTCAGGTAAGCTGATTTCCATGTCCATTTTTGGAACTTTAAGTTCTGGTTTGGAAAGTTCTAGGCTTGGAAGCTTAACTTCGGGCATTTTAATGCCTTTTCTAGAATCACTACCACTGATATCTGTATCCCGCATTTGTAGTGACATCTTTCCTTCATCCTCTATCGTAGATACTGTCATGTCAGCATGCAACTGTGCTACAGATATTTCTGCTTTATGACTTTTCATTTTTGGAAGGGATATCTTTGGCATGCTAAAATGAGGCCTTCTGATTTTGGTTTTCTCACTGTCTTTATCAAAAGATATATGTCCCTCTAGGTCTTCAATGTGGACTTCACCTTCCTCTACAGTGAGTGTTAATTCAGATTCAATATCACCTGTTGGAACTGGAACTGAGGGATCTTCTAAATTTGCATAAATATCAGTAGAAACACTTGCTTCTTTCTTTGGAGACCAGCTAAATGATGGAAGCTTGAATTTTGGCATTTTAAATTTGCTTTCTTTTTCAACAATTTCTTTTTCATAGCTTTCACGTTTAATATTTTTGCCTTCTGAATCTGGTCCTTGGATGTCAGCATCTGATTTTGGAACAGAAATATCCACAGATGGAAAAGTGATCTCCTCGTCTGCACCTTTCGCTTTGGGAAGCGAAATTCCAAATTTGGGCGCTTGGAGCTTTGGCATCTTAAATTTACTGTCTAGGCCCTCCATCTTTGCCTCAGCACCATCCAGAGTAATCTCAGCAGAAGGTACCTCTATTTGTAGGTCTGCAGCTCTCAGTTCCAAGGAAGTCTCCCCCTTTGGAATATTCACATCAGGTGCAGAGAACTTGACATCTGCTGAAATGTCCCCTGCCTTCATCTCAGGCTTGGTTACACTGACGTCCGGAAGAGCAATGTCAACCTTGGGTGCGCTGACGTCCACATCGACTTTGGGACCTTTGATTTCTGGTTTGGAGAAACCCATACTGGGCATCTTGAACTTTGGCATGTGTATTTTCATCCCTCCACCCTCGATGCTGCCTTCTGCATCAGGCACCTTAACAGAGACCTCTGCCTCTGGAATTTCCACTTTTGATTTGGGTACAGAGATGTCTGCTTCAACCTTGGGCAGCGAGACTCCCACTTGAGGAGTCTTCATTTTGGGAACCTTGACGCTTGGCATTTTGACATCAGGCATTTTGATCTTGCCCTTCTCAGCAACCTCCAACTCCACGCTAGGTGCCTTCATTTCAGCTCCGGGCAATTTCACGTCAGTCTCGAAGCCCACAGAGGGCAGGGTCACTTCCCCTTTCAGTTCTGGTTTGGAGATATCCACTTCCACAGAAGGTAAGGTGAGTTCTCCCTCTGCAGCGGCTTTCCCCTTGGGAAGTGACATTCCGAACTTGGGCATTTGGAATTTTGGCATCTTAAATTTACTGTCCGTACCCTCCAGCTTCGCTTCAACTCCACCTAGAGTGACATCTGCCGATGGTGCCTCGACGTTTAGGTCTGGAGCCTTCAGTTCCAAGGAAGCCTCTCCTTTTGGAAACTGTACGTCAGGTGCTGAAAGGCTGATGTCTGCTGAAATGTCGCCTGCTTTGATCTCAGGCTTTGTTACACTGACGTCTGGAAGATCAATGTCAACTTTGGGTGCGCTGATGTCCACATCGACTTTGGGACCTTTGATTTCTGGTTTGGAGAAACCTATGCTGGGCATCTTGAACTTTGGCATGTGCATTTTCATCCCGCCACTCTTAATGCTACCTTCTGCATCAGGCACCTTAACAGAGACCTCTGCCTCTGGAATTTCCACTTTTGATTTGGGTACAGAGATGTCTGCTTCAACCTTCGGCAGCGAGACTCCCACCTGAGGAGTCTTCAGATCAGGGACCTTCATACTTGGCATTTTGACGTCAGGCATTTTGATTTTGCCCTTCTCAGACACCTCCAACTCCACGCTAGGTACCTTCATTTCAGCTCCGGGCAATTTCTCATCAGTCTCGATCCCCACAGAGGGCAGGGTCACTTCCCCTTTCAGTTCTGGTTTGGAGATATCCACTTCCACAGAAGGTAAGGTGATTTTTCCCTCTGCAGTGGCTTTCCCTGTGGGAAGTGACATTCCAAACTTGGGCATTTGAAATTTTGGCATCTTAAATTTACTGTCGGTGCCCTCCAGCTTCACTTCAACTCCACCTACATCAATATCGGCCGATGGTGCCTCAAGCTTTAGGTCTGGAGCCTTCAGTTCCAAGGAAGCCTCCCCCTTTGGAATCTTTATGTCAGGTGCTGTGAACTTCATGTCTGCTGAAATGTCACCTGCTTTGATTTCATGCTTGGTTACACTGACGTCCGGAAGAGCAATGTCAACTTTGGGTGCGCTGACGTCCACATCGACTTTGGGACCTTTGATTTCTGGTTTGGAGAAACCCATACTGGGCATCTTGAACTTTGGCATGTGCATTTTCATTCCGCCACTCTTAATGCTACTTTCTGCATGAGGCACATTGACAGATGCGGAAGCCTCTGGATTCTCCATTGCTGCTGGGGGAAGAGAGATATCTGCTTGGACTTTTGGCAGTGAGACTCCCACCTGAGGAGTCCTCATTTTGGGGACCTTGACGCTTGGCATTTTGACATCGGGCACTTTGATTTTTCCTTTCTCAGAGACCTCCAATTCTGCACTAGGTGCCCGTATTTCAGCTCCTTGCAATTTCAAATCTGTCTCGATGCTCATAGAGGGCAATATGACTTCACCTTTCTGTTCTGGTATGGAGACATCTACTTCCACAGAAGGTAGGGTGCCCATGCCATCTACACTGGCTTTACCTTTGGGAAATGAAATTCCAAACTTGGGCATTTGGAACTTAGGCCTTTTAAATTTACTGTCCATGCCTTCCACCTTTGTCTCAACACCTCCCAAATCAACATCAACTAGTGGTGCCTCAACCTTTACATCTGGAGCCTTCAGTTCCAAGGAAGCCTCCCCCTTTGGAAACTGTACGTCAGGTGCTGTGAACTTGATATCTGCTGAAATGTCACCTGCTTTGATTTCACGCTTGGTTACACTGACGTCCGGAAGAGCAATGTCAATTTTGGGTGCGCTGATGTCCACATCGACTTTGGGACCTTTGATTTCTGGTTTGGAGAAACCCATGCTCGGCATCTTGAACTTTGGCATGTGTATTTTCATTCCGCCTCCCTCGATGCTGCCTTCTGCTTCAGGCACTTTAACAGAGACCTCTGCCACTGGAACTTCCATTTTTGCTTTGGGAACCGAGATGTCTGCTTCAGCCTTGGGCAGTGAGACTCCCACTTGAGGAGTCTTCATTTTGGGCATTTTGACATCAGGCATTTTGATTTTGCCCTTCTCAGACACCTCCAACTCCACACTAGGTGCCTTCATTTCAGCTCTGGGCAATTTCACGTCAGTCTCGATGCCCACAGAGGGCAGGGTCACTTCCCCTTTCAGTTCTGGTTTGGAAACATCCACTTCCACAGAAGGTAAGGTGATTTCTCCCTCTGCAACAGCTTTCCCCTTGGGAAGTGACATTCCGAACTTGGGCATTTGGAATTTGGGCATCTTAAATTTACTGTCTGTACCATCCAGCTTCGCTTCAACTCCACCTAGAGCGAAATCCGCTGATGGTGCCTCAACCTTTAGGTCTGGAGCCTTCAGTTCCAAGGAAGCCTCCCCCTTTGGAAACTGTACGTCAGGTCCTGTGAACTTCATGTCTGCTGAAATGTCACCTGCTTTGATCTCAGGCTTGGTTACACTGACGTCCGGAAGAGCAATGTCAACCTTGGGTGTGCTGACGTCCACATCAACTTTGGGACCTTTGATTTCTGGTTTGGAGAAACCCATGCTCGGCATCTTGAACTTTGGCATGTGTATTTTCATCCCGCCACCATCGATGCTTCCTTCTGCATCAGGCACCTTAACAGAGACCTCTTCCACTGGAACTTCCACTTTTGCTTTGGGAAGGGAGATGTCTGCTTCAACCTTTGGCAGCGAGACTCCCACTTGAGGAGTCTTCAGCTTGGGAACTTTGACGCTTGGCATTTTGACATCAGGCATCTTGATTTTGCCCTTCTCAGCGACATCCAACTCTACACTAGGTGCCTTCATTTCAGCTCCTGGCAATTTCACATCAGTCTCGATGCCCACAGAGGGCAGGGTCACGTCCCCTTTCAGTTCTGGTTTGGAAACATCCACTTCCACAGAAGGTAAGGTGATTTCTCCCTCTGCAACAGCTTTCCCCTTGGGAAGTGACATTCCAAACTTGGGCATATGGAATTTGGGCATCTTAAATTTACTGTCCGTACCGTCCAGCTTCGCTTCAACTCCACCTACAGCAATATCAGCCGGTGGTACCTCAACCTTTAGGTCTGGAGCCTTCAGTTCCAAGGAAGCTTCCCCCTTTGGAAACTGTACGTCAGGTGCTGTGAACTTCATGTCTGCTGAAATGTCACCTGCTTTGATCTCAGGCTTGGTTACACTGACGTCTGGAAGAGCAATGTCAATTTTGGGTGCGCTGATGTCCACATCGACTTTGGGACCTTTGATTTCTGGTTTGGAGAAACCCATGCTCGGCATCTTGAACTTTGGCATGTGTATTTTCATTCCGCCTCCCTCGATGCTGCCTTCTGCTTCAGGCACTTTAACAGAGACCTCTGCCTCTGGAATTTCCATTTTTGCTTTGGGAACCGAGATGTCTGCTTCAGCCTTGGGCAGTGAGACTCCCACTTGAGGAGTCTTCATTTTGGGCATTTTGACATCAGGGATTTTGATTTTGCCCTTCTCAGCGACATCCAACTCCACACTAGGTGCCTTCATTTCAGCTCCTGGCAATTTCACATCAGTCTCGATGCCCACAGAGGGCAGGGTCACGTCCCCTTTCAGTTCTGGTTTGGAAACATCCACTTCCACAGAAGGTAAGGTGATTTCTCCCTCTGCAACAGCTTTCCCCTTGGGAAGTGACATTCCGAACTTGGGCATATGGAATTTGGGCATCTTAAATTTACTGTCCGTACCGTCCAGCTTCGCTTCAACTCCACCTAGAGCGAAATCCGCTGATGGTGCCTCAACCTTTAGGTCTGGAGCCTTCAGTTCCAAGGAAGCCTCCCCCTTTGGAAACTGTACGTCAGGTGCTGTGAACTTCATGTCTGCTGAAATGTCACCTGCTTTGATCTCAGGCTTGGTTACACTGACGTCCGGAAGAGCAATGTCAACCTTGGGTGCGCTGACGTCCACATCGATTTTGGGACCTTTGATTTCTGGTTTGGAGAAACCCATACTGGGCATCTTGAACTTTGGCATGTGTATTTTCATCCCTCCACCCTCGATGCTGCCTTCTGCTTCAGGAACTTTAACTGAGACCTCTGCCTCTGGAATTTCCACTTTTGATTTGGGAACAGAGATGTCTGCTTCAACCTTGGGCAGCGAGACTCCCACTTGAGGAGTCTTCAGCTTGGGAACTTTGACGCTTGGCATTTTGACATCAGGCATTTTGATTTTGCCCTTCTCAGCAACCTCCAGCTCCACACTAGGTGCCTTCATTTCAGATCTGGGCAATTTCACGTCAGTCTCGATGCCCACAGAGGGCAGGGTCACTTCCCCTTTCAGTTCTGGTTTGGAAACATCCACTTCCACAGAAGGTAAGGTGAGTTCTCCCTCTGCAGTGGCTTTCCCCTTGGGAAGTGACATTCCGAACTTGGGCATTTGGAATTTTGGCATCTTAAATTTACTGTCTGTACCCTCCAGCTTTGCTTCAACTCCACCTAGAGTGACATCTGCCGATGGTGCCTCGATGTTTAGGTCTGGAGCCTTCAGTTCCAAGGAAGCCTCTCCTTTTGGAAACTTCACGTCAGGAGCTGAAAGGCTGATGTCTGCTGAAATGTCGCCTGCTTTGATCTCAGGCTTGGTTACACTGACATCTGGAAGATCAATGTCAACTTTGGGTGCGCTGATGTCCACATCGACTTTCGGAAATTTGATTTCTGGTTTGGAGAAACCTATGCTGGGCATCTTGAACTTTGGCATGTGCATTTTCATCCCGCCACTCTTAATGCTACCTTCTGCATCAGGCACCTTAACAGAGACCTCTGCCTCTGGAATTTCCACTTTTGCTTTGGGAACAGAGATGTCTGCTTCAACCTTCGGCAGCGAGACTCCCACTTGAGGAGTCTTGAGATCAGGGACCTTCATACTTGGCATTTTGACGTCAGGCATTTTGATTTTGCCCTTCTCAGCAACCTCCAACTCCACGCTAGGTAGCTTCATTTCAGCTCCGGGCAATTTCTCATCAGTCTCGATCCCCACAGAGGGCAGGGTCACTTCCCCTTTCAGTTCTGGTTTGGAGATATCCACTTCCACAGAAGGTAAGGTGATTTCTCCCTCTGCAGTGGCTTTCCCCTTGGGAATTGACATTCCAAACTTGGGCATTTGAAATTTTGGCATCTTAAATTTACTGTCGGTGCCCTCCAGCTTCGCTTCAACTCCACCTACATCAATATCGGCCGATGGTGCCTCAAACTTTAGGTCTGGAGCCTTCAGTTCCAAGGAAGCCTCCCCCTTTGGAATCTTTATGTCAGGTGCTGTGAACTTCATGTCTGCTGAAATGTCACCTGCTTTGATCTCAGGCTTGGTTACACTGATGTCTGGAAGAGCAATGTCAACCTTGGGTGCGCTGATGTCCACATCGACTTTGGGACCTTTGATTTCTGGTTTGGAGAAACCCATACTGGGCATCTTGAACTTTGGTATGTGTATTTTCATTCCGCCACCATCAATGCTGCCTTCTGCATCAGGCACCTTAACAGAGACCTCTGCCTCTGGAACTTCCACTTTTGCTTTGGGAAGGGAGATGTCTGCCTCAACCTTGGGCAGTGAGACTCCCACTTGAGGAGTCTTCATTTTGGGCATTTTGACATCAGGCATTTTGATTTTGCCCTTCTCAGCGACCTCCAACTCCACACTAGGTGCCTTCATTTCAGCTCCGGGCAATTTCACGTCAGTCTCGATGCCCACAGAGGGCAGGGTCACTTCCCCTTTCAGTTCTGGTTTGGAAACATCCACTTCCACAGAAGGTAAGGTGATTTCTCCCTCTGCAACAGCTTTCCCCTTGGGAAGTGACATTCCGAACTTGGGCATATGGAATTTGGGCATCTTAAATTTACTGTCCGTACCGTCCAGCTTCGCTTCAACTCCACCTAGAGCGAAATCCGCTGATGGTGCCTCAACCTTTAGGTCTGGAGCCTTCAGTTCCAAGGAAGCCTCCCCCTTTGGAAACTGTACGTCAGGTGCTGTGAACTTCATGTCTGCTGAAATGTCACCTGCTTTGATCTCAGGCTTGGTTACACTGACGCCTGGAAGAGCAATGTCAACCTTGGGTGCGCTGACGTCCACATCGACTTTGGGACCTTTGATTTCTGGTTTGGAGAAACCCATGCTCGGCATCTTGAACTTTGGCATGTGTATTTTCATCCCGCCACCCTCGATGCTTCCTTCTGCATCAGGCACCTTAACAGAGACCTCTGCTTCTGGAATTTCCACTTTTGCTTTGGGAACAGAGATGTCTCCCTCAATGTTTGGCAGCGATACTCCCACTTGAGGAGTTTTTATTTTTGGGACCTTGACACTTGGCATTTTGATTTTGCCCTTCTCAGAGACCTCCAATTCCACACTAGGTGCCTTCATTTCAGCTCCAGGCAATTTCACGTCAGTCTCGAAGCCCACAGAGGGCAGGGTCACTTCCCCTTTCAGTTCTGGTTTGGAAACATCCACTTCCACAGAAGGTAAGGTGAGTTCTCCCTCTGCAGCGGCTTTCCCCTTGGGAAGTGACATTCCAAACTTGGGCATTTGGAGTTTTGGCATCTTAAATTTACTGTCTGTACCCTCCAGCTTCGCTTCAACTCCACCTAGAGTGACATCTGCCGATGGTGCCTCGACGTTTAGGTCTGGAGCCTTCAGTTCCAAGGAAGCCTCTCCTTTTGGAAACTTCACGTCAGGTGCTGAAAGGCTGATGTCTGCTGAAATGTCGCCTGCTTTGATCTCAGGCTTGGTTACACTGACGTCCGGAAGAGCAATGTCAACCTTGGGTGCGCTGATGTCCATATCGACTTTGGGACCTTTGATTTCTGGTTTGGAGAAACCCATACTGGGCATCTTGAACTTTGGCATGTGCATTTTCATCCCGCCACTCTTAATGCTACCTTCTGCATCAGGCACCTTAACAGAGACCTCTGCCTCTGGAATTTCCACTTTTGATTTGGGAACAGAGATGTCTGCTTCAACCTTCGGCAGCGAGACTCCCACCTGAGGAGTCTTCAGATCAGGGACCTTCATACTTGGCATTTTGACGTCAGGCATTTTGATTTTGCCCTTCTCAGACACCTCCAACTCCACGCTAGGTAGCTTCATTTCAGCTCCGGGCAATTTCTCATCAGTCTCGATGCCCACAGAGGGCAGGGTCACTTCCCCTTTCAGTTCTGGTTTGGAGATATCCACTTCCACAGAAGGTAAGGTGATTTCTCCCTCTGCAGTGGCTTTCCCCTTGGGAATTGACATTCCAAACTTGGGCATTTGAAATTTTGGCATCTTAAATTTACTGTCGGTGCCCTCCAGCTTCGCTTCAACTCCACCTACATCAATATCGGCAGATGGTGCCTCAAACGTTAGGTCTGGAGCCTTCAGTTCCAAGGAAGCCTCCCCCTTTGGAATCTTTATGTCAGGTGCTGTGAACTTCATGTCTGCTGAAATGTCACCTGCTTTGATGTCAGGCTTGGTTACACTGACGTCCGGAAGAGCAATGTCAACCTTGGGTGCGCTGACGTCCACATCGACTTGGGGACCTTTGATTTCTGGTTTGGAGAAACCCATACTGGGCATCTTGAACTTTGGCATGTGTATTTTCATTCCGCCACCATCAATGCTGCCTTCTGCATCAGGCACCTTAACAGAGACCTCTGCCTCTGGAACTTCCACTTTTGCTTTGGGAAGGGAGATGTCTGCCTCAACCTTGGGCAGTGAGATTCCCACTTGAGGAGTCTTCATTTTGGGCATTTTGACATCAGGCATTTTGATTTTGCCCTTCTCAGCGACCTCCAACTCCACACTAGGTGCCTTCATTTCAGCTCCGGGCAATTTCACGTCAGTCTCGATGCCCACAGAGGGCAGGGTCACTTCCCCTTTCAGTTCTGGTTTGGAAACATCCACTTCCACAGAAGGTAAGGTGATTTCTCCCTCTGCAACAGCTTTCCCCTTGGGAAGTGACATTCCAAACTTGGGCATCTTAAATTTACTGTCCATACCGTCCAGCTTCGCTTCAACTCCACCTAGAGCGAAATCCGCTGATGGTGCCTCAACCTTTAGGTCTGGAGCCTTCAGTTCCAAGGAAGTCTCTCCTTTTGGAAACTTCATGTCAGGTGCTGAAAGGCTGATGTCTGCTGAAATGTCACCTGCTTTGATTTCAGGCTTGGTTATACTGACATCAGGAAGAGCAATGTCAACCTTGGGGACGCTGACGTCCACATCGACTTTGGGACCTTTGATTTCTGGTTTGGAGAAGCCCATGCTCGGCATCTTGAACTTTGGCATGTGTATTTTCATCCCGCCACCCTCAATGCTTCCTTCTGCATCAGGCACCTTAACAGAGACCTCTGCCTCTGGAACTTCCACTTTTGCTTTGGGAAGGGAGATGTCTGCTTCAACCTTCGGCAGCGAGACTCCCACTTGAGGAGTCTTCATTTTGGGAACCTTGACGCTTGGCATTTTGACATCAGGCATTTTGATTTTGCCCTTCTCAGCAACCTCCAACTCCACACTTGGAGCCTTCATTTCAGCTCTGGGCAATTTCACATCAGTCTCGATGCCCACAGAGGGCAGGGTCACTTCCCCTTTCAGTTCTGGTTTGGAAACATCCACTTCCATAGAAGGTAAGGTAATTTCTCCCTCTGCAGCGGCTTTCCCCTTGGAAAGTGACATTCCAAACTTGGGCATTTGGAGTTTTGGCATCTTAAATTTACTGTCCGTACCCTCCAGCTTTGCTTCAACTCCACCTAGAGCGAAATCCGATGATGGTGCCTCAACCTTTAGGTCTGGAGCCTTCAGTTCCAAGGAAGCCTCCCCCTTTGGAAACTGTACGTCAGGTGCTGTGAACTTCATGTCTGCTGAAATGACACCTGCTTTGATCTCAGGATTGGTTACACTGACGTCCGGAAGAGCAATGTCAACCTTGGGTGCGCTGATGTCCATATCGACTTTGGGACCTTTGATTTCTGGTTTGGAGAAACCCATACTGGGCATCTTGAACTTTGGCATGTGTATTTTCATCCCTCCACCCTCCATGCTGCCTTCTGCATCAGGCACTTTAACAGAGACCTCTGCCTCTGGAATTTCCACTTTTGATTTGGGAACAGAGATGTCTGCTTCAACCTTGGGCAGCGAGACTCCCACTTGAGGAGTCTTCATTTTGGGAACCGTGACGCTTGGCATTTTGACATCAGGCATTTTGATTTTGCCCTTCTCAGCAACCTCCAACTCCACACTTGGAGCCTTCATTTCAGCTCTGGGCAATTTCACGTCAGTCTCGATGCCCACAGAGGGCAGGGTCACTTCCCCTTTCAGTTCTGGTTTGGAAACATCCACTTCCATAGAAGGTAAGGTAATTTCTCCCTCTGCAGCGGCTTTCCCCTTGGGAAGTGACATTCCGAACTTGGGCATATGGAGTTTTGGCATCTTAAATTTACTGTCCGTACCGTCCAGCTTCGCTTCAACTCCACCTAGAGCGAAATCCGCTGATGGTGTCTCAACCTTTAGGTCTGGAGCCTTCAGTTCCAAGGAAGCCTCCCCCTTTGGAAACTGTACGTCAGGTGCTGTGAACTTCATGTCTGCTGAAATGTCACCTGCTTTGATCTCAGGCTTGGTTACACTGACGTCTGGAAGAGCAATGTCAACCTTGGGTGCGCTGATGTCCATATCGACTTTGGGACCTTTGATTTCTGGTTTGGGGAAACCCATACTGGGCATCTTGAACTTTGGCATGTGTATTTTCATCCCGCCACCCTCCATGCTTCCTTCTGCATCAGGCACCTTAACAGAGACCTCTGCTTCTGGAATTTCTACTTTTGCTTTGGGAACAGAGATGTCTGCTTCAACCTTGGGCAGTGAGACTCCCACTTGAGGAGTCTTCATTTTGGGAACCTTGACGCTTGGCATTTTGACATCAGGCATTTTGATTTTGCCCATCTCAGCAACCTCCAACTCCACACTAGGTGGCTTCATTTCAGCTCTGGGCAATTTCACGTCAGTCTCGATGCCCACAGAGGGCAGGGTCACTTCGCTTTTCAGTTCTGGTTTGGAAACATCCACTTCCATAGAAGGTAAGGTAATTTCTCCCTCTGCAGCGGCTTTCCCCTTGGGAAGTGACATTCCAAACTTGGGCATTTGGAGTTTTGGCATCTTAAATTTACTGTCCGTACCCTCCAGCTTCGCTTCAACTCCACCTAGAGTGACACCTGCCGATGGTGCCTCAACGTTTAGGTCTGGAGCCTTCAGTTCCAAGGAAGCTTCTCCCTTTGGAATCTTTATGTCAGGTGCTGTGAACTTCATGTCTGCTGAAATGACACCTGCTTTGATCTCAGGCTTGGTTACACTGACGTCTGGAAGATCAATGTCAACTTTGGGTGTGCTGATGTCCATATCGACTTTGGGACCTTTGATTTCTGGTTTGGAGAAACCCATACTGGGCATCTTGAACTTTGGCATGTGTATTTTCAGCCCGCCACCATCAATGCTACCTTCTGCATCAGGCACCTTAACAGAGACCTCTGCTTCTGGAATTTCCACTTTTGCTTTGGGAACAGATATGTCTCCCTCAACCTTTGGCAGCGAGACTCCCACTTGAGGAGTCTTTATTTTTGGAACCTTGACGCTTGGCATTTTGACATCAGGTATTTTGATTTTGCCCTTCTCAGCGACCTCCAACTCCACGCTAGGTACCTTCATTTCAGCTCCGGGCAATTTCACATCAGTCTCGATGCCCACAGAGGGCAGGGTCACTTCCCCTTTCAGTTCTGGTTTGGAAACATCCACTTCCACAGAAGGTAAGGTGATATCTCCCTCTGCAGTGGCTTTCCCCTTGGGAAGTGACATTCCAAACTTGGGCATTTGGAGTTTTGGCATTTTAAATTTACTGTCGGTGCCCTCCAGCTTCGCTTCAACTCCACCTACATCAATATCAGCCGATGGTGCCTCAAGCTTTAGGTCTGGAGCCTTCAGTTCCAAGGAAGCCTCCCCCTTTGGAAACTGTACGTCAGGTGCTGTGAACTTCATGTCTGCTGAAATGTCACCTGCTTTGATCTCAGGCTTGGTTACACTGACGTCTGGAAGAGCAATGTCAACCTTGGGTGCGCTGACGTCCACATCGACTTTGGGACCTTTGATTTCTGGTTTGGAGAAGCCCATACTGGGCATCTTGAACTTTGGCATGTGTATTTTCATTCCGCCACCCTCGATGCTTCCTTCTGCATCAGGCACTTTAACAGAGACCTCTGCCTCTGGAATTTCCATTTTTGCTTTGGGAAGGGAGATGTCTGCTTCAACCTTGGGCAGTGAGACTCCCACTTGAGGAGTCTTCATTTTGGGCATTTTGACATCAGGCATTTTGATTTTGCCCTTCTCAGACACCTCCAACTCCACACTAGGTGCCTTCATTTCAGCTCTGGGCAATTTCACGTCAGTCTCGATGCCCACAGAGGGCAGGGTCACTTCCCCTTTCAGTTCTGGTTTGGAAACATCCACTTCCACAGAAGGTAAGGTGATTTCTCCCTCTGCAGTGGCTTTCCCCTTGGGAAGTGACATTCCGAACTTGGGCATATGGAATTTGGGCATCTTAAATTTACTGTCCGTACCGTCCAGCTTCGCTTCAACTCCACCTAGAGCGAAATCCGCTGATGGTGCCTCAACGTTTAGGTCTGGAGCCTTCAGTTCCAAGGAAGCCTCCCCCTTTGGAAACTGTACGTCAGGTGCTGTGAACTTCATGTCTGCTGAAATGTCACCTGCTTTGATCTCAGGCTTGGTTACACTGACGTCCGGAAGAGCAATGTCAATCTTGGGTGCGCTGATGTCCACATCGACTTTGGGACCTTTGATTTCTGGTTTGGAGAAACCCATGCTGGGCATCTTGAACTTTGGCATGTGCATTTTCATCCCGCCACCATCAATGCTTCCTTCTGCATCAGGCACCTTAACAGAGATCTCTGCCTCTGGAACTTCTACTTTTGCTTTGGGAAGGGAGATGTCTGCTTCAACCTTTGGCAGCGAGACTCCCACTTGAGGAGTCTTCATTTTGGGAACTTTGACGCTTGGCATTTTGACATCAGGCATTTTGATTTTGCCCTTCTCAGCAACCTCCAACTCCACACTAGGTGCCTTCATTTCAGCTCCGGGCAATTTCACGTCAGTCTCGATGCCCACAGAGGGCAGGGTCACTTCCCCTTTCAGTTCTGGTTTGGAGATATCCACTTCCACAGAAGGTAAGGTGATTTCTCCCTCTGCAGCGGCTTTCCCCTTGGAAAGCGACGTTGCAAACTTGGGCATATGGAATTTTGGCATCTTAAATTTACTGTCGGTGCCCTCCAGCTTCGCTTCAATGCCACCTACATCAATATCGGCCGATGGTGCCTCAAGCTTTAGGTCTGGAGCCTTCAGTTCCAAGGAAGCTTCCCTCTTTGGAATCTTTATATCAGGTCCTGTGAACTTCATGTCTGCTGAAATGTCACCTGCTTTGATCTCAGGCTTGGTTACACTGACGTCCGGAAGAGCAATGTCAACCTTGGGTGCGCTGACGTCCACATCGACTTTGGGACCTTTGATTTCTGGTTTGGAGAAACCCATGCTCGGCATCTTGAACTTTGGCATGTGTATTTTCATCCCGCCACCCTCGATGCTTCCTTCTGCATCAGGCACTTTAACAGAGATCTCTGCCTCTGGAACTTCCACTTTACCTTTGGGAAGGGAGATGTCTGCTTCAACCTTTGGCAGTGAGACTCCCACTTGAGGAGTCTTCATTTTGGGAACCTTGACGCTTGGCATTTTGACATCAGGCATTTTGATTTTGCCCTTCTCAGCAATCTCCAACTCCACACTAGGTGCCTTCATTTCAGCTCCGGGCAATTTCACGTCAGTCTCGATGCCCACAGAGGGCAGGGTCACTTCCCCTTTCAGTTCTGGTTTGGAAACATCCACTTCCACAGAAGGTAAGGTGATTTCTCCCTCTGCAGTGGCTTTCCCCTTGGGAAGTGACATTCCAAACTTGGGCATTTGGAATTTTGGCATCTTAAATTTACTGTCCGTACCCTCCAGCTTTGCTTCAACTCTGCCTAGAGTGACATCCGCCGATGGTGCCTCAACCTTTAGGTCTGGAGCCTTCAGTTCCAAGGAAGCCTCCCCCTTTGGAAACTGTACGTCAGGTGCTGTGAACTTCATGTCTGCTGAAATGTCACCTGCTTTGATCTCAGGCTTGGTTACACTGAAGTCTGGAAGAGCAATGTCAACCTTGGGTGCACTGATGTCCATATCGACTTTGGGACCTTTGATTTCTGGTTTGGAGAAACCCATACTGGGCATCTTGAACTTTGGCATGTGTATTTTCATCCCTCCACCCTCCATGCTTCCTTCTGCATCAGGGACCTTAACAGAGACCTCTGCCTCTGGAACTTCCACTTTTGCTTTGGGAACAGAGATGTCTGCTTCAACCTTGGGCAGTGAGACTCCCACTTGAGGAGGTTTTATTTTTGGGACCTTGACGCTTGGCATTTTGACATCAGGTGTTTTGATTTTGGCCTTCTCAGAGACATCCAACTCCACGCTAGGTACCTTCATTTCAGCTCCGGGCAATTTCACGTCAGTCTCGATGCCCACAGAGGGCAGGGTCACTTCCCCTTTCAGTTCTGGTTTGGAGATATCCACTTCCACAGAAGGTAAGGTGATTTCTCCCTCTCCAGCGAGTTTCTCCTTGGGAAGTGACATTCCAAACTTGGGCATTTGGAGTTTTGGCATCGTAAATTTACTGTCGGTGCCCTCCAGATTAGCTTCAACTCCACCTACAGCAATATCAGCCGATTGTGCCTCAACCTTTAAGTCTGGAGCCTTCAGTTCTGTTCCAAATTTGGGCATTTGGAATTTTGGCATTTTAAACGTAGTGTCCATGCCCTCTTTCTTAATCTCAGCAGCACCCAGAGACATATCAGTTGATGGTGTCTCTAGTTGTATGTGTGGAGTTTTAAGTTCCAAAGAAGCTTTGGCTGTCGGCATACGTATGTCAGTTGTTGCTATCATGACGTTTGAATCTTCTTCATTTTGATTAATTACTCCTTGGATGCCATCCGTGTCTTTTTTTCCTTTTTCTGTTTGTTCATTGTCCATTTGTAATTTTGTATACATTTTTTCTGTAGATCCCTTTTGCTTCTTTTTTCGTTGTTTTGGTGGTGTTAACGGTTTTATTTGTACATCTTGTATTTCACCTGTTTGCAATATAGGTTTTGTTATCTGTGTTGTTATCACTGTCGTTTCTGATTTTTTTGTGATGGCTTTGGATTTTGATTTCTTTTCTTTCGTTTTTTTAATTGTTAATTCAACTTCAGGGTATTTACCTGTATGGTATGGCGGTTCAAATTTTGTTTCCTTAGCATCTTTTCTGGGTTCCTGTATTTCCTCCAGTTTTTTCTCTTTAGCCCGTGAAGTAGAATATTGCACTGTTATTAATTCTGGGATTTCCTGCGCAGTATCATTTTCATAGTCTGTGAGAGGTTTGACTTCGTATTTTGTCCTCTCCTCTGGTTCTTGTTTAGTTCTGTGCATCTTGAATCCAATACTCGGGAATCTTAGTTTCTTTTGACTTCCTCTTTTAACTTTTGCATGAATTTCCTCTGGCTGAAATTGTGATTCTGTGTCTGTGCTTGTTGGGGATATATCGGGAATCGCATGTTCGTATGCGTCTGACGTGCTACGAGATCTCCTTTGCCCCAGTATCTTTTTACCTTTTAATGACTGGAATTTTGGCCAGGAAAGTCTGTCCTTCTTGGATCTTTTTGGTCTTCCAACTCTTTGTTTTACAATTAAGTCTGCTTTATCTTCTTCTGTGAATGTCTTTTCTGATGTTTCCAGTGCTTCCTTCCCCTGAGAAATAGAATTTCCAAAATAAATGGTTGTAGTACTTATTACGTATGTATTTAATCCCCACCCATTGCATCTTCGAAATTGTTGAAAGCAATGTACATCAGAATGTTTAAATGAATAAATAGCAACAAGAAACCCCAAAACGTTAAAACATACTAAATTAACAGAGAGACTTTGGCTGTGTACAATTACCAGCTTAAAACACAGTGGGATAATTTCCCTCTGCTTCATTTCAAATCACATTTGGACACCATTGGACACATCAGCATGGTTGGGTGTATTTCCCTTTAATAATGATAATAATTTTTATTAAAGCTTTTTCATAATAAAGGTAAAAGATAAAGGGACCCCTGACCATTAGGGCCAGTCGCGACCGACTCTGGAGTTGCGGCGCTCATCTCACGTTATTGGCCGAGGGAGCCGGCATACAGCTTCCGGGTCATGTGGCCAGCATGACTAAGCCGCTTCTGGTGAACCAGAGCAGCGCACAGAAATGCCGTTTACCTTCCCGCCAGAGCAGTTCCTATTTATCTACTTGCACTTTCGACGTGCTTTCGAACTGCAAGGTTGGCAGGAGCTGGGACCAAGCAACGGAAGCTCACCCCATCGCAGGGATTCGAACCACGACCTTCTGATCGGCGAGTCCTAGGCTCTGTGGTTTAACCCACCACGCCACACGCGTCCCTTTTTTTTCATAATACAATGAGATAAAAGGTTGGATGTTTTTCCAAGTCTCCTATTGCCTGCCCACATCAGTGAGTGGAGAGGGGGCATGGATGTCATCATATGGCTTACATTTTCAAATCAGACTGAAGCTGGTTAGGGAGAAAACACATCAAAATGCAGTATTTCTCAGGGAACTACAGGACAGATGTGACTTGTAGCCAACGTTGTGCATGCACGGCTTCACAAACCAGTGCTGGGAGGTCGCTGGAAGCAGAGCAAACAGGAGTGTGCACGAGTCTCCAAAACAACTGATTCACATTCCATAAAAGCCTCATGCTTCTGGGAATGTAAAAAGGTAAAGGGACCCCTGACCATTAGGTCCGTCTAGCAATTCAAGGTGACAAACACTTGCTGAAAAATATCATGTAGATAATACAACTTACTCAATTTTGCAGTCTTTTCCCATTCCCCAGTGATGTACCCCTCCTGAAACCTAGATGCAATGTTCCTAGCCACTACGACACAGTGTGAAGCTGTTAATAAGAGAAGGTGTACTCCCTTGTGAAAATTAATTGAAACAAAGCATGTTTTCTATCTTACTCGTAATCCTGTACTCAAAACAAACACGAAAAATGAGTTGGTCATAATGGTGTCGGAAGCCTACAGCCAATAGAAGGAATAATGTGCTCGCCACAATATACTGAGGTTCTACGAAAGAGAGTTATTGCAGAGCTGGGGAAAAACGTATCCTGATGGTACTGGGATATTGCAGCAGGACCTAGCCCCCTGTCACACATCGGAAGTGGTGAAGAAATTAATGAGAGAGCAGCAAATACAGGTACTTGATTGGCCAGGGAATTCCCCGGACGTAAATCCCATTGAGACCTTGTGGGCTATATGCAAAAGTCGCCTCCATGCTGTAGACTGTACAACTATGGAGAAGATCATTCAGGCGCTGATTCAAGTGTGGTACAGGGATCCGAAAATCAACAGTGACTGTTTGAAACTAGTAGACTCCATGCCAAACCGTGTTCAAATGCTGCTTAAAAATAGTGGAGGTCATATCCGTTACTAATGTGAGTTTTCTACATGTATATGTGAGTTTTCTACAATAAACTACATTGTTTGTTTCAATTAATTTGAAACAAGGGTGTATAATAAGCCTGCCCTGTGTAAGAGGACCTTGGTCTTGCATCCTCGCATCTCACAACTGGAGTGCGCATTGTGTTCCTTAGGTCACCACAACCTATATTTATAGGAGACCTGCTCTGCTCCAGAGGAAGAACTGAGGGGGGAAGAGACTTTCTGCAGGCAATGGCTTTTCCACCTGCCTTGTCGCAACCTCCATCCCCAAGAGCCTTTCCCAGACCATGACTGTGAGAATAGCAAAAGCAGCTGGGAAGAGAGGAGTTCAGGGATAGTTTTTAAAAACTGAGTTGTGTGTCCTTGTTTCTCAGTTTGACCCTTTTACATGGTTTTGTGCGTTTGCTGTTATTTTATGCATTTGCTGTTACTTTATTGATTATAGATTAGTAATTCTTTCTTGGAATTGATAAGTGTAAACCGTTAAATTATTATCTGCTGATGTTTAATTTTACCGTTTACTATTGGATTATTGAATAGTGCTTTATCTGATATAAATTTCTTATTTTAAAGTTATTGTGACTTTTTATGTACTATAGAATCTGATTGTTACTATTAATGTTTGATGTTTTATTATTATTTATTCGTGTGTTGGAAGCCGCCCAGAGTGCCTGAGGCAACCTGGGGTGGGGTATAAATAAAAATATTACCATTATATATTATTATATATATAGGCCATCTGCATATTCTCTTCGTCTTGCGAAGCACGGCTATTAGCGGCTTAGCGGCTATTAGCAGCTTAGTGGCTATTAACGGCTTAGCGGCTTTTAACGGCTTAGCGGCTATTAATGGCTTAGCGGCTTAGCGGCTATTAACGGCTTAGCGGTTATTAACGGCTTAGCGGCTTTAAGAAAAAGGAAACAAACTCGCAAGAACTTTGTCTTGCGAAGCAAGCCCATAGGGAAATTTGTCTTGTGGAACGACTCAAAAAACGGAAAACTCTTTCGTCTAGCGAGTTTTTCGTCTTGCGAGGCATTCGTCTTGCGGGGCACCACTGTATTCCTTTCTGTCACGAATGTGTCCTTGAACTGTGGAGAATGGATAAAAATGTAACAAAACAACAACACCACAAATTGGCTTAAAAGTATAAAACCAAATTTACTAGAATAATAGCTAGAATAGTTAGACTTGTAACCATTCAAACAACAAACATACTAAGGTGCCATGTGCAAGACAAAGCCTGGGGATACTGTGAACATGGAGTGGATAAATGTACAACTCTATTTTAACAAATTACATGTGCAGTATACGTTATACAGACTGTATTTTGAAACTTTTTTATATTCTTCAGTGTGCTACCCTTGCCGTTGTGGCGGCACGGGGTTGCCATTCTATGATTGGACTTGTGTTACTTGTTGAACGGTTCATTTATCCAGTCTGTATAACGTTTACGTTGTTAAGACAGAATTGTACATTTATCCACTCCGCGTTTACAGTTACTCCAGGCTTTGTCTTGGCACCTTAGTATGTTTGTTGTTTGAATGGTTACAAGTCTATCTCTAGTCTAGCTATTATTCTAGTAAATTTGGTTTTATACTTATAAGCCAGTTTGTGGTGTTGTTGTTTTGTTGTATTATTATTCCTGTCACCACATTTGATACTTTGGATAAAAATGTGGCCTGCTATACAAAGAGCCATGTTCCTCATCAAAGTATGTCTATACCGGCCCCACTTTTACCTCAGGCCCTGTCTACTGCTGGCCTGTCAGGTCCCTCAGGAAGTTGTCGATGAAGGAAAGTTGTCCTTGGGCTTAAAAATACCCCCTTTATGTATCTGTTTTATTTATAAAAGTATTTACATGCTACCCTCCCATGAAACATCAGGTCAGTGTACAGCAATATAAGCACATTTAAAAAGTAGTAATCCTCACCCCAAAAAAACATTTAAATGACTGGCTGCTCAAGAATTAAAAAGTCTTCAAGACATTAACCAGGCCTTTGGTTCATTTGACTGACACCCTATGCCCTTTTAAAATGTGTTTTTTTATGTGTGTGGGGGATATTGGGATGTTTTTATTTTTACAATTTATTTTGTGGTTTTATATCTTGATTTCATTCTGCGAACCGCCCTGAGGACCACCCCCTCCCCCAGGTATAGGACGGTATAAAATTCAATAAATAAATTATAATAAAAAGACGCCCGACAACCCAATGTGACACACACACACACACACACACACACACACACACAGAGAGAGAGAGAGAGAGAGATTGCACCCTATTCTGAGAGGCCTTCTGCATTCTTACAGAAACTGAAGAACACACACAAAAAGGGCTTCAATAATTCAATGTCTCAAAGGCCGCATCCCCTCAAATTTCACTTCCACTAAAAAAAAACACCCTGAAGGTTGGATCCAGAGACAGATGAGTGGGTGTTAGTTTGCATGATGGGGGTTTCTTGGCTCACTGTTGGAGAAATGTGTGGTGCAGCAATAGAGTGGAGAGGCGCTGCAGTGGGGTTGAAAAAATTGTGAAAATTTGACAGGGCTACCTTGGTCTAGCAGAAATGCCTTTCTGTTTGCCCAATATATCGCCAGATCTAGACCACTGTCCTAAAATTACACGAGTCAAGTTAATACCTCCCCCAAGATCCATGCCTTGATCTGAAGTGTAATTTTACAGCTGTGCATTACCTGACTCGTTTTTTCTTTTTTGGATTGCGTTGCAAAATGCATTGTTTCAAGATCTTCCTTCCTGGCGAGCTTTCTTTTGAGGTTGAACTGTACTTTGTACGGCTCGGAATACTGCAGAATCTTGAGTGCATCTTCATATTTGATATTATCGAAAAAGATCGTGGCACTTAGAAGCTGGTCACCTGTGAAAAGAGGCAGCAGAAACTAATTGGGTGTCAAAAGATCGGGCTCATTAATTAGATGCCTTGTTTATGCAAAGACATCTATCAACAACAGCAAACACTCCACCCACCCACCCACGTGGGCCATAGCTGTCAACTTTTCTCTTTTCTTGCAAGGAATCCTATTCAGAATAAGGGAATTTCCCTTAAAAAAAGGGAGATGTTGACAGCTATGATGTGGCCATTTCTAAATCCGTTGAAAAGGAGCCTGCTGTACCATTAAAAAATGCATATTCTACTGTCTTGATTCAACAACCTGCTCATGAAAATATTTACACAGAATATCTCCCAGAAATAAATGCTAGTATTGACATCTTGCATAGAATTTCCAGTTACAGTAATTCTGCATGGACACCGGAGCTCTCCTTGCTGCAAGAAATCAGGTCATATGATGAAAATAACAAGCATCCCAAACTTGTGCATGCAGAATTGTGGCCAAGCTGGTTTTCAGAGAGATCTTCAGATAATCCTGCAGCGAAGGCACTTTATGCATGCATTCACAAAACCAGGTTGCAAGTGACCATCAAACGGGTTTTTGTCTCGTGTGTGTGAGGATCACCCTGGAGTACAAAACTTCTGTATCTGATCATTTGAATTGTCCCTTAGCTTGTGTGAGCATTCATGAGCAGGATTTTATTTGTACAGTTGTTTTTTTACAGATTCTAAGCCCTCCAGCTACAGCTGGCTATCCGTCAAGATAATTTTAGATCACAGCCAATTGACTAAGACTGCAGTCCTATACCAGTTTGCCTGGGAGTAAGGCCTATTAAATTCAATAAGGCTTACTTCTAAGTAGACATTTATAGGATTGCACTGTAAGTAGGTAAATAAGCTCTTCTACTGTTATTTGTTCAGCCATTTGTTTAAAAAAGAGAAAGCCCACTGTCTCCTCCTCTATAGATTGTCCAATGTGCTTTTTAAAAAAAAGTTTGCATAAATTTGACCAACATTTTAATTAACTTTTTAATTAGGTTAATAATAATAATAATAATAATAATAATAATAATAATAATTTATACCCCGCCCATCTGGCCGGGTTTCACTTTCATAGCTAATTTTACTAAAATAAATGTGACATAAGACTTTACTGTACCTTCTCTCAGACTGAATAACTTTGATGCTGGGGACTCTTTGAGCACTTGCTTCACAAATAATCCTTCGGTTCCTCCACCAGCCACACTAAATCCACTTGCACCAGATTCGACTTCTGTTTGTAAGGTAACCTCCATAGATTCCTAGTCGGACCAAAAAGTACATTATCAAAACTCATTTCTAATACTGTATGTTGAAGACTTCAAGCCATTCCTGTCATAACATGTAAACATCAGCTGAAGGGTGGTTGCATCGAAGGCGCACTTCTGCGCATTGTGTAGATTTACAAAAGCTTCTAGAATGTTCTAGCCCCTGAAAGGCTAAAAAGTTTCCTTATCCAGGTTTTAAACCAAAACAGAACACTAACTGCGCCTCAAGTCAGTAGTCTCTCATCCAGAGACAGTAGCACAACTATTGCAATGCTTTGAATATTATTAAATCCGGCTCCTTTTGAAAAAACGAATGTTCACTTAGGTGTACAACGGGTATATTCAATATCATTCTTCGCAGCTCCAGCCACCTGCATATCCTGTTTCGTTTCACAGGTGTGGCTGCTCTACAGCAAATTAATTGAACCCCAAGGTAACTTGGGTAAACAGTTTGATTGATTGTGAAAAATCTACGTGGAGATCTTCCCACACAATTTGGTTTCAGCGTGACATTATACTGAATAGTCGAAACCCTTGGCATCCAGAAAACAGCAAACTACACTGACAACTGTGGAACTGCTGGGCTTATTTGCACATACTCAGAGTCAACATAAAGGTATTCCAGGTAGAGTGTTTTCCAGTTTCAGATGACTTCCAAGGGGGAAAGTGGCCATATCTCTTCCCATCCCATTGCAAGCAACACCAAAATAAACTATGCAGAAAAGAAAACATTGAAGAATAAATAATGCAAATATTGGTTGCAGAATCCATCATTGCTTGGATGTCCTGGACATAGATATTTAATTATTATTCTTAGCATGGAGTACAACAGAGCCCTGGATATGTATATGTAGAATCTTCAGCGCTGTGACAAGTGAGAATCTGTGGGTGGGGACTTTGGTCTATCACAAGCTCCCTTGAAAGACTGGGGAAACATTTCAGAAAGCCTATAGGTTGGTTCACACAGGCAGTGAGGCTTGAATGCATATCTCAGGCACACACCCACATGCGCCCACACCATGTGTAGACCGAGTTGTGTGAGTGCGTACCTATCTGCAGGGATCTGTACATGCATATTTTCCAAACATACAACTTACACACACCCAAGACTTGTATGGACTGGCCCTCTGTGGCTTCGCAAACTGGAACCAGTTTGGGAAGTATTCTTTGGCAAGTAACAGTTAACGCTTGTATTTGTAAATCTGTGGTTGCATTCCCTTCCAGGGACAGGTATCAGGTATCAATGAGAAGATCATTCAGTTTGAAGAGCTCCAAAACAATGCTCTTCTGTACAGAAGGGCGTACCTGGTGTCTATCAGACACCTTAAGCTCACCTGTGAATCACTCATTTTGATAGAAGAATCCCGTCTTTGTCTGTTCTCTATATCTTGCTGAAGCTGCAAACACAGGTGTAATTTTTAAGTTAGCTAAAATGGATTTGCACAGATCATGCCAAACTTCTCACACATCTGTCATTCTGTAGTCTCACTAGCTATTTTTCTGTGGTGGGAGTGGCACTGCAGTTAACAATAGCTGGACAATTCATTTCAAGGGTTCTGAAATATGAGATAATCAGTTATCTGCACACAATTATCACCTCTCTTCAGACTTCAAAGGTATATATGTATGTGTGTGTACACACCCACACACAGGGACCAGGAAAAAACCTATTTATTCACATTTATATACTGCATTTCATTCAAGGATCATAGGGCGGTTTACAGTATAAGAACACAAAAATACATAACATAATAGCACAGAAAACAGTAAGTTTAGTTTAAAAGGCCCTACATTGTTTAATTAGCCAAAGATTTGGGTGGGTGAAGAGGCACGTGGTGCCTAAAGATATGCAATGAAGGTGTAATTAAGCAGTATATGAATTGTCCAAAATAAATAGTACATAAAATGCAAATAAACTATAGGGCCATTTTGTCACCAGGCAAATACACTTTTATTTGCTCAGATGTTCCAGCTGGCCAGATATGCTTAGTTTCAATGGTTTTATCTAGGGCAGGGCCAAAGTACTCAGCCAAGTATTCGGCCAAGTGAGGGATGGCTTATCTTTATAATCATGGCAATTATAAAGCACCACCACTCTTTCCTTGCAGGGCTTAGCTGCCTTAATGGTCCATTGGTTTTCCCTCTAAAATTTGGGACAACACTATGTCATTATGTAGTGTCTTGCATGGGGCATTCTTTGGGGAAAGAACAGGTGGTTCTCCCCATAGCCAACAGATGCCAGTTTTGCCTTTAACTTCAAAGGGCTAAGGAAGCCATTGTCTCGAAGGTCCAAAAGAACTGAGAATTTGACACTAGCGAAACAGTGAAAGACAAAATCCCATTGTGTCATGTCTTGCCTTTTTGTTAAAATATTCATCTTCTATGCAATACTCATAAACAGGAGAGGATCCTTGTGGTCTTGGTCGTATGTTTTCAGTTGTCACTTCGTCGACCTGTAGGAGTGGAACAACAACAGAATTTAGTATTGAATTGTAGAGTTGGAAAGGAACCCAATGCAGGAATCTCAACTGAAGCATCCATGACAGATGGCCATCCAACCTCTGCTAAAACCCCCCCAATGAAGGGAGGCAGTCTCAAGGGAGCCCCTTCCACCATCGACAGGTACCCCCTATTCAATATTACTTGATGAACAATGGACACTGCCAGTTTGAAGAGTTTAAATCAGAGCCAAGGATCTGGTGCATGGTAGGTTTTTGTCTAGCCTGCATTCCTTCCTTCCCAGTCTCGGTTTTTCCTCCTAGCCTCTACCCCCAAGGCCACTCTATTGTTCCTCTGACAGCCCACTGTGTTTCTGCAATGGGTGCTGAGGAATACGAGCCTCTTTCTTAGTGCCCAGCACAGAAGCCAGACATTTCCAGAGAAGAGGTGGCAAAAGAGAGAGCTTAAGGTATCCCTGCCCACTTTTGGCTGCAGCTCTGTCCACCCTTAGCTCTCTCCCTCCCCCGCATTTGCAACCTCCCCCCACTTTTCCTGATGGAATGTGGCCACTGGCTTAAAAAATGTTCCCCATCCCTAATTTAAGCAGAGGAAGCAGCAGAAGAAGGGAATCCTTTGAATTCATTGCATCACCTTTCCCCCAGCGAAATGTGACAAAACTAAAAAAAGAGTTAGATGTGTATCTGTAAAGGAGTGGCAGTAAAACCAGGATCAAAGGTGGTATGCCTGTGAATGACATTTCCTGGGGGCAAACAGTGGGAGAGGCCATATGCCTCCATACCAGGGCTGTGAGTTTTTTAAGAGTCATTTGCTCGGCCACTGACATAACGGTGGATTTTTCAGCTGATCCAGCAGGACTCTTCGGACATACCTAACTTCTTTTTTCCACAGCCAAAATTTTCAAATTGACTATGCAAACCATTATTTATTACATATAACTGGGGCTGCCGCCTCTGTTTGCCAACCCCACCTACTCACCAATCCCTTTGCCAACCCCCTACTTTTTTCATACCACTCCTCCTTTACAACTGACAAAAAACCTTTTATTTTACACCTCATCCAACCCTTTGTCTATCCCTTCACAGCTCAACCCAAGCCCCTCACACTTTTAAGCAGGTGCTGTATAATGCAGCACAGGTAAGATCCCATCAGCCATCTTCATTTGCCCAGAGGCAAATATGCGCCACGGGCTTTAGCCCTGAGTATTTTTAAGTACAAAAAGGGACGCGGGTGGCACTGTGGGTTAAACCACAGAGCCTAGGACTTGCCGATCAGAAGGTCAGCAGTTCAAATCCCCACGACAGGGTGAGCTCCTGTTGCTCGGTCCCTGCTCCTGCCAACCTAGCAGTTTGAAAGCACATCAAAGTGCAAGTAGATAAATAGGTACCACTCCGGCAGGAAAGTAAACGGCATTTCCGTGCGCTACTCTGGTTTGCCAGAAGCAGCTTAGTCATGCTGGCCACATGACCCGGAAGCTGTACACCGGCTCCCTCGGCCAATAAAGCGAGATGAGCGCTGCAACCCCAGAGTCGTCCGCGACTGGACCTAATGGTCAGGGGCCCCTTTACCTTTACTATTTTTAAGTACCAGGCAGTCATATCCCAATTTTTAGGTTTCTGCTCTGGGTTACATTTAATATGGACTGGAGACCTTCAAATAAAATTGCATATTCTATTCCAGTTCAGGGCGTAAAAGGGAGTCAGTATGGTTTGTGAATTAAACTCAGGCTTTAGTTTGACTTCTTGATCTTCTTAGCTCCTGTCGTAAAGGAAAAGATGCTGAGAAATCTCTGAATTAAAACCAGTGGTGGTTATAAAACTGTTGAGTGTTACTCACAGAGTCATCTTCTGCATCAGCCTCGCCGTCAGCCTCAGTGTCTTCTGGTCTGAGTTGTCTCCCCGAAGCTGGAATGATCAAAGAAGCCATCAAACAATTGTCCCACCCACAGCAGTGAAAAACAAAGGTTATTAACCTCATAATAGATATGGAATTGAAATATGCCCCAAAACCAAAGCAACGTGGTCCTGATCCACCTGTGGGCACCATGGGCAACTACTCAAGCATAATACAGTGGTACCTCGGGTTACATACGCTTCAGGTTACAGACTCCGCTAACCAAGAAATCGTGCTTCAGGTTAAGAAATTTGCTTCAGGATGAGAACAGAAATCGTGCTCCAGCGGCGCGGCAGCAGCAGGAGGCCCCATTAGCTAAAGGGGTGCTTCAGGTTAAGAACAGTTTCAGGTTAAGAACGGACCTCCGGAACGAATTAAGTACTTAACCCGAGGTACCACTGTACCACATGGCCCTCATACACTTGTTGAATGCAGCATGTGAAAACCCCCTTCTGTCTGAATGGTGCCTGCTTTTTTTAATAATAATAATCATCATCTTTTATTTATATCCTGCCCTCCCAGGCCGAAGTCAGGCTCAGGGCGGCTAACATCAGATATATAACATTGGTATAAAATCAATAAACTAAATTACCTCCTAAAAACAAGTCAAAATCAAATTAAAGTCTAATTAGATGGCTTTCCACAGGGTTAGGGTTGGGAACAGTAAGTGCTCAATTAAATTAAAAATTAAATGAACAATTAAAAAAAATGAGAAATGTTGACTTTTCAGGTAGTTAACCCGTTCACACCTGGCCAGACATAAACCCAAGACTGGACACTTCTGTTCTCCTGGGCAGCGTCAAATGAGAACAGAGGAGAAAAATGACAGAACATCCCATCTGGAAGAGCTCACTTTAAATCCAGTTCCAGGGATTTACATCTCAAAGCAAACAGAGTCATTCAGGTCCACAGATAAGGATTTCTCTGAAGTGCAAAGCCTGGGAGAATTTAGAAGGTTATGTCAATTTTGTTGTTTTTTTAAAAAAATGAATTCATAAAAAGCTTAATTAAAAATGGCTAACTGTTGTACATAAAATTATATAACATATATTTTTAGATGCCCTTTTTGTGTTGAGATTCGTAGAGACACCATTGATCCTTTGCTGAAGACGTTCACCGATCTTTCAGACAAGTCTAAACTTAATTCTCTCCTCTTAGGCAAAGATCATAAGACGACCTGGCTGGTAGCCGGATTCTGCACCCAAATTTGTAAGCACAGATCATCCTCTAGAATAAAATAGCTTGCTAGGAAAATGCTGAAGTTGCCCTTTGGGGCGCCTCAGGGTCAATTTTTTACAGTAGCCCAAATCTCAGTTGTACAGGTGCATGTATATATCTCAATTTTAACTCATGAGCTATTGCTGCAATCTGCTCCGATTGTATATTTTATCTTTATGAACACTGTTTTTATTGTGTTATGTTATGTGAGCTGGTCTTTGATGGTAATAAATTATCTACATAAAATGATATAAAACAATTACCAATGACATACAAATAAATTTAACAAAATAAAAACAAATCTATGTAACTAGTTTATATGTGCTCCTGATAGGTTGGCTGAAACAAATGACTTCTTGCTGAAAAACAGTCAACGCAAGGAACGAAGGCACATACAGCTTCCTGTATTGTACCAATGGTTTAGGTTGCTGCATTCTGGAAGACTCAAGGTATATACTTGTTGGAAAGTGAGAAAACAAATGGAAGGGACCGCCCATTCGGGGCTCTCTTGACTTGCTCTCTGAGAACCACTGACTGAAGCAAGCCTGCACACCTCGGGGAATGCAGGCCTCCAGTGTGGACATGTTGAACTTCTTTGCGGTTTCCCTGTGACTGCAAAATCAGGGGATTTGACACGGGTGGCGCTGTGGGTTAAACCACAGAGCCTAGAGCTTGCCAATCAGAAGGTCGGCGGTTCAAATCCCCGTGATGGGGTGAGCTCCCGTTGCTCGGTCCCTGCTCCTGCCAACCTAGCAGTTTGAAAGCATGTCAAAGTGCAAGTAGATAAATAGGTACTGCTCCGGCAGGAAGGTAAATGGAGTTTCCATGCGCTACTCTGGTTCGCCAGTCATGCTGGACACATGACCCAGAAGCTGTACGCTGGCTCCCTCGGCCAATAAAGCGAGATGAGTGCCCCAACCTCAGAGTCGGCCACGACTGGACCTAATGGTCAGGGGTCCCTTTACCTTTACGCAAGACAGAGATGGGGAAGGTTAGGTCCACATGTCTCTCTATCTGTTCCTAGCCACAGCCCTGCTTTGAACCCTCCTTGAGCGATTTAGCCGTACTACTATAGGACCTTGATCTCTGATGATGCTTTTTGCTTTCCTGGATGAAGGGCAGAGAGGCATGTGAGTGAAGAAGGAACTAGCCTGCTGTCCAAAGGTGAAACTCACATCTGTTGCTCAGCCCCACTTTTCCCTCTGGCCCCTTCCACCAGCAGCATGTGGCCCCAGAATGGTTCCCTGTCTGCACCGTAGGCTGGTGTGCTCTGGCTGGATCACAAATGGCACGGATTTGAGCTACTGATGAAACATCACGTGGGCTATCTACTCAGGGCCCAGCCATACTGTTGTTTAACGTGGATATTAAGCTTCCTGACCTCTGGATTTTTTCATACTAGAGATACTATGAAAAGGACAGGGTATGAGAAAATATGGATTGAGAAAGGGGCAAATGTGGGAAGGCAGTGATTTGGAGGAGAAAGTAATATGGTCAACAGAGAGCTGGGAATCTTACAATCCACATGAAATAAACGGTATGGATGAATCTGTGGCATTTTCTTCCTGGTGAGTGGCTTTGCAGGACTGAATATGAATTGGTTTTCTCCATCAGCTGTTCTGTTCTGTGACTAAGCAGCCTCACACCACAAGGGGCTCAAAAACAGGCTTCCGGAAATCAGAACGAACCACACCACACATTGAGCATATCTCACTTCTTTTCCCATATACAGAACTACACGTAAAAACTCTCACTCTGGTTAGTCACTTTTCAATGCAGCCAACATTTCCAGAGTTTTCACTCCTTACATAAATCTCTGACAATTGATGCTTTGTGTCAACCTCCTTCTGAGAGGCATTGATGGAATTTGTGGCTGTAACTATTTCCAGTAGCCACTGGACTGCTTTCAAAACAAGGGAATAGTTTTGAAAGAAGTCTGTAGGCGTTAAGACAGATCAGAAGAACATTTAAATATCATAAGACTATCACACACACACACACACACACACACCCATACACACACACACAGAGAGAGAGAGAGAGAGAGAGAGAGAGAGAGAGAGAGAGAAGACAAAAGAGGACGTGTGTATATGCAGTATTTAAATGTTATCTCTTATTTAGATTGGGGTTGGGCAACCTGTAGCCCTCCAGATTTTTTTATTTTGGACTACAAATCCTATAATCTCTGACCATTTACAATGTTTTCTGGGGCTGATGGGAACTGGAGTCCAACAACATCTGCAGGGCCACTTTGCAGAACTGAATGGCGAGCGAGATGTATGAATGTATATAATTGTTTTCTTTTCCCCAAGTGCATCATCTGGGATGCGCAATCTTTGGCTCTCTGTTGGCTAAATGTGCTGTCTCTGTGGTACGAAGAACACAAAAATAGTTTTCTCACTTGATGTCATCAACATCAATTTATTTCAATATCTTCTGCTTTCCCTGCAGAGTTCAGGGTCTTCAGCTCCAATTACAAATGGAAGTAGCAACCTAATACTATATTAAAATAGCACAAAATGCAACATTTTTATGAGCTCTTAGATCTTCAGTTACCAAAGATTTGGAACATGTGATTCAGCTTATGCTAAACCATAATAAAAGCATTTTATAGTCTGGCAGCTAATTCAGTGACCACCTCTCCCCATCAATCATAACCTCAGGGCCTTCTGTGTCCCTCCTCCATGACAGGTCCAGATGGTGACAATATAAGAACGAGTCTTTTTTGCAGTGGCTCCCCATTTGTGGCACGCTCTCCCCAAGGAGGCTGGTCTGGCGCCTTCATGATACATCTTTAGGAGCCAGACAAAAGCATTCCCCTTCAACCAGACCTTTGGCTGATTAACAGACTATGTCCTTTAAAAATGTGTTCATGGAAGGGATGGTATAGTAATGGGTTTGTTTTGTTCGTGTTTTTATTATGTCCTTTGTGTTTTTATTTTGTATTTTTTTTATGCTGTGAACCTCCTTGAGATCTTTGGAAGAAGAGCGGTATACAAATGTAATATAAATACATAAATACTATTTAAATGGGGGGAAATTGATGTTCTGTGTTGTAAGTTGGAAGTCTATGGCCCTTTAGATGTTCTGGGCTCAAAATTCCATCAGCCTTGGCCAGTATAGCTAATGGTCAAGGATGGTTGGAACTGCAGTACGGAAACATCTGCTGGGTCACAGGTCACTTCCACTCCCCATTTGTGGAAGACAGGGGGTGGGGTGGGGGTGGGGTGGGGAAGCAGCACCGGTTTGTTTCTCCTTCCTCTCCCATTGGCAGGTATATGGCAACTTCTAATTGTGTTAAATCGAGGTGGGGCCACAACTGGTCTCCCAATCTCAAGGATGTTTAGACATGTGTGTGGAACCCGGATGAAACATCTAAGGCTGCAATCTTATGCCTGCCTTCCTACCTACTTGGGGGGAAAGTCCAATAAACTCAACAGGGCTTACTTGTGAGTAGATAGCTCTAGGATTGTGCCATAAGCAATTTCATGGGTACCCAAAAGAGCTTTGGCAAGTAAAGTTTCACAGAGGGGCTTCTGTGCATCCCTTAGCTGTTGCCCGATTTCACCAAAAGTGCAAATCAGCTTGACTTTGGAGGCTCAGTTGCCATACAGCAGGTGTGGGAAACATTTGGCTTTCCAGATGTTACTGAGATGAGACTCCCATCATTGCCAACCATTGAGGGGATAGTCCAGAAACATCTGGAGGGCCAAGGTCCCCCCCCATCCTGTATAGATCACATTTTGCTATACAGTGGTACCTCAGGTTAAGTACTTAATTCGTTCCGGAGGTCCATTCTTAACCTGAAACTGTTCTTAACCTGAAGCACCACTTTAGCTAATGGGGCCTCCCGCTGCCGGCACGCTGCCGGAGCACGATTTCTGTTCTCATCCTGAAGCAAAGCTCTTAACCTGAAGCACTATTTCTGGGTAAGCGGAGTCTGTAACCTGAAGCGTATGTAACCTGAAGCGTATGTAACCTGAAGCGTATGTAACCCGAGGTACCACTGTATAGGTATCCCAAGGAACAGGGGTGTGGAACCTCAATCCCAGAACCAAGTGTGATCTTCCATGCTCTCTATCTGGCCATTGGGACTCTCACACAACCACACCTATTTCCAGGCCACATCTCTTCACTGGCCCCAATCCATGCCCTCTCAAACATTTTACTAGAATTTGTCTCTGAGCAATGATAATGCTTGGGTTGAGGATGGAGAAGTGTGTATGTGAGTAGAGACCTCTGAATTTTGTGTGGCTGAATCACAATCTACTGTACAAGGGATAGTCACATCCATTGTTCCACGCACTTTTGCCTCTGGCCCCACAAAAAAGAGAGGAATGTGGAGCCCAGGCTGAAAAAATACTCCCTCTCCTGTTCTAGAAGCTGTGCAACTGTTGCTGGTAATTTGTTATTCAGAATTTGCTTCGCCTCTTTCCATCCTGCCACATTCCCAATGTATTAGCTGCACACTTGTGTCCATTGTTAATGGGGAAATGTCCAACAATTACTTATGACTGGATTTGTCCCATGAGGGAACTGATATCACACTTGGTCAAATGAAATCCTCACTAAAAAAAAGCGCTTTTTAAATGACTCATGGGTGTTCTGTTGAATGATCATTTCTATGCCAATGTATTCCATCTCTGAAGGCCAAACAAGAGATTGCTGGCTAATAAATATGCCAATTAGATGCGGTTGATCATCTTATTCCCTATCCTTTAGCATGGGTGTGGGTGGAGCCTTATTGTTTTGGGACGAACCCCGTGGACCATATTTGACAACCTGCCAATCACATGACAGCATTATGTCATCACAGGATTGAAAAGGGGACAGGGATGTGCACACCTGCCAAATGTGCAGTTTAAAGCCTTTTGCAAAAGTGCTGTTTGAAGCATCTGCCCCCTTCTCCTTTACATGAAAGATGTATGTGGCTGTTTCAAACAGCACTTTTGAGAAGCGCTTTAAGACAGCCCTCGTGCTTCTGTTTCAGCTAGTACAGGGGTGGAGGTGGGGCCTTTTCCTGCCCGACTAAAGTAGCTCCTTGGGTGCAACCTTCAGGGGTGCCCACATGTGAATGGTGGGCATGGCCAAAACACAGTGGGAATTCCCAGAGGTAAAAATGTGTGATACAACCAATGGGCTACCCTTGTGCAAGAGGCCACATTCCAGCTACACGGAAGCCAGCGGTTTCTAGGTGCACACCCTCTTCATCCAAGCAAGAGACACTGTTACAGCTCAAGGACAGCTGGGTAAACACACTCAAAGGTCCAATCTGCCACAGCACATTTAAAGCAGTATCATGCCTCTTTAACCATTCAGGCCCTCCCCCAAAGAATCCTGGGAATTGTAGTCTCTGAGCGTTGTTAGGAGACCCCTATTCCCTTCACCCCCTTCATGGATCACTGCCTTGCCGTGGCAAAGGGGCTTGAATAACTCAGAGAAACTATGAACTATGCCAAGCAGGGCACCCAAGATGGACAGGTCATAGTGGAGAGTTTTGACCAAACGTGATCCACCTGGAGCAGGAACCGGCAAGCCACTCCAGTATCCCTGCCAAGAAAACTCTTGAGAGTCCCACGGACTGCAAGAAGATCAAACCTCTCCATTCTTAAGGAAATCAGCCCTGAGTGCTCACTGGAAGGACAGATCCTGAAGCTGAGGCTCCAATACTTTGGCCACCTCGTGAGAAGAGAAGACTCCCTGGAAAAGACCCTGATGTTGGGAAAGATTGAGGGCACAAGGAAAAGGGGACGACAGAGGACGAGATGGTTGGACAGTGTTCTCGAAGCTACCAGCATGAGTCTGACCAAACTGCGGGAGGCAGTGGAAGACAGGAGTGCCTGGCGTGCTCTGGTCCATGGGGTCACAAGGAGTCGGACATGACTAAACGACTAAACAACAACAACATTCCCTTCACAAATCTACAATTCTCAGAGTTCCCTGAGAAGGAGTACGGATTGTTAAAGCACTCTGAAAATTATAGCTCTGTGCATTTTTGCACATTCAACTGTATTTTGGCACCTTAAAGATGTAACAAACTATATTATGGCACAAGATTTTCACGGAACAGTGTTTATGAAAGCTTACGGCTTTGGTCTCCCTCCCACGTCCATTCCTCCCTGTCCTAAGAGGTGCCTTTTATTTTAGACCAGACCAACAATTTGTTATTAGCCACGCTGAGAGGAACTCTGACAAGATCAGAGAAATCAGGCGGTTGGGGGAGTTATGTACTTCTGTAAGTTTAGAAGTTGTCGTGAGTCTGTTGGTTTTATTGGTGATGTTTCTAGAGAAGAAACATCTAACCTCTGTGTAAAAATCACCATAAATGGCATGACTGCTGGCAAAAAAAACAACAACCGAAAACCCTGACACTTGCTTGGCAATGAGAACCAGGCATTTAATAAGGAAGCTTGGAGACAAGGTATTTATGGGAATCATGAGTTTAGACAATTGGTAGAATCAGCCCTTTAATTTATAGAGAAAAGGAGCTACCAGAGTTCAAATCTGTCCTTGAATAGAAATAAAAGTCCTATTTGTCTGGAAAACTCTCTCTGGTGCTGTGTGTGTGTGTCTGTTCTCTGTAGTGACTCACTGCTGACAGAAGCACACTTTGCAGTTGCTCATGAGCAGATGGGGTTGCAAGCTGACCTGAAAAAAATCACCTTGGCCTAGCCTTGTGACCCGCAGAAATTGAAAGAGGAAGCTTTATACTGCATGGAGAGGTGCTTCCAGCTGCATCCCTCATGGCCTGCTTATTTAGGTGCTGATGGGTGGCGCTGTGGGTTAAACCACAGAGCCTAGGACTTGCCGATATAATGAACTTTTGCATGTTTTATGCATGAATATATACAGTTATATGCACACACTTTACCCTAGTACAGTGGTACCTCGGGTTACATATGCTTCAGGTTACAGACTCTGCTAACCCAGAAATAGTACGTCGGGTTAAGAACTTTGCTTCAGGATGAGAACAGAAATCGCACAGCAGTGGTGCAGCGGCAGCGGGAGGCCCCATTAGCTAAAGTGGTGCTTCAGGTTAAGAACAGTTTCAGGTTAAGAACGGACCTCCAGAACGAATTAAGTTCTTAACCCGAGGTACCACTGTACAGTGGTACCTTGGTTTAAGAACAGCTTAGTTTATGAACAACTTGGATTAAAAACCCTGCAAACCTGGAAGTAGGTGTTTTGGTTTGTGAACTTTGCCTTGGAAGCAGAACATGTTCTGCTTCCTGTCGAGTGTGTTCCATTTGTAAATTGAGTCCCCCGCTGCTATGGGAAAGCACACCTTGGTTTAAGAACGCTTTGGTTTAAGAATAGACATCTGAAATGGATTAAGTTTGTAAACCAAGGTACCACTAAGTGCTGTTGCACTCAGGCCCTAAGTGCGGGCTTCCCACAGGAATCTGGCTGGCCACTGTAAGAAGAGGATGTTGGGGAAACAAATATCAGAACTGGAGAGAGAGCTGTTGGAATGTAATGTAAAATTGTTGTCTCAAATGTATAAGATATTATTGGAATTGGAGACAAAGGATGAGCAAGTAAAATCCTCAATGATACACTGGACAATAGATATTGGCCATAATATAGATATGGAGGCATGGGAACAATTGTGGAATATGGATATAAAATTTACAGCATGTTATGGTCTAAGAGAAAATTATATGAAAATGATATATAGATGGTACCTAACACTGAGTACATTGGCAAAAATGTATAAATCCAAACCAATTAAGTGTTGGAAATGTAAAGAGAAAGAAGGTTCTTTTTATCACATGTGGTGGTCTTGTACTAAGGTTAAAGCTTACTGGGAAATGGTATATAATGAATGGAAAAAGATGTTTAAAAATAAAGTTTGTAAAAAAACAAGAACCCAGAAGCTTTCCTTTTGGGAATTATAGGGACGGACCTACCCAAACTGTATAGAAATTTATTCATGTATGCGACTACAGTGGCAAGAATGTTACTTGCCCCAAAATGGAAAGGAGTCCCAGCAAAAGAAGAATGGATACAAAAACTTATGGAATATGGAGAAATGGCGAAACTTACCCAAAAAATATGAAATCAAGATAACAAACTTTTTGTAAAAGAATGGAAATGGTTTATGGACTATTTACAAACAAACTGTAAACAGATAAGAACACTGGCAGGTTTATTGTAATAACCTGCAGTTTTAAAAGAGTATATATTTAAAGAAGATGAATAAATGAGCAAATTAAGCTAATTTGGAAATGCAGAAAATATTAAAAATAAATTTAAGGAACCGCAGAAAGAGGGGGAAGGAAGTCGAGTTTTGAAATGTTAAAATGATTATAAAATTATTGAAATGTATAAAACTGAAAATCATAAATGAAATATAAAAAATGATGAAGAGGATGCTGCAGGATTAGATGGGTCCGTGGCCTAATCCAGCAGAGCACTTCATATGCTCTTATTTTAGTTTATGAATCTCATTCATAATCTGCAATTGAATTCTGAGTTTTGGCTTCTGTAGTTACACAAAACATTGGCAGAATGTCTGAAAGCGAGTTTTGACATTTTCCGAGGCATGTTCCTAAGCAAGCTGGGCCATAAGTGCTTTTGCTTAAGCATGTGATGCAGGAAAACAAACAAACAGAAAACCTTCTTTATGTTCCAGAAATGTTCAACAACAGTCAGTCATGTTGCCCAGAGTGAACTAATCATATTCAAGTGACCAAGAAGAACATTTAGGGATTGTGAGATATAATCTAATCAGCGATGAAAACACATTTAACATTTGCCCAAGACCAGAGGTTTCTGAACTTTTTGGGGCCGCTGCCACCTTGGTTGCATATATTCACCCCCCAGTGCCTCCTACCCTGCTCTATGAAAAAGCATGACTCAGCATAGTGGTTTGCCTGACACACTAAGGAAGATAATAACAAAATAAAATGCAAAACAGCCACAATTAATTGCACATTTATCCAAAAACCACTTAAAACTATTTACAGGCAGCAGTCATTTTGTAAGGGGTTCTTTGCCAGGGAAGGAAGTGTGATGACCACATGCACTTCCTTGTGGCAGAGAGTTCCAGAGATAAATTGCTACTACAGAGATCTCTATCTGCCAAATATTGAGTTGCTACCTATTAAATCAAGCTTTCCTTGCAACATCCAAACCACAAAACTGTTGATTTTGCTGCGGGCATAGGAAAGGGGGAAAAGATAGAGCTCTTGAAGTCTGATTTTGTTCCTTCTCTAACATACCCTCCAACATTTCTCCAATGAAAATAGGGACGTCCCATTCCATAATGATAGTTTTACTACAGTGGTGCCCTGCAAGACGAATGCCTCGCAAGACGAAAAACTCGCTAGACGAAAGGGTTTTCCGTTTTTTGAGTCGTTCCGCAAGACAAATTTCCCTATGGGCTTGCTTCGCAAGACGAAACGTCTTGCGAGTTCTTGCGAGTTTGTTTCCTTTTTCTTAAAGCCGCTAAGCCGCTAATAGCCGCTAAGCCGTTAATAGCCGCTAAGCCGCTAATAGCCGTGCTTCGCAAGACGAAAAAACCGCAAGACGAAGAGACTCGCGGAACGTATTAATTTCGTCTTGCGAGGCACCACTGTATTTATACCCCACGTATCTTACTGGGTTGCCCCAGTCACTCTGGGCAGCTTCCGACATATATAAAAACATAATAAAACATTAAACATTTTAAAAAGCCTTGCCTATATAGGATTGCCTTCAGATGGCTCAGGGGTCAGATAACTCCACACCCTCCAACATTTCTCCAATGAAAATAGGGACGTCCTAAGCAAAAGCGGTGCTTTTGAATTATGGTGCTGGAGGAGACTCTTGAGAGTCCCATGGACTGCAAGAAGATCAAACCCATCCCTTCTTAAGGAAATCAGCCCTGAGTGCTCACTGGAAGGACAGATCCTGAAGCTGAGGCTCCAATACTTTGGCCACCTCATGAGAAGAGAAGACTCCCTGGAAAAGACCCTGATGCTGGGAAAGATGGAGGGCACAAGGAGAAGGGGACGACAGAGGACGAGATGGTTGGACAGTGTTCTCGAAGCTACCGGCATGAGTTTGACCAAACTGCGGGAGGCAGTGGAAGACAGGAGTGCCTGGCGTGCTCTGGTCTATGGGGTCATGAAGAGTTGGACACGACTAAACGACTAAACAACAACAAGGAAAAGCGGGACATTTTGGGATCAAATCAGAAAGTGGGATGGCTTCTTTAAATCAGGGACGTCCATGGAAAATAGGGACAGTTGGAGGATCTGCTCTAACATGTGAGCTGTTGGATCTAGAACTTTGCATCTGGACCAGGCCAGTGGCTAGCTGAAGGTACCTATGTGATTTCCTACTTAGGTTGGCTGGATGCCATGCAAGTAAATTATTAAAGGTGCAGGAATCCTGTCCCCTTTTGCATCTGGCTCCTCAGTTCCTAATTTCCAGGAGTTGGGGGCAGGAGGTGGGACGCGGTGAGGAAGAAGAACCGAACCTGTTTTTCAGTCATTCAAGTGCAACACAAAATTAACATGTTGCTGACATGGCGTCTGCAAATTTTCTGATGGGGGGCTCTGGAGAACTTTAACAATTGCATGACAGAATGAAATTCAGCACTCAGCTTCCCCCTCCCCCTCCCCTTGGGGATGGAGGGCCGAGAAAAAGGGGTGTACTTCTGTTAGGAAGTCAGAGTAGATATCAGGGGCAACTTCATTTTCTACAGCAGGACTCAGCAGCATGCCACAGAAATTAAGAAAACGCTGGGCAATGTCTGGGGGGCGGGCGGGGACGGACAACGTGTTTATAGCTCTATGCCAGTTTCTGACTCACGGTTTTGTTTGTTGCTATAGAGAACCACACATGAATCCACCAGCCGAAAGCATGTTTATGAGCAACGTTGTGTCTCCGAGGGCTGAAAAATGGGAACCGAGGAAACAATATGAGGAGGCTTGGGAAAGGAAACACCCTCTGGGGCACCAAATCTTTGTGAGCATTAAAAAAAGGAGAAGAATGCAGAAACAGAGGAGAACATTTTTTAATTTTTTTTTAATGACCAAAAGAAAGGGTAAAGGTAAAGGGACCCCTGACCATTAGGTCCAGTGGCGGATGACTCTGGGGTTGCGGCGCTCATCTCGCTTTATTGGCTGAGGGAGCCGGCGTACAGCTTCCGGGTCATGCGGCCAGCATGACTAAGCAGCTTCTGGCGAACCAGAGCAGCGCATGGAAACGCCATTTACCTTCCCGCCGGAGCGGTACCTATTTATCTACTTGCACTTTTGAACTGCTAGGTTGGCAGGAGCTGGGACTGAGCAACGGGAGCTCACCCCGTCGTGGGGATTCAAACCGTTGACCTTCTGATTGGCAAGTCCTAGGCTCTGTGGTTTAACCCACAGCGCCACCCACGTCCCAGTATACAAGAGTTTAAGTGGGGGCAAACAGCGGCCACTCCAATGAATCAATGGGAGCAGGGAACAAGCAATGGGAGCTCACCCCACTGCAGAGATTTGAACTGCTGACCTTCTGATCGGCAAGTCCTAGGCTCTGTGATTTAGACCACAGCGCCACCCATGTCCCATAAAAGAAAGGGACAGCCCACTAAATTATGATTTTTAAAAAGAGGTAAAGAGGGGTTTATTTATAATAATTCGAGAACCTAGGAGAAACGTGGCTGTCAAATTCTGTGCCCAGGAATCTCAACGTTCTCTGGAAGCCTGCCAGAGCTTTCCTGAAGCAGAATTTGAGCACAAGAGCGCTCTTTCCTTTTGTGATTTCAGAAGCTTTGCTGCCTCCTGAGTATTAGTAGCCCAGAAATGGAAGCAAGATGAAGTGCCAATGAAAGAGGAGTGGCAAGCAAAACTGATGGACTATGCAGAGATGGTGAAACTGACGGGGAAAATCCGATACATTTGAAAAGTATTTGAAAAGGACTGGAACAGATTTGTAAAAGATCACTGTAAAAAATTAAAGACACTGGCAGGAATGTGAAATTCTACTATATTCTACTTTTGATTGACATAATGATTTAGAAAAGGTAAAAGATGCAGTTAATTATGGGATAAAGAAAGAACCCAAGGAGGGGTTGGAGGGAAGTTCAAAGGTTCAAAAGAACCTAATAAGCAGAGACAAAAAAGGAATATTGTGAGGATGTTAAAAATGCGGAAAATCAATAAAATATTGTAATAAAAAAGAAGAAGCTTTGTTGACTCCAATCCTGGAGGAACAGCATAGTCATCATGGCTAATAGCCATTGACAGTCTTATTCTCCATGAATCTGTCCAGTCCTCTTTTAGGTCCATTTGTGTTGGAGACCACCACGACTGTCTCTTGTGGAAGTGAGTTCCACAGTTCAGTTCCACACTGCGTGAAGAAGTTCTTTCATCTGTCTCGAATCTTCTAACATTTGAATCTTCAAGTGTTATGAGAGAGGGAGAAAAACCTTCCTCGATCCGCTTTGTCCATGTCATGAATGATGTTACAAAGTCTATCAGCCCCCTTCTCGCTTGCCTTTTCTCGAAACCAGAAAGTTCCAAAAACTGCAAGCTTTCCTCATAGAGAAATTGCTCCACCCGCTTGGTCATGTTCGCTTGGCCTTTTCTGAACCTTTTCCCACTCTACAATATCATGAGATAACCAAGTGGGACTCGAACTCCCATCAGCCTTTGCTGGATTGACCAGCCGTCAAGGTTGGTGTGACTTTTGGTCCTGTAGCATCTGAAGGGCAGCTCGTTGCTACCTCTGATGCAGAGTGTTCAAAGGAAGCCAATTTACTGCTTTACTGCAACCTTCCCTTCTAGAAGGATGACCATCTGTCATGGATGCTTCAGCTGAGATTTCTACATTGCAAGGGGTTGGACTAGATGACCCTTAGGGTCCCTTCCAACTCTACAATTCTATAATTCAATGTTCTGGCCTACAATTCACACCAGTCAATATTGGACTGTATGGACTTTGTTGTCATTCTGCCATGGAATTCTTACGTTCTTAAAACCATTTTACAGCATACAGAAAATATTACTTTTAAACAATCCTACATCCAAGGAAAACAATAAAAGTTTGCTAGTTCTGAGAAAGAAAGGAAAAGCATCTGGCCATGTCTGATCGAGGACCTAATTTGGTGAAATCTAAGAAAACATGATTAAGCAATTTCTGCATCTGGAATCATTCCCCGTTAGATACACATTCTGCAACATGAGATCAGTTTTTAACTGTAGTTTCGGTTTTTGAAAGAAAACTTTCCAAAGGCATTGTCTCATCCGTAGGAAAAACCAACAGCTCCTTGTTGACATTAGCTGCTTGGTCCCCAGTTTTCTCACTAACCTCTATTCACAAATTAACCTCTGTCCCCTCCCAAAGGTTGGCAGCATGTACAATGCCCCTGAGGACAGAGCTTTTATCAGGACTGTGTTTTGTCAGCATTTTGACCTTGGAGGTCTCCTGGCTTTGAGGTCAGCTTGGATAATGGCATTTTAAAAAGCCTTCTCCCCTCCCTTTTCTTTAGAAAAGCACAAAGGATTCATGGGATAGAGAAGCAAAAGGAGAAAAAGGGGGGGGGGGAGCATTTAAAGGCAGCGGAGGAGTGTGTCTTGATTGTGCCCGGGGCGACACCAGCCCCTACAATGGTTGAGTTGGAAGGGACCCCACGGATCATCTAGTCCAACCCCTGCCAGGCAGGAATCTTTGGCCCAAAATCTTTGGCTCAAACCCACAACGCTGAGATTCAGAGTCTTCACCAAGGATTGAACCCTTAAAGCCCTAAACGGCCTCAGTCCTGTATACCTGAAGGAGCGTCTCCACCCCCATCGTTCAGCCCGGACACTGAGGTCTAGCACCGAGGGCCTTCTGGCGGTTCCCTCCCTGCGAGAAGTGAGGTTACAGAGAAACAGACAGAGGGCCTTCTCGGTAGTGGCGCCCGTTGTGTGGAACGCCCTCCCTTCAGATGTGAAGGAAATAAGCAGCTATGCAGCCCTGTTCAGGGAAGTTTTTAATATTTAATGCTGTATTGTTTTTAACACTTGATTGGGAGCCGCCCAGAGTGGCTGGGGAGACTCAGCCAGATGGGCAGGGTATAAATAATAATAATAATAATAATAATAATTATTATTATTATTATTATTATTATTATTATTATTATTAACAACCTGAGACTTTTTGTGCATTCAGCATGTTGCTGTCAGGCTGCAACTCTTTCTAAATACAAATGATTTCCTCTGTGGAAAATAGAATAACGCACAGCTGCAAACTAGCATCTCAGGGAGAACGATTTTGCTTGTGGTTGATTACTATCAATTCATTTTACACTCAGAGGTGCTAGTCTTTTTCAGCACTTCACACACCCCAGAGCGAAGTCCTAGTGCTGAGAACAGATTCTTTGGAGCCTGTGCCCTGGGACAAATTGAACTCCATGCAGCTTAACTCTACGCTGACAACACTCCTAGTTGTTCCCATTGCACGAATGCCGCTCAAACAGGTGTTGGGCTAAAGCACAGTCTGGGGAAAAGGATAGCCCATAAATAACAGGACAGGGCTGTTTCCCTGATGCTTTCCTGTTTTTTTCGCAGTGAAAGTGTTCTTAAAAAAAACAAAAAAACTTGTACAACCTGCTTTTAGAAATGAAAAAAATCAAGAAATGCAAGCTTTGTGGGCCTGTTGGAATTCCACTGCTGGGAACTTTTTCAGCCGGAGGTGAATAATATTTCACAGAAGCTGTTCTGTTGTCAAAAGAACAAGGAAATGCAGACAGTGGGTGTTTTATTACCTCCTTACTGATAGGCTGTGAAGGTGGCTTGACATAATTTCAGCTTCGCAGCAGGTGGCTCATAGTATCTTCTGGGCTTCTAGCAGAAGCCCTGTTGGCATAAATGTGGCTTTGGGGCTTGTTCTCGCCCAGGACTAGTGGTCTCCGACTTCAATTTGGAGCAGGCCTGAAAAAAGATTGACTCCCCTAAGATGAACATGACAAGCTGCTTCTGCTGGCAGCTGCCCTCCAGGATTTTAGACCGGGAACATTCCCAACCCTACCAGGAGATTTCAGAAGTTTAACCTGAGACCTGGTTTGCATCCCCTGCCTTTAATACACTCATAAAGTTTGAGAAGTTTGGCAATGCCTGAGCTGGCAGAAGTCCCCAAAGAGCATATTTGGAGGCATATACAAAATTTAAAAATTCCTTGCAGTAGCACCTTAGAGACCAACTAAGTTTGTTATCGGTATGAGTTTTCCTGTGCATACACACTTCTTCAGATACAAATTTAGTTGGCCTCTAAAGTGCTACTGGATTTTTTTTAATTCTGTTTTGACTACGGCAGACCAACACGGCTACCTACCTGTAACTGGGAATATACAATACTGTACATGCATTTTCATGTCTCTCAGCTATCGTCACCCAAAGCTGGCTTTCAATTCTGCAACAAGCTCAACATTGCAATTCAAGAAGATTAGGTAACGTAAATAAAGGTGTCTTTATTTCATGACATCTTACTATTTTTGTGCCTGCCATTTTCCTCTTCCTGGCTGCAAGGCATCTTACTTCCAGAAGCTGAAGTTTGCCACTGCAAAGAGGCTTGGAGAGGAGAATGATTTACACTCTGAGACGTCTTGGTTGAGCACAGCCAGAGCTCCACCCCAGCCAGGAGAGAGTTGCAATGACTGGAAATTACTCTTGAGCTCTTGGAGGAGACGAGAGCGAAAGAAATCAAAACACAAGCCGGGGAGAAGATTCTTTGCTGTGTGCATTTTGTCATCTGCCAACCGTTTGCTAACACATTCTCCCTGCTTTCCCTGCTCTGTGCAAGGCCTGTAACACCTGGCTCTTGTGGACTTCCTTGTTCTTTCCTAGGCTGGGGGAATGTAGGTTCTTTCCAGAGGAAGAAGGAGTTGAATTTTATCTTAAGTACTTTGGATTGCCAGGTCTATGGTACCTTCACATTGGCTGCTCTGATCACATTTGCCTCTGGCTCTGCAGACACTCCAAATGTCTCTATTTTCCAGGGACAGTCCCACTAACCTGCTTAGCAGACATGCCAACAATCCTACTGTTCAGGATTGGAAAGCTCTGAAGCGCATAGCCCGCTATTTGAAAGGGACTATGCATTACAGGCTGAGGTTCACCAGTCAGAAGACTGGAGGTCTTGAAATCTTAGCAGATGTAAGTTTTGGAAGTGACACCACGGATGGTACAAGCACTTCTGGAGTATGCTACATGTACAACCACTGCCTGTTTGACTGGTTGTGCAAAAAGCAGATGACAGTGAGCCTAAGTTCCTGTGAAGCAGAACTCAATGCTCTGTCATTTTCACTCATGGATTGTGAATGGTTGATGCAACTGTTTAAGGACATCGGGGTTTCTGTGAAATGTCCTATACAAGTGTATCAAGACAATAGGTCTTGTTTGGCTTTGCTGAACTCGGAGAGTTGCAAGCAAAGAACCAAGTACTTGCAGATTAAGCTACATCGTGCAAGAGAGTGTATTCAGAAAGGACTCATTCAGGTGTCCTACATGCCAGGAAATGAAATTCCTGCTGAGCTGTTGTCTAAGGTTGTTAACAGAGAACAACTTAAGGTTTATGTACAGAGGTTGCAATTGGGTTGAACCACAGGTACTACAGGTTACACGGAAAGGGGGAGGATGTTAGGATATTTCCGTTCCACCTTAAAAGGGAGCAGGCTGTGAGTCACAGAGTCTGCGTATTTCCTGTTGCACAGGATGTTTCTGTTGTGTCTTTGCTTTCATTTCAGATTGTCGTGCCTGAACGCTGAAGCAGTCATGTTTTTCTTTGTTCTGACCAACGCTGAATAAGCTTGTAAATATGCTCTCCTGCTGTGCATCTTTTGCTGTGTGAATTCTGCTGATAGAGTGTGCACCAGCCTAAGAATGTGGCAATCTATTTCTGAGGCTTCGTGTTGCTAATTGCTGATACTGCGTGTCTACGGGAGGTCGATGAATCGTCCGGCAGCCGGCTTGGGGGCTATGATGGACTTTCTCTCCCTGGCAGTATCCCAACAGTTTTGTCAGCCGGAACTCAGTTCTGGCACCTCTCAGGCAGTGGTGGAGGAACCCTCTCCAGCACCCGGGGCAGGGCGCCAAGGAGCAGGGCGAATGGCCCAGTGACGCACGTGCAATGTCCCTACGGACTGCGCATGTGCAGCATCCAGTACGGAGTGCGCATGCACGACATCCCGTACGGTCGCCATGCGAGAGGCAGCCCGTACGGACGCCCGTATGGACAGCGCGTGAGGCTGCTTGCAAAAGGGCTTTCAAACAGCCCCATGCTGCACTTTGAAGAACCAATATTTGGGGCTTCAAAGGGCAGCATCACTTGATGTCATAGTAATGCCAGGTGTCGAGGTAATGTCAAATTTGGCCCATTGTGGGGTTGGTTGGGGAGATAAGGATCTGGCTTGCTGGCCACAAGAGGTTCCTCACCCCTGGACTATGGTGATGAGTCTGCTCTGCATAGTGAATATTGAATGTATGAACTGGGGCAGCAGCTTCAGAGCCAGAGACTCCCCGAATCACAACATTTCCTCAACAGCCAACATTTGAACTCTCAGTCACTGGGCACACCTGCATTATTGTGATCTTTGCTTCTAGCAGTAGAGAAGGAGACCTCTCCCGTGGAACCTGACAGACTGGTATGTGAATTAGTGGGCGATTCTGCTGAATCAGGCTCAGCAGAATTCTCAAGGTGAGGAGGCTGAAAGGAACAATGGGAGGGCAAAGCCTCTCTCAGGAACACAAAACATCCCCTTATGTGTGGCCAGTAATCCCTGAAGAGGACGGCTGCCAGCCTTCAAATCAGCTGCTGAAGGAAGTCCTTTCTTTAGAAACAAATAAAGCTGTGCACACACCATATACTTAAGTCCCGTTAAAGGCACATCGATTCCCCCAAACAATCCTGGGAGCTATAGTTTTCTGCTCACAGCGCTGCAGTTTCCTGCACCCTTAAACTACAGTTCCCATTATTCTTTTGGGGGGGAAGGGGAGCTGTAAATGTACAGTGTGTTTGCAGCCAGCCACACACAATAAGTAAATCCTTGTGGGTTTTCCCGCAGCATCAATCAGCATACTTAAAAGGTAGACCCATACCTAATATCATGCCTTGCCTGAGAGCCAACAGCTTACAAAAAGAAGTAAACAGCATTTGGCAAATAAATTCACATATAATATATAATATATTCACATATATTAAGGCATTTATAGTTTCCTTCCCTAACTCAGAGTTTTGCACACTTTATCAAACCAGGCCCCCTCCCCTCAAGCTTACTAAAACCCTGCTCGGACATTAAAAAAACAACAACGATTACTCAATCTGTGTAGAGATGCATGCCCCAGCCCCCTAATTGCCTGTGCACACCAGTCCCGACCCTTTTAATAATAATAATAATAAAAAATTTTATTTATATCCCGCCCTCCCCAGCCGAAGCCGGGCTCAGGGCGGCTAACAACAATAAAACAATACAAAAGTACAACACAAACAACACTCTAAAATCATTCATTATAAAATTAATTAAATTCAAGCCACTGGCCTTTTACATATTGAACATGAAGATCTATTCTTTGGAGAGATTCTAGCTGTCTTCAGTTGAATTCCTAAAAGGTTTTTTGGGGGTGGGGGACAAGGCTGCTGCATGTGTCCCCAGAGCTCTTAGGGATGGGCCGATTTGTCAATTTCAGGTGTTTCTCTCCCCCCCCCCCCAGTTTCTCATTTTTCCAACCTTACATTCAATTCTTCCCATTTCCACATCAGTTTGTGAGAGGTTTTTTTAAGAAGTCCTCATGTAAATTCATCAGCTAACTTTAGCACAGATTTCTTCTCCAAGGCAATCTTCCCCAAGTTGCACATTTTTTTGCAAAGCAGTTTCCCCAAATATAATGCGTATTTGCAGATATGTTGTTTTCACTAAAATGTGCATTTATTTGCACAATTTACACTAGTATATGCATCTTAGTACACATTACTTGGCTGGAGGACTGCACAGCAAAATTCTGAGAGGGGGCAAATTTCAAAGGGCATTTTGTGTTTTGTTTTGCATCAAAATGGTCAAAGGCCTGGAAACGATGCCTTATGAGGAACGGCTAAGGGAGCTGGGCATGTTTAGCCTGGAGAAGAGGTTAAGGGGTGATATGATAGCCATGTTCAAATATATAAAAGGATGTCACATAGAGGAGGGAGAAAGGTTGTTTTCTGCTGCTCCAGAGAAGCGGACACGGAGCAATGGATCCAAACTACAAGAAAGAAGATTCCACCTAAACATTAGGAAGAACTTCCTGACAGTAAGAGCTGTTCGACAGTGGAATTTGCTGCCAAGGAGTGTGGTGGAGTCTCCTTCTTTGGAGGTCTTTAAGCAGAGGCTTGACAACCATATGTCAGGAGTGCTCTGATGGGGTTTCCTGCTTGGCAGGGGGTTGGACTCGATGGCCCTTGTGGTCTCTTCCAACTCTATGATTCTATGATTCTTCTTTCAGAATTTGTGAATTAGGTATCTGAAGAAGTGTGCATGCACACGAAAGCTCATACCAGTAACTAACTTAGTTGGTCTCTAAGGTGCGACTGGAAGGAATTATTTTGTTTTATTTTATTATTTTGTTTTGTTTTGAATTAGGGATGTTTGCCTTCAAATGCAAACCGAATCACATGTCTACTCCATCCCTAGGGCCCCTAAAGTGTTTGAGCCCTCCTGCGTTATCAATGCCAGGAGAGGGCTTGCTCCTTTGGTTCCTTCCCTCCGACACTGGATGTCTCTACACCAGAGGTTTCCAACCTTTTTGAGTCCATGGATCCCTTGACCAACTACGTTCTTCCTGTGGGGCTCAGGAACCCAGTTGTGTCACCCCTTGCCTGCAGAGCTGGCGGCCCCTCACCCTTTTTCAAACACCCTCCCTTGTGGAGGGTTCCCTCAGCCTCCTCTCCTCTCTCCTCTCCTTCAGAGTCCTAGTCTCTGAGCTTCCCACCCCGCCTCCCAGCCCCAAAGAAATGTGCCTCCTCACACTGCCCCACAGGGGCCTGGGACTTGTCTGCCTGTTCCTGACAGCAAGGGATGGTGGACTGACTGGCTGGGCTCCCTTGCCTGCTTGCTTGCTTACTCTGAGGCCCGCCTCAGCTCCTGGTAGCCAGCACCCCTTAGTCAGCCCCAGAGGCTTCATTTGCCTGGGGAGCTTGTGGCCAGGGCTGCTGCAGTAAACAGCTGTGCAAGACTTTGGCAGGCAGAGATGTGAGAAGGCATCAGAGGAGGGAGGGAAGGAAACAGGGACGGAGGCCAGTGTTGCCCGTGGCATCCCTGACCATCATCCAAGGCACCCGAGGGTGCCACGGCACACTGGTTGAAAAGCACTGCTCTACACAGCTCCCACACAGTTAAAAGTGCTGTTCGTTCCCTACTACATTACAGTGGACGCTCGGGTTGCGAACGTGATCCATGCGGGAGGCACGTTGGCAACCCGCAGCATTCGCAACCCACAGCTCCGCGTCTGCACACATGCGGGTTGTCATTCGGCACTTCTGCGCATGCGCAAAGCACGATTTAGTACTTCTGCACATGCGCCAAAACCTGGAAGTAACCTGTTCTGGTACTTCTGGGTTTGGCGCGGTGCGAAACCCGAAAACACGCAACCTGAAGTGTCTGTAACCCGAGGTATGACTGTATCAGTATTGACACTTTTGCTGTACAGCTCCTCCTGCCAGATCTTGCCAGCAGTGGTACAAGAAAAAGGAGGGAAGGAAGGAAGGAAGGAAGGAAGGAAGGAAGGAAGGAAGGAAGGAAGGAAGACTTGCAGCTCAGAGGCAGAGTAACTATGCTAAATGTGCAAAGTCCCAGATTCATTCCCTGGCATTTGCTATTAAAAGGATATCAGATAAAAGGGATGTGAAAGGCCCCCACCTGAGGCTCTGGCATGCTGCTGCCAATCAAAATAGACAGCAATTGGCAAGAGAAGCATAGTCTGATCTGACAGAAGGCAATTTTCAACGCACATATTGTACTCTAATTATACATAGCAATGGATGGCTAAAACTAATTCCAGATTGTAACAGCTTTGCACGTGCTCATTCATAAGTCTGTGTCATTCTGTTTCTGCATTAATTTGCGATTTTTTTAAAATAAAAAAGCACAGAAATTATATTTAGATACACGTTTTCTCGCAAATATATGCATTTGCAAATCTATATTTTCTCTCATGTTATGCATTTCTAGCTGTAGTTTATCCCAAAATGCACATTTTTAAAATAATAAAGGGCACAGTTTTTGAGCAGATATCTGTCATGATATCTGGAGGAATGTAGTGCACTCATTAGTCCTGGAGCTGCAGATCAGGTTGGTCCATCTAGGAATTTGCAAAGAATGAATTCCTCAAGAATTCCTGAAGCACAGATTCTGTAATTACACATATTTGCTTGCGCAATGATGACACAATTGTTTGCTTTCAAGGAAGCCTGAAATGTTGATGTTTACGTGCATAATTCCAGGGTTCATAAATCTCATAAAGAGCTCAGTTTAATGGCTAGAATTAGCTCCTCTGGAATAATGGAAACAGTTCTATTAAAATAATACACTGACCATCTTTTTCCTGAACTACAGGGAACAACACACATTCCAACCTTGTCTTTCTTTCCAAAATGCCAGGCTTATTTTTTGTGTATCGCTGGGCCTTCTGCACTGGGCTGATATTAGAAACAGGAAATGCTCTTCTGCTAGAAACAGGAAATATTGGCAGTCACATGGAAACGGTATCTCTTTCGGAGCACAGTGATAGATTTTAATCTCTCAGAAGTCCTTGTTTAAAACTGTATTATGTGGCAGACAGTGCCGTCGTTTGTTTTCACTGGCACCCAAACCCCATGATCTCTAGCCTATGAGTTTTAGCATAGAAAGGAATAAGGACTGGCCTTATACACCCTTGCAAATAACACTCAAAAGTTACTAGCCTGGAAAGAGGCTGGTAGGCTACATTTCCATGTTCTTGGGATTTCTTAAAGGACCGCGCCCCTGCACACCTTTTCTTCAGTAATTCAAGCACACTGGGCTTAACATATACAAAGGCCACATGTAGACATCACACAATGAGCTTAGCACACCCCAATCATGTAGCATGGTTTAACTGTAGAAAGATGATCTTAGGGTTCCTTCCAACTCTACAATTCCATGAATATTAATTCAGCAGGCATGAGGAACCTGTGGAACTGCAGACACTGTTGGACAGGAACTCCCATCAGCCCCAGCCAGTGTGGCCAATGGTCAGGGATGATGGGAGCTGTAGTCCATCAGCTGTTGTTCATCACAGGCAGAAACTTCATCCCCCCTTCTCCCCAATGTTTGGTCCCATCTGCACCATACATTTAAAGCACTCTTATACCACTTTAACAGTAATGGCAGCCCCCAAATAATCTTGGGAACCCCAGCTTCTTAAGGGTGCTGGAAGTTGTTAGGAGACCCCTCAAAATGCTATAGTTCCTGGCACCTTTAACAAAGTACACTTCCCAGGTTTCTATGGGAGAAAGCCATGGCAAACCGGAGGCCTTCTGCATACACCTACTGGGCTATGGCCTTCCCTGATGGGTTGAATTTCATACAGACGCTGCTTCCTTGTTTGAGTGAATCCACTCTAAGCAGGTCAAATGATGCTTTTAAAAGTAACGTGAGGCTCATGCCTTATTGTCTGTGTTTCATGTTAACAATGAAGGCATTACCAAAAACCAACCAAGTTAAATGGTGCGGAGACAGCATCCATTGAACCGCATCAAGAGCCAAGCAGAGTTAATATTTGCCTGGGAGAGAATAGCTGTTCTTGCAGTGTTGCCCCAGGGTTCTACTGAATGCCTGTTGACAGATTGGGAAATCCTGTCGTTGAATCATAGAGCTGTAGAGTTGGAAGGGACCCGGAGGATCATCTAGTCCAACCCTCTGCAAGGCAGGAATACGCAGCTATCCCATGCGGGGATCGAACCTGCAACCTTGCTGTTATCAGCACCACATTCTAACTGAAATAAAAAAATTAAGGTCATATATATATATATATATATATATATATATATATATATATATATATATAATAAATGTTCATAAATGTACCATTTTGAACATATATCTTATATCTATCCCACTTTTCCATATTTTCCCCCCATAAATATTTTCCAGGCTAAACATACCCAATTCCTTCAACTGTTCCTCATCAGGCTTGCTTTTGAATGGCTTTAAAAGAGGAATGGGTGAATTCAAGGAGGAGAGGACTACCAATGGCTACTTAGCCAGGTGGCTATGTTCTATTTTCACTGTTGCTTCTGAATACTAGTTGCAGAAAACCCAGGAATGGACACTAATTTGCGATTTTTTAAAATAAAAAAGCACAGAAATTATATTTAGATACACGTTTTCTCGCAAAAATATGCATTTGCAAATATATATTTTCTCTCATGTTATGCTTGCAGGGTTTCAATAGACACTTGGTTGGCAACTGTGATAGCAAGATGCTGGCATAGATGGGCGTTGGCTTGATTCAGCAAGGCTCTTCTTATTTTCTCACATATCCACAATTCCTGATCTGCATCACACTTTGTGAATCATAAGCTGCTCTGCCCCAAATGCTAATTCCAATCACCGGGCCTCAATATATTTCACTGTATCATCCCCTGATCGCTGGACTTGATTATGGTGATTAACAGCAAACCTGGCCAAAGATAACTAAAGGCACACTGACCTCATAGCTGGGAATAAAAACTGACCTAACAAGATGATGAATACTATAACTTAAAAATATTCCCTATCACCAGGGCCCAGAAGAATATCCCCAAAGAGAACTTTTGCCAGCACTCTTCCCAGACTGGGGGGGGGGGGGAATATACCCTTGATGCATTTTGCATGAAAAACAGTTGTACTGCAGACTGGAATGCAGCCATCTTCAGCGAACTGCTTTTAAGTAGTGGCTGAGATCATCTTTAACACACTTGCCCCAAATAAGATTTATATAAGCCTCCCATCCACAGGGCTGAGTTTACTTTAGGAAAGTGCTATACCAAAAACAGTAAGAGAAAAGAAAAGAGGTAAACACAGACAGATCAAAGGAAGCTGGCTTACTCTCTGTATCAACTACCAAACCTGCACTAACATACAGTTTGAATGGGAATGCCAGGATAAACAGGGCTTGTGGGGAATGAAAGAGTCAAGCTCACATGATTCCCTCCCACAGCAGCCTACCATAAAATCAAGTAAAATCTGGCCATTAAGGATGGAATGAGACATTCTGCAGAGAATCAGAGTGGGGAGGGCATGATTTGAAGCAGAGAAGCAGTGAGCGGAATGGGGTGCTTAACCCTTCCCCACCTGCCATTTTCTCCCTGCGAAACCCTGCCCCGTCACAGCTAAGTTTCTGGACGTGCTGTTTTGCAGGGAAACCCTAGAGTTGAAGGGGTCCCTGAAGGCCATAGAGTCTAGCCCACTGCTTGATAGACAGAATTCCAACCCAGAGCATTCCAAAGAGAAGACCTCCAGCAAGGGAGAGCCCACCCCTGCAAGGTTGATTCCATGGGTGAACTGCTCTTCCATTAAACATTGGGGTGTCTCCTAATGTTCAACCAAAATTACCCTTCTTGAAACGGCCTTAGATCCAGTCCACTGGTGGAGGAAGGGGGTGTAGTTGGTGTGGCCCACCCCAGGTGTCCTCCCTGAGGGGAGTGACATCGTCACACAGCCCCCTGGGCCGCACCCCCCAGGCTACTCGCCGCTTGCCATGAGCGGCACCCCTCGGGATGCTCACCACTCGCTGTGGGTGGCGCCCCCACAGCAGCTAGCCCCGCCCCCAGGTGCACAGCATGTGCGCCGCTCTGGGTGCCGGAGCAGATAGCTCTGCCCCTGATCCAGTCCTGCCTTGGCAGGAAGCAGGTAATAAGTCTTTGCTCTCTTCTATGGTGGCGCTGTGGGTTAAACCACAGAGCCTAGGACTTGCCGATCAGAAGGTCGGCGGTTCAAATCCCCGCGACGGGGCGAGCTCCCGTTGCTCGGTCCCTGCTACCTGCCAACCTAGCAGTTCGAAAGCACGTCAAAGTGCAAGTAGATAAATAGGTACCACTCTGGCGGGAAGGTAAACGGCGTTTCCGTGCGCTGCTCTGGTTTGCCAGAAGCGGCTTAGTCATGCTGGCCACATGACCCGGAAGCTGTACGCCGGCTCCCTCGGCCAATAAAGCGAGATGAGTGCCGGAACCCCAGAGTCAGCCACGACTGGACCTAATGGTCAGGGGTCCCTTTACCTTTACCTATGTAGCAACCCTTATTTGAAGAGGGTTAGCCTGTTCTTTCTCAGCCTTCTCCAAAGGAAAATCCTCAGTTGCTTCCATCTTGCCTTATAGGACTTGCTTTCAGATTACTAACCATATTTGTTCTGCTCTGGCAATTAGGCAGCAGGGAAAAGGGGACATAGGAGGAAAGCGGCAGGGAGGGGTAGGGTTATGCATCGCCACCTGCCTGCAGCTTCTTGACTTAAAACTGTACCTGCCTACCAACTCTTAGCAGCTGTTTGGCAAAGATCCACCGAGCTTCCCATCTGTTACACTCAACCATTCCTGCCCCACCCATCAAAAGAGAACCACCAGAATGACAAGCTGGGGGTGGCAGCCAGACATCGCACTGGGAGCCGCCCATAACCGCAAAATCTCGGTCTTCTAAATCCTTGGAGGGATGAGAGCCTGGAAGGCCTCCTCAAGGTGGGTATTCCATAAAAAAGAGCCACAGTGGTGAAAGCTCTGCTTGTATTAGCGTTGATCAGAGCCGTCTTTACCATGGGGTGCAAGGGGTGCAGGGCACCCGGGTGTTGAATTCTGGGGGGCGCCCGGCGCCTGCTGCTGAAATCGCCTAAGCTCTTAATTATCTACCTGTTACGAAATAATAAATCATTTTGACCAAGCTAGAAAAACAAAATGTATACCTACCGTTTCACTAGAGGACTTTCGACTTTGTGCGCTCATTTACCAAAGACACAGCGCGCTTGTCATTCACAACGGCAGCGCTTGTCAGACTTGGGGGTGCTGTGCGGATCTTTGCACCCTGGCAGCGCAGATGCGAAAGACTCCCCTGGCTGTGATTCCTGCACTGCAAGGAGGTTGGACTAGATGACCCTCAGAACCCTTCCAATTATGGAAATCCACTTGCCTTCAGAAATGAACAACAGAATCCTCTCCTGTGGACCTCAGGGGGAGATTTTTGCCTTCGGGGCTGCAGCCGTCAGGGTTCCAGACCCATCCATCTTGAATAGCACAGTCGGTAGAAAAATGAGACTCTTAGTCTCATGGTCATGGGTTCGAATCCTATTTTGGGCAAAAGATTCCTGCATTGCAGGATCAGATGACTCTCGTGTTCCTTTCCAACCTTACGATTCTATGGTCTATGATTTCTTTTAAAAGGAGTGTCCTCTACAGCCCCGGCACAGCTTTGCTTGATCAGAGCACCAATACCAGACTTCCGCCTTGTGCTAGGGCTCTGCTGGCCAGATCCTGACAGTCTGCTAGCTGCCTGCTCAGCTAGAGATTGCTGGAGAAGGTAAAACACAGGTTCTGTCAACTGACCGGAAAGGAGACTCCAGGGGAGCTTGCAGCCAGTGGCGGAGCTTCACGCGTATCCTGGGGGCATGGTGTGCCACCCGCAGGGGTGTGGCATGCGTCCTGGGGGCATGGCACGCCTCCCACAAGGGTATGGCACGGCACCCAGTGTGGGCAGGGGGGCAGCAGCTATGGGACCCCACCGGGATCGCGCTGCCGCGGGCAGTGCATCCCCCCCGCACTCCTCTTCCTCCGCCAGAGCTTGCAGCTTAAGAGCTGAGCCAGATAGGATTCCGCCAGCTGGCTGAGCAGCACCAATTGTGAGCTGTGGGTGCCCCAGAACAGGGGTGGGGGAACTTTCTCAACTTGGGGGCCACATTGCCTCCCTGGCAAGCTTCCGGGGGCCACATGCCAGTGGCGGACAGGGCCAGAGGCAAAAGCAGGGTAGGGTACCAGGTGTGACTCTTACCTTTGTACAGAAGGCTACATTTCAGAGGTTTCCAGCCACAGCCCTCTTGCATCTCTCCATCCATCGTCCATGCAAGCAAGAGGGATTTCAAGCACACATCCTGGTCAAAGGCAGTCAAGGAGGGCATGGAGTACAGCAGCTGAGAGGCTCAGAGCAGCGAGCCAAGAGCAAACCTTGGTTTGCGTGGGGAGAAGAAGCACATCTAGATCCCAGGTTTGGATCCCCCACCAACGCAGCCTTTTCTGTGCTGTAAATCCTACCCCATCTTTGTATGCAACTTGCTCAGGGCAGACCCATATTTGAAGACCCAAATCTGAGGACATGACAGCCAGACCAAAAGTTAACCTAACTGAGGGTTGGGGAACTTTAGCAGGCTAGTTTCTGCACGGCCCCCTCTATTCTCCATCCAAACAAGGGGTGAGTTCAGGGCCATGTTCCAACTGGGCAAAAAGATTTGGGAAGCAGAGCAGGTCCAGTGAGGGGTGTGGTCTGCAGGGAGAGTTCTAAGGGCCAGACAGAGTGTTTCAGAGGGCCACATTTGGACCCTGGGCCTGAGGTTCCCCATGCCAGGACTAGCGCACCCCCTAAATCCCTTCAAACCACAAATGGAAGGATCTGCTGATTTCACTTCTCTCAATTGATCGTTTTTCCAGCCTTATATTCAGTATTTCACATTTCTGCAGTAATTCATGTTTTTTTAAGAAAAAAAACCATCATAAGCATCCATCAGTGTTTTAGTGTAATTTTATCGCAGTACACACATTTCTGCACGTGGTTTTGACCAGCGCACACATTTTTGCAAGCCATTCCCCCTGATAGAATGCCATTTTGTATGTGAATTTCACTGACAGTTTCAGTTTAATGCACACTTTCTCCCAACATATGCACTTCTGTACACATCGGTTGGAAACCAGCATTGAAAAATTCAGACAGGTGCGAATTTCAGTTTCAGTTTGTGTGTTGCTTCTGAGAGTGTGCGTTTAATAGTTTCGACTCTAAATATGCACTGAGCTCATCCCTGCTCCCAACTCTATGCTTTTATGAACTTGCAGACTGGCCCCTGCAGCTGTCCCTTTCACTAGTCATCTAAAGTGCAGCAAGGAAGAGGTTAAAATAAGAGCTTCTCATGGCTGTAGCTCAAGCTGCACAGGAGCAGGCTAGGCTGGGTTTGTCTGGCCTGCCTTCCTACATGGAAACCAGAAGTTGTTGTTTCATGCTCTGATGGAATCTGCAATACTGATAGGCACCTGGAAGCCCTGGGGTCAAATCTGGCTTCCAAAGGCTTTGAAACCTCCCAAGCTGGCTCAGGGCAGAGCCTTCAATCCTGCGTTTCACCCCCTTCTGTTAAACAAATATACACCTCAGCCAATATACAAATATATAGCCAAATATACAACTCCCCTCGAGCCGAGCAAAATGACTCTCTTCCTCCAGTACAAACAGCGACAGAAACTCTGCAAGAGTCCTCTAGTTATTTAATCTTAAGTATCTCTAAGCCACCTTTCCGGGCCAAAAAGCCCTCTTAAGGTGGCTTACATAAAACTATTCAGCTATAAAACATACACAAGCACAATATCAACCAAAGGGCCATAATTTGAAACAGTAGCTAGGGAAGTCCAGCCAAGCGACCTGTAACATTACGATTTAGAACACACTTCAAACCAGCAGCAGGAGAGCCACTGGGATAAGTAAAAACTCATCCAAGTGATTCGCCAGAAGACAAGGCAGCTAAAAGCAGTTTGAAACAATTGCTGCAAAGCCCACTTAAAATCCAGAACTGAAGGGCCAACTGTTTGCCGACTGGGAAGGACTCCCACAGATGAGAGACCACCACGGAGAAGGCCCTACCTCTATCATCTGCATGTTTCTTTTTATCTTGCGTTTCTAGAAAAGTATTCAGGGGAACGTGCAAAAAGAAAAACGAAGCACTGAAATCAAAACATGGTTTAGGCAGTAAATCCACAGCACACCAAAAAGTACAAACACCCGCCTTACTGACTTTGGGGACAGGCCAGCGAGCAGGGACTTTGTAAGTCCGCAGTTCTAAGTACATTTACTAGGGAACGCATCCCAGTTAACTGAATGGAACTCACTTGTGAGCCAACATGTATAGGATGAGGCCACACAAATGTTTAATTTTGAATGGACCAGCCCCACAAATCTAACATTTCTTTTGCACGTATTTTCCATAGTTTCCCCCCTTTCTTTTTAAAAGGGGGCCTGCAAGGAGATGAAATGGTCATTTAATTTCCCTACAGATTGATGCAGAGAACAGAAGAACAGAATAGAAGCCAACCACGCCTGATCTTATAGAAATAATAGAAATGTAGAGTTGGAAGGGACCCTGTGGATCATCTAGTCCAACCCCCTGCAGTGCAGGGATGCACAGCTGTCCCATACAGGGATCGAACCTGCAACCTTGGCATTATCGCACCAGACTCTAACCAACTGAGCTATCCAGGCTTCTAAGCCTATGGCACCCGGGGTCCCATCCACGTACTAACCAGGCTTGACCCTGCTTAGCTTCTGAGATTGGACAAGATCAGGCAGGTTCAGGGCAGTAGGAAACCTTTGGGGAGTCCGTGCTTGTGACAACTCTATAAGGGAAGGCTGCAATGTTACCCCCTCCCGTTGAAAGCTTGCTGGGTGTGTAGGGAAGGCTTGGTTATTGCAAGGAACTGTACAGGCAGCATGTCCTTGTGGAAGGACCGAAAGCTCAGTGGGAGCACTTTGCACGAAGGAAGTCCCGAGTTCGAGTTCTGGCATCTCCAGGTAGGGCAGGGAATGATGGTTGTCTGAAACTCTACTACTACTGCCACTCAGTGTAAAACAGCCCTAAACTGACTGGCTGCAAGGGAGCAGTATTCTAGATACAGAGGGACACGCCTTCCTCTCCCACATCAGAAGTGCAGTGCCTGTTTTGCCTTCCACGCATGGTCTCAAAAGGCAGTGGTCAGAATGGCTGTATGACAACTACTCATTTGCATGGTGTAACTTGTAGACCCTGCTGAGCGAGTGGGTGGGGCTAAGTGTGCAGCAGGCCCCTCACCCCCAGCTATTGACAAGCAAGACCACTCCTGCTCATTCTCAAATATTTTAGGGTGTATGTGTGCTGGCTGTGCCTATTTGCTCTGTGCACATGGAGACTAGGGATCAAAGGATTTGCCAATTCTCATCCTCTCAGTTTCTCATTTTCCCAAATCTTAAATTTGGTTCTCCGCATATGTGCTGCAATTTGCAATCATCCCCCCCCCCCAATCATCTTGCAAATTATCCAGCATTTTAGTATGACTTTCTCCTGATGTATGCAACTTTGTCTATTTTTTTTTACAAGCAATTTCTGCTAATATAATCCATTTTTGTATGCTACTTCCACCAATGCATTGCTATTTAGGCACACTTTCCTTCATTATATGCATTTTTTGCAAACCTTATTTGGTTGGAGAACTGCCTCAGAAAATTAAGATAAATGCAGGTTTTGAAGGTGCTTTGGTTCTCACTGTTTTGGATTTTGATAGATTCACCTTTATATGTAAAAACTGAACCAAAGGCATTGGAGCTCAACTTCCACACTGAGCCACTATGCTCTCCTGATACACACAAGACTTCACTGCCAGCATACAACCCTGTCAACACGCCCCTGGAAGAAGTTGATGGGACTCTGCTTCTGAATCTAACATGCACAGGTTTGAGCAGAAAACTTTTAACTGCATACCTTACTGATACAGATCCCATTCACCTGTAAGAGTTGTCCCTTATCTCTGAACTCATAAAGCAATCTGTTGAGTCATCACTGTTTGCTATACTTTTGATCAAAAGCCCCTCACCTCAAAGTTACCCAAAAGCCCAATTCCACAACCTCTCATTTCTGGGTTTCTTACTTCTGCAACACAGCAAGACTTGATGGTGGGCGCACAACATACTCTCCGTACCTTTTCCTCATCACATCCCTGGAGCACTGTCCAGCTTGACATGCAATCTTTACGCTCTCTCTTTAAATCGCAGTGCATGCAGACAGTTAACCATCCCCGAACCAAAAAGCTCAAGTCTGGGTTTGCAGTCTGCTGCTGCAAGCCCACATACCCCAACAAAACAGGAGAAGGTGGGAAGAAAAAAGACTTACCAAAACAAAGAAACAAAAGTTCTCAGAAATGGTTCTGTAGTTCAAACAGATAAAGGCTGCCAGTGCGGGATCAGCTCCTCCAAGCAGCCCTCTGCAAAGTGAGGCACGCAGAACTTCAGCAAAACAAACGTGTTGTTGCTGAATCTCAGAAGTCAGCCTGAGCAGGGAGTTCCTCCCATCAGGTTAGGAAGAGAGCTGCCTCGTAGTCTCCGCCAGGAGTCCTCTTGGCCTGCCCCACTCCAAGCTCAGTGGTGCAATTGCAGCTCAGGCAGCCTGTGATATCCAGCTCCGACCCCCCTACTCCACCCCTACAGGAAGGCAACAGCTGGACTGCTTCATTCAGGGCTGGAGCAACTCTCCATGCCTTTTGCCGAGTCTGTGACTCACCCTCAGGCATGGAGGGAGAAGACTGGGGCGGGTGGATTTCAATACGGACTCTGTCTCTAAGCCTACATTTGCAAGCACCAATGTGGATCCAGGGGTGGAGAAAAAGAGAGAGAGAGAGAGAGAGCGCAGAAGTTTCCCTGTGGCTGCAAATGCATTGGGAACGAAAGCGCACATAACAAAACATCTCTCTTCCTGAGATTCATTTCCAATCTGGCCTCAGGGCAATGAGTCACGGTATTCACCAAACACACACGGTAGCCAAGAACACACACAAGCACACATGCAAGGGCCATAGTTAAATATCTTGCCACCGATGGTGTCCTTTAGACATCCTTTTTCAGGCTGATCCAGCAAATTTATTGCAACCCTGCTATTTTATCACCAGTGGACTCAGGATTCAGGATTGCAGCCTAATCACACAGTCTCTTGCCAGATTTGCATACCTGTTGTGGCCACGTGTGCAGGTGTGTGTGCGTGCATGAGTCATCATCACATTGTCTGGAGCGATGCAAGGATCACACACCTGCGGGCCTGCGATGGTGGAGCGCCCAAGGTTTTGGGGTGTGGCCACGTGGGATCAGCATATAGATTGACAATATGTGTGTTTCAGACCTTCCTTACCATCGCACAACTGGGGCCAGGACAGTGCAAAAACACACATTCTAGCTGGGATCCAGCTCAACCATGATGAAATCCTGTTGAAGCCACTGGGACAGGTTCACTAGTTGTTGTTGATAGCACCTGTAAATTGAGCTATGATCCTATGCACACCTAAACTAAGATGCGGCTGGCGCTGTAGTCTAAATCACTGAGCCTCTTCGGCTTGCCGATCAGAAGGTCGGCAGTTCGAATCCCTGTGACGGAGTGAGCTCCCGTTGCTCTGCCCCAGCTCCTGCCAACCTAGCAGTTCGAAAGCACGCCAGTGCAAGTAGATAAATAGATACCACTGCGATTGGAAGGTAAATGGCATTTCCGTGTGCTATGGTTTCCGTCATGGTGTTCCGTTGTGCCAGAAGCTGGCCACATGACCCGGAAAGCTGTCTGTCGACAAACGCCAGCTCCCTCAGCCTGAAATCAAGATGACCGCTGCAACCTCATAGTTGCTTTTGACTGGTCTTAACCATCCAGGGGTCCTTTACCTTTACCTTAGGTAGGATCAGTATGCCCCACTGATCTCAATGGGACATTGAGCAGAGATGGGAAGGATTGCAACGTGAGGATTGTGTGCAGATCCTACCCTGATGGGTGGGTCCTCTGTAATGTTGGTTAATCCCCCTTTTAAGCCTGTCTAATAACAGCTTCCCACCAATCCTATGCATGTGTTTTTTCTGAAACAAGGCCCATTATGCTAATTCCTCTTGTTGCACAATGGGGCAGTGTGTCTGGCTCTTAACCAGAAGGTTGGTGGTTCGAGCTCACCCAGGGAAAGCTCCCCTCCATTGCAGGGGTACCTTCCAATTCTATGATTCTATGGTGAATGGGGCTAACTCCTAGCAAACTCTGCAAGGGATTGCCTTCATTTTGTGCCTCCTGCAGTTTTTTAACACTTTGAGGACTTAAAAACCTACGGCTGTGGAATATTCATGTTCAATTAACACTGGGAGCCGGCAGCCAGGCATATGCATTCGCTTGGAATATTATTGCAAGTCTAGGTCAGGGTGTGTTGGTTCTGCATCCAAGATACTCATAAGTGAGAAATGTTGCTTAGCATTTGGTAGAAAACTGGTTTGTTCAAGTTTCGTTCCGGCCCTCCTCCAGCGATTCCCCCTTTGGGGAAGTGCAGCGGGTTGGGGAAGAAACAGGAGATCAACTTCTTTGATAAAATGCCAGAAGCAAACAAACCTCAGGATCATCATCTCAAAGGAAGCACAGTGGCTCAGCCTTTTTGTCCCACCCGAAGCTCAGATTGGAACCAGAGCAAATATTGCTGAACACACACTAGAAATGCAAGAGTTTGGTGCGATCTGCCAGCATGTTATGGCGGCAGAGCAAAAGGCCACAAGATACGATAGCAAGTATATGCGCATGCATGCTGCTTGTTTGTGGCAAGATATGGCATGATTCCCCTGAATTCTGGGATTTAAATCCCAAACCTGCTTACATTTGGCTTTGCTGAATACTTTAGGCGAATGAGATTTGGACACCTTAGAATCGTAGAACTGTAGATTGGAAAGGACCACAAGGGTCATCCAGTCCAACCTGCTGCAATGCAGGAATCTTTTGCTCAATGTGGGGCTCAAACCCACAACCCTGAGATTAAGCATCCCATGCTCTACCATGGCTATCATGTTGAGCTTCTCCATGCACAGAAATCAATGAGCCACAAATCACAGTCAAATGTTGGTTCTGTTGATGCCGAGTTCTACTTTTCAGGAACACCTCATGGAAAGGCGTTGGTTTCCCCCTTCTTATTTGATACTGTACAGGCCTTTACCACTTCCAACAGAATTTGGGGGGGGGGATTACCTGAGTGCATACAGCCCTGCCATCTAAAGAAATTGAGCACACTTAAAATTAGCACACTTTTCTTTTCTTTTCTTTTCTTCTATTCAAAGCAGTGAATAGTCTGTAAACTACTAGAATCATAATACTTAAACATCTCCCCAAAAGCAAACAGTGTCTTAGCCATCTTCAGATATCTCAAGGGCTATCCCATGGAAGAGGGAACAAGGTTGCCTTCTCCTGCTCTGGAGGGTAGGACTCGAACACATGGCTTCAAGCTACAAGGAAGGAGATTCCGAATAAATATCAGGAAGAACTTTCTGATAGTAAGAGCTGCTCTACAGTGGAATAGAGGTGGGAGACTCTTTCCTTCACAGAGGTTGAATCTGTCCTTATAGAGAAGTTGCTCCCTTTTCTGAACCAGTTCCAAGTCTACAATATCAAGAGATAACCAAGTGTTGTGGGACTTGTGATAAGAATTTTAAGGTCTTAGATATAAATGTTCATAAATGCACCAACCAATCATGTACATAGATCAGCACAGGAAGATCAACCTGAAACCATTTTTTATTCCCAAACTGACCAAATGTTTCTCTGCAAGGAGGGAGGGGGGGTCAGGGAGCTGGTCAGGGAACCTTCCCATTGTCTCAGGAATTGAGTAACCAGCATTTCAATGGGTGACAGAATATCAGGAAAGGCAATCAGATAAGGCATTATCAGATAACCTGGCAGACAGGAAAAACAACATTCATATTTCTGTTTTAGACCACCCACCTTATCTGTGTGGTAAGTTTGTGATGATAAAATGATAGATAAAAATTTGTGATAAAAGTTTGGCCTCTGTTATTTTCTCCTATCAATAGGGAACCTACGTAAGGACTCTATATGGGCTCTTGGATACCCCATAAGGGGAAAAGGGCAGATTTTTGTTTACAACAGAATGCACCCAAGGGTCATCTAGTCCAACCTCCCTGCAATGCAGGAATCTCAGCTAAAGCATCCACGGCAGATGGCCACCCATAGATGCTTCTTCCTTGCTTGGATGGAGAGAGCGAAGGGCGTGGGGAGGTGTAGGTGTCTGTTTGCAGAAACTAGCCTACTGCATGAAACTTATTACGGCTCTGCCCACTTTGGCCTCTGGGTGCAGCTGTCACTGTCATGTGACTCTCGGAAGGTTTTCCAGAAGAGAATGTGGCCCCTGGGATGAAAAAGACTCCCCCTCCCCTCCGAATGAAAAGGTCCAGTGCAGTCACCGCCAAAACGGAAAAGGGGCCTACTGGAACGAATGGAGGACCAGGCGGATCCGTCTCGTTCCAGTTCGTGCCACTTTTGCATGTGTTCATCATTAAGGCTGTTCCATTTCATTTCCAAATCAGCGAGTGTTTTCAAGAAGGAACAGCATGGAAGTTCTTGTTGAAACACACGCAGTGTGAGAAGCTGGTCCGACGGCTGCCTTTAAGAGCGGCTCCAAGCAGCTAGGAAGCCTGGCTTGTGTGTGTTGGAATGGTCTCCCTGGGGAGGCTGTGGGTTCTCATTTATTGGAGGTTTTTAAGTGGAGATTGGATGGCCAGCTGTCATGGAGTCTTGCATTGCAGGGAGTTGGACCCTCAAGCTTCCTTGAAACTCTGCAATTCTGTGACATTGCGTTGCGAAATGGTGCAATTCAACAATATATAAGTGAATTAATTTGCTGTTGTTGTTGCTGTTGTCATTACAACTTTTGTTCTGACATTCTCACACTGTTCGAAGTGTCTCTATTTTCCAGCTACAGTCCCAGATTTACAGAAGCCATCCCAGTTTCTGATTTGATCCTGAAATGTCTCGCTTTCTCTTAGGATATCCCTATTTTCATCAGAGGAAATGTTGGATAGTATGGAGTTATCTGACCCCCAAGCCATCTGAAGGCAGCCCTGTATAGGGAAGGGTTTTTTTTAAAAAAGTTTATTGTTTGATTATGTTTTTCATATAGGTTGGAAGCTGCCCAGAGAAATGTTGGAGGGTATGCATTCAGAGAAGAAATGGAGGCAGTGAGAGATTTTACTTTCTTGGGCTCCATGATCACTGCTGATGGTGACATGACAGCAGTCACGAAATTAAAAGACGCCTGCTTCTTGGGAGAAAAGCAATGACAAACCTAGACAGCATCTTAAAATGCAGAGACATTATCTTGCCAACAAAGGTCCGTATAGTTAAAACTATGGTTTTCCCAGTAGTGATGTATGGAAGTGAGAGCTGGACCATCAAGAAGGCTGATCGCCGAAGAATTGATGCTTTTGAATTATGGTGCTGGAGGAGACTCTTGAGAGTCCCATGGACTGCAAGAAGATCAAACCTATCCATTCTCAAGGAAATCAGCCCTGAGTGCTCACTGGAAGGACAGATCCTGAAGCTGAGACTCCAATACTTTGGCCACCTCATGAGAAGAGAAGACTCTCTGGAAAAGACCCTGATGTTGGGAAAGATGGAGGGCACAAGGAGAAGGGGACAACAGAGGACAAGATGGTTGGATAGTGTTCTTGAAGCTACCAGCATGAGTTTGACCAAACTGCAGGAGGCAGTGGAAGACAGGAGTGCCTGGTGTGCTCTGGTCCATGGGGTCACGAAGAGTCGGATGACTAAACAACTAAACATCATCAACAACAAATGCATTCAGAGCAATGTTTGCTGCGAGTTTCTGCAAATTGGGTACCTGCAGGTTTATTACTGTTTTGCTTCTCTCCTGTCTGCCAGGATACCTGATAATGCCTTATCTGATTGCCTTTTCTGGGTAGCCTGGCCATTCCTTTGAGATGGTAAATGCTTTGGTTCCTGAATCTCTTACGCATATTCATAGTTTGCACAGCTTAAACGATACTTGCCAGACTGTATTTGAAAAGGGAGGTGTAAGCCCCTACAGTTCAAAGGCAATAAGAGAGCCTTTCCCATTTCCTTCCTCCTTGCAGAGAAATATTTGAGGTCAATTTGGGACAGTCAAAATGGCTTCAGGATTGTTCTCCTGTACTATTTCAGACACGTGGTTTATATATTTATGTATGTGTTTGCCTGGTACATTTATGAATGTTTATTTTATATCTTAGACCTTATAATTCTCATAGGATTACTCATCCCACTTGCCCTGCATTTTGGAAATTCGGATGCAGTCCTTCCAGGTTTGCCACTGGCTATTATACATTCCAGGGCACTTGGCAACCTGCAATGATAACTTGTTTGCCTCGCCTTTGCATATGCAGAGCTGAGTGCCCTGGGTTCCACAGCAGTGGAGCAAAGTCAACGTGGAGCCAGAGTAATCCAGAGTAATTGAAGTACTATTTAACATTCCTTCTTCAGGAGGCAGGGCGGGATATAAATTCAATAAATAAAAACAAAAAAACAGAAACAAGGCGGCATTGGCAGGGATATAGGCCCTGCTCACAACACAGGAAATGGTAAGGTGCTTGACACCGATTAATCAAAATTTGGAATCAAGGTGAAACATTGCAGCAGGAATGTTTGCTGACAACCCTCTGAAGCCAAATAATACACTATACATCAAAAGAAGAATTATACCGCTCAGCAGTCATGGCTTCTTCCAAAGGATCCTGAAAGCTGTAGTTGGTTGTGGGTGCTGAGAATAGTTTGGAGGCCCCAATTCACCTCACAGAGCAGCTATAATTACCAGAGTTTCCTCAGAAGAGGGACTGATTGTTAAACCGCTATGAGGGTGTAAGGGGGGGCGTCTCCTAACCGTTCTCAGCATCTTTAACAAACTACAGTTCCCAGGAGTCCCTGGGGGAAGCCAAGAGTGTTAAAAATGGAATGATACTGCTTCAGATGTTGTGTTTTATGATTTTCCTGATACTGTAAGTGACCTGGAACTGGTCTGTGACCGTAATAATAAAATTCTATTCTATTCTATTCTGCATAGTGCAGATGTGGCCTAAGTTTTACAAGCATTAGTTTTGGGATAAAGACAGGAGACCTAGGAAGCTGCTGTGTTATGCCAGTGAAGCTCTTTGTCCACTCTGTCTGGCAGCGGTTATGAGGTCTTTCTGCTAGCACTTCCTCTAAGGCAGCCCACCTCAACCTGGTGCCCTCTGGAAGTTTTGGATTGCAACTCCCATCAGCCATAGCCAGTATGGCTGTCCTGGTTTGGGCTGATGGGAGCTGTAGTCCAAAACATCTGGAAAACACAGGGAAATGCTGCTTTAATGTGAAAATGCCAGGGACTGAACCTGGGAGCAACGACCTCAATCTCTCAGCTCACACCCACACTGTACATTTATAGCACATTCAACACACATTTAAAAAACATGGCTGCCCCCAAAGGAATCTTGGGAACTGCAGATTTCTGAGGATACTGGGAATTGTAGTTCTGGAAACTACAGTTCCCAGGATTCTTTGGGGGGGGGAACCATGAGCTTGTGGGTTGAATGTGCTTTAAATGTGTGGTGTGGATATGGAGACGGTCATTTTAGGAAGCACAGAGATGGTGGCAAATGTGTGTGTCCAAAAAGGATGTCCTGGGACCTACTAATTGCTGCCCCCCTGGACCGATTTGTCAGAGGGGCACTTATGCCTCCCAATGACTGCTTTGAGAGCAGCAAAGCCCGATTTAAAATCAAGCGGTGTTTCAACTCGCAGAGCCAACAGAGACAGCTCTTTCAACAAATCACTTTGTTAATCTAATCAAGGACACATGTGGGCCGAACATTGGTTAGTTGGCAGAATTCCTCCCTTTATGAGAACGGCTTTAAAAGAACTTGACAGCTTGTTGCATGCAAAGCTGGGAAACCATATACCGCTCAGTATTTATATAGTACCAGCAGAATGAAATAAAGCAAAAGGAAATACTTCTGGCTCGGGGAGATTGCAATCGAATTTAGATAGTGGGGAGGTGCGGGGGGCTTATGAGAAATGATTGTGAGCAAATGCAGTTATGCATAATTTAGCTTTAGTTCAGTTGCCAGAGGAGGAGGAGAGGTTAGATTCAGGGATGTAAGTTTTCTTTCCTGCCCTGTATTTTCGCACACAGTCCTGTTTCCCTTCTGCTGCAGTTTGCCTTCTGCCCAGAACTACTGCCTTCTGCTATTTGTTTCACTGGCTGCTGCAGCAGTTGTGTAATTACGTTATTCTACCCCATTCATTAAAAAAAGGGGGGGAACCAGTGCGAATGGGGGGGGGATATAATAGATTACCCATCATTGGCAGATTGAAAGTAACACCGATGACAGATACTAATCATATTCACTGGGCTGATTTCCATTCTGGACATAGGAAGAATAAGGGAATGTTGGCAATTTCTGCTCCCATTTCCATTTTGTCTGAATTGCCCAACATCCCCAGCAAAGACTTCCTGGCAGAGGGGAGTTGTGGGATGTGGCATCACACATCACATGCAGCCAGCCACTTTCACATTGCCCCAAGAGAGGAAATGCATCACCACAACAAATGGATTAATATTTGCATACAATTTGCCTATGCCAATTTTATATGCATAGATGCAGATTTAGAAATGATTATTGTAATTCAGTAATAGCCAATATGGTGCCTTCCAGGTGTTTTTACTGCAATCAGCCTCAGTCAGAGTGGCTGCAACCATTCCCAAAAGTTCCATGGGAAAAGACGGTTAAATCACTCTGGGAATTGTAGCTTAGTGACGGGAATAGCTCTCAGCCCATTAAAAAACTACAGTTCCCAGGATTCCATGGGGGGAAGGAAGCCACAACTATTTAAAGTGATATGTAAAATTAAATGACCCCTGGAGGGTTAAGTCCAGTCAAAGGCGGCTATGGGATTGCGGCGCTCATCTCGCTTCAGGCTGAGGGAGCTGTTGTTTGTCCACAGAAAGCTTTCCAGGTCATGTGGCCAGCAAGACTAAACCGCTTCTGGTGCAACAGAACACCATGACGGAAGCCAGAGCACACGGAAGCACCGTTTACCTTCCCGCTGCAGCAGTACCTATTTATCTATATTGCACTGGTGTGCTTTCGAACTACTAGGTAGGCAGGAGCTGGGACAGAGCAACGGGAGCTCACCCCGTTGCAGGGACTTGAACCGCCTACCTTCCGATTGGCAAGCCCAAGAGACTCAGAGGTTTAGGCCACAGTACCACCCGCATCCCTAAAGTGGTATGATACAGCTTTAAATGCACAGTGCAGCACATGGCGCCTCTGACGCACAGTGAACAGAATCATAGAATCATAGTCTTAATATCCTTTCTGAATATTCAGTATAGTCTGAAGCAAAGTGTTCTCTGCCAGGACTTCTTTGCGGACTTGAGCGTCTTCACTGCTCGCACATGGCGTGGTAGTCTGGGTGCTATATAGGAAGGAATGTACAAGCATCTTAATGTGCTCCTTTCCTTATGCTGCAATCCTATGCATGTTTGCATGGGAGTAAATCCCACTGAATGCAATGAGACTTACTATGAATAAACATGACAAATCAGTGTCTTTTATCTGTTGGCACAAACTATGATTGATGAAGGAGAACCCACATTTTGTGTGGGTGTGGACACGATCCTCTTGGGCGGTGAAACAACATTGCCCATTGTTCTTTTCAGGGCCCCAGGAAGGATTTAACATAATGGAGCCATAATGATTGTTTGTAACCATTAAGGTGTGCATGAAGCAAGCCATGTCGCCTACCGTGTGCAGCAATGGTGTTTCTTGGGTGCCGAATGAAGGACTTATATCCCAAGAGGTAAAAACTCCCGCTGGAAAATGTTCTGCTGCACAATGACTGGGAAAAGTTACCTGGCTTTAGCCACAGTAACCAGGGATGTCTTACCCATAGAGGCTAGTGGTGCTGGGCACAAGGGCGCTAAGTTCTGGAGGGCACCAGGGAAGAGGCGGAGGGTGGATGCGGCACCTCCTGGCATCAGCTCGCTGCCCTCGTCCGCCTCTGCCATGCCGCGCCAAAGCAGCGCCACGCCTGGAGCCTCCACCTGCCGTGGCCACCATAGCATGAAGCGGCCAGCTGAGCCGGGAGTCACTGCGGCCAGCCTCCCCTCTTCCCTGCCCTCCAGCCACTGCCCACCTCCTCCAGCCCTGCAAAACTGGGCGTGTCGCCGGCAGCGCCGTCCTCCCTAAAAAAGGTTGGCAACTCTGGGAAAGGGGGGTGGGGAGGGCGCCGGAGGGATCTTTGCACCATGGCGCTGGATATGCTTAAGACGGCCCTGACAGTAACCACAGTACTTTCTGATCAGATGCATAGAAGCACATTCAGAGGTACCATAATTATACAGTGGTACCTCGGGATGCGAATGGGATCCATTCTGGAGCCCCGTTCGCATCCCGAAGCGAACGTAACCCGTGTCCGCGCATCTGCAGGTCACATTTTGGAGCTTCTGCGCATGCGCAGGTCACATTTTGATGGTCTGCGCATGTGTGCGTGGCAAAACCTGGAAGTAATGTGCGCAACCCGAAAATGCTTAACCCAAAGCGTATTCATCCCGAGGTATGACTGTATCTTCTTCCACCCATATATGTCAAAGCAACACACAAAACATAATTGGGAAAAAGCCACCCCACCTCCCTCAAACACTTAAAAACAGCACAAAAAACCCCCCGCAATATGAATTTAGAATGAATACAAGGTAAAAACTATGGCAGAGACCTGTTGGAACAAAAAGTTCTTCATTTGTTTCTGCAAAGTACGGCGAGCAGGTGCTTGTTGTTGTATCATGGCAGGAATGTTGTTCCACAGAAGAGGGGCAGCCACACTGAAAGCCCTGCTCCAAGTTATTGTGGATCAGGCTTCTGGGAACTCTGGAATTTGCTAGAGAAGCTTTGCTGTAGACCACAGTGACTTCCTTGGCTATATAAGGAATTAGGGGCCACCTGAACCCTTATGTCCCAGCTCAATCACTGAGATCTACTGCAGGAGTGTCATTGGTTGTCTCCTGAGTTGGTGAAATCAGTGGCGTAGCGTGGGGGGTGCAGGGGGGGGCCGGCCACACCGGGCGCAACATCTGGGGGGGCACGCTCGCACTCGCAGCTCTCTGCCCACGGGTTAGGGGGCACAAATTACTTGCCTTGCCCCGGGAGCTGACAACCCACGCTACGCCACTGGGTGAAATAGAGCCTTTAGTGTCATAGAGTCATAGAATTGTATAGTTGGAAGGGACCATTTAGTCCAACCCCCTGAAAGGCAGGAATTTTGCCCAACATGGGGCTCAAACCCACAACCTTGCAGTTAAGAGTCTCATGCTCTACCGACGGAGCTATTAAGAATCTCATCAATCCAGTCCTGTGGAAAGCTCTGCCTTCTCTTTTAGTCTTAAAATCCCTGCTGAAAACTTTTTCTATTTCACCAGCCTCACTCAGGAAATTAAGAAAACATCTTTCCATAAAACTTAATGGATGGTCTCTTAAATAGTTACAGGATTTTGTTATATGTAGTTATTACTGAGAACCGATTTGTTGTTTTGTAGCATAGAGCAGTATATAAATATTTTGATGAATAAAATAAGGCAATCACCGCCTTAGTATGTCACTGGCGGCATGCCACCCAGACTATGAGCGGGCAGCGAACAACAGCAGAGGACTTTATGCCCTCTTGTGGACTTCCTGGACACACCTGCTTTGGGAAACAGAATGCCAGACTAGATGGGGCTTTGGTCTGACCCACCAGGATGCCCAGAGATGCAAGGTGTCTGCATTTCATTTACCGCAGGAAATTAATGAGTAGAACCACAGGATGGGGGAGATCCCAAAGGTCTTCTGCTCCAACCTCATGCCAATGCAGGAAATAAATTGCCAGAGTAGGTAACAGTCAATCCTGCTTCCCAAAGAACACTCAGAATTGTAGATCTAGGAGGGCAATAGGGGGTCTCCTAGCAACTCTCAACACCCCAAAGAAACTATATTTCCCAGGCTTTTTTGGGGGGGCATGACGGTTAGTTATGGTGTGGGTGTGCCCTGCTCTCAGACCAGTGCTCCAACTTAAATCTATACTCATTTTTCGGCAGCTGAATATCTGGCCCAATTTGTTCCTCTGCTGACAAGCACTTCTCATTGTTACGTAAACTAGATTTTACGACTGATGGATCCGTATCACGGGGATATGAATTCAGTATCCATGTTTGGTTCACCTAGTCCCTTAAAGTGAAACTAGTGCATATGCCAAAAGCATGGCGGTCACACCCACCTTGAAATGTTATATCATCCCATATGAACACAGTAGCTCTCTAATATATAATGGCTAATTCATTAGACTGCTCACCAGGTATGTCCCTCAAGTGGTCAAAAAGAGGCATGAAACAGCGAGAGAAGTCAGACAATACACATATTCTGCACTAAGTTAACTCAAATTCTGCAACTTCAAATTCCGCAACGTACACAAATTCATACCTGGATTTCGACTCATTCCACAGTTTTAACTTTTGCATAACTTTGTTAAATTTGTGGACAGCAGTAAGGAGCAAAAGAAAATAATAAAGTTCCACCTTTTTTAAGCATGAGGAAGTTTACCCAGTAAGTCCTTTGACTATAGAGGTTCGCCAAACTTTGCTCAAGATATATCTACCCACGTATAACCATAAGGCTGCCATTACAGAGCTTTCCAGATGTTGACAGACTCCAACCAGCCAGTATTCTGAGGCATTCTGCCTCCAACAGTGGAAGTAAGACCATAGTCACTGTGTTAAGTATAGTAATTTAATTCCTGAAATTGTAAATGCTTGTGTGCATTACTATGTGTTTAAATCTGACTGCTTTGTAGCTGAATTCTAGAGAGTTCTCTAGTAGTTCTTATGTGATTGGCTAACGTTGGTCACATGGGAGGTATCCAGTGAAGGACAGACTCCGTTTTGTGTGTGGCAAGATGACTGTGTTTTAGAATCCACTGTGAACACTGCTAAGTTGAATCGAGTGTGGGAGCGCTTGGAAGAAAGAGAGCAAAACTGCAGGAGAAGGTGAAAGGGGGAATCTCATAGGAGGTGCAAGACATAACCTTAACAGGGATACAGAAGGCTGAAAGTGCTGAGCTCCGGAAAGCAAGGAAAATACAGTTGTTTGGAAGTTAGAAGAAGAGACTGTAAGCCCATGCTTGGAGAAGCATGCGACTTTAAATATTATGTTTTAATTCATCTAGAAGTTTCTGCAAGTAAAGTTTTTCCATGTGAAAGTCTGGACATTGGTTTAATTTTCAAAGAAGAGTGTCAGTTATATACATGATTTGAGCTTCTTAGCTGTGTTTTTGCCCCTCTGACACCAGCGCGATGCTGTTAGCAAATTGAGCCACAGAGATTCACCCACCACCAGTGGCAAGGCATGCTCTCGTGTTGCTCTCATAGTCTTGGAAACTTTACTCCAGCTCCACTCCCTGAAGCTGGCTCCTCTCCAAAGTGACATTGCTGCCAGTCCTGATTTTCCCCACCCCTATTAATCAAGAGCATTTTGATCTACCAGCTCGTTACAGAAACAATGCCACAGGATCACAAGCAAGAGATCACTCCTCTTGGCCTCCACCTTCTCCTTCTTGTGTTTCGGCAGAAAGAACAAGAACGCTGGGTGTCATCACCCAGCAGTTACGTAATAGCTTTCCGTTTATCCCCAGATAATGCAAGCTGGAAAGTATGCAAATAGTATCTGTGAACCAGTGGGAAGAACAGGCATTCAAATCAGTTACAGATCACGCTCTGCCTTTCTCAGTTAAAAATGCACCCTGACTTGAATGGAAGTGCAGCAACAACTGTAGTTTGATGCTGGGTTGGGGGACTCTGTGTCCTTCCTGATGTTGCTGGACTCCAGCTCCCATCAGCCCCAGCCAGCATGATCAAGGGTCAGTGATGATGGGATCTGTAGTCCAACAACATCTGGAGTGCCCTGCTTCCCCCATCCCTCATCTATAGTGTAGACAAGGAAGGGTTCTTCAACTTATAAAGACCCACTTTATTTGGAAATAATGCAAGGGTTGTGCCGGAGAATGGGAAGGGGGGGTGGATCCGGATACCAGTTTACTGGGGTCCTCTTCTGGGATCAAACCCAAATAAGTGACAGTCTCGAAAAAAAGGAGTGGCACTCAACTGTCATGTCGCATCAGTGTGAGCATCCCCACTTGTGTAATTGTGATTGTGCACTCCCCAATGGAAACCCTCTGCATATCCTCAGAACCTCCCAAATCTGGGTCTGGAAACCAAACCTTATGAGGAATGGTTGAAGGAATTGGTTACGTTTAGAGTGGTAAAATCGAGGTGTGGAAATATGGAAATAACGACGAGAGGCAGGATTGAGATTTGGAGATATGCTTCAAGGTTCAGACTATGGGAAGCCCCCAAAATTAAAAATTATAATTTGGAAGATAATTTGATCTTTTTTTAATTTTATTTTTATTGGATTATGATTTGATATGTTAATTGGTAGTTTTTTATTGGAAAATTAATAAAAACGATTTAACAAAAAAGAAGGAGGAGGAATTGGGTATGTTTAGCCTAGAAAAGAGGTGACTGATATGACAGCCATCTTGAAATATCTGAAGAGGGAACAAGCTTGTTTTCTCCTGTTCTGGAGGGTTGGACTCGAACCAGCGGCTTCAAGTTACAAGAAAGGAGTGTCTGGCTAAACATCAGGAAAAACTTTCTGACGGTAAGACCCGTTTGACCCTGGAACGGTCTCCCTCAGGAGGTTGTGCACTCTTCTTCCCTGCGGTTTTAAATCAGAGAATGGATGGCTATCTGTCATGGATGCTTTAGCTGAGATTCCTGCATTGCAAGGGGTTGGACTAGATGACCCTTGGGTCCCATCCAACTCTACAATTCTACGATTCTATAAAATCTGTTGCAGAGGATTGGGAGAGCATTCAGAATAGATTAAGGTAAAGGGACCCCTGACCATTAGGTCCAGTCGTGGCTGACTCTGGGGTTGCGGCGCTCATCTTGCTTTACTGGCCAAGGGAGCCGGCGTACAGCTTCTGGGTCATGTGGCCAGCATGACCAAGCCACTTCTGGCGAACCAGAGCAGCGCACAGAAACGTCGTTTACCTTCCTGCTGGAGCAGTACCTATTTATCTACTTGCACTTTGACATGCTTTGAAACTGCTAGGTTGGCAGGAGCAGGGACCGAGCAACGGGAGCTCACCCCGTTGCGGGGATTCGAACCGCCGACCTTCTGATCGGCAAGTCCTAGGCCCTGTGGTTTAACCCACAGCGCCACCCGCGTCCCTCAGAATAGATTAAGGGTGTGCAAAAGAAGAAGAGAAGGGAGAATGTCCTGTTGTGCAGCAGAAATCCTTGCACTGATGGAGTGAGAGACTTTGCACAACACTGACTTGCACCCGTGGTTTCATCAAAAGACATCAGTGCCTTGGACCAATTTGAAGCCCTCGCCTAGTAGTGCCAAGGGAGGTTCTATCTGGTTATGCACTGTGTGGTTTCAATAACATTTGTACGTTAAATGCTACATTACTTTCTGCTGGCTCTGATCTCCTCCACACCCCATGTTTTCTATGTTTTCTCTTTCCAACATGACATTTCCCAGTTGATGTTCCCTTTTACTGGAAGCCCCTCCCCTTTGTTTTCTTATACATGGCTACTTCTTGACTCGCTTTATAGAAAAAACTCCTTCAAATGTCTCTCACTTCCCACAAATGATGCTTTTAGCACTTGTGGTCTGCTGCCTCTCTCTTTTTTAACAACCCGTCCCCCAGCCTCCTGAAGGCTGTAAACCTGAAGGTGGAGACTGTCTTTTATCTTATCTCAGTACACTGCCCAGCTATTTTAGGCACTTAAAATATTTATTATTAATAATAATACAGCTTAGCTCTCATACAGAGCATTTTAAGTCCTCGGCGTGCTTCACATACTCCCAGGAACCGTAGCAAGAGCTCTCTGAAGCCGGAGCTGGGTCTAAACAGGTTTGCCGGTCAGAATGCAAATCCTGACAGGATTTTATGCGCTTCTCTGCGTTTTGTTTGTGTGCAAAAATGTGCACCAAAAATATGTATTTTACGTAAAGGATTATATGGGCCTTGCTAAATGAACATGCAAATTTGTTCTGAAAACTCTTATCTATGTTTTGATCATCTGATTATATCATGGTTTTTAATGTCTTATTCTTTGGTAGATTTACAAAAGGAAACACAGTAAGAAATATATTTTAGAAGAGGCAAGATTAGATGCAAATGCACAAAGCATTTTTTAAAATAAAAAATCAAGACTCCTTGCACATAACATTTTTTTTATAGAAACAAATGCACAAAGTGCTCTACTCTGCTACCCCTTTTTTCCAGCCCAGGGGGGCCCTGCCCTCTGCCTGTACCTCAGAGCTAGCATGTCACACGGGGCTGAGCCTTGGTGGCTAAGGGAGGAGGCCAGTGACAGTGGCGCTGGAGAGAACCTGGAGAGCCAACAAGAAGCTCCCTCACAGCCACTGCTACTCAGGAGAAGTGCTGGCTCATCGTCCTGGCGGGGGAAATAAGGGCATTCTGGGATCAAATTGAGAAGCCAGGACAGCTTTTCTGATTCCAGTACTGTCCCTGGAAAATAGGGGCACTTGGATCCAACTTTTAGATTTAGGGGAGCTAGTCTCAAACATTTGTTGGGGGAGACCTAGGTTTTTTTTGGGGGGGATTTATTTGTCCTGTCTTCACGCTTTTTATGATGGAGGACCGCTGTAGTCACCCCCAACGACACGTTCTCAAGATGGAGGGTGAGGGAACAGCCGCAGTCGCCTGCGGTTCCTGCGCAATGTTTGCCATCTTGCCAAATGTTGCAGGCAGCTTTACCTGCAGCAATTGCATGTTGATTACCCTCTTAAAAGACAAAGTCCAGCAACTGGAGGAACGTGTAGCTACGCTCCAAAGAATTAGAGAGCTGGAGCTCTTCTTGGAAGCAACAGAGCACACCGTCTCCACCAAGGAGGAGACAGGGGACTCCCCTGAGAAGGAGGCTAGTTCACCAACACAGGAGCCAGATATATGGAGAAACGTGACTCAAAGGAGTAGGAGGCCCAGGGTTCGCTCTGATTGTTTAGAAACACACAATCGCTTTGAGGTCCTCTCCCCTAGCATGGAAGACGAAGAGCAGACTCCATTTGAGGATCTCTCACTCATTACAGTCGATCAGGTATATGAAGACGAGCAGCAAAGGCAGTCCTCAGGGAATGTGCAGGCGACCTTGGAACGGACAGCTCACGGAAGAACCCCGACCAGACCTAAGAGGAGGCATAACCTCAAAGCCAAAGTGAGAGCATTTGGGTCAAAATTAAGGGAGAGAAGAATAACAGTGACCTCCAAGATCCCCAAGCCAAACAGAGGACATAGATGATGCCTTCCTGGAACAGATGGCCAAGCATGCAAAAGGAAGGGAGATAGTAGTAATGGGGGACTTCAATTACCCGGATATTTGTTGGATGTCAAACTCAGCCAAGAGCATAAGGTCAAACAGATTCCTCACTGGCCTTGCAGACAACTTCATTGTCCAGAAAGTGGAAGAAGCAACAAGAGGAACAGCCATTTTAGATCTGGTCCTAACCAATGTTGATGACCTGGTTAGTGGGGTAGAAGTGGAAGGATCATTAGGCGCGAGTGATCATGCTCTTCTGAAGTTTACTATACAACGGAAAGGAGCAGCCAAGCATACTAGGACTCAATTTCTTGACTTTAAGAAAGCCGACTTCATAAAACTTAGGAAAGTGCTGGGTGAGATCCCATGGACAGTAATACTAAAAGGAAAGGGAGTTCATGATGGCTGGGAGTTTGTTAAGAGGGAGATAGTAAAAGCACAACTTCAGGCAATACCAATGAGACGGAAACATGGAAGGTGCCTAAAGAAGCCAGGGTGGCTATCTAAAGAACTTTTAACTGAGTTAAGATTAAAAAAGGATGTGTACAAAAAATGGAAAAGGGGGGAAACCACCAAAGAGGAATTCAAACAAATAGCCAGCACGTGTTGACACAAAGTCAGAAAAGCTAAAGCACAGAATGAACTCAGGCTTGCTAGAGAGGTTAAAAGCAACAAAAAAGGCTTTTATGGGTATGTTCGTAGCAAAAGGAAGAACAAAGAAACAGTGGGGTCACTCAGAGGAGAAGATGGTGAAATGCAAACAGGGGACACAGAAAGGGCTGAACTCCTCAATGCCTTCTTTGCCTCAGTCTTCTCCGATAAAGAAAACAATGCCCGACCTGAAGAATTTGGAGCAAATGATTCAGCAGAGGAAACACAGCCCAGAATAACTAAGGAAATAGTATAAGAATACTTGGCTAGTCTAGATGTATTCAAGTCTCCAGGGCCAGATGAACTGCATCCAAGAGTATTAAAAGAACTGGCAGATGTGATCTCAGAACCACTGGCAGTCATCTTTGAGAATTCCTGGAGAACAGGCGAAGTCCCGGCAGACTGGAGGAGGGCAAATGTTGTCCCTATTTTCAAAAAGGGGGAAAGAGAGGACCCAAATAATTACCGCCCAGTCAGTCTGACATCAATACCAGGGAAGATTCTGGAGCAGATCATTAAGCAAACAGTCTGTGAGCACCTAGAAAGGAATGCTGTGATCACCAATAGTCAGCATGGATTTCTGAAAAATAAGTCATGTCAGACTAACCTGATCTCGATTTTTGACAGAATTACAAGCCTGGTAGATGAAGGGAACGCAGTGGATGTAGCCTACCTTGATTTCAGCAAGGCATTTGACAAGGTGCCCCATGATATTCTTGTAAAGAAGCTGGTAAAATGCAGTCTTGACTATGCTACCACTCAGTGGATTTGTAACTGGCTGACTGACCGAACCCAAAGGGTGCTCATCAATGGTTCCTCTTCATCCTGGAGAAGAGTGACTAGTGGGGTGCCACAGGGTTCTGTCTTGGGCCCGGTCTTATTCAACATCTTTATCAATGACTTGGATGATGGACTCAAGGGCATCCTGATTAAATTTGCAGATGACACCAAACTGGGAGGGGTGGCTAACACCCCAGAGGACAGGATCACACTTCAAAACGACCTTGACAGATTAGAGAACTGGGCCAAAACAAACAAGATGAATTTTAACAGGGAGAAATGTAAAGTATTGCACTTGGGCAAAAAAAATGAGAGGCACAAATACAAGATGGATGACACCTGGCTTGAGAGCAGTACATGTGAAAAGGATCTAGGAGTCTTGGTTGACCACAAACTTGACATGAGCCAATAGTGTGACGCGGTAGCTAAAAAAGCCAATGCAATTCTGGGCTGCATCAATAGGAGTATAGCATCTAGATCAAGGGAAGTAATAGTGCCACTGTATTCTGCTCTGGTCAGACCTCACCTGGAGTACTGTGTCCAGTTCTGGGCACCACAGTTCAAGAAGGACACTGACAAACTGGAACGTGTCCAGAGGAGGGCAACCAAAATGGTCAAAGGCCTGGAAACGATGCCTTATGAGGAACGGCTAAGGGAGCTGGGCATGTTTAGCCTGGAGAAGAGGAGGTTAAGGGGTGATATGATAGCCATGTTCAAATATATAAAAGGATGTCACATAGAGGAGGGAGAAAGGTTGTTTTCTGCTGCTCCAGAGAAGCGGACACGGAGCAATGGATCCAAACTACAAGAAAGAAGATTCCACCTAAACATTAGGAAGAACTTCCTGACAGTAAGAGCTGTTCGACAGTGGAATTTGCTGCCAAGGAGTGTGGTGGAGTCTCCTTCTTTGGAGGTCTTTAAGCAGAGGCTTGACAACCATATGTCAGGAGTGCTCTGATGGTGTTTCCTGCCTGGCAGGGGGTTGGACTCGATGGCCCTTGTGGTCTCTTCCAACTCTATGATTCTATGATTCTATGGATGGTATGCATGTTGTCAACGCTAAGGAGGACAAACACTAGGGCCCGTTTGTGTATTTGGCAACCTGGTGTGATAGGAATTTTATGGTCTTAGATATATGGTAATGTTCATAAGTGTACCAACCAAGCACATACATAGATCAGCACAGGAAGACCAACCTGGAACCATTTTGATTCCTAAACAGAGCAAATGTTTTCTCTGTAGTCAAAGTGGGAAACCTCCCCATTGTCTCTTTCCTCACAAATCCTGTCTTAAGGGTATGTCTGTGTTTGAATAGGGTGTGAGCCTGTGACATGGCCCAGGAACTAAGTAACATTCAAATTTCTGTTTTAGACCACCTTTTCTGTGATGTAGGTAGGATGTATCTGAGGGGTGGTCTTAGGTTACACCCCTTCTGTGATGTGTGTATGATGTTTCTGGGGGTGGTCTTGATCTACAGGGTGGCAATTTCAAAAGCCTTTATAAGGCCTTGCGCGCCATTGTTCTGGGTTCCTCCTCCTTTCCTGCATGTGAGGGGAGCACCCTGTTGCAACAGATCAATAAAGATCAAGCTTACTAGCTGCTTTGCTTCTCAATATTCTCTAGTTGGCCTCTGTTATTCTCTCCTACCAATAGGGAACCTATGTAAGGACTCTGTCTTGGCTCTTGGATACCCCATAAGGGAAAAGGGAACTTTTTGTTTACAACACTGGGTACCACAAAAAGATGGAAAATATTCAGAGAAAATTCTCAAAAGTACTCTTCTTTGTCTAAGCAAAATCTCAACAATGCAAGTTGCGTGCCCAGAACTCTTGCTGCAAGTTACCGTATTTTTCGCTCTATAAGATGCACCAGACCATAAGACGCACCTAGTTTTTGGAGGAGGAAAACAAGAAAAAAAATATTCTGAATCTCAGAAGCCAGAACAAGAGGGATCGCTGCGCAGCAAAAGCAGCGATCCCTCTTACTGTTCTGGCTTCGGGGATAGCTGCGCAGCCTGCATTCGCTCCGTAAGACGCACACACATTTCCCCTTGCTTTTTAGGAGGGAAAAAGTGAGTCTTATAGAGCAAAAAATACGGTACCTTTGCAGAACTGCCGGGTTTCCTGCCCATCAGAATGGGATAAATATGACATTATCTCCTCTCCCTACTCATATCTGGGTTCAGCTCCAGGCCAGAGTGTATTTAAAAAAGAGCTGGATAAAGGAAACCAAGCAGTTTGCTGCCAGATTCTGTTCCCTACCTGTCCTCTAGCTTAATCCTCATCTAGAGAGCACATCTGCAGTGCTGCTCACACCCCACTGCCAAAGCCTGTTTAAACGACTTTATTAAAAAAGAAAAAGAAAAAGTTTGGAAATCTTCCCAGATTGTACAGCCCATCTGCCATCACTTCTGATTTATATTATAGGGGATGTGAAGGTGACTGGCCATTGGTTGTTTTGCATTAAGGCTGGAGACAGATTGCATTTATTTTATCAGAGGATGCTGTGTCATGCAGCTCAAGCCAACATGCACAGACCCGCCACCAAATGTACTCTCGATCAATTCTCTGTTTTTCTGACAAGCAGGTGGGTGGTGCACGTTGCCTCCTCCTCTCAGCCCTGCCCAGCTTGTCACAGTCATGCTTTGCACTTTTAGGAGCGTGTCTGCAAAGTGTTAGGGGACCACACACAAGATACTGAGCGGCTCTGATCCTTCACACCGGCTGTTGACTTTGAGCACGGTTGTAACCCTGGAAAGGCGGCATACAAATAAAACGAGGAGGACGATTTCACGAGTCTGCATTTCCTTTCTTATAGGGTGAACTCCTTCAATGGAAGGCCTATCACTCACACGTCAGCTGAGGTTGCACGCACACTAACCCCCTTGCAGCACAAAAATGTAGTTTTCCCCAGTCTGGAATCATTCGTGCTCATCTTCAACACGCTTCTTTCATAGAATCATACAAGTTGGAAGGGTTCCTGAGGGTCATCTAGTCCAACCCCCTATGATGCAGGAATGTCAACAAAAGCACCCATAAATAATAATAATAATAATAATAATAATAATAATAATAATAATAATTTATTTATACCTCTCCCATCTGGCTGGGTTTCCCCAGCCATTCTGGGCAGCTTCCAACCGAATATTAAAAACAATACAGCGTCACACATTAAAAACTTCCCTAAACAGGGCCGCCTTCAGTTGTCTTTTAAAAGTAAAATAGTTGTTTATTGCCTTGACATCTGCTGGAAGGGCGGGTGCCACTACTGAGAAGGCCCTCTGCCTGGTTCCCTGCAACCTCACTTCTCACAGGGAGGGGAAGCGCCAGAAGGCCCTCAGCACTGGACCTCAGTGTCCGGGCTGGATAATGGGGGTGGAGACGCTCCTTCAGGTATACTGGGCCAAGGCCGTTTAGGGCTTTAAAGGTCAGCACCAACACTTTGAATTGTGCTTGGAACCACTGGGAGCCATTCAATCTAGTTTGAATATAGATCCTGCCATCCACAGGGATGGATGCAGTTATTTGGTGCACATTTGAAAAACTTTTCCCTCATAAGGTTATCCATGCTTTTCCCTCCCTGCAGATGCCTCAGGTAAATGCTGGTGGGACCATCTGTATCAGTGGCAGAGGGGGAGGGGCAGAGAGCAGGCAGGGTGGGCCTGGCGCGCATCCTGGGGGGTATGGTGCCCAGTACAGGCAGGGAGGGGACAGCAGTGATGACACCCCACTGGGATCACGCTGCTGGGGGCGATGTGCTCCCCCCACACTCCTCTTCCTCCGCCAGCGATCTGTATCCATTTTCATCTGCTTTCAAATCGTCACACTGCGGGGCAAAGTGGAATCCATCTGCAACAAGGCTTTTATTTTCATAACGAAACCAGTTTCTCAAGCTTCCAATAAGCACCCAGGCTTGAAACTGGTGTCAGCTTCTTTCATTCTCCCACGATTGGAAGACCGCCTGCTTTGTTTTCATACTTAATTCTAGCAAGGCGCTTCCCTTTGCTGGCATATTTGCTTCTGAATAAACACTTCGCTTTATATTGGTTGGCAAGGGTTTTGATCTCGCTTTTATTTGTTCATAATCTGGCTCTGGCAAAATATTAACTCAGGATCCACTTAAATGCAGCTGTTGCTCCATGCCACTTCCTCACTGGGAGCTGATTCCTTTCTGGTCTAATTGAAATGTTGAGGGCCATTGACACTGAAATATACCCGGAGTCAAGAGTGGATTTCATGCTCTTTATTCAGCTCATAGTGGTGAGGAAGAATCGAAGTTGCCCCAGAATGTCTGCTTTATATACATTATTTACACAATGGGCCCCACGTGATTGGCTATTTCTGGGATTCTCCTGTAGGCCAATCAGGTTGAGGATTCACTTCCACCAGGAGCTGGATTGGGTGGCTCCTGTGGACCAATCAGACTGCTGCATTCTGGATCCTATTGTTCTAGGACCAATCAGACTGCTGCATTCTGAATCCTATTGTTCTAGGACCAATCAGACTGCTGCATTCTGAATCCTATTCAACTCAGTACGTAACAGACACAATCGCTCTTAAGCAGTATAGGAGTACTCCTGGATTCCAACCTATCGCTGGAGTCTCACACCTTCATGGTTAGAAGTGCTTATGCCCATTTTAGACTGATTTGCCAGCTACAGGTAGAATGGGATAGCCAAGCCTCAGTTGCCCATGCTCTGGTGCTGTCTGGACTACTGTAATGCACTGTATGTGGGGCTGCCCTTGAAGATGGTCCGGAGGTCACAGCTACCGCAGGATGCAGCTGCTAGGTCAGTAAAGGGGGCAGCCTAATGGGATTAAGTCTCAGTGGCCCTGGAAGTGCTGCATTGGCTGCTACTGAGCTGCGGGGCACTAGCACACGAAGCCCCAAACAGCTAGGGACCCAATTTCGTAAAGGAGCATCTCTTCCAACACTAGCCATATTTGACCCTACAATAAGCAGGGGAAGCCCTGTCAGTGCTGCTGGCGTCGGTTCAATTGCCAAACAGGTTGGATTCTGCACATGAAATGGAGGGCACCAGCTTGTCCTTTGCCCCAAGACCAGGAAGCAACATTCCTGGTTTTTGTTTATCTAGGGTAACTATAGCATTGTGCAAACTCATTATTCATACGACAAACCTTTCCAAATGCTGCGTACTATTTAAAGCTGTATTGCGTTCCACGCCAGCTATGAGCATTTTTCCTTGTTCTCTCTCTCTCTCTCTCTCTCTCTCTCTCTCTCTCTCTCTCGCATTTATAGCAGAAGATCTCATAGTCTGAGTCAACTTTCTTGGGCTGCATTGCTTTCTGTCTTGTGCATAGACCACACCTCGGATCCATTCAGTTTCTTGGCATGAACCTTGGCTGCTGCTGCTGCCCTGCAGATCCCTGCAGAGTCTCTCCTAGAACACCACGTCTATACTGTGGCAAATAATTCTGTCTCTAATGGTCAGGTCCTTATCGGAGACTGGATCTGTAGGTATCTTGCTCCAAGCCTTCTCAGGGCAGAGGGAGCACATCTGGTACAGACCAGATGTTGTTGGATTCCAGCTCCTATGTGACCCACCCAACATGTCCAATGGTCTGAGATGATGGGAGTCAGAATTGAACATCTGGAGGAACATAATCTGTCTCCCCCATCCCGATTTAGGACTTCAAAGGTAAGAACCATCGCCTTGAACTGTGGCCAGAAAGAAACTAGGGAACCCAGACAACTGGGGAAATACCATCACCCACTGAAATCTTCTACCCACTTACCTGGGAATAAGCCTCAATAAACTCAGAAGGAATTAGAAGAAGAAGAGGAGTTTGGATTTGATATCCTGCTTTATCACTACCCGAAGGAGTCTCAAAGCGGCTAACATTCTCCTTTCCCTTCCTCCCCCACAACAAACACTCTGTGAGGTGAGTGGGGCTGAGAGACTTCACAGAAGTGTGACTAGCCCAAGTTCACCCAGCAGCTGCATGTGGAGGAGCGGAGACGCGAACCCGGTTCCCCAGATTACGAGTCTACTGCTCTTAACCACTACACCACACTGGCTCAATTACTTCTGAAGAGGCATGCAAACCACTCAGAGAACTCAGTTATGCATAGGATTGCATTGTGCAGCAGGACAAACACTGAGCTGCTCTGTGCAGATCCTCTGGCAAAGTGCTGTGGACCAGGGGCAGCCAATGGCCAGATGTGGACTACAACTACCATAATCCTTGACCATTGGCTATGCTGCCTGGAGCTGATGGGAGTTGTAGTCCCAAACGTCTAGCATGCACCAGATTGGCTAAAAAGGTAAAGGGACCCCTGACCATTAGGTAACCGACTCTGGGGTTGCGGCGCTCATCTTGCTTTATTGGCTGAGGGAGCCAGCGTACAGCTTCCGGGTCATATGTCCAGCATGACTAAGCCGCTTCTGGCGAACCAGAGCAGCGCACGGAAACACCGTTTACCTTCCCGCTGGAGCGGTACCTATTAATCTACTTGCACTTTGACGTGCTTTCAAACTGCTAGGTTGGCAGGAGCAGGGACCGAGCAACAGGAGCTCACCCCGTTGTGGGGATTTGAACCGCCGACCTTCTGATCGGCAAGTCCTAGGCTCTGTGGTTTAACCCACAGCACCACCTGCGTCCCTGATTTATTATTGATTTATTATTATTATTGAGACAGGTGATGACTTGCATAGCACATGATGCAGATATTCAGTTTAATTACTAGTCTTTGGACTTTTCCAAGTGTTCCTGATATACATTGCACTCTGTTATCATAGAACCATACAGTTGGAAGAGACCATGAGGGTCATCTAGTGCAACTCTCTGCAATGCGGGAATCTTTTGCCCAACGTGGGATTCGAACCCACAGCCCTGAGATAATGAGTCTCATGATCTGCCAACTGAGGTATCCCAAAGTACATAATTCATTATTGTGAAGTCTTTGTCTTTTAAAAAGAAGTGGCAGCTTTTCAGCTGGATCCCATCCATGTTCTACTCAGAAGGAGGTGCCATCGGGTTCAAGAGGCTTTCCTCTGAGTAAAGGTTCACAGGATTTGCATCCAAATGCGCAAAAGACTGCCGCTTATATTTGTCTCACGCTTTCTCAATACCTGTAATAAGGACCAATACAGAGATTTCGGCAATAAATTAATGAATTCTTTGGGTTTAAAAAAGGCAGCACTTTTCTTTCTTGCTACTAAACGACCTAGTAAGAGAACACAAATACACTTTTTTGGGCAGCTTGGAATCATTACTAAGTCATAATGCCCACTTCCCTACTGAATCATAACTTGGCAACCACAATCCATCATTCCACCAAAAAGCACATCTCCTCCTTATTTTGCCCAGTTAAGTATAAAACAAGCATGTTGCTCTGCCCAAGTGATGAATAAAGAGAGCGCTTCTTGACTACAGTGCTCTGTAACGCTGAGGTTTATTGCATACATCACACAATGTGCAGACAAGCTTATTCACACTAAAATGGAAATGCAGATATAGTGCTACAGGGAAGGCCTTGGGCTTTGAGGGGTATTTACACCTCAGGTGGTTAATTCAACGGCCTCCCTTGCCAAGCAGCCTAGCATCATTCCATCAGGAGACAAAGCAGAAGCTCAGCTCCTGCTGGAACACAGTTGCTTTGGTATCACAGTGAATATGAGCTGGTTGCTAACGGGGGCTTGCTTTACCCCACACATGCCTTCTTGACCACTTCAATCTGTGGAACAGACATTGTTGCAAGTGCTATTTATCACCTGTCACACACTTGTAAGAAATCAAACTTTTAGTGTGGCAGCACCTATGGAACTCCTTGCCTCTTGACATCAGGCGGGCGCCTTTGCTGTATTATTTGGGCAAGCCTGTCTAGACATGTATAATTATTTCATCTCTTTTGCCTCTTGTGTGTTTTTAGCTACTGATGATTTCAATACTATTAAACACTGATTAAACTATTTTTTAATTGAGAATTTTATTTTATTTTTTTATTGAGAATGTTTAAGTTTTATTTTATATTTCTGTGAACTGTTTAGAGCTTTCTTCTTCAATCAAGCCGTATTTAAATTTTGCTAGATAAATAAATAAATGAAGGCAAGCAGGCAGGCAGGGTTTGGGATTTGGTTGCATACATTTTACCTCTCAAGTGCAAAATAGTTGGAAGTATGCCAAGATTAGCCAATGCGGTATGATCTGGATGTTGCGGACTACACATCCCATCAGTGGACAGAGTTGATGGGATCTGTAGTCCAACAATATCTGGAGAGCTGCATTTTGGCTATCCCTGAACTATAGACTGCGAGAAGCGAAGTTACAGGGAACTAGGCAGAGGACCTTCTCGGTGGTGGCACCCTCCCTGTGGAACGCCCTCCCATCAGATGTCAAGGAAATAAACAACTATCTGACTTTTAGAAGACATTTGAAGGCAGCCCTGTTTAGGAAAGTTTTTAATGTTTGATTCTATTTTTAACATTCTGTTGGAAGCCGCCCTGAGTGGCTGGGGAAACCTACCCAGATGGGCGGGGTATCAATAATAAATTATTATTATATTATTGACAGGAAAAGCAATGGGCCAGTCCACCCATAATAAACCTGGATTTTTCAGCATCTCTCTCAGATGAATGGATATGAAGTGATTCTACTTAGGAGCATTATGTATGGGGTGGAAGTTTATTTTATTTTATTTCATTTAAAATCTGCTTTCTGCTTTCATCCTGCTCTTCCTCCCTAGGGAGATCAGAGTATCCTACAAGGGAAAAAACCCAATAACATAATATTCACACACCCACCCCTCTTGCAATTTCCGCCCTCCCTTCCCTACAGGTGGGCGGGGTTTGTGGCACCAAGTGGGGGCTCACCTGGACGGGTGCCTCTCACCTGCTTGGGTTGGCTTTTGACCCACCCTCGGCCAAGGAGGACAATGGACGGCTGGCCGGGGGTGGGGCTAAGGCCAAAGAAAAGAGGCTGACCCTTTTGTCCAAGCCTCACTTGGTTTTCTTCCTTCCAGGATCACCCACCCTCGCTCAAATTAATAATTTCTTGCCTCCAGATAATTCCATCCTAGGTCAGCGGTCGTCAAGTTAACGATACTTTCCCCTTACAGACTAATATTTTGCGTTCCAGGTCAGCGGGCGCTGCTGCAGTCGTAAGATGGTTGCTGTATTCAGAATCGGGAATGAATTTTCCCTGCATTGGCAGGTTTCGCCTTCCCTGTAGCATTTTGTCACAACTTTGGTGGTTTTAGGCCTTGGCAAGGTATCCTTTAGCCTATCATCAAGTCAAGGGGGATGCATTCATACTCCCTCCCCATGCAGCAGCGCTTTTGCAGGGCCTGTTAAAGGGCAAAAACGGGGGTCCATGGCCCTAGAGCGTTGGCATGTAGGTCAAACTCCTGGGACGGGGTTAGTGGAAGGGCATACTGTGTAAGTTTGTGCTTTGCAGTCCCCTCTCACTGGACCTCATCAGCCTGCATATCCTCAGCCGGAAGGGCTGAGAGGGTTACCTGCCAAGGCCTGTGCCAAGTTTCCCACTTCTGAAGCTCAATAAAGTTGTGGCCAATTTGAACCCATACTCTGGTCTCTTGTCTCATTCTTTGGGGGAAAGTGTAGGCACCACAGACAGGGTTTAGCGCATGTGCCTGCAATTCTAACTTGCTTAAGTGCTCTACCTTTTAGAAGTAATTTGTAACTGATGCTAAGCAATAACAGGTTTCTGTCAGCAGAGCCTTGACTCCTTGATATGCATTAGGTGCAAGAGAGGTCAATTATTAGCAAATCAGCAGCAGATCTCTTAGGTTTTCTCGGCTCCTTGGCATTGGACAAGCTGTTAATCTCTGCTTCAAAGGAAACCTACAAAAACATGGTAACTCAACTTATTGCAAGACTTTGCACCTGCTGCTCAGGCAGCCTGATCTGTAATTCAATTAAGCCACAAATGTTTGGAATTAAGATGAAGGCTCTGATCCTGCAGTCTGCAGTGAAAGATGCGAAATGGATAGGACTGGTGCAAGAGGGGTCCTGCTACCAGGGAGCTATCATGACTCACACCATTGGAATTGTGTAAAGATACACTCCACCTTTCCCATCGATCAGGACTGGCACAACTGAACCAGTGCATGTAGGAACGTTAACTCTTATTATTATTAATTTATCTGTCACCTTCTATGCAATCGTCTTAAGGTGATGTAAGATTAAACTAAATAAAACACAGTTAAAAAGCACAAAGCAACAAATAAATGTAAAACAAAACTAGAACCATACAAAATATGTGTGGAAAAGTTTCATTTATCCAGCTAGGGCAGCCCGCCAGAAGAAAAATGTTTTCAGTTGTTTCAGGAAAGTGGAGATCGTGGGTGCCTGTCATATCTTGAAATATCGATCCAACGAGCTCAGTAGTCTCTGAACCGGCTAGCAGTATCTCTCTGGGGTTTTAGCCCTGGACAAGCCAAGGTTTGAACCTGGGACCATCTCCCACTGAGCTACGGCCTTTCCCTGCAACCAGGTGAGTAAGACCTTAGCTGAGGGTTCTGGCAAGCATAGACTGGAGGCAATGGCAGAAGACGAACAGGAACACATTTCTGCTCAAATCACAGCACCAGGAACTGTGTAATCTGAGGAAACAACAGGCTGTGAATTCACCATACATTTAAAACACATGACTTCCCCTTCCCCAAGAATCCTGGGAACTGTAGTTCACCCAGCATAGAGCCACAGTTCCCACACTTAGAGACCAGGATTTTTGGGAGGGAAGTTACATGCTTTGAATGTGTTTGAGTTGTGAGGTGTGTACATAGCGTCAGAAACATCAACGCCTACATCCAGAAAAAAAAATATAACTTCTCATGGGTAGTCAGACTTTGGCTCCATTTCTGCTATACTTTTAAAGCTGCATCATACCACTTTAAACAGTCATGGCTCCCGAAGGAGAATGCTGGGAACTGTGGTTTATTATGGATGCTGAGAGTTTGTATTCCCCTCAAAGAGAGATAATTCTCAGAATGGTATAACAATCAATCCCGCTTCTCACCAGGAACTCTGGAAATTGGAGCTTTGAGAGGGGAACAGGGGTCTTATAACAACTCTCGACATCTTTAACAAGTTCCTACAGTTTCCATGACTTGGAGGGGAGGAGGGCATGGAGCCATGACTGCTTAGGGTGGCATGATACCGTTTTAAAATGAATAGTGCGGGTGAGAGCTCTGTAATAACCGTGGGACCTCCTAGCAGTTAAGAGGCTTCCCAAGTATAAGGCATATGTGCTCAGAAGAAATGAAACCATCACTTGTGGTGGGAGCCTCAGGAATAAATGTTCTCAGCGAGAGAAAGAGAAGCAAAGTCCCTCCAGAGTAAACAAGAAAAGACAGCAATACAATAGAGTTTTATGAAACACAGATGGAGTCTCTCCTATTGAACCAGAGTGAAACTATGAGCAAGGCCTTTTATCACAGCTTGATCAAAACATGGTGGGGTCTCTGGGGCCCCCGGATAAAGTTGCTCCAGGAGTCAAATCCAGCCCTCAGGTTGCCAAACGGCCATCCCTGTTGTAAAATGCGAAGCTGGAAAATATTATTGTTCGGATGATGCTCATCTAATCAAAATATTATCCTGGGGTTAGGGGAAAGAGCTAAAGCTCTGTTTTTCTCTTGCGGAAAAATAGCCCCCAGCTCCGTGGAGTCGTAATCAGTAAAAGTCACTACTCTGCATGAGAATGAAGGGGAGATAAAGCCAACCCCATAAATTCCAACGCATTAGGAAACAGGAATAAGAGACTTGTAAAAAACAAACAAAAAACCAGGCATTATAACAAGCCATGTATTCAATACACACACCCTTAAGATCGCTCCACCCCACCCGCCTCAGAAAGCTTTTCACAAGTTGCAGTCTTTCAAAAGGCATGTCTTCTTGTGTGTGCACACACTTTGAATCACTAAAAGGATAACACAAGATGAGACACCAGGAAAAGATTTGATGTTCGCTTTGATCTTGCAAGAAATAAATATCTCACTTATCGGGCACTCTAATTTGATACCGACCTTCTCTGTCTATTCACTACACACTTGCAATATATCAAACACATGGCAGCCAGCCAGCCAGCCTGCCTGCCTCCCAGACAATTGCGCTTGTTTCTGAAAAGTTGCCTCTGGGATGAATCAGCCAATCGCGTTGCCTCCCCCTTTTTCTTTTCTCTCTCTCGGAGATGCCACACTGGGTGATGGTTATCATGCAAAAATAACAAGATCTACTTTGCCTATTTGGAGAGGGGGGACAAGTCAAGAGCCACTGTTGTTTATCAGAAAATAAACAGGAAAATAAAACTCTAGCCAGCTCTCTGTTCGTCTTGCTCTTAAACATTTCTCTCTAAACTCCACCTGCTAACCTGCTTCCACCATCATTCTTCAGCAATATTGCTCTTTAAAGAAAAACACATGAAGGAATATGAAATGAAGAAGAGCAGCTTGAGGCATGCACAGAGTGCATTCTGGTCACTATTGGGCACCTGTACCCTCTCCCCCAATACTGAGGATTTAGGAGCACAGCTTCCAGACAAGATTGAATCCTGAAACCTCCTTTTAAAAAAGAAAAGAAAAAAAAAGCTTAAAACAATTCCACTTCCTTCCTCAAGAGGATTATGGGAACACAGTCTGAAATTATTTATGAAACTTTAAAAGCTTATGGTGGCATTACTGTAACTCTGCTGGACCTTATGCCGTGCCTGAAAATACCATTAACTTTCACCGCGATCACTCATAAACTCTTGACAGTAAGCATGAGAAATGTCGAAAACTACACATTCAAAGCGTGTATCACATATTTTCAGTTGCAGTCAAAAAGCCAGCTTTGCCCTGTGGTTGTTTTTAGAACATGCCATGCCCATGCACAATGCTCCAGCACCCTGACTGCTAAAGGAAGGGGTGGGGAGTGAAACTGAAGCCATGCAGTCTGAGTTTAAAAAACCTGACATAATTTGACAGGAACCACAAAAAGAGCACTTGACTTAATTGTACACATTGCAGGCGATTTCAGAGGTGACTTTGTCGCGTTGTAAGAAGGCGAAGGAAAGTTTTGCCCGTGTGAATATTTCCAGGCTTGCTCTGAACTCTGATGCATGCAGTTATCTGGGCAAAGCCACACCCTAAGAAGCTGCAGGGAGAGGAGGATATCAGAGAGGGAGGGTTCGCAGCTAGCAAAGGCATTTCAAAACAGCAGCGGCAGCAGCAGAGGCGCAGAAGGAAAGTAGAAAAAACAGTTAAGCCCACCACTGCCTGGCGATCCCGGCCAGTTTGGAAGTACTAGATGAAAGCAGTCACACATCTTGGTGGCTTGGCTTGGCTCAGCAATGTGAGAGAGAGGAGGAGAGACAGAGAGGAGAGAAAGAGAGAGAAAGAGGAAAGCAGCCTCCTGTCTGCTGTAGGCTCAGTCCCAGCGCAGAAGATGGAAGGTTTTTGAGACGCAGGAAAAAGTGGAGCAAACTGCTGGCACTTTCCGCCGGTCACTGGAGACTACTAGACGGTTCAGGTCTGCCGTGCGTTGCAATCCTGCTCCATCGCAGCAGCCTTGCAGAGCTGGTGCTTTAGGTCATTGCAGAGGAAGGGAGTGGTGGTGAGGGGTGGAGACGCCGCCGCCGCCGCCGCCGCCTTGCAGGGACCGAAAAGACTCCCAGCGAAATGGGCTGAGGATGCCCAGCTGCATGCGCTCACCTGATTGGCTGCGGCTCTCCTGTTAAACCAGAAGCTGAGAGAGCGAACTGGCGCACTGGGAGAGGATGCGATTGTTGTTCTCTCTCTCTCTCGCCAAGATCAGACGACAGTGTAGGGTCATCCCATCGCCAGAGATGCATGGAGAGATGGGAAAATCGAGTCCCTGAGATGCCAAAGCTTCCTAAGTGCGGGTGTGCTCATGCTTAGTCCCTAATTATGGAATTTTTTTACAACAGATTAAAGTGAATAAGGGAGAAAAGGGAAAAAGGAAAAGCAGAAGAAGAAAGCAAGGATAACAACCAGTACCGGATTTACGTATAAGCTAAACAAGCTATAGCTTAGGGCCCCACTCTCTTGCCCCTGCCCCCAAATATAGGTAAAGGTAAAGGGACCCCTGACCATTAGGTCCAGTCGTGACCGACTCTGGGGTTGCGGCACTCATCTCGCTTTATTGGCCAAGGGAGCCGGCGTACAGTTTCCGGGTCATGAGGCCAGCATGACTAAGCCGCTTCTGGAAAACCAGAGCAGCACACGGAAACGCTGTTTACCTTCCCACCGGAGCGGTACCTATTTATCTACTTGCACTTTGATGTGCTTTCGAACTGCTAGATGGGCAGGAGCAGGGACTGAACAACAGGAGCTCACCCCATCGCGGGGATTCGAACCGCCAACCTTCTGATTGGCAAGTCCTAGGCTCAGTGGTTTAACCCGCAGCTAGTAATATATTTCTTCTTAATTGTATTTCAGTTCAACAATTACTTTGATAAAATGCATATTTTGTTACGTGCAAATGGCTTTAGATACCTATTAGGTCCATAAATTACCATATAGCATATACATTGGTAACTCGGATTACAGATGCTTCAGGTTACAGACGCTTCAAGTTACAAACTCCACTAACCCAGAAATAGTACCTCGGGTTAAGAAGTTTGCTTCAGGGAGAGAACAGAAACCACGGCGGCGGCAGCTGGAGGCCCCATTAGCTAAAGTGGTACCTCAGGTTAAGAACAGTTTCAGGTTAAGAACAGACCTCCAGAACAAATTAAGTTCTTAACCCGAGGTACCACTGTATTTAACACAAAAAAGTGACACTTTGTTGTTGGCAAAGGACAGCTGGACATATAAAGGGCCCCATTACCTTCAGTAGTTTAGGGCCTCATCAAACCTAAATCTGGCCCTGATAACAACAACAATTATGAAATACCATTAAAATGTAATTTTAGAATCATAGAATTATAGAATTGGGGTAGACCGCAAGAGTCATCTATTCCAACCCCCTGCAGTATCTTATAATAATAAATAAGAATAAAAATAAGATATTTTAATATATTAATATATCTTATAATAATATGAGATAGACTTATTATGTTCCTTGTGTATACGCCCATTCATGAGTCACTATGCTTCCAATAAATAATTTCCAAATATCATTACATTTGTCCATACGTAGTTTTCTTTTTTTTTTTTTAAATATTTTTATTCAAAATTTTTTCCATATAAACATAACATACATAAACATACAAAAACAAAAACAAAAACAAAACAAAAAACATGTACCATTTCATATCCTAATTTCTTATACCTTCCTTCCCCGACTTCCTCATGCCTCCCTTTTCTGTATTCCAAATTCTTATCAATTACTCAGCAAATCTTCCCTTATTTTAATTTAAATTTAAGCTAACCTCCCTTATTCTCCTTGTCTTAACCATTACTAATAGTAACCATTTACTTTCAATCCATCATCATTCTAGCTTTCATTAACTTTATGATATTTCTTTAAATAGTCCTTAAATTTTTTCCATTCTTCTTGCGCTGTTTCTCTTCCCTGGTTTCGGATTCTGCTCGTCATTTCTGCCAGGCCCATGTAGTCAATCACCTTCATCTGCCATTCTTCCAGTGTGGGTAGATCTTGCGTCTTCCAGTACTTTGCAATGAGTATTCTAGCTGCTGTTGTAGCATACATAAAGAAAGTTGTATCTGTCTTTAACACCCCTTGGCCGACAATACCCAAGAGAAAGGCCTCTGGTTTCTTGGTGAAAGTATATTTAAATACCTTTTTAAGTTCATTATAGATCATTTCCCAGAATGCCTTAATCTTCGGGCACGTCCACCAAAGGTGAAAGAATGTACCTTCCTTTTCTTTACATTTCCAACATTTATTGTCAGGCAAATGGTAAATCTTTGCAAGCTTGACTGGGGTTATGTACCACCTATAGATCATTTTCATAATATTTTCTCTTAAGGCATTACATGCCGTAAATTTCATCCCGGTGGTCCACAACTTTTCCCAGTCAGCAAACATGATGTTATGACCAATGTCCTGAGCCCATTTAATCATACTTGACTTAACCGTTTCATCCTGTGTATTCCATTTCAGCAGCAGATTATACATTTTTGACAAATTTCTAGTACTGGGTTCTAACAGTTCTGTCTCCAATTTTGATTTTTCCACCTGGAAGCCAATTTTACTGTCCATTTTAAACACTTCATTTATTTGATGATAATGCAACCAATCTCTCACCTTCCCTTTTAATTTCTCAAAATTCTGCAATCTCCATTTGTCCCCTTCCTTTTCCAAGATTTCCCAGTATCTTGGCCACTTTGACTCCATATTAGACTTTTTAACAGCCTTTGCTTCCATTGGCGATAGCCACCTTGGAGTTTTGTTTTCCAGCAAGTCTTTATATCTGACCCAGACATTTAATAGTGCTTTTCTGACAATATGGTTTTTAAAACTTTTATGTGCTTTAACCTTGTCATACCACAGATATGCATGCCACCCAAAAATATTGTTAAAACCTTCCAAATCCAAAATGTCTGTGTTTTCAAGAAGCAGCCATTCTTTCAGCCAGCAGAAAGCTGCCGCTTCATAGTACAGTTTGAGGTCTGGCAGGGCAAACCCCCCTCTTTCCTTTGAGTCCGTTAATATCTTAAATTTAATTCTGGGCTTTTTGCCCTGCCAGACAAATTTAGATATGTCTTTTTGCCACTTCTTGAAACAGTCCATTTTATCCATTATTTGCAATGCTTGAAACAAAAACAACATTCTTGGCAGTACATTCATCTTTATGACTGCAATTCGACCTAACAAGGAAAGTCCATACGTAGTTTTCATAGGTTGCAAGAGTTGCCATGTCATCTATCCATGGATCAAAGGAAGCCTCCCCTCCCCCCAGCCAATGTATCCACATTAATCTTTTTTGCAAGTGTAAGGGCTCAGAGAATCCATTTGCATTGACCATTTGCCAAGCCCCCTAAATTAGATATATAGTTTAAGATGATGTTATCTTCTGAAGCCAAGAACAAGATGGCAGCCTCCAGTCCATGAGCAGAATCTGACTGGACTGGCATATGAAACAGGTGATGGGATGGCAGCCCCCAAAGCTCACTCTATGGTCTGGTGCTGCTCACCACTCAAGTGTGGTTTCAAGTTGGCTGCTCTTGCTAGTTTATCACTAAGAGAAAAGGCTGCACTGCAGCCATCACAACTTGTGGTTGCATATCGCATGCAGTCTCACTCTCAAAGCCACACAACTGTCCTTGGTTTCCACCAATCTGTAGCAAACAGTTGCTTGGAAGAGAATTGTGTGAATTGAAAGGGGGTGGGGAAAACAATAAAAAAAGATTTGGATTGCCCTTTAGGAATGCATCCAGACCCTCCAACATTTATCCGATGAAAATAGGGATGTTAATAATAATAATAATAATAATAATAATAATAATAATAATACCTCACCCATCTTACTGGGTTTCCCCAGACACTCTGGGCTGCTTCCAACATATATTAAAACATAATAAAACATTAAACATTTTAAAAAACCCTTCCCCATATAGGGCTGCCTTCAGATGTCTTGAGGGTCAGATAACTCCATACCCTCCAACATTTCTCTGATGAAAATAGGGATGTCCTAAGGAAAAGCAGAACATTCTGGGATCAAATCAGAAACAGGGATGGCTTTTGTAAATCCAGGACTGTCCTGGAGAAATAGGGACACTTGGAGGGTCTGTGCATCCTTCCCCCTTTTTTCGCAGGCATGCAAAAATAAACCCTGGGCACATGCAAAAAGAGGTCCCAATGCACACCTGTGTGAACAGGAACATGGGTGTGCCAAAAGCTAGAGAAGAAATGTGAGTGGAGGGGTGACATTTTATTGTATTTTTAATATTTTGTTGGAAGCTGCACAGAGTGGCTGGGGAAACCTAGCCAGATGGGTGGGGTATAAATAATAAATTATTATTATATTATATTATTTTTCCTTTCTGGGGACCCTCCGGGAAACTCACCAAACCTGCTGTACCTGAAGAAGACTTGATATTTTGCTTTTCACTCCCCTTAAGGAGTCTCAAAGTGGCTAACATTCTCCTTTCCCTTCCTCCCCCACAACAAACACTCTGTGAGGCAAGTGAGGCTGAGAGACTTCAGAGAAGTGTGACTGGCCCAGGGCCACCCAGCAGCTGCATGTGGAGGAGCGGGGAATGGAACCCGGTTCACCAGATTACGAGTCCACTGCTCTTAACCACTACACCACCTGGAAGTGGGTGGGGCGAGTGCAGCTGACTGCTGGGTGGTACATAGCTCTGGTCAGCCTGAGGACTCTCCATCTGCCTCGGTGCCTGCCCTTCCATAATCAAGCCTAGTGTGGGAGACTTGGGTGATGTCAGCAGGTTCCAGGAACCCTCCTCATTCTCAGGTTTTTATGGGTGAGCTGTGAATTTGTTTGCGCCCTGGCTGAGAGTCCTGGATGGATGGGTGGAATCCTGGCTGGGGGCCAGGATGCTGAGAGGGAAGGATGCAGAAGGAGAAGGAATCAATGTTGAGTTCATGCATTAGTAATTTGATACTGATGTGACAGTTTTATGCAACTGTGTTTTTGTGACATTTATCAGTGTTTAAGTTGTCTGTTGCTGCTGTTTTAGTTTTCCGCATACCACTTAGAGATAACTTGGTATGTTTAGGGGGTACAGAAATGATCTATATAACTGCAAAATACAATAGAAAGACACCCAAAGGCATCTTCATTCCACTCCATGCCCCCTCTCCTACCCCACAATAAAAGTCACTTGGGCACAAATCACCCCCAGAACATTAAGGGAATTAAGAGGAGAGCAGGCACGATGCTCCTTTGCCACCACAAGATGTCCAACAAGGCAACAATCTCTTCTCCTATTTTTTGTTCTTCTTCAAATGATGTTGCTGCAGAAGCAGCAGCAGCAAAGGATGCATTTCTCTGCAATTCCTGAGAGGGGCATTTGGCTGGGCTGTCATAGGTGCTCAGTGCTTGCGCTCTCTTGCCCACAAGCTGAATCATGTTCCCACCGGGACACTTCAGCCAACAGGGGTTTGACACGCCAGCTGGTTCCATGTGTCCTGCCAACGAACCCGTTCGTTAACTTTCTGTTTCTGATTTGTTAAATTTTGGGATCACAGGGCAGTTCACAACATAACGATACAAAACGAGAAGACAAGATACAGTGGTACCTCAGGTTACATACGCTTCAGGTTACATACGCTTCAGGTTACACACTCCGCTAACCCAGAAATAGTGCTTCAGGTTAAGAACTTTGCTTCAGGATAAGAACAGAATTTGGGCTCCGGCAGCACTGCGGCAGCAGGAGGCCCCATTAGCTAAAGTGGTAGTTCAGGTTAAGAACAGTTTCAGGTTAAGAACGGACCTCCGGAACGAATTAAGTACTTAACCTGAGGTACCACTGTACATAATGAAAACAAGAACAAGAATGAACACACACCATGCACTGTCTCAAGGCTGCGCAACCTTACAGATGTTGCTTGACTCCAACTACATCCACCCTGATTGCCGGCCACGCTGACTGGGGTTGGTGGGAGTTGGAGTCTAGCAACAGCTCAAGTGCCTCAGCTCCCTCAACTCTGTTCTGGCTGAAATTTGGCTTTTGTGTCATACAGTGTGTGACAGTGATGAAGCCGGTTAGAACATCAGCACGATGTGCGAGATCATTGTTTACAGCAGTTAGCTGGCTTTTGGCATTCTTGGGTCCTTAGGCAACTTTATTTGCTTTATTCATTATTCCTGGAATTTCCTTTGAGCAAAACCTCAAAACGTTTCCCTCCTGCGTCTCGCCTCCCCCTTTTTCCTCCCTGAGGAAATCCCAGCAAACGCACCAACCTGCCATGCCTTGCTTGCTTAGATGAGAAAACGGTTTTCCAGAGTTTTCCTTTGATAACCATCATATGGGTGGGTGGGTGTGTTAGATGATGATATATTAACTTGCTTCCCCTTCAGTTAGGAGGGCTTTTTAATTACTTTTCTGCTTGCGGGTATATGTTGGGGAGGCATAAAATAGACCCAGGTGAACATCTCGAAAATTGCCTTTTGTAACCCCCTCCCCCAGTAAAAAAAGAGATTGCAAGTAATTTATATAGCAAAGCTTTGGCCGGGAAATGCTTTGGAATTCTTATCTCATTCTTCATCCCAACGGCCCCATCAGCTATTTTCATTTTAACAAGCAGAGGATTAAAAAATAAACAAATCCTGCATGATAAGAGGTTCGCTGAAAGCCACCCGCTAAGTTTAGGGTTGGGCTATGATTTGAATTATAGCTGTGCTGAATAGTACCTAGTTTCCAACTGGAGGAAGAAAGAAACTTAGCAGTTTCAGTGGAAAAGAATCCTGCCTCTGATAAGTACAGATATCAGTGAATATACATATAGTTTCCTAAGTTTAAGGCATATAGTTTCCTCTCCCTGTTCAGTGCCATTGCCTCCTCCGGCTGTTGAGACTTCCTCTCCCCTAAATTAGTTATATGGGTGGTTCCACCCACGCAGGGTAAATCAATGAATGTTATGACATTACAAGAATGCACAGCCAATTGCTGGAAATGGCAGGTGGGGAGAAGGCTCTTGTGCTCAGGTCCTCCTTGCGGAATTCCCACGGGAATCTGATTGGACACCATGAGAATAGGATGGATATTGATTGATTGCATTGCATTTATACACGACCCTTCATCATAAGATCTCAGGGTTGTTCACGGAATAAAATACAAATAAATAAGTAAAACAAAACAGCAAAACAATTTATTTATTTTTTTATTTTTTATAATATTTATTAAGTTTTCAGATTTAATTATCCAATAAAAACCACATTAAAAAATTCCAAATTACAATACATTTTTTTTTTAAAAAGCCAAATATAAATGCCGAATTTTATATCTTTGGTTGACTTCCCATGCTCTGAATTTCACGAAGTGCTGATCATCTAATATCACATTGCATTTCTGAGGGGTTAAGTTCATGGCATGTACTGTATTAAAAGAAAATATTATGAAGATGATGTACAGATGGTACTTAACCCCAGTGAAACTAGCGAAAATCTACCACACTAGTGATAACCCATGTTGGAAATGTAAAGAGAAAGAAGGCACTTTTTATCATATGTGGTGGACGTGTCCCAAGGTGAAAGTCTTCTGGGAAAAGATTTATAATGAATTTTTAAAAAGTTGAAAAATACATTTATTAAGAAACTAGAAGCCTTTCTACTTGGAATAACAGGACCGGAATTGCCCAAGAAGGATGTTAGACTGTTTTTGTATGCCACTACAGCAGTAAGACTTTTATTAGCCAAAAATTGGAAATTGCAAGAAATACCGGCAATAGAAGAATGGCAGATGAAGATGATGGACTTTTCAGAGATGGCTGACCTGACTGGAAGAATCCGCGACCAGAAAGAGGAGGAAACACAAGAAGATTGGAAGAAATTTAAAGAATATTCAGTGAGATATTGCAATATAAGATAAATTAAGAAACTCCTAGAAGTAACAGATTAGGCTAAGGGATAGAAAAAACCTATTTTTTTCTTTTTTCTTTTGTGTTTTTATTGTTGTTAATTTTTATGTTGTGTTAAATGTAATGTTCTTTTCTGTGTTTATGTTTGTGTATTATAAGAGAAAACCAATACATTTTTTGGGGAAAAAATATATCACATTGCATTTCTTAGTTAATCAATAAACCATTCCGATGTTAATCCTTCATATAATTTCCCTTTACTTTTACAACCACTGGCCTGTTCAACTTTCACCTTCTTAATTCTGCGTGAAATGTTTTTCCCTGATGTTTTCCACAGTCCAGCAATTCCATTTTCAGTTTCTGCTCACAGGAGCCTTAATATACCACATCTCAAACAAAGTGACGCCATTAGCCCTGGGCAGACAAAACAGCAAAACAATAATCCCCCCTCCCACAAACACATTGAAAAGACTGTGGAATAGTAATCAGCCCAAATTGGCCTGGTTGAAGAGGAATGTTTTAGTTTGGTGCCTGACGGTGAGCCACTACAGAGAAGGCCCCGTTCTCGTGTTGCCACCCTCTGGACATCATGTGGAGGAGGCACACGAAGAAGGGGCTCAGATGATGAAGTCTGGGGTGGTTTATATGCGGAGAGGCAGTCCTTCAGGTATTGTGGTCCTGATCAGATGGGGCACTGGCCTGATCCAGCAGGCTCTCATTGTTTTCTTTGTCCTCACTTTGTCCTGCAAAGAGATGGGAGCAAATCAAAACCAGACCTTGTCTAACCTCCACATAGGCTTTGTGCAAGCAGCTCAGAATGAATGGTCAACAAACAGGTGGTCTGGAGGAGCCCCTGGGAAGGTTAGTTTCAAATCACCCAGGTGCATTTCGTACCTTGAGCCACTGATCCTGCAGGCTCTTGAGAGCCAGTGTGGTGTGGTGGTTAAGAGCGGTGGACTCGTAATCTGGGGAACCGGGTTCATGTCTCCACTCCTCCACATGCAGCTGCTGGGTGACCTTGGGCTAGTCACACTTCTCTGAAGTCTCTCAGCCCCACTCACCTCACAGAGTGTTTGTTGTGGGGGAGGAAGGGAAAGGAGAATGTTAGCCGCTTTGAGACTCCTTCGGGTAGTGATAAAGAGGGATATCAAATCCAAACTCCTCCTCCTCCTCCTCCTCCTCCTCTTCTTCTTCTTCTTCTTCTTCTTCTTCTTCTTCTTCTTCTTCTTCTTCACAGTGTTCACAGTTGCTCTTTGTCAGCAGACTGCTGCCTCCTGTCATGCAAAAACTCTTTCTGACTGATGTCTGCTGCTCCATAAACAGCTGGCTGTCCCAATCCAAAGCCCGATTTGCAGAGTCACTTATCATTTCCGAACTGGGTCAGTTTTTATAGCCACTACTTCATGCTGTTCACGTTCAGCATCTAAATCTCTACAGGAAATCGGCTGTGGAAAAACATGCCTGAGCTGCCAAGAAATGCATCTATGGTCCCTCAAGGCACCGGGGCATGATGGTTTAATCAGCTACATCGGAGAGATCGAGCGACAACAAGGTGCTTCCCCCTGAGCCTGAGAGCGGAGCGTGGCCCTGCATTACCCACCGGCCTTTGTTTCATTTTGAGCCGGAGCCATGAAGGCTGTTCCATTAGCAGTTTGCCGTTTTAGTAGAACCGAAGTTTGCTAAGGATGCTGGGAATTGTAGCTTGTGAGTGGGAAACTAGAGTGCCCAGAATTCTTTGGGGGAAATACAATGGCACCTCTAGTTGCGAACGGGATCTGTTCTGGAGGCACGTTCGCAGCACGAGCAGAACGCAACCTGCGCCTGCGCATGCGCGGGTTGCGATTCGCTGCTTTTGCACATGCACATGATGTCATTTTGCGCAACTGCGCATGTGTGAGCAGCAAAACCCGAAGTAACCCTTTCCGGTACTTCCGGGTCGCCGCAGGACGCAACCTGAAAACACTCAACCTGAAGCAAACGTAACCTGAGGTATGACTGTAATGGGCTTTAAATGTCTGTTGAATGGGCTTTAAGTGTATCGTGTGGATCTGCCCCAATTCTTATTTTAGGGAAGGGAGCATAACTAGCCTGGAGGCCGGATCCTGACCACCCTCATCACGCATGGGCCAAGTTTGACAGGTAGGTGGGGGACCAAATCCCACAATGATTCCAGCTGGCAGGTTTTCATTTGCTCACTGTCAGCTGTGTGGCGTCCTTTTTTGGTGCCTGGGCAGGGACGGGGGTGGGGGGGTGGGGGTGCAAGGCCAACACCACACCAGGCCCAGCCTCACTGCCAAAGCTGCCAAGAACATGCGCGCAGGGCACAGAGGATTCATGGAGCCCCTGCGCCAGCTCAGCGCTGGTCACCAAAGCAAAGCAGCGCTGCGCTGCTCCCCGGCCTGACCGTGCAGTGAGGAGTCCAGCCAGGCCTTGGCAGGCAAATTTCTGTGATGCTCTCCAGGCAGCCAAGGGGGCTGGGGACACGGCGGCTAGGCCAGGCTGGGCTCTGGGGCTCAGAGACCTCCAGCAGCAGGCAAGGCAGGATGGCGACCCCTGGGGTGTGTGTGCCTGGTTCTTGCCCCCTAAAAATCGTGCGCCTGGGACTCCACCCCCTGCCTGCCCACGCTATGCCCCTGCTCATTGTGGGTATCTGACAATCTGCTGATGGGATGTGCTCTGAAAGCCCTGTTCTTTTGCAACAGCTTTCCCAGGACAGGACCCCACTGGTCACCTTTTCCCAGGACGATGAGGAACCATTAGCGAGCACTCTGGTCTCAACTAGGGCCAGGGCATTTCAGTACTGGCCCCGACTTGGTGGAATGCTCTCTAACAAGAGACCAGGGCCCTGCGGGATTTGACACCTTTCCACAGGGCCTGCAAGACGGAGCTGTTCCGCCTGGCCTTTGGTTTGGACTCAGTCTGACCCTTATGTTTCCCTCCCCTTATGGTGACAGCAGCCACGAAATTAAAAGATGCCTGCTTCTTGGGAGAAAAGCAATGGCAAACCTAGACAGCATCTTAAAAAGTAGAGACATCACCTTGCCAACAAAGGTCCGTATAGTAAAAGCTATGGTTTTCCCAGTAGTGATGTATGGAAGTGAGAGCTGGACCATCAAGAAGGCTGATCGCCAAAGAATTGATGCTTTTGAATTATGGTGCTGGAGGAGACTCTTGAGAGTCCCGTGGACTGCAAGAAGATCAAACCTATCCATTCTGAAGAAAATCAGCCCTGAGTGCTCATTGGAAGGACAGATCGTGAAGCTGAGGCTCCAATACTTTGGCCACCTCATGAGAAGAGAAGACTCCCTGGAAAAGATCCTGATGTTGGGAAAGATGGAGGGGACAAGGAGAAGCGGATGACAGAGGACGAGATGGTTGGATAGTGTTCTCGAAGCTACCAGCATAAGTTTGACCAAACTGCGGGAGGCAGTGGAAGACAGGAGTGCCTGGCGTGCTCTGGTCCATGGGGTCACAAAGAGTCGGACACGACTAAACGACTAAACAACAACATGGTTTTGATCTATGGGCTACCATTAAAATGAGGCTGCATTTTAAATTGTATTTTAACCCGTATTTTAATAAATTGTTGGGGTGGTTTTTTGTGTGGTCCCCCCATTATGTTTTTATTGTAATTTTACTGGTGTTAGCCACCTTGAGGCCGGCTCTGGCCGAGGAGAGCGGGGTATAAATAAAAATTTATTATTATATTATTATTATTTGGCTTTGGTCCATCAACCAGCTACAAATTCACCCAACATCATGTAGCTCACATTTTACCAGCTTCTCTGCAAGAATACCACAGTGCTTGAAAGCCAGTGGCTTTTGTCTTGGCTGGGCTGGACACAGTTAACAGCCTCTCTTCTGTACTGTATCCTGTATTTTATGCCAAGGCTGCCCTGCTAGTAGTACGTGCAGCACCGGGAAAGTGCTGTGATTGCCCCCAGGAGATCCTCATCTAAATTCGGCATGCAGGCAGTGAACAAACGTTAATTTTGCCGGATGGCATAAACCTCTAATCATTCAGAGCCGTCCTTCCCTCGCCAACTCCCACAGCCTCTGAAGGAGATTCCAGCATTGCAGGGAACAAGAACCTTTATTGCTGAGACATGCTTTGCACTGCCAGTGCGCCTTAGGGGTGGGGGTGGGAGGGGAGCTATATGGAGGTGCGTTTCCACTTGGTTCGTTAACTCCTTCTCTCCAGGCTACCTATATCATTCTCGTGGGCTTGGGTGTGGAACCAGGGATGTTAGATTTAAACTGCCGGCCAGCGAAAGAGAAACAGCCCAAGGCAGTCTGAAGACAATGTCATTTGACACATTAAAGTGGAGCAGAAACCTTCCTCCTTTGTGATGGTGTGGTTTAAGTCGCTCATATCTATACAGTGGTACCTCGGGTTACATACGCTTCAGGTTACAGACTCCGCTAACCCAGAAATAGTGCTCAGGTTAAGAACTTTGCTTCAGGATGAGAACAGAAATTGGGCTCCAGTGGTAAGGCAGCAGCAGGAGGCCCCATTAGCTAAAGTGGTGCTTCAGGTTAAGAACAGTTTCAGGTTAAGAACAGACCTCCGGAACGAATTAAGTTCTTAACCCGAGGTACCACTGTAACTGCAAGAGGCTTCCTAGTGCAGGAGGGACCTGGCGCACACAGCTGCAGCAGGGAGTAAGGGTTCCAGCCTGCCTGTCTTGCCCTGTTGCAGGATACTCCATTCCTTTCTACCTCCCCTCCCTTGGCTTTCTGTCCTCTTGCCAGCACTCAGTTGGCTTTTAAGAACCTAAGAAGAGCTTACTGGCCCATCTAGTCCAGCATCCGGTTCTCACAGTGGCCAAACAACAGAAGCCTGTGGGAAATCTTGAAGTGTGACCTGAGCACAAGCACAGTCTCTTCTCTTGCGGTTTCTAGCAATGGGTATTCAGAAGCATTTCTGCCTCCGACTGTGGAGGCAGAACCTAGCTAGCAGCCATTGATTGCCATCAGTCTGACTCATCTCTGCCTCTTGGCCTCCCTCCTCTCCAGTCTCTGCTTCTGCCTCTGATTCTGGACTTCTCTCTGCCACAGACTCTCCCCACTCACTAAGCCCTGTTACCTGTTCAGCTTCCGACATCTCCTCTTCTCAGTCTTTTTCTTTTTGTATATAATTTTTATTAAATTTTCTTTTTTGCAATTTAAAGTACTCCTTTTTGCATCCTCAAAATATCAATGACTTCTCATCTTCTCTTTCCACGGTTCATTTTACACACCATAAATCCCTACATATTTTACAGAAACCATTCAGTATTCCATTATTACACCCATCATAACTTATTTACACTGTTGAATTCATCTTAATGCTGCCAACGTTTTCAGCTGTACACAGTTATTTCCCATATATTCAGTAAATGTTTCCCAATCTTCTCTAAATATATGTTCTTCTTGTTCTCTTATTCTATATGTTAAGTCTGCAAGCTGTACATATTGTGTCACCTTAGGTTGCCATTCTTCTTTGGCTGGGACATCACTTGTTTTCCATTTTGGGGCTAGCAAAACATGGGCCACAGTACAGTAAAGGTAAAGGGACCCCTGACCATTAGGTCCAGTCGTGGCCAACTCTGGGCTTGCGGCGCTTATCTCACTTTATTGGCTGAGGGAGCCAGCGTGCAGCTTCTGGGTCATGTGGCCAGCATGACTAAGCTGCTTCTGGCAAACCAGAGCAGCGCACGGAAACGCCGTTTACCTTCCTGCCGGAGCAGTACCTATTTATCTACTTGCACTTTGACGTGCTTTCAAACTGCTAGGTTGGCAGGAGCAGGGACCGAGCAACAGGAGCTCACCCCGTCACAGGGATTTGAACTGCCGACCTTCTGATCGGCAAGTCCTAGGCTCTGTGGTTTAACCCACAGCACCACCCACGTCCCTACAGTACAGTAGTGGCATACATAAATAACTTTTTTTGACAGCTGGAAATTTCAGTCTGAGTTACCACCAACAGAAAGGACTCTGTTTTTGGGGGGGAAAGTACTTTTAAACATAGCGGGACACGGGTGGCGCTGTGGGTAAAAGCCTCAGCGCCTAGGGCTTGCCGATCAAAAGGTCGGCGGTTCGAATCCCCGTGGCGGGGTGCGCTCCCGCTGCTTGGTCCCAGCGCCTGCCAACCTAGCAGTTCGAAAGCACCCCCGGGTGCAAGTAGATAAATAGGTGACCGCTTACTGGCGGGAAGGTAAACGGCGTTTCCGTGTGCTGCGCTGGCTTGCCAGATGCAGCTTTGTCACGCTGGCCACGTGACCCGGAAGTGTCTTCGGACAGCGCTGGCCCCCGGCCTCTTAAGTGAGATGGGCGCACAACCCTAGAGTCTGTCAAGACTGGCCCGTACGGGCAGGGGTACCTTTACCTTTTTACTTTTAAACATTTTTTCCAATTCGTTATGGATCATTTCCTAGTACCCTTTTACCCTTTAACAGATCCACCACATACGAAAGAACATTCCCTCAACCTCAGTGCATCTCCAGCACTTATCTGATTCAGTCTTATACATCTTACCACTCACCGTCGTCCCACCGGTATCTGAGCCTTCTTCCCTCGGGGGATCATCAGCTGGTGCCTCCCCCTATTCCTTTGCATCTAACCAGTCCATGACAGCAACATCAGAAAGGAAATTAGGACGTTGTCTTATACTGAGTCAGAACATTGGTCTACATAACTCAGTGCTGTCTACACTGATTCGTAGCAGTTCTCCAGTGTTTCAGACAGGGGCTATTCCCCATCTTACTGGGAGATGTCAAGAATTTAACCTGGAACCTTTTAAGAGCAAGGTGGATGTAGCATCCCTGCAAGGCACTAATGTGTAGCCACATGGGTTGTGAATGTACAGTGGTACCTCGGGTTACATACACTTCAGGTTACAGACTCCGCTAACCCAGAAATAGTGCTTCAGGTTAAGAACTTCGCTTCAGGATGAGAACAGAAATCGTGCTCCGGCGGTGCGGCGGCAGCAGGAGGCCCAATTAGCTAAAGTGGTGCTTCAGGTTAAGAACAGTTTCAGGTTAAGAACGGACCTCCGGAACAAATTAAGTACTTAACCTGAGGTACCACTGTATTTGCTTTCGCTCTTCACTGTGATGCCTCCATGATACACAAACATGTATCTTTTTTTGAAAAAAGTTTTCATTTATACTTTTCAAGTTTACACATTTCATTATTTTTTCAATCATTTTAACATTTCAAACTGTGACTTCCTTCCTTCTCTTTCTGCGGTTCCTTAAATTTATTTTTAAATATCTTCTGCATATCCAAATTCATTTAATTTGCTCATTTATTCATCTACTTTAAATATATACTCTTATGAAACTGCAGGTTATTACTATAATCCTGCCAATGTTCTTATCTGTTTTATCCCTGTGGAACGCCTTCCCATCAGATGCCAAAGAAATAAACAACTACTGACATTTAGAAGACATCTGAAGGCAGCCCTGTTTAGGGAAGTTTTTAATGACTGATGTTTCAATGTATTTTTAATCGTTTGTTGAAAGCTGCCCAGAGTGACTGGGAAAACCCAGCCAGATGGGCTAGGTATAAATAATAAATTATTATTATTATTATTATTATTATTATTATTATTATTTGCAATTTATCCGTAAATATTCCATAAACCATTTCCATTCTTTTATAAAAAGTTTGTTATCTTGATTTCTTATTCTTCCGGTAACTTTCGCCATTTCTGCATATTCCGCAAGTTCTTGTATCCATTCTTCCTTTGCTGGGACTTCTGCTTTTTTCCATTTTTGGGTGAGTCACATTCTTGCGGGTGTAGTAGCATACATAAATAAATTTCTATACAATTTAGGTATAATTCCCAAAAGAAAAGCTTCTGTTTTTTTGTTTTTTTTTGAAACAAAGGTTATTTTGAACATCCTTTTCCATTCATTATATATCATTTCCCAGTAAGCTTTAACCTTACTACAAGTCCACCACATAGGATAAAAAGAACCTTCTTTCTCTTTACACTACCAGCACTTGTTTGATTTAGATTTATACATTTTTTTGCAAGTTTACTTGGTGTTAGGTACCAACGATATATCATTTTCAAATAATTTCCTCTTCAAACATAACATACACAAACGTGTATCAGTAGGGTTTCCAACCAGCCTTGAAAAAGGAATTTCTTGAGTAATTCATTTTGCCTGGTTAACTCGACACTATGTAACCCCCATCCTCGTGACTCAGCACACATTGGCTATGGAAGCATCAAATGACCGGGGGAGTCATCTGATTTACAGAAGCCTCCCTTATTAAGAGTTTGGCAAATGGCCAGCGATAGATTCTCCAAACCAGATGATGGAAAAAGAACCTGAAAACAGGCAGATTCTTGGAAAGGTTACTCTCTTCCTCACTCCAACGCAAAGGAGCTAAGTTGTTGGAACAGACCACTGGGCAGCTTTTGGTTCCATCTCTATGGCTACACTTAGGAAACCATTCCTGGGACCAGCCTGTTCCGGAAGCTGGCGGCAACAATTAAGACCCACACCTAAGGACGTCCTTGGTCAAAAACTCTTTAAGCAAGGAAATTGGCTTGACGTTGAGCTGCAGAAGTAAAAGTTTCCATGAAAACAGACGGAGAGTGGAGAAGGTAAACATCCCTTGGATCAGGGACAGACTTCAGGCCCTCATCCTGTTTTTCAGTTGTTCACAATGTGGGCAATCGAGGAGAAGGAGGGGGAAGGGCTGCTCAAATCCAGCATAGCCAGTTTGGCTTCAGTAGCTAGGCTGCAATTTTGTGCACACTTTCGGGAGAGTAAGGTTTATTCTAGAAAATGTGGGCAATTCACATGTCCTCACCCCCAATCCCACTTTCAAAGCACCCTTGGATTGGGAACACACTGTTTGGGGATGATTTCTCCTTCTCCTTCTTAAAAAGCTTTTCTCTCCATTGCATTTGTTATGTACTGAGTTGAATAGGATCCAAAATGCAGAAGTTTGATTGGTCGTGGAACAATAGGATTCACAATGCAGCAGTCTGATTGGTCCTAGAACAATAGGATCCAAAATGCAGCAGTCTGATTCGTCCTAGAACAATAGGATCCAGAATGCAGCAGTCTGATTGGTCTGCAGGAGCCACCCAATCCAGCTCCAGGTGGAAGTGAATCCAGAGCTTGATTTGCCTACAGGAGAATCCCGGAATTAGCCAATCACGTGGGGCCCATTGTGTAAATAATGTATATAAAGCAGACATTCTGGGGGAACTTGCATTCCTCACCACTATGAGCTGAATAAAGAGCATGAAATCCACACTCGACTCCAAGTATATTTCAGCATTTTTGTGATCAAAAGCTGCCGCCCCTCCCCACAGCCACCAATGAAAGCTATTTGCCCTGCTTGTACCCACGGGTACAAACTGGAGACCAAAAGACAACTATTTGGGGGGGGGGCGCATGCTGCAATTTAGATTGGGAATATGGTGCAGGGGACATGTTCTACACCCTTCTCAGCATTTTGGTCCTGATCCAATTCTTCACATACATTCTCCTTCCAGCTGCATTTTTTTTAAAAAAGGAAAACATTGTAGGATCTGACTATAGATCTCTCCCATGTCTTGTCTATTTCCCCACTGAATTCACAAGGATTTACTTTTGAGTCACAAAAGTTTTCCTACTGAACTCTGGCTGCATCACTCTGGGCCTTAGGCACTTAACTCTAAGGGGCTCCTGGTACCTTCATCCCACCCAACAAAATTCTTAGGGGGCGGTGGCCGCCCAATATCTTGTGCAAGTCGGTGCCTCTACCTTCCTTGGCTAGCCACCTCCACCCAGCCCCAGCCAGGTACTGCCCTATTTTCCCAACTTGCCTTCTGGCTTTTGAACCCATTTCAGATCACTTCTGGGCCTGGGGCAGCTGGGGAGAGGTAGGCGGGTAGGCAGGCAAGCAGGCTGGTTGGAGAGACAGTTGGGTGGAGGTGGGGTGGAGGGCAGGAGGCAGATGAGCAGGCAGAAAAATCTTGCATGTGGGGGAGGGGGAGAAAGGTGATTGGGTGGGGCAGGGAAAGGGGAGGCCAGCACCCAGTTGTGCACAGCGGAGGAAAGTGCACTCCACAGAAGGGCAGGGCAGGGCAGGGTAGAAGAGTAGGTGTTGGGATACTGCCAGGGAGATAAAGTCCATCTGAGCCCCCAAGCTCGGCGCCGGACGATCCATCGACCTCCCGTAGTCACGCAGTATCAGCAATTTGGCGACACGAAGCCTCAGGCTTGTGCACACTCTATCAGCAGAATTCACACAGCAAAAGTTGCACAGCAGGACAGCATATTTACAGTTTATTCAGCGTAGGTCAGAACAAAAGAAGACATGACCGTCTGCTCCGACTGCTCAGGCAAACAGCAGAAAACGAAAGGAACAGACAACATAAACATCCTGTGAGACAGGAAATGCGCAGGCTGTGACACAAACATCCTGCTCCCTTTTAAGGTGGAACGGAAATATCCTAACAGTAGGTGGCCCTCCAATATTTTGTTCAACCTGGCGCCCATGCTGAAGCCCAACATAAACAATCGCTTAAACATGTACCAGGCAGCTGTGTGGTTTCTTTCTCCTTGACTGAAATGGGGGAGCCTGGTTTTTGCTGGGAAAGTGGCTTACAGTGGTACCTCTGGTTACATACGCTTCAGGTTACAGACGCCTCAGGTTACAGACTCCGCTAACCCGGAAATAGTACCTCGGGTTAAGAACTTTGCTTCAGGATGAGAACAGAAATCTTGCTCTGACGGCGCGGCAGCAGCATGGGAGGCCCTGTTATCTAAAGTGGTGCTTCAGGTTAAGAACAGTTTCAGGTTAAGAACGGACCTCCGGAACGAACTTAACCCGAGGTACCACTGTATCCAGGGGTCGGAAAGGTTTACCGGCCATGGGCTGGATCACTCCCACAGAGATTGTCCGTGGGCCAGACTGGAGCAGCGTGACGCCGGAAATCGCACCTGCGCATGTCCGCGGTGCCAGAAATTGCTTCTGCGCATGCCCAGACATCAAAAATCACACCTGCACAGAAGCAATTTTCAGTGTCTGGACATGTACAGACACGATTTCCGGTGTGCTCGGCGAGTCCTTGCGCCACGCTGTGCTGGTTTAGGGCAGTGCGCGGGGGACTTGCCGAGTCGGCGGCTTGGTTCAGGGGCAGCTCGTGGGCCGGTAAAACGGTCTTTGTGGGCTGCATCTGGCCCATGGGCTGCAAGTTGCTGACCCCTGGGCTTATCTCTTCACTCCCCCAATGAGATCAGAATGAAGACAAGCCTTTGAAGGGCCTTTGAAAAGCACATTGGCTTATCAGCAGCTGCCAGTCATTCTTACGACACCAGAGGCAATATGCCTCTGAATTCCCCTTGCTGGGGGTCATGAATGGGCAGATGCTATTGCTCTCGTATCCTAACTGGCCAATGAGAGAAGAGAATGCTGGGCTGCAGGCCTGGCTCCAGTAGTCAGCCAGTTTTGGCGCTGCCCGGGGGCCTCCGTGGCTCGGGATCGCCCCTCGCCAGCCTCACCCAGCTGTGCCACTCTACTCAACATGCGCCTGGGTGGCTGTGTGTTTGCTGCCGCCACCACAGCATCAGTGCAGCTGCACTGGGTCTTCACATGTTGGGGGATCGTTATCAGCATAAAAGACCACTCTAAAATAGAAAACTTTTATGGACACTTAAGGCAGCAGCATTAAGGAAAAAGATATCCAGCAAGCAAGATGCTGATGTGCAGGAAATTGGGTAATGTGCACTTATCGCTAGCCTCACATATATGGGAGAAATACAAGGCGGCGGTGGCGGCAGGGATTGATAATCGTTACAAAGAATAGCATGTGGTTGGTGAGACAAAGGTCTCTTGCTCCCTCTTGTGTGGGATGCCATTGTTCTTCACATGACAAAGTCATGTGCTGACGTAGCACAAAGTCCCGCTGAAGACTCAGGAATGTGGGTACCACTTTTTGTGGAGTGTTATTAGCAGGGGGAATTGGTGTGCTTGGATAACTGGGGCAGTGGCCTCCTAGAAACCTCAGGACCCCCAACCCCCAAGGCCAGTCTCTTTCCCATCCTTGCTAAAGTTCCCTGGCAAGAGGCACTGAGGGTTGAGCCACTCTGGGCTATAGGGATTTCCAAAAGAATCTCAGACAAAACACAGTCCCTAAATTTCTTTGGGAGAATAATAATAATAATAATAATAATAATAATAATAATAATAATAATAGCATGATGCTGCTTTTAAATGTATAGTGCATATGGAAGTTATTTCTTACATTCTACATAGTTCCACATAGTTCAATGAGGCAAAAGACAGAGAGAAAGAGGAGGGGGGAGAGAGAACTGAGATAAAGAATAAAATACATATTAAAGTGTTGCAGTAAAGTCCCATACAGTGGTACCTCGGGTTAAGTACTTAATTCGTTCCAGAGGTCCGTACTTAACCTGAAACTGTCCTTAACCTGAAGCACCACTTTAGCTAATGGGGCCTCCTGCTGCCGCCGCACCGCTGAAGCACGATTTCTGTTCTCATCCTGAAGCAAAGTTCTTAACCTGAAGCACTATTTCTGGGTTAGCGGAGTCTGTAACCTGAAGCGAATGTAACCTGAGGTACCACTGTATTGTGTTGCAGATACCATTGTTCAAGATCAGGGATCAGCAAACTTTTTCAGCAGGGGGCCAGTCCACTGTCCCTCAGATTTTGTGGCGGGCCAGACTATATTTGGGGGGGGGGGGAATGAACAAATTCTTATGCCCCACAAATAACCCAGAGATGCATTTTAAATAAAAGGACACATTCTACTCATGTAAAAACACGCTGATTCCCAGACCGTCCATGGGCTGGATTTAGAAGGCAATTGGACCGGATCTGGCCTTAATTTGCCTACCCATGTTCAAGATGCTCATTCTGCTCCCCTGTCTCCTGCCTCCCCACAGTCAAGTCAGAATTCTCTGGCCATTGTGGATGCTGAGTAGGGAAAGAATTTTATTTTCCTTTTAATGAGAAGCTACCTAAATTGTGCTTCTTGAACCAATCAAGAACTGAAATGAAACTATCCTTTGAAATCCATACTTCCCTGAATTTTGTGGTGCAATTTCGCAACAAAACAAAACTTACAAAAATGCATGTGTTAGGGGAAAGGATGCATAAAAATGAAAGGAGGAGGAAAATGGCATACACAGCTTTACCATATTAGGGGAAATTGTTTGCAAATATGTATATTGCTCAAAACAGAAATGTGCAGACTAGGAGGAATTATAAAATGCTGATGAATTTTTGTGAGGATTCTTTTTTTAAAATCCACATATTGCTGTAGAAATCCTAAGAATTGAATTTAGGACTGGAAAAATGAGAAATGGAGAGAAACCAAAATTGGAAGATTCACCCATCTCTAGTCTGCATCAAGCTATTTTTTGGATTTCCCCCGTAATTCCCCCTCTTTTGTATTTCAGCAAACCTTGGGGTTCTCCCAAGATGTTCTAAGATTTTTCTCTTGTGCATTTGGGCAACATAAGGACAATCTTTAGGAGAATTGAGATTGCTGTTAGTATATACAACCTTGTGCAAATTAATTGAAACAAAGCATGTTTTCTATCTTTCTCATAATCCTGTACTCAAAACAAACAAACACGAAAAGTCATTATGGTGTCAGAAGCCTACAGCCAATAGAAGGAATAATGCACTTGCCACAATATACAGTCATACCTCGGGGGTTGAATACGCTTCGAGTTGAGCACGTTCGAGTTGTGCTCTGCAGCAACCCGGAAGTAACGGAGCGCGTTACTTCCGGGTTTCGCCGCTTGCTCATGCGCAGATGCTCAAAATGACATCACGTGCATGTGCAGAAGCAGCGAAAAGTGACATGTGCGTGCGCAGACGTGCCATCGCTGGTTACGTTTACCTCTAGATGCGAACAGAGCTCCGGAACGGATCCCATTCGTATCTAGAGGTACCACTGTACTGAGGTTCTACAAAAGAGAGTTATTTCAGAGCTGGAAAAGAGGTATCCTGACTGTACTTGGATATTGCAGCAGGACCTAGCCCCCTGTCACACATTGAAAGTGGTGAAGAAATTCATGACAGAGCAGCAAATACAGGTACTTGATTGGCCAGGGAATTCCCCGGACATCAATCCCATTGAGAATTTGTGGCCTATATGCAAAAGTTGCCTCCATGATGTAGACTGTACGACTATAGAGAAGCTCATTCAGGCGCTGATTCAAGTGTGGTACAGGGATCCGAAAATCAACAGCGGCTGTTCGAAACTAGTAGACTCCATGCCAAACCGTGTTCAAATGCTGCTTAAAAACAGTGGAGGTCATATCCGTTACCAATGTGAGTTTTGTACATGTATATGTGAGTTTCGTACAATAAACTACACTGTTTGTTTCAATTAATTTGCACAAGGGTGTCTGATGTTGCAGGCTGAGAGTCAAGGTGGGCCCTGGATCTGGAAGGATTGTGTGTGTGGGGGGGGGGAGAGGGCGAGTCTTAGCTCCCAATTTTCACCCAACGTTTCTGGAGAAAAGAGTTGCTTTCATCCCTGGCACGGGTCCAGGTGGCTTGGCACACCATCATTTAACATGATGAAGTGCTTGCAGCAAGGCCTTCTGATGTTCCATCAGATCTTTCAGGATCAAAGAAGCCGAGCAAACCTAAGAAAATTGTTGTTGTTATCATTAATTCCTAAAGGTGTATCGGGTTTCCTGTGTGAGAAGGAGGGTGGGGGAAAGAGATATAATTTGAGAATTCAGTTTATAACTAGAGGAGGCTGGTGCCACGAAAGATCGTTTATTCTTGTCCTTAATTATTATCTACACAGAGGAAAGCAGCATGAAACCCCCCTCCGGAGAAGCAGAAATGGGGTAATATGATTCTCTCATCTGTTGAATGAAAAAGAACCTCACACAGTGAGCAGCGGCAAATTAACATTCCTTATTGGGGAGGTTAACAAAAGCAAACGCTCTTAGCACAGGGCCAAAGCCTGCGCCTCCTCTTTCTCAGAGGTTTCATCTAGTGTGCTCCTGTTCTTTCTTATCTTTTGAGCCATCTCCTCCTTTACTGTTGTAACTGATTTCCTTTCAACAGACCTTGCACACCTCCCTACGAATTTATAGCCAAAAGCAGCAGGCAAGGCCTCTTGGAACATCTTGTTATAGAGCAAACATAATTCCAAAAAGGGAAAAAAACTGGCATGGGTGAATCCATGTATTTGTTTTTCTCGGTTTCTCATTTTCCCAAACTTAAGTTCAGTTCTCCTCATTTTCACATCAGATTTCTTTTCTTTTTTCTTTTTTTAGTCACCACAAAAATTCACCATGGAATTACTCCCAATATATCCATTTTTGTATGCAATCTCCCCTAATATACACATCTTTGCACAGCAGTTTCTCCTAATGCCATGCATTTTTTGTATGTTATTTGCAAGGAAATACGCACTTTTATGCACACTTTAGCCTAGCAAATGCATTTTTGTATGCATTGCTTGGCTGGAGAAGTGCATTGCAAAATGCAGAGAAGTGCACATTTCAAAAGGTGGCTGCCTTTCAGTTTGTGATTTCCTGCTGTCTATACCACGACTTCTTGGTTTGTCTTATTCCCACATTTGTTGTGCTATAGCCCCTCTGGAAAGCACTAATGCGGTAGCCTGGGGAAGCATCGCGGAAGACACAAAAGCAGAATAAATCCACCATTCATGCACTGTTATTGGGTCAAGGAACACCCAGATTAAAGCACCAATCTGCAGGGGCCCATAACATGGTTCTCTCTCATTTGAAACTCTCTCTAGGCTAAATGCAACCAGAAGCTATTCCTCATATGACTTGACTCCTTTCTGCCATCTTATAATTGCAGGCACCTGAGATATATTTACTGACTCATCAGCAGAAGATAGTTGCTGCTGTGGCTTTGGAAAACTGTCTTTGCAACGGCTGGAATGACTCAGCACGGAGGAAGGCCAACTGAATACGGGCAGATTGCTATCACCCCTCCCAGCTTAAGAAGGTGTCATTTGCAAGATACCACTGACGTGCCAATACAAAGCAGGACACCGCCTCTTAAAGTTGGTGGATCTTGTGGTTTGCTGGGGACAGGCCTCTACAGGATTGCACTGTCACACTGTAGCACCCTGCTTGTGGTTAACGCTTAGCTGGAATGAAATATTCAACGCAGCAATAGAGAAATTAAAATAATAATTTATTTGTCAGACAAATAAATGTGAGGCACAGTGGTATATGGTTACCAAGCTCTGGCCTGGCCTCCTGCCATTATGGCCAGCACTTATATTCCCTCAGCTCAGCCCCCTTGCTCCTCCTTTGGCTGCCTCTGTCCAATCAGCCTGGTTAAAATTCCTATTGGCTGTTTGCTAGAACCAATCATAAAAGATACACCCATTTCCTATTACCTTTTATGGGAGACAAAGAGCTATATTTCCTTCTATTTATAATTGGCAAATAAGTAGTCATATATCTTACATTTACCTCGACCAGGCACCTTAATTACCAGATAACCTTTTGCCCTAGACTAGGCGCCTTAACTATCATTTCATCTTTTGCCCTAGACTAGGCGCCTTAACTAACATTTCATCTTTTGCCCTATTGCCCTATTCACTCCAAAACAGATGGTGGCTAATTTTATCTGAACAGATCTTTTTGTTCACCTTCCCACACATTATCAATGAAAGATCTCCTTCTTTGGAGGTCATCAAGCAGAGGCTTGACAACCATATGTCAGGAGTGCTCTGATGGTGTTTTTCTTGCTTGGCAGGGGTCTGGACTCAATGGCCCTCGTGGTCTATTCCAACTCTTCTATGATTCTATGATTTCTTACTTTCTAAATCCTTTGCATAATTACATTTAAGCCAATATTTCATACATAACATATATAGATTTTTAGAAGCAAAGATCTTGTCTAAGTAAAAAGGAACTTAGTAAAAGCTAGGTTCTTTAAGTTCTCTAAATTCTCTGAAGCTTCAAAGCAGCTTCAGAGAGAAGCCTCTTCCCTAGCCAGCTGCTGTTTGTATTAGCTCTTGCCCTTTTAACCTTAGGAAGATGTGGCTCAAGTTTAATGGGAGGCACAATAATTATTACTATTTAATTGTGTTTTTGCAACCTTGATTGTATTCTATAATTTGTATGGTCAGTGTGACCTTTTGCTCCCAGCCTGTTTTTTTCCTTTTTACAACCCTGAGACACTGCTATAGATCAGGGGGGCCCTTGATCAAGAAGATAAACAGCTGCCAGAGTATGGTTTCTGCCTGGCATGAGAGATACAAACATTTACAAATATATATTTCTTTAAGGTCATTTTTAGAATACAGGAATCTGATCAAAATATAAGCCTTGATTAAAATGCAGGCTATGATCAGATGCCTCAACACCATGTTGTCGAGTTTTCATGGGCCTTAACAGCCTTGCTTGTTTGGCATCAACACAGTTTCTCGTCCTCCCCTTGACAAAGCCAGACGAGCCGTGCCTTGCTTCACACCTTCGCTGAGGTTTCGCAGTTCCTGCCCAGGGTTGTACAGCCAAGTGTTAGATCAGTGATGAATTGGCTCCTATAGCAAAGGTTTCCATGATCCCCAGAATCAGGGGAGGGGAGTGCTAGATATGAGTCACACGAAGATGGGAGGAGTCAGGCATGGCTCCCTGGGGAATTCTCGGTTCCTTTGGCTGTCCTCCGTTCAAGCCAGTAACGTTGACACTCTGTGCAAGACTGCCTCTAACAAATGCTCCATTGGCATTTAATCGAGGCAAGGCAATGGAAGGGGTGTAGGACAAAATGGAGCTCACTTGCTCTGCATCACAGGAACACAGGAAGCTGCCTTATACCAACAAAGAAGCTGGTTGACTTCTCTAGGGTTTCAGGTAGGGAACCTCTCCCACCCCTAGCTGCAGATACTGGGGGTTGAATCATAGAATTGTAGAGTTGGAAGGGACCCCAAGAGTCATCCAGTCCAACCCCCTGCAATGCAGGGATCTCAGCGAAAGCATCCACGACAGATGGCCATCCAACCTCTGCTTCAAAACCTCCAAGGAAAGAAAGTCCATAACCTCCTGAGGGAGACCGTTCCACGGTCAAACAGCTCTTACTCTCAGAAAGTTCTTCCTGGTGTGTAGTCAGAATCTCCCTTCTTGCAACTTGAAGCCATGGCTCTCAAGAGCGGGAGAAAACAAGCCTGTTCCCTCTTCCATGTGACAGTCCCTAGGATATTTGCAGAGAGCTATCATATCTCCACTCAGTCTCCTCTTCTCCAGGCTAAACATTAAAGCTTCTTCAACCATTCTTCATAAGGCTTGTTTTCAAGAGCCTTGATCATCTTGGTTGCCCTCCTCTGCTTGTCAATATCCCTCTTAAATTGTGGTGCCCAGAACTGGACACAGTATTCTAGCTGTGGTTTGACCAAGGCAGAATAGAGTCATCTTAAAAAGCAGAGACATCACCTTGCCAACAAAGGTCTGTATAGTTCAAGTTATGATTTTCCCAGTAGTGATGTATGGAAGTGAGAGCTGGACCATAAAGAAAGCTGATCACCAAAGAATTGATGCTTTTGAATTATGGTGCTGGAGGGGACTCTTGAGAGTCCCATGGACTGCCAAGAAGATCCAACCTATCCATTCTTCAGGAAATCAGCCCTGAGTGCTCACTGGAAGGACAGATCCAGAAGCTGTGACTCCAATACTTTGGCCACCTCATGAGAAGAGAAGACTCCCTGGAAAAGACCCTGATGTTGGGAAAGATGGAGGGCACAAGGAGAAGGGGACAACAGAGGACGAGATGGTTGGACAGTGTTCTCGAAGCTACCAGCATGAGTTTGACCAAACTGCGGGAGGCAGTAGAAGACAGGAGTGCCTGGCGTGCTCTGGTCCATGAGGTCACGAAGAGTCGGACACGACTAAACGACTAAACAACAACAAATTGCTTCCCTTGATCTGTAGACTATACTTATGTTGATGCAGCCTAGAATGGCATTCGCTTTTTATACTGCTGCATCACACTGCTCACTCATGTAAAACTTGTGGTCCACCAAGCCCACAAACTGGGACGTTCTGCATCCAAGGCAGACTCTCTATCACTTCCCCATTCAAGGGCCTGAGATCAATAACTTGTTTTGATCTCCACCAGTGCTCCTTTCTCCCCTGATTTGTTAGAAATGGCTGAATAGTCAAGGCGACTATTATATATACCAAAAACCAAAGCTCTCTTGAAACAAGCAAATGAAAACACCCACTGAGAAACCTTTTCAGCAATTGCCTTGAATGTCCATTCTGTTGCAGACACTCGTTTTTCTTCTATCCCCAGAATCTGATTAATATGAAATAATAATCCGATAGAGGATGGCATGTCATTTTGTCAGGTCGAAGGTGATCACCAGCTTAATAAAATGATGTCTCTTAGACTATTGAATAAGATGAGAAATCAAGACAGATGCTTCCTTTCCTCCAAATAGCCTTCTGTGCAAAGGAAATGGGACAGGTGTTCAGAATAGCCAGTAAAAGCAGATTTTGAAAGGAGGGAGTGGAGAGTAGATGCTAAGATAAATAAGTGGCTTGCGATTTGCTTCAGAACTCTGCAAATGTTAGAAAAAGTGATGCCCCCAAAGTGTCCCTAAAGAATGCAGTGATGCGAAAATGGTCTATGCTCATTATTCTGTAGAGGTTATTTCATGTAAACATTGAAATGTACAACCCAGGATGTTCAGAGCACAAGAAACCAAGCCTTATGATGAGTGGTTGAAGGAGCTGGGTATGTTTAGCCTGGAAAAATGTTTTTAAGCAGTGTTTGGATGGCCATCTGTCATGGATGCTTTAGTTGTGATTCCTGCATTGAAGGGGGTTGGACTAGATGACCCTTGGGGTCCCTTCCAACTGCCATTCTAAGAAGAGCCCTGCTTGTTCAGGCCAAAGACCATATAGTCCAGCAGTCTGTTCTCCCAATATCTAACCAGATGCTGATGGGAAGCTGGAAAGCAGGACATGAGAACAATAGCACTCTCCCAACTTGCAGTTCCCAGCAACGGATATTCAAAGCCATACTGCCTCTAGTTGTGGAGGCAGAACACATCCACCACAGCTAGTTGCCGTTGATAGCTGTATCCTCAATGAATTCATCTAATCCCCTTTCCAGGCCCTCCAGGTTGGTCGCCATCTTAACATCAGATTTGGCTAAGTGCTCATGTCATGAGGCCAAATCAGAGCGAGAGCAGGAAGCATTTCCCTCATTCTGAACAGGCATCACTGCAATGTCAGGTTTTGCAACGTAAGAAGAGCCCATCTTGTCCAGATTCCTCTTCTCACAGCTGCCAACCAGATACCTATGGGAAGTTTGTGAGCAGAAGCTGAGTGGTACAGCGTCCTCCCCGTTTGTGTTTCCAGCAACTGGCATTCCATGGAGTACTGATTCCGACGGTGGAGTTAGAACATCACCACCATTTCCGAGGCTACTAATCCCTTATTTTCAAATCTGAAAGTTGACAGCTATGGCACCAAAGACTTTTGCCGTTTCTGCAATATTTTGCTTGATTTACAATTAATACAAGAGTTTAAAGGTAAAGGGACTCCTGACCATTAGGTCCAGTCGTGGCCCACTCTGGGGTTGCGGCGCTCATCTCGCTTTATTGGCCGAGGGAGCCGGCGTACAGCTTCCGGGTCATGTGGCCAGCATGACTAAGCCGCTTCTGGCGAACCAGAGCAGTGCACGGAAACGCCGTTTACCTTCCCGCTGGAGCGGTACCTATTATCTACTTGCACTTTGTGCTTTCGAACTGCTAGGTTGGCAGGAGCAGGGACCGAGCAACGGTAGCTCACCACGTCATGGGGATTTGAACCGCCGAACTTCTGATCGGCAAGTCCTAGGCTCTGTGGTTTAACCCACAGCACCACCCGTGTCCCAATATACAAGAGTTTAAGTGGGGCCAAACAGTGGCCACTCCAACAAAGTTTATGGTGTCCTCAGAATCCTGTAGCTTGCTCCTCTGGCAAAATTAGAGAAAGGAGACTTTGCACATAGAACTGCAGAATCATGTGATGGACTCCTGGCTCTGCTCTTCAGTTCTCCCATGTGGTACTGATTTGAGGATCAGCCTGGGTACCAACAATTGACGATTCACCTTAGACATTATGCCATGTGAGATAACTGTTCTAAAGATAATAAGGCAGGGGAGCTTACTTCTCTTCCCTCCCTCACCTGCCCAAGTTGAATTTTGCTGCATTTAAACAAAAGGTGGGGGGAGCAGTTGTTCCTGTCAGAGCAAAGTGCCTTTGATGTATTGACCACATATAATTTGATGGTTAATGATCACTTCTCGAAATCTTGACTCAAGGAAAATATAACTTCACAAGCTAACTGAGTCAGGAAACCGGAGATTCCATTATAAGCTCCAATGGGGGAAAACTATACGAGCTTGTCAAATATGAAAGGAAAGCAGATGTGAATTCATCGTAAAACAGGAGCCCATCGGTGGGTTCATATTATTTATTAATAAATAGGTGCACGTTTTGCTGTCTCCTTAAGGCAGCCTTTCATTCAGGAACTTTGCCATCACGTAGTTGTTCCGTGTCTCTGGCCTGAAATAAACCAGGATTTGAAAATAAAATAAAGAAAATGACCATTCCTTTTTGTATAGACTCATTATTTGACAAATGGGAAGAATCTTATTTATCTAAGCAGTGGTGGCTATTACCCGTTATGGGTGACAGGGCAGAAAGTGGGGAGACCACCGTAGATTGAGACCTGAGGTTGATTCCCAACTCTATGAAGTGAACCATGTCACCCTGTGGGGCACCCTTGGACTTCAACTCCACCAGGGCCAGGGCCTTCTCAGTGATGGCTCCGACCTGGTGGAATGCTCTGTCCCATGAGACCAGGGCCCTGCAGGATTTAACTTCCTTCCGCAGGGCCTGTAAGACAGAGCTATTCCACCTGGCTTGCAATTTGAACTTAGCCTGATCTTTTATTCCCCTTCCTTCCCTTCCTCTCCCCTTTTTATGAAGATTAGCTGCTCTGGATCCCACAGGTAACTCTCCCCTGGTCTCCCCGCTGGCCCAAATAGGACTAATTTAGCCACCTAGCCCTGGTGATCATCTATTGTTTATTGGATGGATTTTCCCCCTAAATTGATTTTTGAATTCTGAATTTATTGTTACTCCTATTTTATACTGTATTTTATGCTGTTTTTGTTGCATCAATTAAGTGTTTTAAATTTGTTGTTAGCCGCCCTGAGCCCGGTTTCCTGAACCAGGAATGGCGGGGTATATTTATTTATTTATTTAGCAGTGTTGTCATGAGGCTTGGAACTGTGCTTTCTAGGCATGGGATGAGTGCAAGCCCGGATGAGCCCTACGTCGCTCTGATGGAGCAGGGCCCCAAACAGCTGAGTGTAAAACTCTTTCCCTACTTACCTATATTAGATGCTGCCGAGAGCCTGATCTCAGCAGAATTCAGTGACGATGAAAATACAAGCAGACTGGTTTACTGGAAGATGTTGGCTGCCCTGCTCCATTATTTATAGCGTGGCATTTTGTGGCTAAGCGCCAGGGAACAGCAAGAGCTGTAGCGGCAGCATCAATGCGCTCGGGAAAACGTGAGCAGAGTGCGCCCAGAATAAACATGGGTACCTGGTCTAACAACCCAGCAAAGCAGATACACAGAGCATCAGAAGAAGGGCTGTCAAACAGACCACACGGAGCAAGTTTGAAAGGCTGATTTCTATCTCGACAAAGAAAGACTAAACAATTGGAGAGGCAGGTGTGCTCCTGGGTACTGTGAAGTTTACCCTGGAATGCTCTTCTGTTTGTTATGGCTGGAGGGATTGGCTTTGTCCAGAGGAACTTTTAGGCTCCTGCCCAAATATGGTGCCAGTTTCTTAGCTCCCCATCTGTGCCTAGCAGGGGAAGGAAGGAAAGAAAGAAAGAAAGAAAGAAAGAAAGAAAGAAAGAAAGAAAGAGGAAAGAACTTGCCAGAGGTGACACCCAACACAGCTTTCTTGCGTTACTTGTGCACATCTGTGGATGTCGTTAAAACTGGATCGAAAGGGAAAGGCAGCCATTGGTATCATACTTGGTTGGCAGATGTCAGAAATGCAGGCGATTTAACCGTCAGTGAAAATGGCCCCAGGGGGAAGAATGCTTCAGAATGATCTTCTATACTGAGATTGTCTTTGGATGTGATCTCACTGCACATCCGAGATGGACGTAAGAAGAGCCTGCTGGATCAGGCCAATGGCCCAACTAGCCCAGTATCCTGTTCCCACAGTGGCCAACCAGATGCCCTTGGGAAACTCGCAAGCAGGATTTGAGCACAAGAGCCCTGCCCCCTCCTCTAGTTTTCAGCAACTGCTTTCAGAAGCATGGTTGCCTCCAACTGTAGTGGCAGAGCAGAGCCATCATGGGTACGAACCTTCGTTAGCCATGAATTTGTCTAATCTTCTTTTAAAGCCATCAAGGTTGGGGAGCCTGTAGCCCTCCATAGGCTGTTGAACTACAGCTCCCATCTATCTCTGGCTGCTGCTTTTGCTGGCTGGGGATGTTGAGAGTTGGAAATCAATAGGACTTCAGTTGGCCTCATGGAGTCCAGTGGGTCTAAAGGACATCTAACGCAGGTCACACCCCCATGGTACATTTAAAGGCCTATGGCTTCCCCATAAGAATCCTGGGAACTTTACTTCCATAAGGGTGCTGGGAATTGTAGATTTGTGAACTACAGTTCCTGGGATTCTTTGGGAGAAGCTGTGTGCTGTACCTCATGTTATGTCCGCTTCATGTTATGTTCTTTCAGGATACGTCCTGCGGCAACCCGGACGTACCAGAAAGGGTTACTTCCAGGTTTAGCCGCTCGCACATGTGCAGACAGGCAAAATGATGTCACGTGCATGCGCAGAAGCGGCGAATCGCAACCAGCACGAATGCAGATGCGTTGCTGCGGGTTGCGCTCTTTTCATGTTGCGAACAGGCCTCCGGAACGGATCCCATTCACAACCAGAGGTACCACTGTAAATGTATGGTGTGGTTGTGATCTTCAAGCCCAACCTTATATACATCTTCTCAGAAATTAGTCCACTTGGGTTCAATGTGGCTCACTTCCTGGTAAGTGGTCTGGATGCAATACCGTATGCAACATTGCTTTTCAGATTCAAAAGACAAAGATGGACCATGAGGATTCTTCAACAACAAACAAGATGTTGACCACAGAAGATTGAAATGACAACCCTACTGTAGTTCGGATGTTTTAGTTTTGTAAGGCCAGTCCCATGACACACACACATTTTCAATTCTATTCTGGGGATGGACAACAACCACCACCCACTAATCATGACATGTGAAGAAATTTGGCATGAGGTTTACTTTTATGGAGAAATAACATCTCTCTCTCTTCTTATTATAGTTTTGAAAAAGCTGGCTTTATTTAATACCATACAATGTCCATAATTGTTTGAGCATCAACGTTCTCTGTTCTTCTAAAGATCTTTCATGCTTTTCTTAGAGAATAAAGATCTTCAGTTGGATATCCAACAGCTTTGATGGCATTTCTATCTACTAGTGAAATGACAGGACTTTTCCCTGCATTTTTGTAGAGCTGGAAGGGATCCTGAGGGTCATCTAGTCCATCCCCTTACAATGCAGGGATCTCAGCTAAAGCATCCATGACAGATGGCCACCCAAACTCTGCTTAAAAACATCCAAGGAAGGGGAGTCCGCCGCCTCCCAAGGGAGACCGTTTCACTGCTCTTACTGTCAGAAAGTTCTTCCTGATGTTTAGTCAGAATCTCCTTGTAACTTGAATCCATTAACTTGAGCCCTACCCTCAAGAGCAGGAGAAAACAAACTAGCTCCCTCTTCCATGTGACAGCCCTTAGGATAGTTGAAGATGGCTATCCTATTTCCTTTCAGTCTCCTCCTTTCCAGGATAAACATACCTAGATCCTTCAACTGTTCCTCATAAGGCTTGGTTTCCAGACAGTTGATGATCTTGGTTGCCCTCTTCTGCACACATTTCAGTAGAGGGCAATAGCAAGGTCAGGGCAGTGTAGACACACCAGCAGAAACAATGGATGAGCTCTGCCAGTGCATCCTCACTGCCCTGACCCCCGCTGCCACACTGCCTCCGCCCCCCCCCACTTCTTGCCATTATGGATGGCTGGACTAGCATCCTAAACGGCCTCAGTCCAGTATACCTGAACGAGCGTCTCCACCCCCATTGTTCTGCCTGGACACTGAGGTCCAGTGTCGAGGGCCTTCTGGCAGTTCCCTTGCTGTGAGAAGCCAAGTTACAGGGAACCAGGCAGAGGGCCTTCTCGGTAGTGGCACTGCCCTGTGGAAAGCCCTCCCATCAGATGTCAAAGAGATAAACAACTACCTAACATTTAGAAGACATCTGAAGGCAGCCCTGTTTAGGGAAGCTTTTAATGTTTAATAGGTTATTGTATTTTAATATTCTGTTGAAAGCCGCCCAGAGTGGCTGGGGAAACCCAGCCAGATGGATAGGGTATGTATGTATGTATGTATGTATGTATGTATGTATGTATAAATAAATAATAATCTGACCTCAGCACCAGAGACAGGACAGCATCCTGACATCTCACCGCTCTAGCTAGTGCCTGCTTGCTATTCACCCAAATACCACTCATGGCATCCCATGAGCAGAGTGACACATGTGCATGCTGTAAGCTGAAGTATGTGGCCTGTGTCTTCTGCCTCTCTGTTGACTGATAGATGCCTGGCAGGCAGGTGACCAGGCTAGCCCAGGCTAGCAAAAAGCAAGCTTTGCAGACTAGGGGAGAAATTGGCTTGAATTCACCTTTTAACATGAGTCTTCCTCATTTGCAATGCCCTAAACACTGTGGGAATTGAATTGCAGAAACCTGCACTTCTCTGAATTTTGCAGTGCCGTTCCCGAACCAAAAGAAAATGTGTTCAGAATGTACCTATTAGGGGGAAAGTGTCCATTAAATGCATATATTAGTGAAAATGACATTGCATATCTTATATCCATTTCGGAGAACTGTGTTTCAATATGTGATATTTGACAGTTTGTTCTCCACGGCGCTTGACCACAGGCAAAATACGAAATGACATTTAGAGCCGACAGCTGAGATGCAGCCCTATTTAATGGACCTGACAATTACTGATGCAACATTTTGCAACATTCTTAATATTTTGTAGCTGAAATGCTAAAGCATTTAAACAGGATTTGACAACTGACAGCTTATTATATTTCATACTTGGCACCTGCCAGCATCAAAGCAAGAAATGCCAACAAGTCTAAAGCACTAACGTTTCCAATTTTCAGGTAGAAATTTACCCCCAATTCAAATTTGAAATACTGCATGCAAACTCTTCATAGCAAAATTTGAAATTTGTTCATTTCAACTCGCTGTTTGGGTCATAACACACACACACACACACACACACACTCACACACACGGGGGGGGGGAGATCTGGATCAGCCTCGTTGTTAATATCGTTATTTTATTATTTATACCCTGCCCATCTTAATGTGAACGAAAGTCATTTGCACTTCTGGAAATAATATGCAAAATGAAACACAGCTACCCTTCAAATTTTTCACTTCTCCAAAGTTTGTGAGGCTCTTTTCCAGCCATATGTATATCAGGGGACACAGTGTGTGTAAAATGCATATATTTGTGAAAATAACCACATAGAAGTTATACGTTGATTAGTGAAAAATCTAAAAATGCATTTTGGGGGAAATGGCTTGTCAATTTTTGCAAGAACTTCTAGTTTTTTTTAAAAAAGGAAATTGGAACGTGGCTTTACTCCTCTCTCCCGTGAACTGTTCACTGGTCACTTAAGTAAGGTAAAGGTAAAGGGACCCCTGACCATTAGGTCCAGTCGTGACCGACTCTGGGGTTGCGGCGCTCATCTCGCTTTATTGGCTGAGGGAGCCAGCGTACAGCTTCCGGGTCATGTGGCCAGTATGACTAAGTCACTTCTGGCAAAACCAGAGCAGTGCATGGAAATGCTGTTTACCTTCCTGCCAGAGTGGTACCTATTTATCTACTTGCATTTTTGGCGTGCTTTCAAACTGCTAGGTTGGCAGGAGCTGGGAGTGAGCAATGGGAGCTCACCCCGTCGCGGGGATTCGAACCGCCGACCTTCCGATCGGCAAGCCTAAGAGGCTCAGTGGTTTAGACCACAGCACCTTAAATCTGTGGGGATGATTAGGGAGGCAGGAGAGGATATATCATTTAATGATATCCTTCCTAACTTGCGCTAGCAAGTTCCATAATCTGGCAGAGTCCCCTTTTTTAAATTACGCAGTGATCAGCTTGTTGCTGACTCATCTGAGTCTTACTATTAAAGATTCCTTCCTGGTAAAATCCCTTCTGATCCCTCTTAAAACGAATAAACACAAGAATCTGATTAATATTAATATAAAAGTAGTTTACTTACAGATTCATTCAGGTTCACAAACATATCCCTGAAGGCAGGCTTAGGTTGCATAACTACTATAACCATTCCTTAAAGGTCCTTATAGTTAAAGTGATGGTTTTCCCAGTAGTAATGTATGGAAGTGAGAGCTGGACCATAAAGAAGGCTGATCGCCAAAGAATTGATGCTTTTGAATTACGGTGTTGGAGGAGACTCTTGAGAGTCCCATGGACTGCAAGAAGATCAAACCTCTCCATTCTGAAGGAAATCAGCCCTGAGTGCTCACTGGAAGGACAGATCCTGAAGCTGAGGCTCCAATACTTTGGCCACCTCATGAGAAGAGAAGACTCCCTGGAAAAGACCCTGATGTTGGGAAAGATGGAGGGCACAAGGAGAAGGGGGCGCCAGAGGACGAGATGGCTGGACAGTGTTCTCGAAGCCACAAACATGAGTCTGACCAAACTGTGGGAGACAGTGGAAGACAGGAGTGCCTGGCATGCTCTGGTCCATGGGATCACGGAGAGTCGGACACGACTAATCGACTGAACAACAACAACATTCCTTAAAGAAGTTAATCCCAAGTGACTGCGACTAAGCAGTCACTTCTCCAAACACACAGCAACATACAAAATGGAGAACACACACACTGATCAGAACATGGAGGCCGTGTGCTCCTCCATGCTGGTACAACAGACCACATCCTCTTCAAGTCTGTCCCAGCTCAGGAGGAAACAGGAAGTCTTCTCCTGAGTGGTACAAAACATCCCCTAACACGTCCACTGTAGGAATGTTGTACTTTTGACTGCAGTTTTACACCCCACAAAATCCCCACTTGGCCATGATGCTTCTCTGGGGTGACCTTGGGGCTAGTCACTGTCTCTCAGCATGACCTACCTCAAAGGGTTGGTGTGAGGATAAAATGGGCGGAGGGGGAAGAACCACATATGCTGTCTTGAAGGCGAGCTATAAGTACAGTAAATGCATTAATTGATCCATACATAAGTAAACTCCATTTATGTTGACTTGCAGCATGGGACAAAAAATAAATAAATCGTCAGCTGCTCACTCGAGGGAAGATGGAGCCACCTGCTGGGCAAATTGTATTATCTGTATAACATACTTCATATAGAATATGCCTGGTTTTCTTCCAGATGTTTGTTCTCCTGTTGGTTAATTGTGGCGGTGGCGGCAGTGGGGGGGGGGAGGAAAGCTGAATTAAACTAAACACCTAGATCTCCAGAGGCTGCATAATCTTGATTTTAAGAGTTTTATAAATGAAGCTACGTTATGGATACAAGTGAGGTGGTGGTCGGAGGAGAGCTGAATCGAAAAGCTTACCAAAAAATGTAGTGTGATAAAGCAGGACTGCCATGGATTTCGCTACTAAAATGAGCATGTCTCTTGAAAGGTTGCAGACTTTGGCTCGGCAGAGGAACGTTCGCCCAGAATTGCTGAATTAGGCGCTAGGAGAAGGGATGCTACGTTGAACGCTCTAGAACCTAAGATGCCTCAAACTTGCCCCTTGTTCAGATCACTTTTCTGCTCTCCAGGGCCTAAGTGTTGGACCTGTATTTACAGCCCAGGGAATCCCCTTGACTCCACTGCCCATGAGCTAGGAGTGGACTGACCTTTCTTGAAGACAGGGGCTGAGTCTTACCTGAAATTTATGAGATGGTTGAGGGTTTGTTTGTTTTTGCTCTGCTTTTTAACATCTCTGGCACCCTTCCAGGAGTGATGTGATATCATAATGCATGATGCTGCTCTGAAGACCTTCTGAGATGTCTGTCCGTGTGTGTATAGAATTTGCTTTCTGGCTTCTAACGGTGATGTATCTACAGTTTCACTCGCAAACTGCTTAGTGTGTGGTTTGATCCAGCAGCATGGAAACATTCTGTATAAAAAACAAACCAGTGCGTTGTGGTGGCCAGAGCGCTGTTCTAGGATGTGGGACACCTGGGTTCACATTTTCACTCGGCCGTGAAGCTCACCTTGGGACAGTCACTGCTTCTCCACCTAACCTACCTCGACGGGGTGTTGTGAGGCTAATATGGAGAGGGGGAAGAATCCTTATCATGCCACCTTATCATAGAATCGTAAAGATGGAAGGGAACCTGAGGGTCATCTAGCCCAACCCTGTGCAATGCAGGAATCTCAACTAACGCATCCATGACAGATGGCCATCCAACCTCTGCTCATTGGAGGAAAAGGTCAGATATAATCACAAAAATAAATAAAATAACATTGAGTCACTAGAGGGTGGGTTAGGCACTTTATTGTACGTCTCTCCTAATGTAAAGGTAAAGGGACCCCTGACCATTAGGTCCAGTTGAGGATGACTCTGGGGTTGTGGCGCTCATCTTGCTTTATTGGCCGAGGGAGCCGGCATACAGCTTCCGGGTCATGTGGCCAGCATGACTAAGCCGCTTCTGGCGAACTAGAGCAGCGCACGGAAACGCTGTTTACTTTCCCGCTGGAGCGGTACCTATTTATCTACTTGTACTTTGACGTGCTTTCGAACTGCTAGGTTGGCAGGAGCAGGGACCGAGCAACGGGAGCTCACCCCGTCGCGGGGATTCAAACCGCCGACCTTCTGATCAGCAAGTCCTAGGCTCAGTGGTTTAACCCACAGCGCCACCTGCGTCCCTCCTAATGTACACATTTTAAATTTAGTATTTCTGCAAATGCCACATGGGTTTTGACACACTGTGAGCAAAAATCTCAATCTCACGGATTCGGAAGCTAGTCACTCTGAATGCAAATGGGTCTTACTCCAAGATGCAGGACTTCAACCGTGAAGAAAAAAAGCCACGTTGTGAGTGGTGTTTGATGGACCTGGAGGGGTTGGCAGGAGATCGCAATTCTGCACATTCTAGCACTTTTCATATTTTCATTTTTGTGTGTGCCACTTTGGGTTCCGTTTTGGGGGACCCTAAAATATAATAAACCATAATTCTCATGCAACTTTTTTTCAATTAAAAAAAGAGGCAGACTTAGAGGAATATATTTAATATAAGCCAGTTTATTGCACTCAGGAAGTAGGCATATACACAGAGTTGGAGAAGTTACGTTGTGAAATCATCATTAGTCCACCCAGAGCTGGACAAGGCTGCCCTCTTCCTTAAAAACCAAGGCTTTCTACCAAAGTCCCACTGAATTCCTGCTTCTTCCATCTTGGGTTGGTGGAGGGACAGTAACACTGTACAGTAACAGGAAGTGTGGCAGGTACAACCTGGAATGCAGGGATGTTTGACCGCAGCTACACTCTGTTCCACTCAATTGAAGGTACAGGAGTCCATCCCTCTTTGCATCTGGTTACCCTAGAGGAGAGCAGCAGCGGCGAAACCCACTACCTTATATTGAACAGACCATTCATCCATCTAGCTCAGTATTGTCTTCTTGGACTGGCAGTGGCTTTTCTGGGGTCTCTGGCAGGTGACACCCCCAACTCTACTTGGAGAGGCTGGGAACGAACCTAGAAACCTCTGCATGCCAGACAGATGGTCTACCACTGAGCATTGGTCTTCCCTCAATCCAGCCCCATAGCCCCCTATTGTCTATGCATTTGTTTGGTCCATGAGTTTGGTCTGGTGCTCTGTTGTTTGCCTGAAATGTGTCCCTTTCTGCTCACTATGCCTTGCAGAGATCAAGCCCTGACCTGCTTTTTGGGGTTTTGCCTAGGTGGTTGGCCACAGGGAGATAAATGCCTAGCTTTTCCAAAGCTAGGTCAGGGCTAGATAACAGGACTTTGCAAACAAAACCATCTCCAAATATGACATGCACAATCAGTTTTAAGGTGCCCTAAGTATTCTTGTGATCTTTTCGACAAAATGAAATCCTGTGATCACCTAAAAGAAATGGTCAGAACTGGCTGCCCTCTGAGTCAGTGTTAGGCAAAATAAGCCACCATACGACACCCATCTCAGTTCAGCAGAGCGTCTAGCCTCTTGTAAGTCATTAACAAGAATTTGTGCAATTAATATTGTTACTAAGCTCAGCATATAAAATTATTTCCATACTTTCAACGTAATATTTCAATGTCACCTGGGTAAAATATACAGAAGGGGGGCAGCTATGTACATATCCAACAGAAATAAACAATGACGTAAATCACTTCTTAGGATAGATTATGTAAGGTTCCAATTAGTGAACACCAAAAGGTTTTAAGTTCATTAAAGCCACATAGCCTGTACAGAATCCCTCGAGTTTAGGCAGTGAAAAACAACAACCCCAAACAAAGCAGGTTTTGAAATCCAGAGGTTTCTCATGGAAAGGTTTTGAGTGAAACGCTTTTAGGGAGTTAAGGATGTTAATACTTTGGCAAGTGTTTTTTCTGGCAAAGACACACAGAGTTGTGGGGCGCAGGGTTCGTGTGTTGCTGAGCTGAAGGCAGGAAAAGAGTTACGACACCCTCCCAGTCAAGAGTGCAGCTGATTCAGGCTGGATCTACACTGACCTGTTTAATGTTATTAGAACGATATATCATTCCAAAACATCACAGGGCATTCTGGCAATTCTAAAGCATTTCCACACCTTGTTTTCTCCGTAAAAATGCTGTTTCCCTACTGCCAGTTCCTGGTTGCTCTGCAGCGCCCTCTTGTGCCACATTTTAATAATGCATTATGAACGTTAAAAGTAGGGTGCAATGTGTCCATCTGTGTTATGAAAACCATTCCTTAACTTTATAAACCATGAGTTTAGATCTGTCCTATGTGAGGCAGAATCGACTATTACCACTTCAGGCTGCAGGAAGGGGGTGGTCATAGCTTTTGAACGGACTTCAGTTTATAGCAACTAGCTTATCTAGAGAAAAGGGCTTTAGCTGGGTTTTTTTGTGTTAGCTTCCGACTTTCAGGGATTTCTCTCTTTTTTTTAAAAAAATAAAATGCAAGCCTGCATTCAAAACTGCCACTCCCCAGGGGGAAGGAGATTTAGCCAAGCCAGCTGTGCTAGTTTTCTACTTCCAGGGATTTTAAAAATAATATATATATATAAGGCAGCATCCAAAAACATCACCTCGTTCTGAAGTCATGCAGCCCCATTTTATCTCTTTAGGACCTGACCACTTCATTCAGAGGCCTGCGCAGACTGGGCTTTTTGTCTGAAGTAACTGGAACATAGGAACATAAGAAGGTCCTTGTGTGATCAGGCTAAGCCCAGGACCCTGTTCTCATAGCGGCCAACATGACGCTGATGGGAAACCCGCAAGCAGGTCTTGAGAACAGAACTCTCCCTGCTTGTGATTCCCAACAACAGTGGAGGCAGAAGATAGCCATTGTGCCTAGTAGCCATTGATGGACTTATTGTCCATGGAGATGGAACACTATGTCAGGATTTGGTGGAGCTAGTATGTCTCTGTGCAGCTGTCGTGTTGGAAGCAGGCTATCAAAGCCACATACTGGAGTATGTTCCTGGCAGTAAAGTATTCTTAAGACTCTGGACTGGTCCTGCCCATCCAGGCTGTGCACAGAAGGGCTATAAATGGTTTCCTGTTTGAGCTGGGACCTTGACTGAACAACAAGGTCTTCCTGGCTCTAAAGTGTTTCTGTGTATTCCTGGGCTTTAACTCCCTGCTGACCTGTGGCAGCTGCCCATGGCTCGTCATTGACACAGCAGATGATGTGTTTGATGCATAAATGCTAGGAGTTTATGCAGAATAGGTCTGCATGGATAGTGTCATTCTAAAGTGTAGTCACTAGGTGGCACTGGATCTAGTTGTATCTGAGTGGAGTCAGGCACTTCCTTTTGCTGTTCTGTTCTTGCTTAAGCATCAATGAAGTTCTTGTTTAGCTTCCTGACTGTTGGGTTCTCTAAGGCTTCCATGACAAAGTATATATCAGTGCTATTACCTAAAATGGGAACTGTGTATTATTTGGTATGTTTACAAGTTTGAAAGAGTAAGCTTTGAGGAAAAGATCTTGGGGTTTCCTGTTCGCCTTCCTGCACAACTTGCTTGCTTTAGTCTGGTGAGGCCTTATAGCATTGCCAAATTTGTTATTTCAGTTGGAACAGGAGCGTGGGTCTTTGTAGGAACAGACACAGCAGAGCATTTGCATTTCATGTAACAACAGTAACAAACAACAAACAACACAACCTTGGTCCCGCATATCTTTCAATGGCCAGCGCCCATTTATACAGTCATTTAATGGAAGCACTTCCAATAGGAAGTTGACAGTGTTGGCTTGAATTATCCCTGCCATTGGGTCCTAGAGGCACCATTTAGGCCACATCTCCCTCGGCTTCTGCAGGCATTCGATCTGTGAGTTACCCAGAGTGGTTCATCCAGTGTGACACTGACCAGAGGCCTGTCGCAACAGCATGAAACCGGGAGGGAGTTTGTATAGAATTAGAACTTCGCATAAGGCACGTATGTTTGGAAATCTCTTGCATCTGGGTGCTACCTATTAAATACCCACCGTCACCCTAGGAGAAAAAAACAACCCCACCTCTACCCCCGTTACCATGGCTACCTTCCATAGCATATGTTACTGAAGAATGTGCTTCTTTTTATTTTTTCTGTCTCGCTGCGCCACCTGCAAAGGAAAGGACACATCAATTTCCTTAGTGCCATTTTGAAGCAAAGGGGTTGCTTAATTTGGAGCATCATGCACGATCTCTGTCCACGCTGCAATCTGTTTAGCTCTAACACTGCTGCAGCTTCATGTGCCATTTTTTTCCTGGGGAGATGACTGAGAGTTTTAGCAGTCTGCAAACCTCCCAAGCTGAAAGGGATAATGAAATTTGAGAGTTCCACTTTGGTTCTATGGTGGGGGAGAGGGAGCAGTTTATAAATATTGCGGATAAATGATTTTTTTTGCCTTGACTTGCGTTTTCAAGTGAATGCATTATTGGGAGGGGTGAAATGAAAATGTCTACTACAGCCTCCAACAGAAACAGCTTGCATGTTCGCCAAAGTCACTATGCGTATAAAGGCTATATTGACAGCATAGCTATTAAGATGAACATTTTATAACTTCTTTTAAAAACTGTACTTGAGCTTCTTGAGTTTTGTTCATCTTCATGGACTGATTGGAAGATTTTCCTTTTTTGTGGGGTCTGTGATTGAGAATAGGGAACTCTGAATAGGATATTTACTGAACAAAGTGCTCTTATGGAAAAAGACTGGCCATTTGTGGACAATTATTGGGATCTCTTGGGAAAGATGTTCCATATCGTTTCCAGTACGGGTATTTACAGAGTTAGCTGGGTAAGGGTGTGGGAATGGAAGGCCTGGTAAAACAAACACACTGGTCATGTAACAAGGCGTTTAGAGATCACATGTCATTGATTCATTGGGTTATGTTATGGTGGCTTGCAATCAGAAGGCAAAGGAGGAGTAACTATGCAATTTCAGGATATTCTTCTTCTTGTTTCTTGACACTTTGTCCTCCCCAAACTGCTACCCTCCAGGCATCTTGGACTACAACATCCATTGTGCCTGACATTGGACCATGCTTGCTGGGAGTGATGGGACTTGGAGTGCGGCAACATCTAAAAGGCCACAGATGGGGGGGAATGCCTGTTTTACACCACCGAAGGCAAAATCTGAGTGGAGTCTCATTGAGCAATGGAAGAACTGAAGAGTCCTTTGGATATCCAACAGCAGTGCAAACCCACCATCAGATTATCAGGACTTTGATCCAGATTTATGTCACAGCTCCAGTGAACAGAGGAGTCTTTGGTGGTGGTGGGTTGGTGACTCACAGATACGCCCAGTGCTTTTTTTCTGGTGGCGACGCAGGGGTACGCATACCCCTAAACATCTTGTGAATCTTTGTACTTTTGTCCATTTATCCTTGGTTTTCAAACGGCCTAGTTCTCAAACGTTTTGGCTCCCGAACGCCGCAAACCCAGAAGTGACTGTTCCGGTTTGCAAACTATTTTTGGAAGCCGAACGTCCGATGGGGCTTCCGCGGCGTCCGATTGGCTACAGGAGCTTCCTGCAGCCAATTAGAAGCCGCGCTTTAGTTTCCGAACGTTTTGAAAATTGAATGGACTTCTGGAACGGATTCCGTTCAACTTCCAAGGTACGTCTATACTGTATTTATTTCCCCCCGATTTGAACTATAAAATGATGATTTTCTTGAGTCAAAATGAGAGTACCACTAAACATATTTTTAAAGAAAAAAGCACTAGATATGCCTGTCTGTGCACTGTGACCCTGCTGTCTGGAATAGGGTGGCCATGTGTCCCATTTCACAGAGGACAGTCCTCTATTTTAAAGACCGGTTTAAGTGCAACCCTAATAAGGCAGAGCAGGTGGGCCATGAAGTTGCTCCTCAAAAACACCTTGTAAACCTGTGGGTAAGGACTGTCTTGTTTTGATTCAACCGTACATCTAATATTGTACTTAATGTATATATACTATTGTGTTTTATGTGTTCTGTTTTCTTCCTACCTTCTCTACTGGCTATTGACCAATGCGCGCTTTGAATTAGGAATCTTGAGTTTGAGATAACCACATTGGCCCAAGTTAAGGGGTTGTGGTAAGGACTGCAAACATGAGAAGTGGTTTCAACCTGCCAAAGCACTCTGCAAACAATAAGAGTTACATTATTAAAGGTGAAGGACCCCTGGATGGTTAAGTCCAGTCAAAAGTGACTATGGGGTTGTGGCGCTCATCTCGCTTTTAGGCTGAGGGAGCCGGTGTTTGTCCACAGACAGCTTTCCGGGTCACGTGGCCAGCATGGTTAAACCTCTTCTGGTGCAATGGAACACTGTGACGGAAACCAGAGCGCATGGAAACGCCATTTACCTTCCTGCCACAGCGGTACCTATTTATCTACTTGCACTGGCGTGCTTTCGAACTGCTAGGTTGGCAGGCGCTGGGACTGAACAACGGGAGCGCACCCCACCGCGGGGATTCGAACCGCCAACCTTTCGATCGGCAAGCCCTAGGCGCTGAGGCTTTTACCCACAGCGCCACCCGCGTCCCTGTCCCTATATTACTAGAGTTATATTACTAGAGTGTTTCAGCAATGGAGTGGGCCCGGTGCGCAGAACGGTTTGGGCTGAAATCTTCTCTCAAAGCTCTATTTTGCCATGAAGTTCAATGGATGGCTGTGTGAAAGCCTCAGTTTCATTCTACTGTTGCAAAGAAGGAGAACATAACTGAAATTGCATTTTTACAGGATTTTAAGGTATGGAAAACAGAAATCAAGACGAAAAGGACACCCGTAATCCCCACACGCCTGACAACATTAAACGATTCAACAGGAGACGAAAATTTTCCTGTGAGGAAACGATGATTGGCTTGACACAAAAAAAGGTAAGACCTTGGGCCCAATCCTGAGCAACTAGGAGTCTTGCTAGTGACTCCAGTAGCTACAGAGATTGGACCCGGATGGCAAAATTACACACACGAAAAGAATATAGCGCATATAATTAGCCATTACAGAGGCAGAAGCACAGCTTTACGTGGCAATGATCATTAGGCATGGGAAGTCCCAAACGCGACGGTTAGTTCACACAGAGAAGCTGCCCCCGGTGGTTTACATACCTCACTGCAACTCACAACCTCTTTTTGCTTTATTATCTCCAGTATCAACCATCGCTTTTAAATCAGTGTCAACCACTGCTTTCAAATAAAAGAGAGACGCTGAATGTAGCCAGGTGATTAGCAATACCAAAACTGTTAACAACATGGCCATTCGGGCCAAAGGTCAGCGGGATGTCACAAAGAAGTCGCTTGATTAAAGACGTCTTAGCCGGTTAACCTCGGGAGCTTTAGTTGATCAGTCATAATTAATGAACTGATGACGCTTGCATACAAGTTTAGCAAGAGCTCTGAAGCAGAAAGACAGACGTCCATCTTTTTTTTTTTGTAGGGTGGATGTGTGCATTTGCAAGGAATGAAAATGCAGAAGTCCAGCTGCAGGACATTGTAATTATTCTCTTGGAGGTTCAATAACTATTGTCAGTGCCTACCAGCTGCAATAGTTATGATCCATTGGCAGAAGCAGAATGACACTGAGTATGAGTTGCTGGGAATCACAACCGAGGAGAGTGCTGTTGCACTGTTTGTGGGCTTCCCATGGGCATCTAATCGGTAGATTAGATGGGGGGGGGGAGAAATAATCTAATTTAGATATATAGTGGTACCTTGGTACTCAAACGGCTTGGCTCTAGAACAAATCAGCTCCCAAACACCGCAAACCCGGAAATGAGTGTTCCGGTTTGTGAACATTTTTCAGAAGGTGAATGTTTGACGCGGCTTCCGATTGAGTGCAGGAAGCTCCTGCAGCCAATCAGAAGCCGCGTCTTGGTTTTTGAACTGTTTCAGGAGTCAAATGGACTCCTAGAACAGATTAAGTTCGAGAACCAAGGTACCACTGTAAATAAGCTTCAGCTTCCTGTCCATTATATAAAAGTATACCTCCAATAACACTTAGCCAACAATTCTCAGATATTCTGTTTCGAAACGGGATTTGGTGGAGAGGGGAAGATGTTCTCCAAGCCACTCAGATTTCTCACCACTTATTTACTGGACCAGTGTGCACCTGTTTTTTATTTCTCTTTTTTACCCTCAAGATGCCAGAGGGAGGGCAGACAGAACCCTCGGAGCTGGCTACAAACATCGCCAGGTGGCCACATCTCATTGGCTGTGTCACAAAGTCAAATCAGAGTAAGGGAACGGAAGCGTCGCCCTCGGTCGGAGTTGACTTCCCAAGGAAGTTACGTAGCCAATCGGATTTGGCTATGCGATGGCGACATCTGAAGCTACCTCAGGCTAATGCCTGTCATTGCTGCCCATGGTTTCTTATCTTGCAGTTGCGAACCGCCCTGAGATCTATGGATAAAAGGCGGCACAAAAATGTAATAAATAAATAAATAAATAAATAAATAAATAAATGTGCCAGGCAGAAGTCGGGAGTGTGGCTGCCATTCCCAAAGGGGATGAACACTTTGCCCTTTTTCCCCATCCCTGAAAATCTCCAAAAGAGAGAGGGCAGGTCTGCCTGAATGAGGCCCGTGAGCAAGCTAGCTAAGTTCGGCTCAGTCTTGACCTCCAGCAATTACAATTCAAAAAGGGCTTACTTGAGTTGCTCTTGCTGTGCCTTTTCTTCTTCTTTCGCTTTGAGGAGCCCCTTTGGCCCTCCTTGTCGGCAAGGGCTTGCTCCGGAGGGACCGCTGCTGAGCACGAAGAATCCGTCACCGGCTCCTCCGAGAAGGACTTCTCCTGAGAGATGTCCACCAGAGAGTCTATAGAAGGTTCTTTGTTTTCCTTGATCGCTTCCTTCGGCGCCTCTGGGGTTAGTAGCTCTGTGGTATGTCCAGGATCTTTCTCCTTTCTGCCGCTTTTCCTGGCGGCGCCGCTCACCTGGTCATTTGGATTTAAGCCGTTCTGCGAACAAACCAGTTCTGTTCCGCCAGCTGGGTCTCCAGAGCTTAATGAAATAGTTTCGCTTCCGAGGCCTGAGGTGCTGCTCCCAAACTTGATGAAGGAGGTCGACTGGGACAACACCAAGTCATTGAAGTCCACGTTGTCCTGGGCACTACAAGGGACGGCCCCCTCTTGCACGTTTGCGCCATTTCCTGATTTTCCGCCTCCCTCTAGTGGAAATGAATTCAAGGAACTCGTCTCAGTACCAGGCCGGGTTGGAGAACATCTCCCACTCCCCACTTCGGGAACGGGCTTGTCAGAAGCCACGGGGTCAGCGACAGCCTCCTGTGTCTTAACTGGGGTTACAACATCCGAAGCTGTTTTTTCTACTTGATTCTGGAGCTTAGTTTGTGCAACCACATCCTTTCCCCCTTCCTCCTTCGCTGGGTCTTTGGCAGGCTGGCCTGAAAAAATTTGACAAAATACATAAGGATCAGATCCATCTCTGGGTTGTTGTTTTTTGTGAATGAGAAAGAAACACGCTGTTGGACAAACGTTCAGGCTGCTCTTCAGTTTCCCTAGCGCCAGCCCCAACCAAGACTTTCTGGTTTCTCCCCCTTCTTTCTTAAAGGTAAAGGTAAAGGGACCCTGACCATTAGGTCCAGTCGTGGCCGACTCTGGGGTTGCAGCGCTCATCTCGCTTTATTGGCCGAGGGAGCCGGCGTACAGCTTCCGGGTCATGTGGCCAGCATGACTAAGCCGTTTCTGGCGAACCAGAGCAGCGCACGGAAACGTCGTTTACCTTCCCGCCAGAGCGGTACCTATTTATCTACTTGCACTTTGACGTGCTTTTGAACTGCTAGGTTGGCAGGAGCAGGGACTGAGCAACGGGAGCTTACCCCATTGCGGGGATTCGAACCGCCGACCTTCTGATCGGCAAGTCCTAGGCTCTGTGGTTTAACCCACAGCACCACCCGCGTCCCTTACCTCTGTTTCTTAGTAATGCGAGTTTCCCTGCCCTTCCTTTATTCTACCGCCTGCCATTGGGGGAGATGGAAAATATGATGTGATGCCACATGCTGAGTAACTGTTGATGTGGCAGTGTTGTGCAGTGGCTAGAGCAGGCATAGGCAAACTCGGCCCTCCAGATGTTTTGGGACTACAATTCCCATAACCCCTGACCACTGGTCCTGTTAGCTAGGGATGATGGGAGTTGTAGTCCCAAAAACATCTGGAGGGCCGAGTTTGCCTATGCCTGGGCTAGAGCATCAGCCTTGGAACTGGGCAGGGGTGCCCACCTAAATAAAATATTGGGTGGGGGCAAGTAAGCCCCGCATAACTGATCACATGATGCGGTGCACACACACCATTTGAATGGCAATGCCCATCAATTTTGGGGGGGCCCAGCCCCCTCAAATATTTTATTGACTCCTATGGACCTGGGAGAAGAGGGTTCAGAGCCCCACTCAGCCATGAAACTGACTGGGTGACCTTGAGCTGGTTACTGCCTTGCCGCCTATCCTACCTCACAAGGTTGTTGTCAGCGTTAAATGAGGAGGGAGAGAACAGCATACACCAACTTTAGCTCCTTGGAGAAGATAAAGGTAAAGGTAAAGGGACCCCTGACCACTAGGTCCAGTCGTCGCCGACTCTGGGGTTGCGGTGCTCATTTCGCTTTATTGGACGAGGGAGCTGGCGTACAGCTTCCGGGTCATGTGGCCAGCATGACTAAGCCACTTCTGGCGAACCAGAACAGCGCACAGAAACGCCGTTTACCTTCCCACCGGAGGGGTACCTATTTATCTACTTGCATTTTGACGTGTTTTCGAATGGTTAGGTTGGCAGGAGCAGGGACCGAGCAACGGGAGCTCACCCCATCACGGGGATTCGAACAGCCAACCTTCTGATTGGCAAGTCCTAGGCTCTGTGGTTTAACCCACAGCACCACCCGCGTCCCTCTCCTTGGAGAAGATGGTGGGATATAAATTGAATGTCATTGGGTTGCTGCTTTCTAGCTCAGCCTCCTATTTGCCCTAATGTCTAGTCCCAGCCTCCGAAATGGTAAATTCCAGATTCTGCCACACGGGGGCTCACTCAGATGAAATGCTACCCACACAAAGCAGCATTGCACAGATGCTCTGGGTATCAGTTGCTGGGACCTGTTGTGTTCAGGTCCTACTTGCAGGCTTCCCATTGGAATCAGGTCCCGTAGGCCACTTTGAGAACAGAATGCCTGTCTAGGTGGACCTTCGCCACCTAAGCGAGCAGGAAATCTTATGTTCTTAAAATCCCCACCCCACCCCTGGCTGCCGCCAAAAAGAGCAATTGTTTTATGGGACAGGGCTGCCCATAAAATTAAAAAACTCATTTTCATTGTAGTGATGGGTGGATTTTTGCGATTGCAAGTTGTTTAAATCTGTTTTAATGTTGTCTTTTATCTTGCCATGGGATATCAGGGTAAAGGGTGGGGAATAACACGTTAGTTTTCACAACAGAAGCAGCAGCAGCAGAAACAGCAATTGCTACTACAGTCATACCTTGGAAATCGAACGGAATCCGTTCCAGAAGTCCATTCGACTTCCAAAATGTTCGCAAAATCGCGGCTTCCGATTGGCTGCAGGAAGCTCCTGCAGCCAATGGGTAGCCGCGGAAGCCCCGTTGGAATGTTTGGCTTCCAAAAATAGTTCTCAAACCGGAACAGTCACTTATGGGTTTGCAGCGTTCAGGAGCCAAAACGTCCGAGAACTAGGCTGTTCAAAAACCAAGATACGACTGTATTACTACGACTTTTAGATTTCCTGTTCTTACCATTTTCTTTCCCTTTCTGCGGTTGACTGGGTGATGTCTTCGCGGGTGTGTCTGTATCGGCTTTGTTCCTGGCCGTTTTCCTCAGCTGGAACCCCTTCCTGATGTCAGCCAGCAAAGCATCGATAACACACACTTCGTCTTGCTTCACAGCTCCTTTCTTAACTGCAGTTGGAAATAGAGGAGAGAGTTAGCCGGACGATCAGTGTGACGGGCTGCTGACATGCTGGGGCTTCTGAATTTCAAAAAGAAGGTACTTATATTTAAGCTGCCACGAGATGTAGGGATGGCTGCCATCCTGGATGGCTTTAAGAAAGGATTAGACAAAACCACAGAGGATAACGCTGTTAATTGTTGTTGCCCAAAACATCTGGAGAGCATGTTGTATTTATTTTACTGTTGTTAGCTGCCCTGAGTCTGGCTTTGGCTGGCGAGGGCGGGATATAAATAAATTATTATTATTATTATTATTATTAGTATTATTATTATTATCTGGTTGGTGGAAGAAGAATACAGTGGCACCTCGGTTCTTGAACATAATCCATTCTGGAAGACCATTCAAGTTCTAAAGCGCTCGAAAACCGAGGCACAAAGGGCTGCCTGCAAATTCAGTTGAGAAAATTGAAAAACACCCAGTGTTCGACTTCCGAGGCACGTTCAAAAACAGAAGCATTTACTTTCGGGTTTTCAGCGTTGGGGTTCCGAAATGTTCGTCAACGGAGACGTTTGAGAACCGAGGTACCACTGTAGTTTAATTGAAACTTTTTACTTAATTTTCTTCCATGCAGTGTGCTGCCCACTGGCAGCCTACACCATTATTCTTTCCCTAGCAGCATGGCTACATGATCCCAAAATCCATCATATTGGTGATCCTGAGAGGCAGAACGAGGAAAAGCCATTAACATGTAATTCGCTTGTACTCCAGGTCTCCTGTAAAAATACAATGTCATAATCTTGGATGAATTTAACAAAGGACGGGTCAGCTCCCTTTTTAGGCCAGCCTGCAATATTCCATGTTAGAAAGCTAAAGGTGGCTTTGGCTTTGCTGGAGTCTAATCTTTGTCAATTATCTTCCGAAAAACTTTTGGAGTTTGCCATTTTTTGTGGCAACTGAATCCATCATATTGTGTTGCACTAGAAGCAGTGGTTCTCAAAGGGTGTGGTGGGAAGCTTCAAAGAAACATTTTAACATTTTAGTGTAATACAGTATAGCATACTATCACCATTAATTATTTTTTTTTGCAGAATATGGTGGGGTATCTTTTTAAAGCATAGATACCACCTTGCCAACAAAGGTCCGTATAGTTAAAGCTATGGTTTTCCCAGTAGTGATGTATGGAAGTGAGAGCTGGACCATCAAGAAGGCTGATCGCTGAAGAATTGATGCTTTTGAATTATGGTGCTGGAGGAGACTCTTGAGAGTCCCATGGACTGCAAGAAGATCAAACCTATCCATTCTGAAGGAAATCAGCCCTGAGTGCTCACTGGAAGGACAGATCCTGAAGCTGAGGCTCCAATACTTTGGCCACCTCGTGAGAAGAGAAGACTCCCTGGAAAAGACCCTGATGTTGGGAAAGATGGAGGGCACAAGGAGAAGGGGACGACAGAGGACGAGATGGTTGGACAGTGTTCTCGAAGCTACATACATGAGTTTGACCAAACTGCGGGAGGCAGTAGAAGACAGGAGTGCCTGGCGTGCTCTGGTCCAGGGGGTCACGAAGAGTCGGACACAACTAAACGACTAAACAACAACCACAACAAAATCCTGTGCCTGCTTCACAATCTTTTCAAAACGAGAGCAAGAGCAACAAGTGATACTCTTATAAACAAAGCACTGCTGGGAGTTGTTTCTCTTTGTTTTCCAATGCATTTGTTATCAATAATAAAAATAATGAGTGTGGCACAAGCAAATTTTAATTCTGAAAGTGTGGCCCAAAGAAAAAAAAAGTCTGAGAAACCACTGCACTAGTGAGTACTGGAACAGATTTTCCTGATCCATGTTTGTAAAAATAACCTGGGAAGACAGCAAGGCACTGAGCAGAACTTCCATGACCAAGAGCACTCTTGCTCAAGCACCTACTGCATTACGTCAACAAGCCCATTGAGATACTCACTGATCTTTCCATTTTCTCCTTTCTGCCTCTTCGCCTCTTCTTCCTCCAGCTGCTTCTTCCGTTTCTCAGCTCTTGCTGCTTGCTCCTTTCGGTCCTTGTTCTCCTGTGGGTAGGAGACACTGGCATGTAAAGGGCATATCAAAGGTTTGCTTTAGTTTTATTTGCAGATTATTTTAAATTGATTTTCCTTTAAAAAACCAAAAACAAATTGTCACCAAATTAATACAAATTTAATACAAACTTAAAAACTGACTTCCCACCCCCCAGATGTTCCTTCTTTTTCCATCCTTCCATTGCTGGTCCAAATACATTAGATTTCCCAATTTTCATTTCAATATTCAATTAAATTCAACGTAATTATGTTACAATACTTCATCTCCTCTCCCTGCACATTGGTTGTACAAGTACTAATTTCTGCTGAGACTTTTATATATTATTATAACATATCCACAAAATAATCAGGTAGAGTAAATCTCTTTTATCTGTCTATAATAATGATTACGGTAACTTTAAATCATTTTCCTCTAATACCACTCGGGTAGAGCTCTGCCTTAGAAAAACAAGCCCTACTTCTTTTTTCTAAAAAAACAAAAACACGAAAACAAAGGTTTGCTTTATTATCAGGCTGCCACAGCAGCTACTAACCATGATGGCTAAATTCTATCTCCACTGCCAGAAGCATTATCTGATTTTTCCTGCGCTTCCTTTTCTGTACATATTGTAATCCTACATGCTAAATGATGATGCTGATGTTGCAGTTCACAGATTCCCCACCTTATCTCCTATTCCTTACAGTATTTAGGATCCCACTATTTCATTCTCAAACTCAAACCTTTAACGCTTTGATGTAGAGATCCCGGAAAGTTTTCATGGTGTTAAACATATCTTCCAAAGACAACTTGTTTGGGTCCTCGCAGAGGTAGTTGGCAAGCTTTACTTTCTTCGTTTCAATGACTTCGAACTCGGCCTCCAACTTCTTGTTAGCGCTGATGCTCTCCTGAAAGACATTGGATTTAGGTCAGAATTTAAAAAACAATCCAACAAACACAGCAGCAGACTGCCCTGGCAAAATGGCGGAGGCCTCTAAGCGCAGTGAGCCTGTCGCAGACCTACCTGAATGGCTTTTCCATACTGGGCTCTCACGTCTTCCGTTGATGATGACAATTTCCGTTCAAGATCCTGCAGCTTTTTCAGATTGGAACTGGATTCAGAACGTATCACATCAAGGTTGATCCTGAAAAGGAACAGGCCACAAGTTCTGGCATCTGGATCTGCTAATCCTGGGAAGGAACTGGGAGTTATGTGGGGCTTTTGAGGGATAAAATTCCCATTGGAAGTTTATTTATTGATAGGAGATATTTGCACCCCAAAATCCCAAGGCAAAATATAATATGTGTGTGTGTGTGTGTGTGTGTGTACAGTAATTTTATTTAAAAAATTAAAAGCAAAATAATTAAAAATAAAGAAACCCAGCACCAACAAGTTGTACATAAAGGCCCTTGCCTATTTTATATAAAATCTCTTTCCAGAGATCAAGGTCAGGCAACTGTAGGTCTTGGGCAGAGGATTAAAAACTATGAGGAAGTTCACTACAGTACATTTGGAAACAGGAACAGGGGACCTCTAGCCAAATCTTGGACTACAGTCTGCATCATCCTTGACAACTGGCTCTGCTGTTTGGGGCTGACGTGACCTGGCAGTTCAACAACATCTGTAGGGGGTTGCAAGTTCCCCACTCCTGCTCTGAAGTATGACATTCAAAGACCAAAGCCCTGACAGTCTCATTTTTTTCTTGGCAACAACTTTACATTTTTTAAAACACACCCGCCCACATGCATGCATGCATGCACACAATGTGTTCCTACCCTGCTGCCTTTGAAACATATTCAATGTCTTTGGGAAGCTGCAGCAAGTCTGTGTGATTTTTTTCTACTTCCTAAGCAAAAAAAGAAAACATTTATTATCATCATCATCATCATCATCATTTAAATTTGTATATCGCCTTCCATCCACAGATCTCAGGGCGGTTCACACAGCATAAAATTACATTATATAAAACCCACGAAATATCAGGAAATACCTCCAAAATATGGTGGAGCAGCGTAATGCGAGTCTGGTTTGCTTTAGTTTCTGTTAGTTTGAGCAAAGTGCCAATTTTAAAGCCGTCGGCATCTCCCGTGTGACTTCCCTGCGGAAAGAAGAAAAACACACCAAAATGGACCCATAAGAAGAGCCTTGCTGGTTCAAGCAAAAGGCCAATCTAGATAAGCATCCTGTTCTCACATTAACCAGCCATTTGATTATGGGATGTTTGCAAGCAGGTTCTGAGTGCAATAGAACTCTTCCCAAAAGAGATTGCTAGCAACTGGCATTTAGAGAAATGCTGTCTCTGACAGAGTCAGTAGGGATAGATGAATCTGCCCATTTTGGTTTCTGCCAGTTTCTCATTTTTCCAGTCGTTAAGTTCCGTTCACCACATTTCCGCATCAGTTTGAGCATTTTTTCTTACATAAAAAAAACTCACGAAAAATTCACCTAAAATACCATATTGGCCCGAATATATGCCGCACCTGAATATAAGCCGCACCTTTAAAATTGGAGGGGGGGGGAAGAGAAAAAAATAAGAAAAAAATACCCAAATATAAGCCGCTCCATTCCTCGCTGCTCCTGACTGCATACTGGGGGCGGGGGTTAGCTGTGTTGTGTTCTGGCAGCCTTTCCCCTTTCTTGCTCTCTCCCTTCCAGGCCTTGGGGGAGAGGACGGGGGACTACGCATGGGACGGGTGCCACTTTGCCGCACTCCTGGCGCTGTTTGTCCTGCGCTCCTGGCTGCATACCGTAAGGTCGCGAATATAATCCACACTTTAACTTTTCATGGTCAGAATTTGGGGAAAAACTGAGGCTTATATTCAGGCCAATATGGTACATGTGGTTTGTTTTTTTTTTGCAAACAATTTCCCCAGATAGAAAGGGTTTTTTTTGTATGTTATTATTTTAAATATTATTAATAATGAATTTTTACACACACTTTGCCCTAGGGTGTGAACATTACCCAACTGAAGAACTGCATAGCAAAATTCAGAGGAGTGTGAATTTTGAGGGATAACTATGTTTTGGTTTGCAAGAAGCACAAACATATGTAGGTTTGCCTTTAAAACTGAACTGAAACAAATCTCTCTCCCATCCCTAAACCGCAGGGAAAGGAAGGCAAAGACTAAGGCCACTTCTAAAGTGCATGTTTTAAACTATCACTTACGTAGTTCAAGAAGTTTCCAACTTTCAGGATCAACTGACAGAAAACAGGCAACCGTTGGCTGGTGAGGAGATCTGGGGGAGGAAAAAAATTAACTGGTACAAAGCCTGAAAACAAGACCTTAGGGCAACAGCCCTCTCCCCATCTGTGATTCCAAGCAACTGGTTTTTAGAGAAATGCTGCCTCTGAGAGTGCATAGCTCAGCTGGTTAGAGCATGATGCTGATACTGCCAAAGTTGCAGGTATGAGACAGCTGCATTGCAGAGGGTTGGACTAGATGATCCTCAGGGTCCCCTCCAACGACCATTCTATGATTGTGGCTAGTAGCCATTGATAGACTTCTCCTTCAAGAATTTGCCCGGTCCTCTTTTAAAGCCATCCAAGTCGGTGTCAATCACTGCCTCCTGCAGCAGTGAGTTCCACAGTTTGCATTGTGTGGAAAAGTACTTTCTTTCTGTGCATAGCCATGGAAGATTCCTATATCAGATTTAGAACCAGGAGTCTAGGAAGCTGCCTTATGATTAGTAAATATCACTGGTCCATTTAGCTCAGTGCAACTTACCCTGACTGGCAGTGAATCCCCAGGGTTTCAAAATAGGAGACATTTGAATCCCTAGATATGCGGAGAATTGAACCTGGGATCTTCTGCATGCAAAGCTCTACTACTGAGCTACAGCCCTTCCCAAATAAAGGTTAGGAAACATACAGAGAGGTGAGGCCTGCCATCGTGCCCCCAGTCCTCCCTTGCAGAGTTATCTTTGCGTGAGTAAGCAAAACGCCTTAATTTGAGGGGTATGGAGGAGAACAGATTTCTAACCCAGGAAGCTGGCTTTCAAGTGAAGGGCAGCAGCACCTACAGCTCATTTATGGGCTGAGGTTTCTTTGGAAACTGTTGCTATGCAGATGGGACTAGCACACTGCATGCCGAACGGATCGTGGCTCCATTCCATTCACCATCACTCGGCTGATCTGTGCTAGCCTAATCTGGAGGCACCGAGTACATAAGACAGCTAAAGTTTGCATTTCCTGCACAAACACAGATCTGTGCATTGGGGCAGCATATGACCTGGTTTCTCATAAAAAAACCCAATTCCTCATTCGACCAAGTCCTACCTATAAATGAACCCAAGTTAAGTCATTAACTTCAATGGGTCTACTCTATATAGGACTGCCGTAGAACACCTCCCGGGGAGTTTGATTTCTTTGAACATCTCCATCTGAGATGGGATGTCTAAACATTGGGGAGCACAAAAGATCTCTTCTTCTTTGGTGATCACTCGTAGCCGTCTTCCATAAACACGGTTTTAACAATGAGTCCGTAAGTGACTGTGGAGGCCAATTCTGGATCCACACGTCCTTCCACAGTGGGGACATTGGTTTCTGGGCAGGAGTTGATCACGGTGTGGATTTGCCAGGCGTGCTTTCCTCTTAGCACGTTTCTCCCTTGCGTCATGAGTTCGAGTGTCTTCAAAGCCCACAACACCTTTGGTAAAGGCTGTTCTCCAACTGGTGCGCTCGTAGGCCAGTGTTTCCCAGTTGTCAGTGTTTATACTACATTTTTAAAGAACTGGCACAAGATGGTGGCGCTTGGGGGGGAATTGTCATCGCGCCACTCCTTGGTGTGTGGAGTACCTCAGGGTGCGATACTCTCCCCAATGCTTTTCAACATCTTTATGCGCCCCCTCGCCCAGCTTGTCCGGAGTTTTGGGCTGGGTTGCCATCAGTATGCCGATGACACCCAACTCTATCTGTTGATGGATGGCCATCCTGACTCGGCCCCAGACACACTGACCAGATGTCTGGAAGCTGTGGCTGGATGGTTACGTGGGAGCCGGTTGAAGCTAAATCCTTCGAAGACAGAGGTCCTGTGGCTGGGACGGGACGATATGGGATTGGGGGGGCAACTCCCATCTCTTGCGGGGGCGCAGTTAGTGCCAGCACCGTCCGTTAAGAGTTTGGGTGTAATCTTCGACACCTCCCTTTCCATGGAGGCGCAGATTGCAGCTATAACAAGGGCGGCATTTTTCCATCTCCGCCAAGCTAAGCAGTTGGCTCCTTACCTCTCTCGCCCTGACCTAGCCACTGTGATCCACGCGACGGTCACCTCCAGACTGGATTATTGTAACTCGCTCTACGTGGGGCTGCCCTTAAGACTGACCCAGAAACTCCAGCGGGTGCAGAATGCTGCAGCGAGACTCCTTACGGGGTCTTCGCTGCGAGATCACATTCATCCGGTGCTATATCAACTGCACTGGCTCCCGGTGGAGTACAGGATCAGGTTTAAGGTGCTGGTTTTAACCTTTAAAGCCCTATACGGCCTAGGACCCTCGTACCTACGGGACCGCCTCTCCTGGTATGCCCCACAGAGAAACTTACGGTCTTCAAATAAAAATATCTTGAAGGTCCCAGGCCACAGAGAAGTTAGGCTGGCCTCAACTAGAGCCAGGGCTTTTTCGGCTGTGGCTCCGACCTGGTGGAACACTCTGTCACAAGAGACTAGGGCCCTGCGGGACTTGACATCTTTCCGCAGGGCCTGCAAGACAGAGCTGTTCCGCCAGGCCTTTGGCCAGGGCACAGCCTGACTCCCTCCCTCGGCAATGTTCGCGGAGCTCTGGCCCAATAGTGGCCAGTGGCTTGAATTTAATTAATTTTATAATGAATGATTTTAGAGTGTTGTTTGTGTTGTACTTTTGTATTGTTTTATTGTTGTTAGCCGCCCTGAGCCCAGCTTCGGCTGGGGAGGGCGGGATATAAATAAAATTTATTATTATTATTATTATTATTATCTACCTAGGGGTTAAGCCCTTGTTTACCTTCACAGGCCCTCCTGATGGTTTCGGCTTTGGGCTGCAGCATCTCCAGCAGAACGGCCGTCTCTTCGCACATGAGCATGCACTCGATCCGCAGCTGGTAGCTGGAACAGAAACAGTGACGCTGGCACAAAAACATCGCACATACATTATGCTGAAAGGATGAAAGCGCACTGGCCCCTGCTCTTCCCTGCTCTCTCTTCTGCCCCAACTTTATACTGTAAACGGCATTAAAGTCTCACATCAGCTAGAACTGATCTGTAAAAAGGACTTTATGATCTGAAAATAGAGAAAGATGTACCGTACTTTTCCATGTATAAGACGACCCCATGTATAAGACGACTCCTATTTTTGGGAGCCCTCAACAGTTTTTGAGCTTCTTTTGTAAGTTCGCTGAGCTGTTGAGCAGCTTTTCGACGATCCCCCACTCAGGCTGATGGAACTGGTGCTGTAATACACCACATACTGGCACTCACCAGATACTCTTCCTAAGCTGGGAAGATCAGATAAGAAGCCTACAACCCCGGCCCTCGCTTACTTAGCATATTAATCCGTGTATAAGACAACCCTCAATATATCACATGGAATTATACATGGAAATTATACATGGAAAAATACGGTATGTACTTTTGTAACTTAAGAAAATATTTAACAACAACAACAACAACAACAACTTATTTATACCCAAGCCATTCTGGGCAGCTTCCAACAAAACAGTAAAAATACATTAAAACATCAATCATTAAAAACGTCCCTAAACAGGGCTGCCTTCAGATGTCTTCTAAAAGTCAGATGTTAATTTCTTTGACATCTGATGGGAGGGCGTTCCACAGGGCAGGCGCCACTACCGAGAAGGCCCTCTGCCTGGTTCCCTGTAACTTCGCTTCTCGCAGTGAGGGAACCGCCAGAAGGCCCTCGGCGCTGGACCTCAGTGTCCGGGTTAAATGACAATAATAATAATAAATAGAAAACCAGTGTGGGAACACCATGCTGTGCATTTAATCAGAACTAAGAGTTGATATTATTTTAGGCTAGCTCTTGCTGAGGAGGAGCTTGGTCAAAGCTATGTTATGTTGATCTAAGTGGCCCAGCTTCCCTGCAGGCACCTCTAGATAGCTGAATTCTCAGGCACATTAACAGAGACAGGTCTTTTCATGGCTACTAGCCACCAGAGGCAAGTGGAACCTCCAAATCTGAAAGCAGTATACCTGCACTAATGTAGTCTGAACATACGTCACTGTCTTATACTGAACTACGTGGACTGGCCTATTCAGCTCGGGGTCATTTTACTCAAGGGGGAGCCAGCGCAGGGTTCCCAGGGGCCGTGGAGTACAACTCTAATTAGTCTCACTCAACATGGTCAATGGTAGATGATGTGAGTTGTAGTCAAACAATATATGGCAGCCTTTCTCAACCTGTGTGTCCCCAGATGTTGTTGAACTACAACTCCCATCACCCCTAGCTAGCAAGGGTAGAGCTCAGGGATGATGGGAGTTGTAGTCCAACAACATCTGGGGACCCACAGGTTGAGAACCACTGATATACAACACTAGTGGAATAACAAATGACACCACTATCTGAGGCAGTCCTGTTTAGGGATGTTTTAAATGTTTGATGTTTTATCGCTTTTTTATTATTATTAATATTCTGTTGGGAGCCGCCCAAAGTGGCTGGGGAGACCCAGCCAGATGGGCGGGGTATAAATAATAAATTTATTATTATTATTTTTATTACTATTATTATTACTATTATTATTTTCAAATATCTCAAGGGCTGTCACATGGAAGATGGAGCAAGCTTGTTTTCTCCTGCTCTGGAGGGTAGGACTCAAACCAATGGCTTCAACTTACAAGAGAAAAGATTCTGAATAAACACCCGTTCTGGTACTACAGATAAAATGCCTCCACTTCCCAAAAACTAATAAAACGCAGGCAAGACAAAAGAAACCAACCTTCCCTCAAAACAGACAACTCCTCACTAAGCAACAAAAGCCAAAAATTCTCAATTAAAAACACATAAATTGGGAGGTGAACCTTGATGTCCACAGATACAATGTCAGGGCCTCTGTCAATCTGTTAGAACATAGGATTCATTTCCTTAACAGCCCCTGTTAAAAGATGTGAGGCTTTCCATTACCTAGGAACCCCAAGGAGCAGAAGATAGAACTGATCTGCATTTGCTAATTTGTCCTTTTCTTCTTTGAAGGATTTCAGGTTTTCTATCTGAGAAGAAAGCAGAAGGGTTAAGTTCCAAGAACATCACTGCGTTTACATACTCACTGCAACACAGAGAAGAACTGAAATAAGACTTTGCTTATGTGTGTTTAGGGCACAGCTTACTTCATGCTTTTCAGGTAGGAGTTTCAGCAGCTGCTTGAGAACCTCCACGTCAAACTTCGTTCGGTCGCCTTTCTGGATCATGTCAACCACCTCCACATTTGGGCTATCGATCAAAGAGATTGTTGGTTAGACGCAACTACTGCCCTGCGGGGACAGGGGATTATGAACTGGGAGGGGAGGCAGGGAAATCATACGACCTCTTCTGATAATGTTAGAATTTGAAGGTTGCCCAATGAAGTTGCCTGGCAAGTCAGTTCAGCATGGATGAATGTTAGGGATGGGAGAACCTATCAATTTTGGTGTTTCTCAGTTTCTCATTTTTCCAGCTTAAGTTTCGTTTTTCAGATTTCAACATCAGTTTTAATTTATTTTGGGGTTTTCAAGTCCTCATGTAAAGTCATTAGCATTACAATGCAATTTTCTTCTGATACAACATGTTTGCATTTCCCTTTAATATACACATTTTTGTAGTCCCTAATATATTGTGCATTTTTGGATGTTAGTTTTGCTAAGAATATGTGTGTTTCTATGCACACTTTTCTTCATAGTGCACATCCCCCCCCCAACACATTACTTGATAGAAGAACTGAATTGCAAAATTCAGAGTAGCGTAGATTCAAAGGATGACTGCGTTTTGGTTCCTGTGCTGCTTCAGAAAGTGTGAATAATGTGTGTTCACATCTAAACGCAAACTGAATCAAATCTCCCTTCTCCATCCCTAACAAAAGCAAACTCTTCTTCATTCTGTGCATAATAATAATAATAATAATAATAATAATAATAATAATAATTTATTATTTGTACCCCGCCCATCTGGCTGGGCCTCCCCAGCCACTCTGGGCGGCATAATTGACTTACGGAGTTCGCTGCAACAAGCTGTAGTGCTGGTCATCAGCTAAGCCAGTTTCAGAAAAGAATTAAGACACATTCAATGAAGCTAGATCAATCAATGGCTATTAACGAGATCTCACCACTTGAATTGCTTCAAAAAGATGTTCAAATTGAGACTCTTCTTGGACTCCAGAAACGTGATCTATTTTGGAAAAGGAAAATATTTTTGGTCATTCTTACAAAGAAGCGCACGAAAGTTACTCGGCCACTTTTTCTTAATGGTTAGACCATTGGTCCGTTTGGCACAGTACTGCCTACACGAATTGGCAGCAGCTCTCCAAGGTTACGGTCAGGGGTCTCTTTTCCCAGCTCTACCTAGAGATGATGGGATTTGAACCGGGGACCTCCTGCATGCAAGACAAATGCTGTCCCACTGAGCTATGGACCTTCCGCAAGAAAAGAAGAGGATTAGACAAATTTAAAAGGATTTAAAAGAGGATCAAACAATATCACTAGTGTGATAGAAATTTTGAGGTCTTAGATATATGGTAATGTTCATAAGCGTACCAACCAAGCACATACATAGATCAGCAAAGGAAAACCAACCTGAAACCATTTTGATTCCCAAACTGAGCAAATGTTTTCTCTGCAAGGTCAAAGTGAGAAACCTCTCATTGTCTCTTTCCTCACAAATCCTGTCTTAAGGGCACATTTAAGATATGAATAGGGTGTGAGCCTGTGACCTGGACCAGGAACTAAGTATTTATCATTACAAAAGACTAGCCAAGCTCCCCAGGAAATCCAATCAAGTAACCTGCCAGACAGAAGATAAACAACGACAGGAGAAAAACAACATTCAAATTTCTATTTTAAGACCACCTTTTCTGTGATGTAGGTATGATGTATCTGAGGGGTGGTCTTAGGTTACACCCCTTCTGTGATGTATGTATGATGTTTCTGGGGGGGTGGTCTTGAACTACAGGGTGGCAATTTCAAAAGTCTTTATAAGGCCTTGCGCACCATTTTTTCTGGGTTCCTCCTCCTCTCCTGAGGGTGAGGGGAGCACCCTGTTGCAACAGATCAATGAAGATCAAGCTTACTAGCTGCTTTGCTTCTCAGTATTCTCTGGTTGGCCTCTGTTATTCTCTCCTACCAATAGGGAACCTATGTAAGGACTCTATATGGGTTCTTGGATACCCCACAAGGTAAAAGGGCAATTTTTGTTTACAACACTAGCCATGATGGCTCTGCTCTGCGATGAGAGTTGGAGGCAGCCAAGCTTCTGAACGCCAGTTGCTGGATATCTCAGGAGGGAGAGTGTTCTTGTGCTTGGGTCCTGCTTGCAAGTTTCCTATTGAAACATTTGGTTGGCCACAGTGAGAAGAGGATGCTAAACTAGATGGGCTGTTGGCCTGGTTTCCTTACTGAAGAAAAGGCTGAAGGAGCTGGTTTGTTTAGTCTGAAAAAGAGGAGACTGAAAGGAGTTATGATAGCCATCTTCAAATATCTTAAGGGCTGTCACGTAGAGGATGGAGCAAGCTTGTTTTCTCCTGCTCTGGAGGGTAGGACTCGAACCAATGGCTTCAAGTTACAAGGAAGGAGATTCCGACTACACACCAGGAAGAACTTTCTGAGGAGAAGAGCTGTTTGATAGTGGAACGGTCTCCCTCAGGTGGTGGACTCTCCTTCCTTGGAGGTTTTGAAGCAGAGGTTAGATGGCCATCTGTCAGGGACGCTTTAGTTGATATTCCTGCTTTGTAGGGGGTTGGGCTAGATGACCCTTGGGTCCCTTCCAACTCTATAATTCTATCATTCTATGATAAGAAAAGAAGCAACTTTCCTCCCCAACTTTGAAAGCTTCCTTGCCTGGTCATCTAAAGGAGATTCTCCATCATCACAGGCAAGTGGCTATCTGCAAGGCAGTCTTATTGGTATCATTGGGACAGACTGCGCAGTTATCCAGATGGATCATTGTCTTACCTCCTTCGGTTCCACCTTCACCGGGGCTGCCTGTTTCTCCTTGGGCTTCGTTTGTGGGAAACAAAACAATTGTTCTATGCTTGTGTAGTCTGGCTCAATGATCTCCTCGCTACTGCTTGTCACGGAAGCCCACATAGAGTGCCCCTCTGCAAGGCAAAAGGCATTCTGGCAGGTGGCACACAACAAATTCTCTTTGCATATATCCCCTCGAAGTGAGGCACTGCAGGAAAATTATTAGATATTGGATGCAAAAAAGAAAAAGAAAATAGTACAGTAGAAAATGAAAAAGATGGAAGAATGGCAGATGAAAGTGATGGACTACATGGAATTGGCAGAAATGACTGGCAGAATCCGTGACCAGGGAGAAGAGTCGGTGGAAGAAGATTGGAAGAAATTTAAAGACTATTTGCAGAAATACTGTAAAATTAATGAATGTTAAATTGATGTTGGATTAAAATTAAGTGGTATTGGTAAAAAGATTATTAAGAATATGCAAATAGGAGTGATAATGGTTGAAAATACATAGTTATAATAGGTTTAAGATACTGAGTAAAGACAAATGATAGAGGGTAAGGATTTGCTGAAAGGATTTTTAAACGGGAATACAAAAGGGGAGGTGTGAGGAGGTCAAAGAAATAAGGAAATGAGCTGAAAGCTTATTGAAAGATGGTTTTAACTTTTAACTTTTTTTCTTCCTTTTTTATTATGTGTGTTTTTTTTCTTTTTTAGTATGTTAAGTTTTGTTTTAAATCTTTTCTATTTTGTAAAACTCTACTTTGTAAACTTTTGTTTTGTGTAAACTTATGTTTTGTGTAAAACCTTAATAAATATTTCATAAAAAAAAAGAAAATGAAAAAGTTGATGGCACTGAAGTCTTTAAGATGCCACAGGACTAGTGTAAAGTTGGACTGAATTACAGAGGGCCTCTCCAGCTGTCCTTTCTATCGTGCATTAATGATAAGCTGTACTCGTTATAGTCTTGGGTGGCAGTTATTTGCTGCCCCATTTTCAACACTGTTTGGGGGGAAACGTTCTCAGAAAGAATCTGCATGGCCGTGGCTGCAATCCATCAATTTGCATTAAAAAGAAATCTCAGCAGGAGAGCCAACATTACTAAAATCGATGACGAGATACGAAAAGGAGACAGCCAAATACTTTGTTTTTACAAACACGTCAAAATAGCAGCATTCTAGAGCGTATAAATAAATATACCAAGTTCAAGCCAGGCATCATGGCAGCTCAAAAGCCTATCAGGACAAGGTGGCCACATGCAGCTGTCGAAACTCCAGGGAGGAAAGTGAGGCATACATTTTTGGGGAGAGAGTTCCATAGCACTGGGGCTACCACCGAGAAGACCCTACCGTCTATGCTTCAGGAGGAGCTGGCGTGTGGAAAAGGACCTGCAAGGAGGACCTTGACATGCAGGTAGGCTTGCACGGGGAGAGAATTTGCGCTGGCGACAAAGCGAACAGGTCTTGGCGTTGGCACAACTTACCTCTCACCACGTTGGAGGGCAGCTTCTGCCAGTTCAGCTTCTTCATCCTTAGCGTCGGAGTCTTCACCCTCTTGTGGAAGGGCCTGTTGTACCCAAGCGGGACCTCGACACGGGCAACCACAATTTCATCCACGTTGCCTGAGAGGGGTGGAGGCGGTGGCACACCTCCCATGCCAGGGAGCGGGGGAGGGGGTGGCACACCTCCCATGCCAGGGAGCGGGGGAGGGGGCGGCACACCTCCCATGCCAGGGAGCGGAGGAGGGGGTGGCACACCTCCCATGCCAGGGAGCGGGGGTGGTGGAGGAATCCCAGTCATACCAGGCAGAGGGGGTGGAGGAGGTGGCATACCTGGGAGTGGGGGCGGTGGTGGGATCGCTGCCATGCCAGGCAGAGGGGGAGGAGGGGGAGGGACCCCCGCCATGCCAGGCAGAGGGGGAGCTGGAGGTGGCGGTGGAGGCGGCGGTGGCAGCTGTTGTGATGCCATGCAGCTTGTTCCAGGAAGCGGAGGGGGAGGTGGTGGCACTAGAGGGACACTCGATGGAGCGGAGCTTTGCCCAGGCAATGCCGAGCAGGTCAGTAGCTGGGATGGCATAACGCTCTCAGACACATTTGGAGCCTCTGGGTTGGGTGGGCCGCCGGAAGAGCAAGTCGCGGGAAGAGGACATTTCTGGCAGGCGTTTGGAAGACCCTCAGAAGCATCATTGGTCTGAGTGCTCTCATTCACTTTGTTGGCGCCTCGCCGGGAGTCTGGGCTTCTTTTCTTTGGCCTCTTCTTGATGGACAGCAGCCTCTCCATGACTTCTTCCACACTGTTGCCTTGTACTGCAATGAAGGGGAGAAGATCTAAGACATCCTTAGAACCGGCTCAAAGCCTCTTTCTGCACAAACAGCAACTATTACTACTACGACTACTTTTGCAGAACAAGAGATACCCAGTCCAATGGCTAGTGGAGGGAACTTTTGAGGTGGCCGTAGAAAACCACTGTGGAAGAGCCAAGTATCTCCTCAGCTGCACACATCTATCAAAAATGATGGACAGGTCCCTGGCTTTATTAGAGGTGCTTTGGGTTGGTGGTTTCCAAATGATGTTGCTACCCTGCCAGAAGCTCTGCCATTCCATCAGGAGAATATAAATGATGGTTATCACAGGGGTTTGTTAGATGCACTTTCTGTTCAGATGACAGCTAGACACAACTTTCTTTGCCATAGAATGTAGGAAGGCAGACCAATAGATAGTCTGCCTCCTTGTTGCCCTTCTGCTGGCTTTGAGGAACTGACTGCTTTCTAACAAAAGGGCTGCTACCCTGTCATTCTTATTGTAATTATCTGTATGCTTCACATTTATAGAATTAAAACTATATATAAATACAATATATTAATTGTGTATTTATATACAGTTTTAATTCTATTTTTTTTAATGATTTCCCTACCACCACCATTTTTTTAAGCTGTTTCTATTTTATCTGTAAGCTGTCTTGTTAGGGAAAAAGGCATTATAAATATAAATATGCAGGGAAACGTTTCCCCTGTAGTATGTTTCCCTTTCTAGAATATCATTTTTAAAATAGAAATAGTCCTAAACCAGAAACAATATTCTCAACATTCCCGGTGTTGAAGCAGTGATTCTTCAACATCAAATTCGCTGGGCTGGTCATGTTGTTCGGATGCCTGATTATTGTCTTCCAAAGCAACTACTTATTCCCAGCTCAAGAATGGAAAGCATAATGCTGGTGGTCAACAAAAGAGGTTTAAAGACTGTCTCAAGGCAAATCTTAAAAAATGTAGTATAAACACCGAAAACTGGGAAACACTGGCCTGTGAGCACTCCAATTGGAGAACAGCCTTTACCAAAGGTGTCATGGACTTTGAAGAAGCACAAACTAAGCACAAAAGGTAGAAATGTGCCAAGAGAAAGGCATGTTTGGCAAACCCTCACCGTGACCAACTCCTGCCCAGAAACCTATGTCCCCACTGTGGAAGGACGTGTGGATCCACAATTGGCCTCCATAGTCACTTACGGACTCACTGTTAAAACTGTGTTCATGGAAGACAATCTTATTCAGCTATGAGTGATTGCCAAAGAATAAGAAGAAGACGACGACGACAACAACAACAACAACAACAACAACAACAACAACAACAACAACAACAACAACAACAGAAAGACAGCACTGAGGTTGCATCATAGGTTATGGTGAGCTTCCACTTACTGTCATTTGCAAGCAAGATGGCTCTGCTTACTAGGATTTCTAAGGATTCCCACAGCAACAGGCTGGAGCGATGGGAAGGTTCAAGATGCAAGAGGCTCTGGAGAATGGACAGCAGTTGGATGGAGGCTGGAAAGCTGCTTACCTGAAACGAAAAGCAGCCGCCACAAGTTAAGCTTTCCAGATCGTAAGTCATTGTTACATGGCAGGGTGCCCAGCCGGCCATTAAAACCTATGCTGTTGTAAGCCCAGGGTTCTCAAGTTATTCCTTGCTGGTGCTGGATGTAAGGGCAGAGCCAAATTTCCCAGTTGTGGAAGCAGGCACAGGATAAGGTAAAGGGACCCCTGACCATTAGGTCCAGCCGTGATCGACTCTGGGGTTGCAGTGCTCATCTCGCTTTACTGGCCGAGGGAGGCAGCGTACAGCTTCTGGGTCATGTGGCCAGCATAACTAAGCCGCTTCTGGCGAACCAGAGTAGCACACGGAAACGCCGTTTACCTTCCCGCTGGAGTGGTACCTATTTATCTACTTGCACTTTGACGTGCTTTTGAACTGCTAGGTTGGCAGGAGCTGGGACCGAGCAACGGGAGCTCAGCCCGTCGCGGGGATTCGAACCGCCGACCTTCTGATTGGCAAGCCCTAGGCTCTGTGGTTTAACCCACAGCGCCACCCATGTCCACAAATTTCCCAGTTGTGGAAGCAGGCACAGGATACGTGTGAGCAAATTCTTGTGTGCATGTGTGACAGAGGGCATCTCTGCACGAGGGATGTATAAAACTCAGGATATATGGGCACCTTGCTCACAAACCTCCATGGTGCAGTGTGACTGTGAGTGAAACCAAAGAACGCATTCTATATCACATCCAATATTCATGGAGGACAAGGCATTCGATGGCTAGTCTAGATGGTTACCTGCCACCTTCAGGATCTGAAGCACCATGCATAATGGTGGCAGAAGACTGTTGCCCTCACACCTTGCTTGAAGGCTTCCCAAAGGCACCTGGCTGGCCACTGTGGCAAGGGGATGCTGGGCTTTAAAGCCCTTAGGTTTGGCCCAGCATGACTTGTTCATTCTTCTAACTTCTGTTGCAGCTGTTTCTGTTCTGACAAAGCTTTCCCTCTCCTGGCTCCTTCATTGCATATATTTAGGCACCAGGCAAAAACATTCCTCTTCTCCCAGTCCTTTGGCTAATTAAACAATCTATGGCCTTTTAAACAGTTTGTGTGTGGGGAGGTCATTTGTCTGTTATTATGGCATGCATTTTTGCGTTTTTGTATTGCAAACTGCCCCATGATCCTTGGATGAAGGGCAGTATAGATATTTAATAATAATAATAACAGTAATAACTGATATGGTTGTTTTTAATGGGTTGAGTGGCTTTCCTTTGTTTATTGCTTATTGCTTTATATCCGATAGTTATTAGGTTTTTAATGGATACTTGTTACAGTGGTACCTCTAGATGCGAACGGGATCCGTTCCAGAGCCCCGTTCGCATCTAGAAGCAAACGTAACCAGCGACGGCACGTCTGCGCATGCATGCATCGCTTTTTGGCACTTCTGCGCATGCGCATGACATCATTCTCAGTGTCTGCGCATGCACAAGCAGTGAAACCCAGACGTAACGTGCTCCGTTACTTCCAGGTTGTCACGGAGCACAACTCGAACAAGCTCATCCTGATGCACATTCAACCCAAGGTATGACTGTATTAGCTATTTGGAAAAGGGGGGGGGGACAGAACAGGAATGTTCTAAAAAGGTTTAAAGCTGCATTTAAAAAGAAGACCCCCCACTCACTTTGTTAAACAGTGATGAGAAAACCTCTTGATGGTTGCTCATGTCAATCCCATCGCATATCCTCAGCAATTCCTCATCATCTTCGGACTTGGCCTCCTCAAACGTTTCACACTGGATAAGCAAGTCCTCATCCTCTATATCTCTGCAGAGAACCCACAACAGTAGATATTTGCAAAGCCCTCCGTTAAAAAACTGAGCTCATTTTGAGTTACATACAGGTATGAGAGGGTGTCCCCAAATCTCAACTACTTCCTGCTCTCCTTAATACAAGCATCTATACTGAGAAAGTGAAATACACATATTTAGGGAAACCTCTTCATATTTTAAGTCTCCTGAAACATTTTTGGAGGGTGGGTCAATTTGCAAATCAGAGAATCCTGTGGCTTTTCCTAGTAGCAGTGCCCTTGGTTGGGGCCATAGCTGTCAACTTTCAGATTTGTAAATAAGGGATCAGCAGTCTCGAAAATAAGGGATCAGCAGCCTCACGTGTCCCGGGGACAGTTGACGGGATATCTAACATTCCGGGATAGCAGCGGGAAGCGGCGCTGGAATAAGGGAATTTCCCACAAAAAAAGGGAAGGTTGACAGCTATGGTTGGGGCACAGCTACCCTCCAGACACCAGCATCACTGGTGATTACCCTGATGGGGATGCAGGTGGTGGTAAGGTTGGGGCCAATGCAGCTATGCTGGCAGGACTCCAACCATTGCAGCTGTATGACTCTGACCTCACCACTGCCCTGTTTCAACTCAGCCCTGGTAAACCATTGCTACACTAGGATCAGGAGGGCAAACCCATGGCTCTGCCTCATTACAAGTGCTGCTAGTGTCCTCTTCCATTAAAATGCACCCATGGACCAAAAATAAATGAGAAGAAGGAATAAATGGGGGTTTCCTCCTGGTGGGTGTAGCTAGAGACATTAATGGATCTAATCCTGGCTCAATAACCTTGGATACTGTTAACTACTGCTTCTCATTATGTATGAACTGGGAACTGCAGTTAATGGCTTCCAAACGAGCTAGAATTTGGAAGTGGGAAGCAAGTAGTTTATTAAGCCAGTGTTTCATCATGAAAACTGGGCCACTCGCTTAGAGCAATTGTCTCAACCTAGGTCAGCTGGGACTGGAGTTGCTTGGCTGGAGTGTGAAAAAATCCTAGGTGGTCATAGCAGAATCTGATGGGTTTGGAAAAAGCATGCTTCTAGACCTCATGGTAGCAAAAATCAAACTGAAAATGCATACCTATATTGTCATTATTTGCAAGAAAAAGATTGAGGGGTCTTAGAAAAATGATGGAGATAGTAAAAATCTCCAACACGCTCCAGTGTTTTTAGTCATTTTGACTAGGGGGGAAATTCCTTCCACGATCTAAATACGGCGATCCATCAGTCCCTAAATGTGAGCACAGCACAGCTGTTTCAAAGGAAATGTAATGGTGGTACAAGTCCATTCAAGCCCGAAGCTCTTGATGCATAGGTCTGTCATGCAAAGTGGTTGGAGCTAGACAGAAATAACCGCAGACATAATGGCTGGCCTGAAGATTTGTACCGACAAGGGAATGATCATCCTGAAATGATGTGCTACTGCAAAATAAATCTCAACGGATATAGTCAGAAAGGTAATAAATGACTCACCTCAGCTTGGTTAAAATATCCAACAACTGGAGACCTGGAAGGAGCGAATTAAAAATGTGTTGAAGAGATGGTCTAATGGACCCAAGGTTTCACTGACATAAAAGAACACAATCACTAGCAAATAGGGCTGGGCGATATATCAATATATCATCCAAAACCAGTTTGAAGTCCATATTGTGAGATTGGTTTCATAATATTTGACCTTGCAATATATTGTAAATCATTTTTTTAAATAAATAAATAAATAAATAAATAATCACCCTTTCCAAATTCAAATTCAAATATACATTTCCACTATTAATATCTTTCTTTATAATAAAACAATCAACGACTTCCCTTCTTTCCCTTCCCTAGTTCCTTTGATTTTCCCACTACTCTTGCATGTTCTTATACAGTATATCCATTTAGTTTGATTTCTCCCCTTATTCTTCCTTTATTACATATTTTACTGCTGAATTTACCTTAATACTGCTAGCGTTTTCACATGTTTACAGTTATTTTCCAAATACTCCAGAATTTTTCCCACTCCACTTTTTATACTTGAACTACTTGCTCCCTTAATTTACTTGTTAGGCCTGCTAACTTTGAATATTCTATCATTTTTTATCAGCAATCCTCCTTATTAGGGACCTCACTCACCCGCCATTTTGGGGCTAAAACCAGAACCTTGAACATAGTCTGGTAGCTAATTACAGTCAAACCTCGGAACTCAAAAGGCTCCATTGCCAAACGTTTCAGTTCCTGAACACCGAAAACCCGGAAGTAAACATTCCAGTTTTCGAGCGTTCCTTGGAACTCGAACGTCTGACGCAGCTTCTGCTTGAGTACAAGAAGCTCTTGCAAGCAATCGGAAGCCGTGCCTCGGAATTCGAACATTTTGGAATTTGAACGATCTTCCGGAACGGGTTACGTTTAAGTTCTGAGGTTTGATTGTATCAAAATGATGGAAGAGGGGAAGGGGAGCCTTTTCTGAAACAGACATGCCCTAGAAACTGCCATGCAATATACAGAAGGAAAATCACAAACTAGAAGTTAAATAAGGAGGCGGGGGCTCAGTTCTCACTCAAATGACTGAGAGCCAGGGTAGTTCAGTAGAGGAAAGGTGCGTCAAGGCATGTGCCTCAACATTCAAATGCTCAAAGCGCAGATGGCGACAGGGATGCACATGGAAGGCTCCACTCTAAATGTTAGAGTACTTTCCTTGCTCACAGTTACACATAGAATCAGCTGTATGTCTTGAGTATATGACTAAAAAGGTAAAGGGACCCCTGACTGTTAGGTCCAGTCGCGGAAGACTCTGGGGTTGCGGAGCTCATCTCGCTTTAGTGGTTGAGGGAGCCGGCGTACAGCTTCCGGGTCATGTGGCAAGCATGACTAAGCCACTTCTGGTGAACCAGAGCAGCACATGGAAACGCCGTTTACCTTCCCGCCAGAGCGGTACCTATTTATCTACTTCTACTTCGTGCTTTTGAACTGCTAGGTTGGCAGGAGCTGGGACTGAGCAACAGGAGCTCACCCCGTCACGGGGATTCGAACTGCCCACCTTCTGATTGGCAAGCCCTAGGCTCTGTGGTTTAACCCACAGCGCCACCCGCGTTCCTTCTGTATATGACTAGTCTATATATACCTAGACCACAGCACCCTAGAACCCCAGTCATTGACGTTGCATCATGTTCTAGGTTTCCGGATTGCTGTCCTTACCAATGAACTCATTGCGGAGCTGCATCCGAGCTCTCAGTTCTTCTGTCCCCAGGATGACCGCGTTGATGGCACTCAAGAGGGTTATCATGTAGGGCACGTTGTCAGTGGTCGAGAGCTCATTCATGATGACGCTGAAGCGGTACTGTTGGTTCTTCACCGTCTGTGACACAGAAATCACAGACGCGTCAAATCAAGGTTCAAAATCAAGAGCAACACGGGAAGCTGCTGGCATCAAAACTGCCCAGACCCTTTGGACATCGAGCCCAGAACCGCCTACTTTTGACTGTCAAGGGCTCTCCAGAATCACAGAAGGGTTTTCTTCCCCATCAACTGCCCTTCATGGAGATGCTGATGACCAAATGTGGGATTTCCCCCCTGCTTTACAACTTAGCTATAGTCTCTTAATAAAACAGCTGAACACAGGAAGCGGCTCTAAAATGAGTCAGGCAATTGGTTCTTCCTAGCTCAGTACTGTCTACTGTACACTGGCTGGCAGTGGCTCTCCAGCAGGCAGGAGATTAGTAACTATACAGCCTTTGGAAGACATCTGAAGGCAGCCCTGTATAGGGAACTTTTTAACATTTAATGCTTTACAGTGGAACTTCGGAAGCCAAATGCCCGTGGCTCCCGAACACTCGGAAATCGGAAGTGATTGTTCCGGTTTTTGAATTATTTCCAGAAGCCGAACATCTGGCACAGCTTCCACAGCTTCCGATTGGCTGCAGGATGTTCCTGCAGCCAATCAGAAGCCGCGCCTTGGAAGTCAAACATTTTGGAAGTCGAATGGACTTCCAAAACGGATTCCATTTGACTTCCAAGGTACATCTGTATTATGTTTTTGTACATGCTGGCTGGGGAAACCCAGTCAGCTGGGTTAATATTAACATTAATATCAACACTGATATTAATACTGGTATTAATGTTAATATTGTACTTGGGGCCCTCTGCATGCAAAGCAGATGCCCAACTAGATGAGCTACAGCTCTCCCCATATGAAGAACCTACATATGTAGATACACAGGAAGTTGCCTTATACAGAGTCAGACCATTGGTCCATCTCATTGCTGCCTACACTGACAGGCACCAGCTCTCCAGGGTTTTGGGCAGGAGATATTCCCAGCCTTACCTGGTGGTGCTGGAGATTGAAGCTGGGACCTTATGCATGCAAAGGGTGCTACAGCCCTTCCCCTATCTTTCCCCACTACTAAATCTCATTATTATTATCTATTTACATTTGCTAGGTAACTTCAAACCACTTTCAAAGCGGCCAATCCACCCATCCCTATGTGAAGCTCTACCTGCGGAATTCCTGGAGGCCTCCAGTTAGTTGCTGTGGGAAACAAGACACTAGAGTAGATAACCTTTGATCTGATTCAGCAGAGCATTTTCATACGTGTGTGTACATTGCGTCCTTAACAATACATCTGACTTTCTGCTTGCCTTGTAATGATCCAGGGCGTCCAACGCCAGAGCGTGACCATCCACTGAGTAAATGCAGAGAGCCGCCAGGAGCTCAAACGCTTGTTTCTTGACCATGACGTTCGAGGTGTCAAGTGCTGCAGAGACAGAGGGACCGAGGTCAGCAATGAGGACACGTCTAACCTATGGCGACCAGATTTTTTTCAATGAATCCGGGGACACTTTTTTTTTTAAAGCTGAATAGCAACAGGGAGTCAGTAGTGGGGATGGTGAGGCAGAAGACCTCCAAGCACACATGCATATTGTATAAAGGTGCAAAGCCCTTCTTTCGTACCCTGTGAAACATAAATGCGCAGAGGTTTTTAAAAACTGGGCAATGGCGTGCAGCCCGCCCGTGACTCACAAGCCTCCCCCGATCTCCTGCCCCCTTCCTCCTTTGTTTTGACTGATCCGGGGAGGCTCGCGAGTCACGGGCCGGTGGCTGTTGCCTGGTTTTCTAAAAAAACTCTGCACATTTATGTTTCACAGGGTGCAAAAGAAGGGCTTTGCACCTTGCCTGGCAGAGAAACCACGCGCCTTGTGCCCCTTCTGGGCAGCGCCCGCCTGCCCATGACTCCCAAGCCTCCCCCGATCTGTCAAAACAAAGGGGGCAGGAGATCTGTACCACTGGACGTCCCTGGTTCCCCTTCAGCAGTGGCGGCGGCAGCGAGCAGCTCCTGAAGCCAGCCAGAGCCAACTGCGCTACCAGGCTGGCTCTGGGCTGCTGAGGCTGCCGCTGCCACGTTTCCTGGGGACAGATTTGCAAATATGGGGACATTCCAGAGACGGAGTTTGTCCGAGGACAGGTTTGCAAATCCGGGGACTGTCCCCGGGAACGTCTGGTAACCCTAGTCTAACCTCAAGACAACAACTTAGGAAATGGCTTGGTTCAGGAAGGCACAAATCCCACCTGCTTGTGCCCCTGCTCAGTTTGGTTGCGTACTTCCAGTGCTTTTTTTTTCTGGGGGTGCCCCTAAACATGCATGCCCCTAAACATTTTGTGAATCTAACGGGAGAATAAACTAAAAAATTTAAAATTCTAAGTTTCTTCTCTAGCACGGTGAACTGTCAGTTCCGTTGCTACCCCCACAGTGTTTCCTGAGTCTCAGACGGAAGCAAGTGTTTAATGTGTGGAGCAGTGTGGAATGTAGATGCATGGTGTTTTACGGATGAAAGTTGGGCCTCATTGAAGGGCAGTATTTCAATATGAGTAGGAAAATTACTATAATGGAGATTTTCTTGAGTAAAGAAAGTCCAGTATACCTGAAGGAGCGTCTCCACCCCCATCGTTCTGCCCAGACACTGAGGTCCAGCTCCGAGGGCCTTCTGGTGGTTCCCTAACTGCGAGAAGTGAGGTTACAGGGAACCAGGCAGAGGGCCTTCTCAGTAGTGGCGCCCACCCTGTGGAACGCCCTCCCATCAGATGTTAAAGAAATAAACAACCATCTGACGTTTAGAAGACGTCGGAAGGCAGCCCTGTTTAGGGAAGTTTTGAATGACTTATGTTTTATTGTATTTTCATATTTTGTTGGAAGCCACCCAGAGTGGTTGGGGAAACCCAGCCAGATGGGCAGGGTATAAATAAATAAATTATGATTATTAAAATGAGAGTACCCCTAAACATTTTTTTTTTAGAAAAAAGCACTGCGTATTTCTAAATGTTTTATTTATTGTCTAGGTCAGGGGTCAGCAAACTTTTTCAGCAGTGGGCTGGTCAACAGTCCTTCAGACCTTGTGGGGGGCCGGACTATATTTTGAAGGGAAAAAAATAAAGAATTCCTGTGCCCCACAAATAACCCAGAGATGCATTTTAAATAAAAGCACACATTCTACTCATGTAAAAACACGCTGATTCCTGGATCATCCGTGGGCCGGATTTAGAATGTGATTGGTCCGGATCCGGCCCCCGGGCCTTAGTTTGTCCTACCCATGGTCTAGGTCTACTTTTGTTGCATTGCAACTACATGTTTTAGGTAAAGGGTAAAGGGACCCCTGACCATTAGGTCCCGTCGTGACCGACTCTGGGGTTGCGGCGCTCATCTCGCTTTATTGGCCGAGGGAGCCGGCGTACAGCTTCTGGGTCATGCGGCCAGCATGACTAAGCCGCTTCTGGCGAACCAGAGCAGCGCATGGAAACGGCGTTTACCTTCCCGCCAGAGCGGTACCTATTTATCTACTTGCATGTTGACGTGTTTTCGAACTGCTAGGTTGGCAGGAGCAGGGACCGAGCAACGGGAGCTCACCCCGTGGCGGGGATTTAAACCACCGAGCTTCTGATCAGCAAGTCCTAGGCTCTGTGGTTTAACCCACAGCGCCACTCGCGTCCCACTACATGTTTTGTGTGCCTGCAAACACTGCGTGGAAAGAACGAGGGAAACATTCTCTCACCTTGGGAGAGTTTCCTGACGTAGCCTTCATTGCTCACAATGTACTCGATGCCCTTCTGAGAGTTCATGACTGCTCGCACGCAGTTGATGCAAGTCAGCTGCAACAGGGCATCCGAGATCCTGGAGACCCCTCTCCCGGAAAGCCTGTCCAGGGCCTCAAGCAGGAGATCCAGTCCGCAGAGCTCCAGGAACTGGACCATCCAGCCATCGTCGCTGCTCTCCAGCCGCTTCTTGAGCCCTGAGTAGTTCACCACGGATGGGATCTGCAGAAGGCGGATGCACAGCTCCGGCTCTGCGTTTTCTAGGTTGGCCTCCGTCTGATCAGAGTCCTGAGAACCCAGCTTCTCCTTCAAGGCAGCCCATTTCTTCTGCACACCTTCCTTCTTGAGAGACATGTTGGCCGGTGACTCCTAAAAGTGGGAGAGAGAAAGAGAGAAGCGCAGGCATTTATTTATTGTTGGTTTATTTACTTAAATATCCATAAACTGCACTTTTATATAACTCATCACAAGGCGGCACCACAGACTATAAAACACCACATTACAATAAGGGATTGGATGGCCATCCGCCATGGAAGCTTTAGATTCCTGCATTGCAGAGGGGGGTGGACTAGATGACTTATGGGGTCCCACTTCCAACTCTACCATTCTAAAAATGCCAGACACATCGGCAAGAGATGGTTGGCAAAGAATCTCAGGTGCAAAAAGCCAGCCTGAATAATAACAGTTCTTAGAATACGAGTAGAGATGGCTGCTGCTGAACCTCTAGTGGCAAGGAGTTCCACGGGGCAGGTGCTGTCCCACTGGAGGTTCAGCCCCTGATGACGTTCAGCCAAACCTCAGGGGCATGGGGGAACCACAAAAAGTGCCTCAACTTTCAAAACGTTGACAGCTTTCAGATAAAACTCAGCGGCTGCTGCTAAAGCCTCTCCCCTACAACACAGATGTGTCAGCACAAAGGAATGTGCTGGACTTCCAGTTTCTCTCTGCGGAGCCTTATCCATGTGATCAAGCTCCTGTACTGCAGCCAACACACTTCAAATCCACCGACTAGGTTTCCAAACAACTCAACAGAAGTCTTCAAAAAGTGCCTGGGGTGCGTGTGGAGAGGGGGGGCAGAAACGCCATATTTCTGCGGCAAGCACTACGTGGAATGCAGTGGTGCAATCCTCAGGCACACCTACTGGCTGCGATGTCAAATGAGAAACAAATGAGTCTAGGGCAGGGGTCGGCAAACTTTTTCAGCAGGGGGCCAGTCCACTGTCCCTCAGACCTTGTGGGGGGCCAGACTATATTTTGAAATAAAAAAATAATGAACGAATTCCTATGCCCCACAAATAACCCAGAGATGCATTTTAAACAAAAGCACACATTCTACTCATGTAAAAAGACGCTGATTCTTGGACCGTCCGAGGGCCGGATTTAGAAGGTGATTGGGCCGGATCTGGCCCCCAGGCCTTAGTTTGCCTACCCATGGTCTAGGGTCTCCAACTCCCATTTTAGCTCCCAGCTAGCATGGTCAATCGGGAGATGAAGACTCACAGAATTGTAGAAGTGGAAGGGACTTCCCCCTGCAATGCAGGAATCACAGCTAAATAATCCCTGATTACCCTGGAGAAGCCCATCACCTTCCAAGGAAGGCTGTTCTATTGCTGAACAGCCCTTGGAGGTTGCAGTCGGAGGCCAATGAGATCTGAAGATCCTCCCCACCCCCATCCCTGAGGACTGGGGAGACTCAAGTCAAAAACTCCACCCAACCACTGGGTGAGCTTGGGCCTGTCAATCTCTCTAGCCTAATCTACCTCACAGGGTTGTTCTTAAGATAAAATGGGTCGGAGGGGGAGAGCCATACATGCAGGGAATAGCTGCTACCAGTCAGAGTGATGGCTTAACAGCCACTGAGCCAGATGGACAATTGTTCTGGCTTGGTCCAAGGCAGTTTCCTATGATGCTGGCATCAAATTCCTTGCAGGAAAAGGGTGGGATGAGAATGCCCAATAAATGAAAACAGGGGTTAAGCATCAGGCTCTTTGTTTTTCGCCTTCTCTGCTACTCTTGAATTCCAAATAGCTTGGACAATGGCCGAGTTGCTAAACCACTCTCTGGCTAACAAAAAAAAGAAAAAGAAAAAGAAAAAGGCAGCGTTGCTGGAAAATGTGAAACAGTGAATAAGCTTTTTGTGCGTGTACCGTGAAGCTTAGGAGGAGAAAATGCACATGGCAAATAAAATCACCAGGGAGCAAAGGATATGTTGAGGAGCAACTATTTCCAGCAGAAGAACTCCTTGGCTTCTTCCAAAGAGCTCTGGAAACAGCCCCTTCTCCTGACCCCTTCTGCGCCAAGCCCTTGTGGCCTTGGCAGAGAAGAGGGATGAGGAATTTGTGGGGGCAGAAGAAATAAATCTGTCTTCTGCTTCCTCAAAGCCTGAATGCTAAGCAGTGACTAAAAGGCTTCTTTAACATTTCCAAGCTGGCTCTTCTGACAAACGCTTTAGAGAGAGAGAGAACATGCTGAGAGAAATAAAATCAAATGTCTTGTAATCTTCACTTTCCTGAGTGGGAGGATATTCTAGGGCAGCTTTGCAGGATGAATTTCTGGTCAACTAACAAATACTATAGCTGTCATTTGATACAGTGGTACCTCGGGTTAAGTACTTAATTTGTTCCGGAGGTCCATACTTAACCTGAAAATGTTCTTAAGCTGAAGCACCACTTTAGCTAATGGGGCCTCCTGCTGCCGCCATGCCGCTGGAGCACGATTTCTGTTCTCATCCTGAAGCAAAGTTCTTAACCTGAAGCACTATTTCTGGGTTAGCGGAGTCTGTAACCTGAAGCGCATGTAACCTGAAGCGTATGTAACCTGAGGCACCACTGTACTTGGAGCAAAGAATAATTTAATAAAATTAACCAAGAGCCTGAAACAATGAAATTAGCTTTATTCTTCTATCAAAAAACCCCCACAAAACAGTTTCAAAAGTTTCTAGCTCCTCACAGGAGCTTTAAACAGAGCAGAGAGTACATTCTAAGGCACATTCTTGATCAGGACAGGCCCAAGCCATTTTGCTGACTGAGGCGAAGGAAAAGATGGCACCGCTGGCCGCTCCTTCCATGGGCAGAAGGTAGCTGGTCTGGCAGTCAAATTGTACTTCATACACAACATTTCTCCACCGCACCTGAAGCTAGCTTAAGGAGCAAACGGCAGGCTGCATGGTTACACACAGCTCCAAACCTACCCCACAGCTCACCATCCCTTAACATTTGCCACCTGAGGCAGCTACTTCATATGCTAGGGCAGGTCCTGTTCTTCATTCACAGCAATGTGACCTAACATTACTGGAATAGTCAGGACTGATAAATTCCAGTACTTCTTCACACAGCACAGAGTTAAAGTACAGGAGGCCCTGGTGGCCACCAATATGAATAGCTCCAAAAGAGGGTTGGAGAAATCGATGGAGAAGAAGGAAATCAATGGCTCTGAGGCTCCAGGGGAGAGTGCTCTTGGGATCGGGCCCTGCTTGTGGGTCGGTCCCCCCCCCATACATCTGGTTGGCCACCATGAGAACAAGATGATGGGCTAAATGGGACAGTGGCTTGAACCAGCAGGCTCTTCTTACGTTCTTAACATGCCTACATGAGCCAAACATGAACCAGCCACAACATGGTTCCTAATTCTTTGCCCAGTGCTCACTGTTTCCTCAACAGGTCAGTCAGGGGCTGCTTCCTGACAACCTGTTTAATGCACAAACTTTAGGTGGTTTTAAGATGAAACTGCCTCTTTATGGAGCGTTCAATCTGATGGCAGGGATGTTAGACAACATCGAGCAATTGTTACCCCACACACTTTCCGGTGTGTTTTCCTGGCCATTTCAGTGATTGCAAAAAGTATGGATTTTGAGAAGAAGTGAGCTTTTTGTGGAAGAGCACCAAATTCACTCGAATTGCACAACCTGAATTTGCCAGTATGTACGTGATTGAATCCCACCAGAAAAAAATCTACTGTCTGGAAGAATAATAGTGTGTCAAAAGAAAGAAAGAAAGAAAAAAGCATTCCCTGAAGGCCTAAAAGGTTTGAAAGCCTCTGCTTTAAAACCACAAATGACAGCAAGCTTATCTGTTCAATTGGCATTAACACACAGCTTTGAGGGGGGATTCTTCAGGAGAATAATAAAAACCGAGTCTCTTGAAGGCAAGGTTATCACAGCTGAAAGTAAACCAAACAATGAAACACAGTTATGTCTGCTATTTGAAACGCTCACCACTTAATACTCATCCAGGAATGGAGAAACCAAGCTATGAAACGAGGCATGCAGTGACACAGCCTTCTTGTTTTCACTTGGTTATAATGAAGACAGGCTTGTAAGACAATATAAGATTCCCCGTCACACAAAACTGAAAATAAATGATGCTGTCATTCTTGTTGATTTAACATGTCTATGCAGGGTTAGTACCAAAGTAAAGCAGGAAATCCTGGACTGGGTTTCCTGTTTGTCACTTTTCTTGAAGTAATAACATTGAGTTAAGCGTTTCCTCTCCACCTGTGTCTAAAAGACCTCAGTGTAGGCAGCTCTTTGGAATAAATCCAAGTGGACACGTGTGGAACTAAGAAAGCCTATGGCTGCTGTTGTATCACAAGGGGGGCGGGGAGAGATCTAGGCTGAGCTTATTTCATAATGAAAACTGCTATCACCATCATGAACATAACATTCATAGCACTTTTCCTAATGTGCAAATATGTTCCTTTAATTGTGGTTTCTTTCAGCCTCTCATTTTTCCAAAATCCATATTGCAAAAATCAGAGAAGTGTGAATTTTGAAGGAGAACTGTGTTTCTGTTCCCCTACTGGCTCGAAAAGTGTGCCTTGGGTAGTTTCTTATTAAAATGCAAACAACAGTGAATTTCTCCACTTCCCCTCTGTCCCACTGACAGTTTGCAGGAATGGGATGTGCTATGAGGTGAGAGTTGAGGAAAAGGAGCTGTGTCGGGAACTGCAGAATAAATAGGTCCAAATTGAAATGTGAATCAAACCAAATCTCTCCTCAATCTCCACTGACAGGTATGCCAGCAGAATCCCATCATTTACTTCTGTGCGAGCAAGTCCCATAATTTAACTATGTGCTGTGTAGTTTCATCTCTCCCAAATCTTCCAACATTCGGCTTCAATGGATGTCCACAAGTTCTGGTGTTGCAAAAGAGGGAGCAAAAGGTTTCTCTTTATTTCCTCCAGCTACCATGGCCAGTTGCCAGAAAGGATGGAAGCTGCAGTTTCACAACATCTGGAGGGCCAAAATGTCCCCATTTCAGCACAGAGTGATAAGGTGTGATACTGTCACAAGTGGCCACAATTACCCCCCCCCCCCACAAAAAAACCACCAGCAGTCCTTGCAACCCATTTAACACCTGTCTCCTTTTAATCGCTTTTAAGCTGACCACAAGGAGAGTTTAACTGGTAAATGACTCATTCAATGGGTTGGGAATAATGGGGCATTAGTAGGTAATGAGCACTTTGCAAACTATTGAAAGAATTAAAACTAGCAGTGGTATGTTTGCTAACTGTTCTTTTGTATGCAATAGAGAGTTTAATTCTGCCTTTGGAATGAGAACAGAGATCAGCTGTATCCATTCTCTCTCTCTCTCTCTCTCTCTCTCTCTCCCCTTCACACACAGCAGCTGGAATGAGGTAAGCATCAAATAAAGCCATCAAGGAGGATTAGATTTAAGAAATTAGCTGCATGGTTCCAAAGTTTCACAGAAACAGTGAGCATTACCTGTTTAATAGTTCAATAATATACAATATTTCTAGTTACAGGTAGGTAGCTGTGTTGGTCTGCGGTAGTCAAAATAAAATAAATTCCTTCCAGTAGCACCTTAGACCAACTAAGTCTGTCATTGGTATGTGCTTTCGTGTGCATGCACACTTCTTCAGATACACAATATTTTGCATTTTAATTATGCTACTTTCAGCTTTTCCTGTCAGTTGATTTTTGCACTTTGCACTTATTCCCAGGATCTACCTTTTCAGTTAAAAACAAACAAACAAACAAAAAACAAGACATTTTCAGTGCAGATTAAGGGGTGTGTGCATAGGTGTGTATTGTGGCTTTGCACACAGTGGAGATGAAATCAGTGAACAGATCTGGTTGACTTTCCCTTCCCCCTTGAAAATAGAGTTTTTAACTTGGAAAAAAAAAGGACCAGCTTTTTGGATTGCCTCCCACTGGGATGGCTTTAAAAAAAGGATTAGGCAAAATTCATGGAGGGTACTGCTTCCAGTGGCCACCAGCCACAATAACATTTCCCCTTCATTGTTGGAAGCAGAACCGTCTCTCTCACTTCCATACAGCTTGCTCCCCAACAAAAGTCTATAGCGTTGCCACCTGAACAGGGCTGGATTTAGGTTTGATGAGGCCCTAAGCTACTGAAGGTAATGGGGCCCTTTATCCTCTGTCAACAACAAATTGTCGCTGTTTTTTTGTGTTGAATATATGCCATATATATAGAGGGACGCGGGTGGCGCTGTGGGTAAAAGCCTCAGCGCCTAGGGCTTGCCGATCGAAAGGTCGGCGGTTCGAATCCCCGCGGCGGGGTCCGCTCCCGCTGCTCGGTCCCAGCGCCTGACAACCTAGCAGTTCGAAAGCACCCCCGGGTGCAAGTAGATAAATAGGGACCGCTTACTAGCGGGAAGGTAAACGGCATTCCGTGTGCTGCGCTGGCTCGCCAGATGCAGCTTGTCACGCTGGCCACGTGACCCGGAAGTGTCTGCGGACAGCGCTGGCCCCCGGCCTCTTGAGTGAGATGGGCGCACAACCCCAGAGTCTGTCAAGACTGGCCCGTACGGGCAGGGGTACCTTTACCTTTATATAGTGATTTATGGACCCAAGAGGTATCTAAAGCCATTTGCCACTGTTGCTGTATGTAGGTTTTATTTTATTTGTTTTTTATCTTATGTTTTGGAAATGTACATCCAGGTTTCCCCCCCTGGAGCCTCAGAGCCATTCTTTTGGGGCCCCCAAGAGAGTGGGGCCCTAAGCTATAGCTTGTTTAGCTTATACGTAAATCCGGCACTGCACCTGAATCACACAGACTCATCATATGTGCTGTGGCCCAGTTCTTTTCTGCTTTAATCGCATGTCCCCATCCAAAAGGGTGTTTTTATGACTCTGCAGGACTCTTTCTGCTTCTGACATCCTGACATGCTCTCCTCAGTAATGAGCTGTGACTCAAAAGCAGCTTATTGATTCTTCATGGGAATTGGCAAGAGGACTGGATGCTGGGTGAATGCATTAATTCTCCCCAAATTAGGGGGGGGGGAGCGCCTTGCATTTCTGTTACTTCGTTCTGCATCTCAGGGCGAAAGTAGGTGTGACGTTAATTGCACAAAAACAATTAACATGCATGCTTTCTTGCTTCCCAAATAGCAGCTCAGGGGCAGGTTGAGCAAGTTTGATACCGATACTGCCATGTGTTGGGAAAGAAGAATTTAATTGTCTGTCTCTAAGCAATGAACTCTGACAAAAAAACAAAACACCCCTCTTTGAATTTGCTATTTGCATTTCAAGGAAAACCTCCATGGATGCCAATGGGGGCTATCTCTTGAAATGCGATAAGCTGCTTTGGAGAGGGGATTTTAAGTATCATGGTAGGGAAGGAAAGACTTAAAGTCTACCCACAGCAGCTGATCCTTTGGGGGAGGAGAATCCCCACTGAAGCTGCTGTTTACATTTCAAGGAAATGCAAAAAGCAGCTGTGGAGCGAGCTTTCGTTTGGTCTGGTACCATGGCAGGGAAGGAAAGAGTTACCGTATTTTTCGCTCCATAAGACACACTTTTTCCCTCCTAAAAAGTAAGGGGAAATGTGTGTTCGTCTTATGGAGCGAATGCAGGGGGGAGGGAGGCAGGAAAAGCCCCCAAGAGCCACACACAAGCTCCGCGCGGCTCATGCGGGCTTTTCCCCAGGAGGGAGAAGGGACTGACACAGCCAGTCAGTCCCTTCTCCCTCCTCGTAGAAAAGCCCACAGGAGCCGCGCGCTCCTTAAACCTCTCCAGCTGGGGGAGGCTGCGCGCGGCTAAAGAAGCCAAGACCGCGAGCGGGATCCATCCCTCCCCCCTGCATAATATTGTTTTTCTTGATTTCTCCCTCTAAAAATTAGGTGCGCCTTATGGTCCGGTGCGCCTTATGGAGCGAAAAATACGGTACATTCCATCTCCTCACCCTGCTCAGGAATCTGCTCAAGCTTCATCAAGGCTGCTATATACATAACAAGAAATGGCACATTAATTGCATCATTGCACCTGACATCACATTTAAGAATATTGGAGGAACACAGTAAGTTGCCTTATACTGAACCATTATTTTATCATTATTTATATAGTGCCATCAATTTGCACGTTATTTTGCAGTATAAGGAGTCCTTGCCCCAATAAAGATTCCCCCCCAAAAGAAAGCATTGAAAAACAAACACCCCTTTTTATTAGACTAGAGAGAGCAACAATGGCAGGAAGTTGTTTGTCATAGAATCAAATAACTGTAGAGTTGGAAGGGACCCAGAGGATTATTTAATCCAACCCTCTGCAACACAGGAATATGCAGCTGTCCCATATGGGGATCGAACCTGCAACCTTGGTGTTATCAGCACCAACTGAGCTATCAACACAGAGAAGATGTTGGGTCAGGGAAAGTTGAGCTGGATCAAAGTTAAGAGCTGCAGATTTAAGCTGGATAAAATTCTGTGGCAAAGGGATTCTGTCACCACAAAAGCTGGATTCTGGAATTAGTCTAAATTAATTATATTGGGAACCTTTGATGCTCCAGGTTGTGCTGAACTAGAGCTCTCACCTGCCCCAGCAAGCCTGGCCAATGGTCAGCCGTGATGGGAGTTATAGTTCAGCAACACCTGGTAGTGATGTATGGAAGTGAGAGCTGGACCATAAAGAAGGCTGATCGCTGAAGAATTGATGCTTTTGAATTATGGTGCTGGAGGAGACTCTTGAGAGTCCCATGGACTGCAAGAAGATCAAACCTATCCATTCTGAAGGAAATAAGCCCTGAGTGCTCACTGGAAGGACAGATCCTGAAGCTGAGGCTCCAATACTTTGGCCACCTCATGAGAAAAGAAGACTCCCTGGAAAAGACGCTGATGTTGGGAAAGATGGAGGGCACAAGGAGAAGGGGACGACAGGGGACGAGATGGTTGGACAGTGTTTGACCAAACATGAGTTTGACCAAACTGTGGGAGGCAGTGGAAGACAGGAGGGCCTGGCGTGCTCTGGTCCATGGGGTCACGAAGAATCGGACACGACTAAATGACTAAACAACAACAACACCTGGACGGAGAATGGTTCCCCACACCTGGTCTAAATGGAACACATTTGCTGACTGAACTTGCTCTGCACACAGTTCATCACACGGAGGGGGGCAAGGACTATGCAAGTTTGAAGCTCTCTCTCAAGTATTTTTCCACTTTCCAGCGTCAACATAAGCTCTGAAAAACCCCGAAGTGAAAGCTTGCATTCACTTTCCGGCTGAAATCAGTTCAATAATAGCTCTCACCATCCCTATTTTGTTTCCCTGCTAGGATATGTACAGTATGTACTCAGTACACTTCGTTTTTCTTTTCTTCTGGTCCTGTTTAATATCAATGTTCATCCGGATTCAGGAAACATTCCCAAGACCATCTGTTTTACAGCAAGGAGACCAGAAGGAGAGCCCTGCTGGAGCACTCCAAAAAAATGTCCATCGAGTCCAGGATCCTGTCCCCGCACCATGGCCAACCAGATAAGCCCATAAGGAGGCCATCAAGGCAACAGTACTAGAGCTGGGAAACCACGGTCCTTCAGATGTTGTTGGGCCTGTAGCTCCTATCATCTCTGACCATGGGCCATGCTGGCTGGGCTGATGGGATTTGGAGTCCAACAATATCTGGAGATTCATAGCTTGTCTACCCTTGATATCTATGCCCGCTGTTGATCCCCAGTATTTGGCACTACAGCCACATTCACCCAGTAGATTTAAAGCACTATTCCACCACTTGGTTCCCCCAAGGAATTCTAGGAGCTATGGTTTGTTACGGGTGCTGAGAGTTGTTAGGAGACCCCTACTGCTGGGATAGCTCAGCTGGTAGAACCAGAGACTCTTAATCTCAGGGTTTTGGGGTTTGAGCACAATGTTGGGGCAGAAGAGTCCTGCATTGCAGGGGACTGGATTAGATGATCCTTGTGGTTCTTTCCAACTCTACAATGCTATGATTCCTCTCACAGAACTACCATTAAACCCAGAGTGGTTTAATAATTCTGCAGTTACAGGTATGCAACAACAGCAGCAAGAATACTTCTCGCCAAGTATTGGAAGACACAAGATCTACCCACCGTGGAAGAGTGGCAGATGCAAGTGATTGACTACATGGAGATGGCTGAAATGACTGGCAGAATCCGTGACCAGGGAGAAGAACTGATGGAACAGGACTGGAAAAAGTTTAAGGACTATTTACAAAAACACTGCAAAATGTTTGAGTGTTAATATGATGTGGGAAGTGAAGGTAACAGGGTTTGTGTGATTTGGTTAAATGTGAATGAAAGGAAGAATGTTAAAAAGGACAAGGGGTTATGAACAGAACATTATTATGTCATAGTATATAAGATGAGGTATGGACTAAAACAACTGGAAAACTGGGACATAATATTTAGAAGAATATAAAATTAAGTATGGTTTAAATAAGGTTTTGAACTTGCTGAACCTGATTGGAATAAAGAGGAACACAAAAAAGGGGGATGTGAGGAGGTCAAGACAGAGGGGTATGGAATTTTATAAATCTAAGAAAGTGGATTTTTCTTTTTTCTTTTTTCCTATTTTTCTTTTCTTTTTTTTGCTATATATTTTTGTTTCTTCTGTTGTTTCTGTTTTTTTATGTGAGCTTCATTTATGGTAATGATATATTTGAAATGATGAATCTTTTGATTTGTAAAACCTTAATAAACATTTATTTAAAAAAATAATAATTCTGCAGTTACAGAACGTTTGCTCACTGAACACAGGCACCAGCTGTCTCTACCCAGGTACAAGTGTTTGTGTGAAAAGGGAACCTAGGAAACTGCCTTACACCAATCAGAACATTGGTCCATCTAGCTCAGTATTGTCCACATTGACTTGTAGCATCCCCAAATGGTTCAGACAGGGATTTTTCCCAGGTCTACAGGGAGAAGAGGCCAGGGACTGAACCTGGGACCTTCTGAGTGCAAAGCAGATGCAAGCTATGGTCCCAACACATGTACATCTGTGTACAGCTCAGCTAATTGTGCACACAGCCTGCACTTCTTGAGCATCAGAGTCAAACAACTGTATGAGTGTACAGTGGTACCTCGGGTTAAGTACTTAATTCGTTCTGGAGGTCTGTTCTTAACCTGAAACTGTTCTTAACCTGAATCACCACTTTAGCTAATGGGGCCTCCTCCTGCTGCCATGCCACCGTAACACGATTTCTGTTCTCATCCTGAAGCAAAGTTCTTAACCTGAGGTATTATTTCTGTGTTAGCGGAGTCTGTAACCTGAAGCGTATGTAACCTGAAGCATATGTAACCCGAGGTACCACTGTTCTGTTGGGATACTGCCAGGGAGACAGAGGCCATCATGACCCCACGCCGTCTCCGGACGATCCATTGATCTCTCGTAGATACAATATCAGTCAATTAGCGACACGAGCCCCAGAAATAACATGCCACATTCCAAGGCTGGTGCACGCTCTTTCAGCAGAGTTCGCACAGCGAAAGATGCACTCAGGAGAGCATTATTTACAACTTTATTCAGCGTTGCTCAGAACAAAGAAAAAACATGACTGCCTGCTTCGATGTCTCAGGCACAGAGAGAAAAACAAAAGCAATAGACAAAACAGAAACATCCTGTGAAAGGAAATACGTAGGCTGTGACTCACAACAGCCTGTCCCCTTTTTAAGGTGGAACGGAATATCCTAACATGTACTGCTCAACTATTTTCATGCACAGGTACCAGGATTGTACACTCGTTGAATGTAACATGTGTGAACACCCTTAGAGTACCTAGCGGTTGCTGCAGAATATTCTTTTTAGCCGCTACTCCTTCTCTGGCTGACGGATGTGCCCAACTCAGTTCTTTGTGGGAGGCAGTGGGGAACAGTAGAGGCCAGAGTACGCTACCGTTTGGCTCAGATGTACTAAAATGAGCATGTGAACAATTTTTGGTCCTGCCTCGGTTTTTTCCAGATGTAAACAGAGTACAAGAAATATATGGCTATTGGGCTGTCCTGCCTTAAGAATAGTCAGAAACATTTCTTTCTATCCATCTATCCATTTATCTATCTCCCAATGTTCAAGTAAAGTTTTAAATTTGTTTGAATACATTTAGACCAGTGTTTCCCAAACTTGGGTCTCTAGCTGTTTCGGGACTACAAGTTCCATCCTCCCTAGCTAGCAAGACCAGAGGGCAGGGATGATGGGAATTGTAGTCCCAAAACAGCTGGAGACCCAAGTTTGGTTAACCCTGATATGGACCATATTAAGTGGGTTCTATTTAGTGGGTTCTATTTATTTATTTATTTATTTAGGGACGCGGGTGGCGCTGTGGGTAAAAGCCTCAGTGCCTAGGGCTTGCCGATCAAAAGGTCGGCGGTTCGAATCCCCGCGGCAGGGTGCACTCCCGTTGTTCGGTCCCAGCGCCTGCCAACCTAGCAGTTCGAAAGCACTCCCGGGTGCAAGTAGATAAATAGGGACCGCTTACTGGCGGGAAGGTAAACGGCGTTTCCGTGTGCTGCGCTGGCTCGCCAGATGCAGCTTGTCACGCTGGCCACATGACCCGGAAGTGTCTCCGGACAGCGCTGGCCCCCGGCCTCTTGAGTGAGATGGGCGCACAACCCTAGAGTCTGTCAAGACTGGCCCGTACGGGCAGGGGTACCTTTTATTTATTTATTTTCTTAATAAAATATATCAGTTCAACCACTATTTTTTGGGGGGGGGAGCTTTCAGTATATGTATACAGCTCATGGAGTTTTATGCAATACAGACCTCATGTTGTGTAATCTCCAGGTTACGGAATCTTCGGGCTACGGCCGCGTCAAACCCGGAAGTGTATACTTCTGAGTTTCACCGCGCATGCATGTGCAGAAGCGCTCAATTGCGCCGCGTGTGTGCACAGAAGGGCACCTTCGGTTACGAAGTTTTCGGGATACGGCCGGGCTTCCAGAACAGATCCCGTTCGTAACTGGAGGTACCATTGTACTATTTCTACCCAAGAGTAGACTCATTGCAAGCAGTCTAATTTAGGGCTATTGATTTTGATGGGCCTACTCAGAGTAAGACTAACACTGCTCACAAGGCATGTGATTATTATAGTTTGATGTAACGGAAGCCTGTGATATACAATTTTTTATAAATACATTGCTTAACCCACTTTGAATCCATTAAACTGGATGCATTCAATGGGAAAAGGGGGGATACAAAGGGAGTCAGCAAAGCACTCCAAGAAGCTGCATTAGTTTGCTGCAGCTTGAAAGGAATCCCGGGGCGGCTTAAAGAGTAACAAATATGTTGTGAGTCACCGGCTTATTTCCTTAGAAATTCCATCAAACGTTCACCTAAACCATGAAAGCTTGCCTAACAGCGAACTTGTTAGCTTTCAAGGAGCCATAGGACTTTCTGCTGTTTTCAAATGAATAATGAGAAGTCAGGAACAGCCCAGAGGATGGCTTAACAACTGTGATATCAATGGTCACTTCAAGGAGGCAGCATAGCTCAACGGCAAATGCCCACAGAAAGTTCCAGATGCAATAGCTGATGTCTCCCCTTAAAGCAGCAGTGGGGAACTGGACCTGGGCGGGGCTACCCACCTGTCAATCACTCAATTGCCAGCACTTTTTGCCTGCAAAGAAGAAGAAGAAGAGTTTGGATTTGATATCCCGCCTTTCACTCCCTTTAAGGGGTCTCAAAGCGGCTAACATTCTCCTTTCCCTTCCTCCCCCACAACAAACACTCTGTGAGGTGAGTGGGGCTGAGAGACTTCAGAGAAGTGTGACTGGCCCAAGGTCACCCAGCAGCTGCATGTGGAGGAGCGGAGACACGAACCCGGTTTCCCAGATTAAGAGACTACCGCTCTTAACCACTACACCACACTGGCTCTCCACTGATGATCCTAGAATAATGGAATTGTAGACTTGGAAGGGACCACGAGGCTCATCCAAGTCCGACCCCCTGCAATGCAGGAATCTTTTGCCCAGTGTGGGGCTCGAACCCACAACCCTGAGATTAAGAGTTTCATTGTCTACCAACTGAGCTATCAGCTGACTGTCGGGTTGTGTGAAGGGAGGGGCACAGTGCTTCCCACAGGGTTTTGCAAGGTTTTGCTCTAAAGCCTTCTTCTGGCCCAGCTACAGCTCTGCCAGCTTGGCTGGATGGAGGGCCCTGGCAGACCTAATGGGGACCATGGACAGCAGGTTTCCCCACTGCTGCCTTAGTATTAGGTGTAGAGAACCTCTGGCCCTTCAGATGTCGCTGAACTACAACTCCCATCATCCCTGGCCATTGGCCAAACTTGCTGGGGCTGATGGGTGTTGTGGTTCAGCATAATATTTATACCCCGCCCATCTGGCTGGGTTTCCCCAGCCACTCTGGGCAGCTTCCAACCGAATATTAAAAACAACACAGCACCTCCTGGAAGGCTACAGGTTTGCCTTAAATGACCAGGTAGCAAGTGATGGGAACATCGTATGCCTGAGAGTCTAGATTTAAAGGTTAAGGTAAAGGACCCCTGACAGTTAGGTCCAGTCGCAGACGACTCTGGGGTTGCGGCGCTCATCTCGCTTTACAGGCCGAGGAAGATGGCGTTTGTCTGCAGACAGTTTTTCTGGGTCATGTGGCCAGCATGACTAAGCTGCTTCTGGTGCAACGGAACGCCGAAACCAGAGCATGGAAACGCTGTTCACCTTCCCACTGGAGCGGGACCTATTTATGGGAGCCAGTGTGGTGTAGTGGTTAAGAGCAGTGGACTCAGAATCTGGTGAACCGGGTTTGATTCCCCGCTCCTCCACATCCAGCTGCTGGGTAACCTTGGGCCAGTCACACTTCTTTGAAGTCTCTCAGCCCCACTCACCTCACAGAGTGTTTGTTGTGGGGGAGGAAGGGAAAGGAGAATGTTAGCCGCTTGGAGACTCCTTAGGGTAGTGATAAAGCGGGATATCAAATCCAAACTTCTCTTCTTCTTCTTCTTCTTCTTCTTCTTCTTCTTCTTCTTCTTCTTCTTCTCTACTTGCACTGGCATGCTTTCAAACTGCTAGGTTGGCAGGAGCTGGAATCGAGCAACAGGAGCTCATCCCATCGCGGGGATTTGAACTTCTGACCTTCTGATCGGCAAGCCCAAGAAGCCTTAAGAAAAGACAGCTTCATATGCTCATTGCCCAATAACAGGGCAGGCACAGCACTTGAAGAGCTGGTTAAAGGGACATGGCAGCTCCAAACTTTACTCCATCTCAGGCAATGAGGCTAACAGTGCAATCCTGTACTATCTTCTCAGAGGTTAGCTCCATTGAGTTGAATGGGGATTACTCCCAGATAAGCAAAAATACAGGATTGAGGTGTTAATTTATTGGACAGTTCACACTAGATTCCACCCCCCCCCCGACCGGCTGTTGAGGAAAACCACAAGACTAAAATAGCAGTGTAATGTTGCACTTCCATCATTTTTATTGCTCTGCAATGAGGGACTGCTTGCTAAAAAAAATGAGGATGGAGGAAGGAAAGAAGGCTTTTAAATCCATTATCCTGTCAACGAATTGTGCTGTTCGGAAAGCTCAACAGGATGTCAGTGCGAACATTATATAAACATCAGTCTTAAAAAGTCTTTGGAGAGAGAAAACGGGTGCTTGTCATACAGAGTGGGCTCTTCCTGTCACTCCTGCCTCCTGTGCCCCTCAAAGCTGCTCCTGAGGGTAGAAGGAGCCCATGGACTGGGGTGGGGTGCTGCACAGAAGGCTGCACTGGGGCAGGGGAACAGGGAAAATTCAGTTAGGCTGCTTTCAGCAACTGATTGTGACTTTGAGGATTCAATAGATTCAAAGAGGATAAGGCTATCCATAGCATAGGCATGAGGGGGTGGCGTGCCCAGGCACTCCCTAATGCTTTAAAAAATAATAACAGGAACAATGGAAAGCAGACAGACAGAGATGCAGGCAGAATAAAAAGGCTGGAATGGATCTGGAATGGACCTGCAGCTTCTGTCTGCATCTCTCTCTGTCTGGGAGTGGCAGTGGGGTGACTGGCTCCATCGGTGGCAGTAAGGGAGAAGTGACCCCTCCATCACAGACAGAAGCTGCAGATCCATTCCAACCTTTTTCTTCTGCCTTATGGCACCATCTCTGTCTGATCTCCACTTACCACCTTCGTGGACAGATCTGTGGGGTTGGGGGGGACTACTCGGTAGTGGTGCCCCCCCTGTGGTATGCCCACCCATCAGATGTCAAGGAAATTAAACAAATATCAGACTTTAAGAAGTCATCTGAAGGCTACTCCTGAAAGTGACTCAGAAACTACAATTAATCCAGAATGCGGCAGCCAGACTGGTGATTAGGAGTGGCTGCCAGGCCATATAACACTGGTCCTAAAAGACCTATATTGGCTCCTAGTACGTTTCCGAGCACAATTCAAAGTGTTGGTACTGACCTTTAAAGCCCTATACCTGAAGGAGCTTCTATACTTCCATCTTTCAGCCCAAACACTGAAGTCTTCCTCCAAGGGTCTTCTGCTGGTTCTCTCACTGCGAGAAGCGAAGTTACAAGGAACCAGGCAGAAGGCCTTCTCAGTAGTGGCGCCCTCCTTGTGGAACGCCCTCCCACCAGATGTCAATGAGAGAAATAATTACACAACATTCCATAGAGATCTGAAGGCAGCCCTGTATCAGGAAACTTTTAAGTTGTGATGTTCTGCTGTGTTTTTGTATATTCTGTTGGAAGCTGCCCAGAGTGGCTGGGGCAACCCAGTCAGATGGGTGGGGGTGCAGAAACATATTATTAAATGTAGTTCTGAGTAGAAAAGAGTTTGCCTGGGTCAAATCCACGTCATACATTGAAAGCACATGGTTTACCCCAAAGAATCCAGGGATCTGTAGTTTTGCAGGGGGTTGGACAAGATGAACCTATGGAATCCCTTCCAACTCTACAATTCTATAGATGTTTGGGGGGAAGTTGTGCGCTTTTCAAATATACGGTATGATTGTAATGTCCATGCATGGCACAATGCTGTTTACATCAGCAAAGAATGAGGGCCAGTGGACTTCTATCATTGCTTTGCTCGCCCCAGGGCTGAATGTCCTCCACCTGGCCTTTCCATATAGACACAGAGCTTCATCCTGATGGATGGCTGTGTTCTGGGAAACAAGCCACCCTCCCCAAAAAACCCAATCCAATCCACCCTCCCAATCCACTTTCTCCAATGAAGGAAGGAGACTGGAGAGCTGTTTCTGTAATACAGGAGACATCATAATTTGTTATGGATTTCACATCTCTAACAGCGTTTTCTGTTAGGCTTATTTTCGGAGGCTCAATCCATAAATCCTCATAAGAGTTTGCTGCTGGGCTGCGCTCTTAGCACAAATAATCATTTACTTCACAGGACACCGTCAATGGACAACAGCAAAGGATGCACAAGACAGAATGTCGATATTGCAGACTTCATTATAGGAAGAAACTCAGAGAGGTCACGGAAAACCTGCAAATTATCCTTTTATTGCCGGAGTGGCAGGAACATATGTAGCATATTCCTTATACCAAAAGAGATTAGCCAGTCTAACCCAATGAAACTAGCCTGTCTTTTTCATTGATATTAATAATTGACAGTAATAATAATTTTTCATTGTAATTATCAAGAACATAGGAAGCTGCCTTATAATGATTTAGACCACTGGTCCATCCAGTTCAGTACTGTTTGCACTGACTGGCAGCAGCTCTTTCCCAACCTTACCCGGTGGAGATGCCAGGGACTGATGTTCTACCACTAACCTGTGGACTACCTCCAAATGGACCCATTTGCTCCTGGTTTGGGGACTTCCAGAGGAACCTAGGAAGCTGCCATTACTGCTTCCATCTAGCTTAGTACTGTCTACACTGAACAGCAGTAGGGTTTCAGACAGGGATCTTTCCCAATCCTACCTGCAGACACCAGGGGCTGAGCCCAGGACCTTCTGCATGCAAAGCAGATGCTCTGATGCTGAACTGCAATAGAAGCTAAAATAGCATCCAGGGGAAAGCAAGCAAGGGAGAGACCTTTTCCCTACGTCAGTGGAGAGGTTGGAGTGCACATCTGGGGGTAATGTCAATAGATGTTCAATAGATTATTGTATTTTAATATCCTGTTGGAAGCTGCCCAGAGTGGCTGGGGAAACCCAGCCAGATGGCCGGGGTATAAATAACAAATTATTATTATTATTATTATTATTATTATTATTATTATTATTAGCACAAAAATGACTTCCCAGGGATGGAAGGCTTATGAGGTCCAAAGGAAAGGAGACCAATACATTTGACACCAGATGTGTCTTGGTTGCAGGAATTGCTGGAAGGAGGTGTACAAGGGACACCATCCAGCCATCTTAGGGACTCTACTCCGGATAGCTGTAGGGATTACTCCTTACGCTTTTCTTCTCCTGAATATATCCTGCAAGGCAGGAGAAGTTTAGGACCAGAGTTTTCCTTCTCCTATATAACTTCCCAGGTTGATGAGACCCATCTGCCCCTCACTTCCCTCTACGGCACATGCAGGAACCGCCTTCTTGGCCATTGGACCCACTATTGGTCTCATCTGCCAGAGCCTGTCTTTGCATGCAGGGAAAGTCCCTAACTCACTGAGGGTTTGAGACCCATCAGCTCCTCTCACCTGGTTTAGCTGGCCAGTTGAAGCAGTTCCCGGGGTGTGGCCGCTGTCGCATGTAGACAGCTTCTAGGAGCTGAGTGCAGGGTGGGGACCAAAGATGGAGAAACTGCTCCAGAAGGAGCATGATGTGTCCCCCATCAGAGGTACTAACAACCTTTCAAACCAGGGCACAGCCTGGGAGTCATTTTGGACTCACAGCTGTCCATGGAGGCGCAGGCCAATTCTGTGTCCAGGGCAGCTGTCTACCAGCTCCATCTGGTACTCAGGCTGAGACCCTACCTGCCAGCAGACTGTCTTGCCAGAGTGGTGCATGCTCTAGTTATCTCTCACTCGGATGACTGCAATGTGCTCTATGTGGGGCTACCTTTGAAGGTGACCTGGAAACTACAACTAATTCAGAATGCAACAGCTAAACTGGTGACTGGGAGTGGCTGCCAAGACCACATAACACTGGTCTTGAAAGACCTACATTGGCTCCCAGTACATTTCCGAGCACAATTCAAAGTGCTGGTGCTGACCTTTAAAGCCCTAAACAGCCTCGGCCCAGTATACCTGAAGGAACGTCTCTACCCCCATCGTTCAGCCCAGACACTGAGATCCAGTGCCGAGGGCTTTCTAGCGGTTCCCTCACCGTGAGAGGTGAGGTTACAGGGGCCAAGGCAGAAGGCCTTCTCGGCAGTGGTGTCTGCCCTGTGCAACGCCCTCCCATCAGATGTTAAGGCAATAAGCAACTATCTTATTTTTAAAAGACATCTGAAGGTAGTCCTCTTTAGGGAAGCTTTTAATGTTTAATGCTGTATTGTGTTTTTAACATTTTATTGGAAGCCACCCAATGATGGGCGGGGTATAAATAAATTACTATTACTATTATTATTAGTAGTAGTACAAAGAAACGTGCTTAGCTTTCCTTAGAGCAGAGATGGTTACCTATGGCAGGCAGGCCGCATGTGAGTTTATTTACGGCCCCCGAAATCAAATTTCTCATCTTTAACTTCTTGACTGCTCCTGAGGCTTCTCTAATGTGATGCCATGATGCTGAAAGGTTTTTGTGACACCCCTCCCAAGACACCCCCCCAATGTCTTTTTCTTTTGGGGTAAAAGAAAGAAAGAAAAGAAATTGGCCAGGCCCACTTTTACACTTTGAACAGGATCATTTTACACGCAGCCCTGCAGGGATGCTCATAGGCCAGTATGGCCCTCAAGATCAAAAAAGTTAGTCACCTATGACTTAGAAACAGCTGCATCACAGGGGAAGGGTTAGGGAAGAAGCAGGCATTGGGGGATGAAGTTTGGGAGTGACAATGTCAGTTCAGCCTTTATGGATGAGCAGCAAGATTTTCCCCAGGGTGTCTGTACTAAGGAAGTAGCTGTGAGCCTGAGAGCGACTACCAAGGGAAGGAGAAAAAGCAGTGTCTGAGTTCAATGGGGATTTGGGTACATTGCTCTTGGGTTCAGAATCAGGAGCGCAGCCACAGCTGATATATTATTTACACAGCCTGCCTTGCAGAATGCAAACTCGCTTTTCCATCTGGATGCACCAACAGATGATGCAAATGCAACGCAAGGTTGGAGGAGGTGGGAGAACACGTCCTTTCCTGGGCTGGCAATGCATGACTTAGCAGAGGGGAACTGGCTTCCCGGAGAGATAAGCAGGAAGCAGCCCGCAAGATGACTTCCGCCAGCACAAAGCAAAGGTCCACAGAGAAGGAAAGAGCCCCGTTTCACTTGCTAAAAATAATTCGCCGTAACTGACAGCAACCTGGTTGTTTCCCACTATCGCGGCAAACAGACACAGCTGAGTCAACTTAATATGTGTGCTGTCTCATAATGTGCCGTCTCCGGGGGTTTGCCCACACCAGAGAGGGAAGGCATGCAGATTAAAAGACAGGCAAATATAAGCACCTATGAAATGCCCATAAAAAAACAAACACAACCAAGGCCAAAGGCCAACACCATTATTTAATCGTGTTAAAGTCACTGCATGGTGAGTTTTCTCTATTGTGCTTGCATTTTCAAATTCTTGTTCAAATGGGCCATGTGGAAGAAATGGAAACAAGAAGAAATTCCGACGAAAGAAGAATGGCAGACGAAAATAATGGACTATGCAGAATTGGACAAAATGACAGGAAGGATTCAAAACCTGCGGGACCAGAGATTTACAGAAGATTGGAAGAAGTATATGAACTATTTGAAAAGCAATTGTAACCAACAAATTACGCTAGCAGGACTGCAAGAAGTTTTGTAAGGAGGAATACAAAGTAGATAAAGAATAGAGATATTGGTTATGAGTTTTAAATGTAACAGGGAAAACAACAAATGTATACTAAGAGATTAGATTGGAAAATTTTCAGACAGGACTGATGGAAGTCAAAAAAATTGAATAAGATGTAAAAATATGTTTAATTACAGTTGAAAATGGTATGTTAAAAAAAACCCCTAATAAAAGTTATATAAAAAACAACAACAAATGGGCCATGTGGAAGGGAGATCTACTTATCCTTTATTTACTTCATTTGTAGCCCATGTTTTTATCCAAGGAGCTCAAGGCCATACACCTAGTTCTCCTCCCCATTTTATCCTGAAAAGAACCCTGGAAGTCAGGTTAGGCTGAGAGGCAGTGACTAGCCCAAAATCACCCAGTGAGTATTGTGGCTGAGTGGGGATTTGAACCCTGGTCTCCTGGGTCCTAGTCTGACATTCTAATCATTACACCACACTGGCCACTCCAATGAGCAGAAATACCAAAGCTATATCTACATGCAAGGTCCGTATAGCTATGGTCCGTATAGTTAAAGCTATGGTTTTCCCAGTAGTGATGTATGGAAGTGAGAGCTGGACCATAAAGAAGGCTGATCGCCGAAGAATTGATGCTTTTGAATTATGGTGCTGGAGGAGACTCTTGAGAGTCCCATAGACTGCAAGAAGATCAAACCTATCCATTCTGAAGGAAATCAGCCCTGAGTGCTCACTGGAAGGACAGGTCCTGAAGCTGAGGCTCTAATACTTTGGCCACCTCATGAGAAGAGAAGACTCCCTGGAAAAGACCCTGATGTTGGGAAAGATGGAGGGCACAAGGAGAAGGGGACGACAGAGGACGAGATGGTTGGACAGTGTTCTTGAAGCTACCAGCATGAGTTTGACCAAACTGCGGGAGGCAGTGGAAGACAGGAGTGCCTGGTGTGCTCTGGTCCATGGGGTCATGAAGAGTCGGACATGACTAAATGACTAAACAACAAATATCTACATGCAGGTGCATTTCCACCTCTGAAATAAAGGACTGGCACCTCAAAACAATGCCAGCTTATGGGTGGTCAGATCTGGCACCCATCTCCGAGTTCGTATTTAAGAGGAGTATGAAGGGAACTGCTATCCAGCTATAACCTTGGCATTGTAAAACAAAACTAAAAACCTGTTTGTTTGAATTGAACAAGAGTTTTGAATAACGCCACCAAGCATTGCCCACTCAAGCCACTGTCTATCTTTGTAACCGCAGCAGCTATAGTAGAAACTTGTGGTTTTCTCAACGACAGGGCACTTGTGGTTTTCCAAATGCTGATGGATTTCAGCACCCACCAGCCTTAGCCAACATTTCAAATGGTCAGGGATGAAAGAAGTTGTGGTTCAACAGGCACATACCTCCACATGTGGTGGGAATGTCCTAAAATCCAACTCTTCTGGACATCAATCGTACAAGAAATATGCAAAATAACTAAGCAAGTATTAGAAGTCACCCCAGAACTGGCCCTACTAAACATCTTCCAAGACAATGATGCCCACTCACAACACAAAGAGCTCATAACCCACCTACTCTCAGGAGCTAGAAACATCATAGCCAGACACTGGAGAGACCTGTCAGGAGTAAGCATGGCCCAATGGTATCAAATAGTATGGGAAACAGCCTTATTAGAAAAACTAACCAACAACTGAAACTGACACGGGGACAAATAAAAGAAGATTCCTTCACCCCGGCATGGTTCCCATTTATCACATACACAGCCCAACAAGACAACAAGAACCCGCCAACAGCATTCGAATCAATCTGGCTAACCTGAACCAAACACACACACACCACTCTCACACAAAAACAAGTTTCACTACAGCTAATTAAAGACAACCAGCCACCCCCTAGGCCACCCCCAACCTCTCTCACCACCAAATAAATAAAACAAGAGAATAGTAAAGAGAACCCCCACAAGTGACGCTGACGCAAAACCCCACACATACACTAAGTAGAAGAATAGAAGCATTGCGACCTGACCCCACCCCACTCACCATTCCCCCCTCCTTTCCCCCTTTTCTTCCTAACCTAAACACACACACACACACACAAACACATTGTACTATGGAGAATTCTATTTGGATTTCATTTATTACTAAGGCTTCCAGTGTGTAAATCAGTTTTACTTGTGTAAATGAATAAAGTATGTCAAAGTGGAAAACAACAACAACAACAACAACAACAACAACAACAACAACAACAAGACAGTGGGTTCCTCATCCTGCTTTAAAGCAGGGGTTGGGGACCTTTTTCAGCCCAAGGGGCACATTCCATTCCATTCTGTGCAGCCCTTTAAGTGTCATACACCAGCAATGGGCAAGGTGTGAGGCAAAAGCACTGTAGTAAGCTTTTTACCTTTCTGCAGTAAGCTAATTCAGCCCCTACCTTCCACCCAGACAAGCAAGAGGCATTCTCAGGGTTTAAGAACAGAGTAGCATGAGGTGGCATTTGCCATAGCTCTTTACGTCCCTCAATGGACCAAATACCGTATTTTTCATCCCATAGGACGCACTGGCCCATAGGACGCACCTAGCTTTTTTGGGGGGGAAATAAAGGAAATTTTTTTTTGTGCTTGTGGGGCTGCCCGATGTCTGCCTGAAGCGTGGGGTGCTCTGCTTTCAGCGTGCCCTGCACTCTGGGAAGCAGGCTGCGGATGTGTTCCCGAAGCGCCGGGCGCTCTGCTTTCAGTGCGCCCCGCGCTCCGGGAAGCAGGCTGCAGATGTCTTCCCGAAGCGCTGGGCACTCTGCTTTCAGCGCGCCCCACGCTCCAGGAAGCAGGCTGCTATCCGCAGCCTAGGGAGCCCTGCGGGAACTCCCGCGGGCTCCCCAGGCTTGCTGATAGCTTCCTGAAGCCTGGAGAGCAAGAGGGGTCGGTGCGCACTGACCCCTCTCGCTCTCCAAGCTTCAGCGAAAGCCTGCATTCGCCCCATAGGACGCACACAGATTTCCCCTTCATTTTTGGAGGGGAAAAAGTGCGTCCTATAGGGCGAAAAATACGGTAAGTGCAAAGCAATCTTGAGGGGGGAAAGTACATGAGTTGTAAAATGTATCAGCCAGTCTTCTCCAGCCTAGTGCCTTCCAGTACAAGTGAGATCATTGACACAAATGGGTACAACATTCATGAAACATATCACTGCTGATCAGGTGGTCTTGAACTAAAGGAAGGGGTCAACGTGAGAGAACTCTCACACCTTTGACTACCAAGGGGTCTGGCCTGACAACATATTTGCAGAACCTTGCATGGCATCCTAAGCCCCACACAAACTTGGCAGGGTGTGTGTGTGTTTCACCCTTAATTCACAATGGACCTGAGAATGATGTGTCAGGCAAATTTGTTTTCAGAACCGCATAATTGCAAACACAGGCGACACCTCTATGCAAAATATGGATTACTTTTGGTGTAGTTTTCTTTTTTCTTCCAATATAGATACTGTTTCGGAGGGCAAAGGGGTTGCATTCAGCTCTTGGAGACTTTGGCAGTCAAGAAATCTTTTCAATATGTCGCGGAAGCTGTTTGGCAAGCGTAGGCGCAGTGCTGATCTCATCTCAGAGGCAAGCCACCAACCAAGAACCTCCCCTGACTTTCATTCCCCCACCCCACCCCCAGAAGAAAAAGGACAAGGCTGCCAATTTGCAGCGCAGGCTCGTTAAACCACGTTTCCAATTACACTCCACGGCAATCGCTCTTGCGCTTGCATATGCTAGGATGACTCAACAGTGGGCGAGCAGACATATGCCCATGCGCGCTCAGAAACTCCCTTTTTTATTCCAGTTTCTATAGCCGCTTCCCATCAAATCGGCTACCCGTCTACAGACATCTGGAAACCATTACAGAGAAAGTCTGCGACGCGCAAGTCATTTCTTTTACGGCTTCAAGCGCTTTGTCAATGGGATAAAAATTACCCAAATCCTGCTGTGCCCTCCTGGTGCAACAACAACAACAACAACATTCCTGCAGCATCGTCACCTAAACGAGAATGGGGAAAAGGTTGCCAGACGGCCACACCCAACTCACAGCAGCACCGCTGGGGGAAAAGCCAGCTTAATGAACTTTAAAAAGAGGGGGAAATAAGGATGCTAAACTTGGGAGAAGGCTCAACTTTGACCTAGCTTTCTTTTTCTGAGCCAATCTTCTGTATACTTTCCTGCCCCCCCGGGCACTGCAATTGCGTAAGAGTCTCCAAACAATTCAGAAGATGTTTGCAATTCCACCGCTCTCTCGTGAACTCTGGCAGGCAGCAAAGCCAAAAGGTTTTAAAATCCTTAAGAATAATGAAACCAGCAAATGCCTGCTGCCCCTAGAGTGCCGCATGGCTGTTGGATGCTTCATGTCTGCGCTCAAAAATGTACTGCGTGAACTCAGTAAACATGCGATGGGCTGCAGCTCCCTGTGGAACGTACTGAGACAGGGGTAAAACCAGGTCATATGAGAAACAGATTTTTATCTGTTTCTTGCATAGGGAACTCCTTTGACCCAGTACGCCAGCAGAAGGGAACTTTAGGGTTGGGGACTGAATGTGGCCCTCCGTGCCTCTCCATGTGGCCCTCAGAAGTCTCCCCAGACCACAACAATGTGGTCCTGCTCCACACCCAAAGTGGTTTTGCGAGGCTGGAAAGGGTCCTTGAATCTTGACGGTGCCTCTTGGCTAGAGAGGAGAGTGTTGCAACACAGGTCTCTCCCTGACCCTCAAGTCATGTCCAGCCCCTCACATTGTGTCTGCAGGGTTTCTGGGAGTAGGGACGGCAGAATCTGTCAATTTCGGCATCTCTCCATTTCCCATTTCTCCAGTTCTCCACATGTCCACTCCAGTTTGTGATTATTATTATTTACAGTGTCCTTGTGAAAATTCATCAGCACCATGGTGTGAATTTCTCCTAATGTACACATACAGTCATATCTCAGGTTACAGATGCTTCAGGTTCTGTTTTTTCGTGTTATGGACCCGCTGAAACCCAGAAGCACCGGAATGGGTTACTTCTGGGTTTGGGGGGTTGCGCATGCGCGATAAATTGCGCTTTGCACATGCGCAGAAGCACTGAATCTGAACCTGCGTGTGCGCAGACGCGCCGCTGCGGGTTGCGAACTCTGCAGCTTGCGAACTTGCATCCTGCACGGATCATGTTCACAACCCGAGCATCCACTGTATTTGATTGCTGGTTCCCCTGTGAGTTAAACCACTGAGCCTAGGACTTGCTGATCAGAAGGTCGGCGGTTCGAATCCCCGCGACAGGGTGAGCTCCCGTTGCTCGCTCCCTGCTCCTGCCAACCTAGTAGTTCAAAAGCACGTCAAAGTGCAAGTAGATAAATAGGTACGGCTCCAGCGGGAAGGTAAATGACATGTCCGTGCACTGCTCTGGTTCGCCAGAAGCGGCTTACTCATGCTGGCCACATGACCCGGAAGCTGTACGCCGGCTCCCTTGGCCAATAAAGCGAGATGAGCACCGCAACCCCAGAGTTGGTCACGACTGGACCTAATGGTCAGGGGTTCCTTTACCTTTACCTTTCCCCTAATATAATGAACTTTTGCATGTTTTATGCATGAATATATAGTTATATGCACACACTTTACTCTAGTATATGCATTTTTTTTTATTTTGCATACATTTCTTTATCAGAGAACTGCATTTACAGGCAATCCTACCAAATCTGCACTTTCTGAAAAAGCACATGAGCAAAGTTTGAAGGATTCTGTTTCAGCAAACAGCAGTTCCCTCTGGTTGCCACCCAGAGCTTCAGTACTGTATATTTAAAGAAATATTCCTGCAGAGCCTCACCCACCTAGAAAGCCAGTGTATTTCTCAGAGGTTTCCATGCCTAAGGCACCACTCAAAGATTTCACTGCCCTACCATTTTCGAGGCCAAGATCTGAACTGCCAAGAGTCGGCCCCTCATATCTAGACAAGTTCACCAAGCAGATGGTGCAACAATTTCATAATGCATGTTAAACTAGGATTTATGAGCCTCTGTAAGAGGGGAAGGTTGCAACCCCTCCAAGGTCAGCTTAATTGTCTTTCTGACAACCATGTTTACTTATGGTGTCCTGAGTCACTGAACTGATTCTGCAAAGCTTGAGCCCCACACAGGTTCATCTGGGAGTAAGTTCCATTGAGTTCAATAGAACTTCCAAGTTAAACAGAAGCTTAGTTTTCTTTTGGGGTGGGTTAAGGGTGTTTGGAAGTGTATGGAAGTGAGAGCTGGACCATAAAGAAGGCTGATCGCCGAAGAATGATGCTTTTGAATTATGGTGCTGGAGGAGACTTGAGAGTCCCATGGACTGCAAGAAGATCAAACCTATCCAGTCTGAAGGAAGTCAGCCCTGAGTGCTCACCGGAAGGACAGATCCTGAAGCTGAGGCTCTAATACTTTGGCCACCTCATGAGAAGAGAAGACTCCCTGGAAAAGACCCTGATGTTGGGAAAGATGGAGGGCACAAGGAGAAGGGGACAACAGAGGACGAGATGGTTGGACAGTGTTCTCGAAGCTACTAACGTGAGTTTGACCAAACTGCAGGAGAAAGGGGAAGACAGGAGTGCCTGGCGTGCTTTGGTCCATGGGGTCACAAAGAGTTGGACAGGAATAAACGACTAAACAACAACAAAGGGTGTTTGGATGACTCCATGGTGAAAGAACATGGAGCAAGCCCTGTTCCACACCCACAGCCTCTATGTGTTTTGGGGAAGTATACACGCTTAGAGCCCTTTCTGATGTGCTCTGAACGCAGAGATGGTGGAGGCAGGTCCACCGTGCATGTCTGCACAGCTCCACAACCTGCCTCACAAGTTCTTCCAATATTGGGAAGGGGGGAGGTTGCAGTAGAAGTTATCTGACCACCCCTGCCCCAAATGCATCAACTGAAGATAAAATATGGTTTGAGCTGCAATGCGAAGTTGCTATGTTTTATCCTGCAAAGCTTTGGGGGGGTGTGTGTCTCAAAATATGACTTGATTTCCCTTGCCCTGATCACCTTTTTGGGGGCACTCCATTACAGCTGAAAGCAAGGGTGGCACAGGAGAATGTTGTTGTTGTTTAGTCGTTTAGTCGTGTCCGACTCTTCGTGACCCCATGGACCAGAGCACGCCAGGCACTCCTGTCTTCCACTGCCACCCACAGCTTGGTCAGACTCATGTTTGTAGCTTCGAGAACACTGTCAAACCATCTTGTCCTCTGTCGTCCCCTTCTCCTTGTGCCCTCCATCTTTCCCAACATCAGGGTCTTTTCCAGGCACAGGAGAATCGGATGCTGCAAATGTCAAACCAGTTTTTTAAAAAACCATTTACTTGAGGCCGCCTTCACCCAACATTCCTTCATTGTTACAAAAGCTATTCAACTTAAAATAGCTCTTTTATGACAGCAGGAATGGTATATTGCTCTTTTATTTGATCTAATTGGCCTTTTTAGATGGCTATGTAAATGCAGCTGTCAGACTTTAAAAAAAAAATATTCTTGCATGCACTCATTGCATTTATGTCCACCTTTTGCTGCAATAAGCTGAAATACATGATTCTACCAGATCCTAGTCCAACACTCTAACCACTACACCACACTGTTTTTACAGCCCCCCATGGTCTCAGGAATGGGGAGATATTTCCATTTTTGAGCTGGAGATGCCATGGGTTGTAGTTTGGACCTTCTGTGTGCAAAGAATTTGCTCTGCCACTGTCTCGGTGACTCATAACAAAGAATCGCACAAATTGCAGAGTTGGAAGGGACCACGAGGGTCACCCAGTCCAACCCCCTGAAATGCAAGGGTCTTTTGCCCCACATGGTGCTCAGACCCACAACCCTGAGATTAAGAGTCTCGTGCTCTTCCGACGACAGAGCTATCTCGGTAATGCAATTAAAGCAAATACAAAGCACACAATCACCATATATCAAAACAGTAAGAAAACACACAGAGAAAATGGGAACGACACTAAAACCATCCATAGTTGCAAAAAGAAAATTAAAACAACTCAAATGCCTGGTAAAATAAAAATATATTAACTGTTCACCCAACAGGTAAAGAGAGAGGGAGCTAATGGTGGGGGCGCTACTGGGTTGTTGTTTTTGTTTTTATTATGTATTTTGAGGTATTTTGTGTTGTATTTTGTATTATTTTATATTTTATTATGTATTTATTTTGGTATTTTGTGGTTTTATTTTGTGAACCGCCCTGAGACCCCTGGGTATAGGGCGGTATATAAATTCAAATAATAGTAATAACAGTAATAATAATAACTGGGCATTATGGAGAAGGGCGTTCCATAACTGTGGCACCCCTACTCACAAGGCTCTGCCTCGCATCCCAGCCAGCCACCCCTCTGAAGGCGAAGTGGAACGAAGGCCTCAAATAACCTTCATTAAAGTGGGAGAATGAGATTTTCAAGCAGATGTTGGGTGGCCATCTTGTCATGGAAGTTTTCATCGAGAGTCCTACACTTCAGGGGGTTTGACTGGATGACCCTCGGCACTCCCCTTCCTCTTCTACAATTGTACCATTCTATCTGAGATCCAAGAGAGCATAGTCAAGGAATCTGTAATTCTCTGAATAAGAGAGATGAATACTTTGCCCATCCCACATCAAGCGGGGGGTGGGGGGTGAGGGGGAGAGAGCATTGGCTTTGCATCCAGCAGGTCGTGAGTTCAGTTCCTAGTGTCTCCAGGTAGGGCTCAAATGCTGGAAAGCCACTGCCGGTCAGTGCAGACAATACTGAGATAGATGAACTGCCTGACTCAATATCTTCCTGTGCTCCCATGATAGACCGCTCTATGGAGGGACTGTAGCTAAATTACAAAGTCCTGGGTGGGTGGGTGTGGAAATCCCAGTCCTCAGCATCTCCATGGATGACAAGATCAGGGGGCAGAGGATGGGGAAGACCAGAGCTTTCCCCCCCCCCAGCTGGAACTCACCTGTCAGGTGGGCGCCACTGACATGGTAAGAAAGCAAGGGAGGCATTCATTGTGGTGAATTCTTTTTCTAGAAAAATAGCCCTGGGGAAGACCCTCCTCTCCCTGGGACCCAGAGAGCCCACAACAGTCAAAGCAGACATTTCTGGGCTAGGTATCTAAAGAGCCCAGCCGGATATGATACAGCTTTCTGCGTTCCTCGTCAAGCTTGCTTTTGAGGAATAATAGCCTTTGATTGCAGACGTCTGTGATTTCTCCTCTGTGTTGGTGCAGAACCAACAGTGCTGGCTGACTGTCCTATGTTCCTAGGACCTGTTATTAATACAGGGCTGTCACGCTGCTCTGAAAGTACATGATGGGGAAGGGCAGAGTGGGGATCTGTCTTCGGACCCAACCAACTCCCCACACCCTGTTGGCCTTCCTCTCTACCTGGGGAAGGCCCTGACGCACAGCTTTAAAGCCTGCAATTTTCTTTGGCCCACATTCCTCCCTCTGTTATTTTCCACACTGCCTGTTTTTTGTGTGTGTGACTTGGGAGCACCTTGGGGGCAGGCATCTGTCTAGGCCAGCGGGGTGTGTGTGTAATTTCTTTCTGTTCATCAAAACAAAATCTTTGCAACGATCATCGCGTACAACTTTAGGAGGAAGATTTGACCAGTTTGTTTAACACTGTTATTATTATCATTAGGGCTTTTTTCCCCCCCTGCCAAAACTCACCAAAACTCAATTCTAGCACCTCTCAGGTGGGCGCCATTGTCATTCTAAGAGAACCAGGGGGTGTTCATAGAGAGTTCCGGCACCTCTTTTTCTAGAAAAATAGCACTGGTTATTATAGATCTCAGGGAAGTTAAACATGGTTTGCCCTTCAGGTACACACTGCATAAACAAACATGTCCACATCTGTGAGTCCAAATGGGGAAATCGAGATATGTAGTTCTGCAGTCCAGATATCCTGCTGTATTCTGGGCTACATTCTGTTATCCACATTTCTGTTCATATACAAAATAAAGATATACCAATCTGCAGTAAATGTCTCCATGTTTCCTTCCTTTTAATGTGCAAAGTTTTTCAGTCAGAGTAACTGGGCATACTTTTGTACAATGGTACTCCATGTTTGTACCTTTAAAAAGCTTTCCAGTAATTCCCCGACCTTACGCAATTCTGTACTGTGCCATGTTCTCTGATGGGATGGCACAAACAATGCCTTTACACACTGTTAATTTCGCTGCTCTTACTGGTCCCTCCCAAGTCCACCAACAGGATGTTGACAAGTCATCTCTCACTTACCAGAGGCAACTGGGTGTGTAGCTACTTATAACTTAAGCCTTAACCGCCACCACTGCAGCTGCCACGAGAGAAAATCATGGGCAACCAGCCCCATGACTTGCATTTTCCCTTTCCTATTTATTCCCTGCCTCAGATTTTCACAGAATCATAAAGTTGGAAGGGATCTCCAGGGGTCATCTAGTCCAACCCCCTGCAATGCAGGAATCTCAACCAAACCATCCATGACAGAGGACCATCCAGTTGTTGTACTTGGCATCCGTCTGTCACGGGAGACAACGGAGTGCGCCTCCAGTGGTGAAGTCAAGCCACTGCGTGAGCAGCACTGGAATGGCCTCCCTGGGGCGCAAACCTGGAGATCGAACCTGCAACCTTGGTGTTAACAGCACCAGGCAGCGGTTCTCAACCTGTGGGTCCCCAGATGTTGTTGGACTACAACTCCCACCATCGCTGACCACTGGTCATGCTGGCTAGGAATGATGGGAGTTGTAGTCCAACAACATCTGGGGACCCACAGGTTGAGAAACACTGCGTCTAACCCAATGTGGCAAGGCTACAATATTGACAAACCATAATATGGGTGATGGCCCCATCATATGGAGGAGCTGTTCTTGCTGGTTTTGATCTTCTATCTTACAAGCTACTTTTAGAACACAGGAAGTGCTTTTTTTAGGAAAGCAGCCCAACCCCATTTTCCATGAGGAAGTACAAATATATATTTTAGCTTCTTCGTTTCCCAGCTATATTTACAATCACCGGCCATTGAAACCCTCCATTCTATTCCTTCTGAATGGATGGGTGATAGAAGGAGGAGAAGCTTGTTCCTGACATCCTGTAATCTGATTGGACTATGTTGGCTTTGGAACTTGATGCGCACGGACGCTTCGTGTTCACATTTTGTGATCATGTTGGATGGGTATATTTCTCCATTCGTCCTATTTATATCCTGCCTCTCCTTCGAGGAGATCAAGGCTGTATGCATGGTTCCCCTTCCATGACAGGTGTGTATAAAATAATGCACAATGCAGAGAAAGGCAATCAAGGGCAAACCTCATCTCCTTATACAGAACTAGAAACCCGAGCCATCCAATGAAATGGAAGCTTAGAGGATTCCTGGAATTCATAGAACGGTAGAGTTGGAAGGGACCCCGATGGTCATTGGGAATGATTGCAGGAATCTCAACACACGACCCCACAACAAATCTGAAACCAGACCAGACCCTGCTTAGCTTAGCAAATATGCTGGCAGTTTTAGCTGCATCACTAGGAGGATTGAGAACAGATTATCAATCCCGAAACCTTCTGCGAACAAAGGCCTTTTCAGTAGTTGCACCCGCCCTGTGGAATGCCCTCACTGCAGATGTCAGTGAGTTAAATAACAGAAAAAATATTGTAGATATTTGAAGGCAGCCCTGTTTCAGGAAGCTTTTAATGTTTGATGCTGTTGGTTTTCCTATATTTTTGTTAGAAGCTACCCCATGTGGCTGGGGCAACCCAGTCAGATGGGTGATTATTATTATTATTATTATTATTATTATTATTAATGCTCTACCACTGAGCTACAGTCCTTCCCTATGGTCTCAGGGACCCTTTGGCCACTTACATTAATAAGATTCCACTTAGGATTGCTTCACGCCTGTATGTACATTGCCTGATATTTCTTCACTTGATGACTGGCAGATAAATAGCCAAGCTGCCTCCGTTGAAACACATGGTTTATCTTATGTAACTGTGCGGCATAAAGTAATGGATAAAGTACAGTGAGATTAATTGGAAGTCAGTTTTAAATTTCTTCTCTATAAGTTTTATAATTGTGTTCAGTAGCAGGACTATATATGATGATAATTATATTAATCTTCTTGTAGCTTATAGTGTGGTGGTTTGTTTGATTTTTCTGTTACTTTGTTTGTTTGTTTGTTTGTTGTATGTTTGTTTACTTGTATGTATGTCTGTTTTCTCATAAATGTATTTATTTTAAATTAATAAAGATATATTTTAAAAAAAGAAACACATGGTTTATCTGTGACAATGCAAGAGAATAGGCATGCCCTCTCTATGGGGTTAGATCTGTGGTGATCCATTCACATGTGCACATCGCTAAGGGATGCTGCTGCCATCAAGGGTGGAATGTGCAGACAAAAGCCACCCCTCTGTCCGGCCACTGCTGCCCCCCACTTGGCCTGCAAGCAAGCGTGCGAGGCCTCAGGGAAGCAAGTCAGGGTAGTGGAGAAGCCTAGGTGTTCAACTGCACAAGGTGTGGAACTGCCCTGGGCAAGGGCCTTGCACTAGATTCTCTCTACTTTTTGTTGCCTTGCATGGTAGATTCTGGGGTCAGGCTGTGTGTTTTTAGGGGCAGCTGTGGGGAGGAGGAAGGGGAGGGAAGCAGCTATCAAATTGCAGCGTAAACAACTTTGCAAAAATAAAAGCTAATCATAAAAATCTCGGGTTTATATTTCTGGCTTAAATAAAAGCTAACGGACGTAATTTGGTACATGTACTGAAGTACAGATCACATTCAGAGGAAAACAAACTGAAAGGGGATGCGAGCTTTTATTCAGGGACAAGTGTGCGAAGCAGAGAGGAGATAGATGCGTCAGCTGAAATTGGAAGGAGGAGATAACACTCTTCTTAGATTTCAATTGCATCGGTCAAAAACAGAGATGGTTGGGGTGAAAAAACTTGCTGAGGCAGCTCGCAATTTCAGAGAGGGTATACTATTAATTGCACCTGTGCAACTTCATACAAACGTCCTATCACCATTGCAGCCTTGCTCTGCTATGGGGCAACAAGACGGAGTAAAGGTTTAGGATTGGGGTGCCGGTCATTGCTACCAGAAGGAAGTGGTTGGAATGACCATCTAGTTCCTAATATGCAGTGACATTACAAATTATGCAAATCAAAACATAATAGTCATCATAGCACAGCAGTGTTGGGTTTAGAGCAAGGGATCCAGGTTCAAATAAAATTAGGAGATGATTCACAACTCCGTGATAGATCATATGATCTGTTTGTACAAGGTCCTGTGTTTAATCCTAGACACCTCTCTCTCTCTGGTCAGGGATGATGGGAATTGTAGTCCAAAAACTGCTGGAGACTCAAGTTTGGAAAACTAAACTCTGGGCTAGATTGACCAATGGTCTGGCTCAATCTATGCCAGCCTCAACTCAGTTTTATTATGCAGATTCAACGAAACTGTGAAGGATAAGCCTATCAGCTATCTTATTTGAACCTCCATATTCAAGGGCAGGATACCTCCAAATATGAGTTGTTTGGGGAGGGCTGATACCTCCATGCTCTGTGGGCTTCTCTGGTTAGCTGGAAACAGGATGCAGGTCTCAATGGACTCATCTTCTGACCCAGCAAGGCTCCTCTTATGTTCTTATCGCCACAAAGCTCACTGGATTGTGGAATACTCTTAAGTCACTGTCTCTGAGGCACAAGGGAGTAACATGACTGTCACTGTCCCATGACAGCCCCACACTGAATGTTCTTCCTCTGTTTGTTCAGCTTGCAAAAATCAGTGTTTCCTCTCCTTTTAACTGATACTGTTATCCTCCACTCCATAAATATGAGGCAATGCCACTGCCTGTTTAACTACATCTTATGCCTGTTTCAGTTGCGCTGTGATTTATTTTAAAAACAACAACTGTTAGCTGCCTTGCAAATCAGTCCCAATGAAGGGGAGAGATCTCCATGTTTTTAAATACATAAATAGCTCCGGGTCACAGCTGCAATTTCTGCCCATGTGATTTGGGGCAGATCACGGAGTTACTTACCTGACACACTAGCAACCCATCCTTCCAACGACCAGCCACACATTTTGCCCTGACCAGGGGGGCAGAAGTTGCAGGTGTTATTAGGAGTAGTCTGGGAGCAATCAGAGGGCAGTGAGAGGTAAACCACACCTCTCCCAATAGCATAGGAGCAAGGCCTCAGCCTAAGCGCTTTTTCATGCAGCTGTTTCAAAGATAAAGTTATTCAGAGATAAATTTGCATAACCTGCCCTAAAGCGAAGGTGGGAAAGGATTTGAAGGCTGTAATTCTGAGAGGGAGTAGCCACGCTGAAGCGAGTGATACTTTCAAGTAAATACACATACATTAAGTTTATGCATGTGGGAGAAAGTACATATTCACTGGAACCATACGCATGAGATTATAGCCTTGAGGGCAAATGAATGGACACTAACTAAGCAAATATCCTCTACAGGTTGCCTACTGATCGTCACTTAACCAACAGAACGCCCATGAATGAGAAGAAGAAAAATGTGCCACCTCTCTCTAGGCTGTCACAAATTTCGGGTGGGAATCAATCCCATGCCAGCAAATTCCTGTTGCACAATGAAAGCTGATTCGGAAGTCTTGCATGTCAAACCTGATTCCACAAAAAGATAAGAGTTTTGGGGCTAAGGAAAATGACAAGGAGACACACTGCAAAGTAAGGGACAACACCTTGCTTGACACGACACCATATAACTTCCTCGCATAGGCATCAGAATGAATGCTCAATAAACAGGACGTCTCTACACACACACACACACACACACACACAAGTGAATATATCAAGGGCAATTGTGCAGCCCTCAAGATGCTGTCTGAATCCAGTTCCCATCATCCCCAGTTAGCACAGCCAATGGATGATGGGAGTTGTAGTTCTACAGCACCCTGGAGGGCGGCCACAGATTTCCCCATGCTTGCACTAAGGCACAACTAAATCCAAGTCAAGAGAACTCCAGTTGGCAACAACCCTACAATTGCCCAAGTGATGGAGTTGCTTTGGCTGACAAGAGTTGGCGGCTGGGAAAACCAGCCCTTCCATGATCGCTCAGAACTAGGAGTGAGTTAAAGAAGTCGCAGCAAAGGGAAGGAGACACAGCTGGTCAAGTGAGTTCTAGTTCAGGGGAGCTTATTCCGCAAATAAATCTGTTACAAAGACTACTGAAGAGAGGAAGAACAACAACAACGAGAAGAATTAAGGAACTGTGTATTTGCTGCGAGGCAAAAAAAAGGCTCCTTGGATCTATTCTCTATCATTATTTAATAATTCGCAAATTGCAATATAGTCGATAAACACAACCTTCGTACGTCCAGCATTCCTCCCACCCAAAGGCTCCCTTTTCAAGCCCTGGGAAACCGAGAGGGATCTTACCCGGGTGGAGACAGCACCGCTCCCCTCCTTAGTTTCTCCTTCCTCCGCTTCTTACTTCTTCGATCCAGCCGGGGATGGCAGCCACATCCTTCGCCGCCGGCTCCTCCTCGACTCCTTCGCGGACCGAGCGCGAAAAGCTCAGGGGGAAATAACAAGCCGAGGGCGGGAGGGAAAGGGATCTAGCGGATCCCCCCGCAGACAGGCTTCCAGGATGGACGAAATCAAGACGCTGCTGCTGCTGCCGCCAGCCAGTCAAGCTCCGCTGCGTCTCCACCCTGCAAGAAACTCGCTGGGAGCCGGAGAGCCCTGCCCGCGCTCCCACGTGGAAGGCGCGGGGGAAGAGGAGGGCTGGGCGCCCGGCGGCAGAGCCCGCAAGGCGGGGCCTGGAGCTGCCTGGCAGCCGGTTACGAGGCAGGCAGGCAGGCAGGCAGGCAGGCTCGGCGGCTGCACCGGGGGTGACTTGTCCTGCCTGCTACAGAGAAGGGAAAGGCGCGTTCCGGAGGCGACTCCGGAGAAGGAAGGTCTTTCCTTGACTCCTACGCAGGGAGGGCGCAGAGGGTCGCTTCACACGTGGCGGCTGACACGCGGGTTGCTCTTGAAAGGAACGCCTCCCCTCGCCTGATGGATTTATTTTTTGCCAAGCTGCCCGAATGTCACCTTTTTTCTTCCCACGCCGCACAAGACGCCCCGTTCTTTTTAGTTATGGGAAAATCGCTGGCGCGGACGTGTTCCCACGGCTCGACCCGCGTTGGGATGGGTGGAGACTTTATTTGCCTGCAGCGCAAGGGCTTAAGGAAGTCATAAGTCAGTGGAGCAGCGATGAAACCGCTTGCACGTTAGCAAAACTAAGCAGGGTCCGTTATGGTTTGAAATTGGTTGGGGGAACCGCTTGTTGACATTCCTGCATGACCGTGGATTGGACTAGATGAACCGCGGATCCCTTCCAACTCTATAATCCTATAATTCTGTGTGATTTATTCAGCCGGATTTGAAAGCAGGGCTCAGTTCTGGGATGTAGGTGTTTGTGTGCAGTATACAGGTAAAGGTAAAAGGACCCCTGACCATTAGGTCCAGTCGCGGACGACTATGGGGTTGTGGCGCTCATCTCGCTTTACTGGCTGAGGGAGCCGCCGTACAGCTTCCGGGTCATGTGGCCAGCATGACTAAGCCGCTTCTGGCAAACCAGAGCAGCGCACGGAAACGCCGTTTACCTTCCCTCCGGAGCGGTACCTATTTATCTACTCGCACTTTGACGTGCTTTCGAACTGCTAGGTTGGCAGGAGCAGGGACTGAGCAACGGGAGCTCACGGGGATTTGAGCCGCCAACCTTCTGATCGGCAAGTCCTAGGCTCTGTGGTTTAACCCACAGCGCCACCCGCATCCCTTGCAGTATACAGAGCTATGTCCAAAAAAACCACATATTGATGGGAGCAACCACGAAGCCTACCATTCTGTTGGCATCTGTCTGTGTTGAGAGACAATGGGGTGCACCTCTGGGCGTGAAGTCAAACCACTGTGTGAGTGGAACCCAAGGCACCTTCCTGTGGTCAAGTCTGGGCAGTGTGTATGGAGGTCCTGGGCTGGTCAGATGACAAGAACCCCCCCACACACACTTTGGCCTGGCTGATGTGGTCCAAAGGAAAGCAGAGCAATATGTTTGGCTCCAACTTGGTTTCAGGAGTTGCCGGAGGGAGGTGTACAAGGCACCACCCAACCATCTTAGGGCCCCCAATCCAGATTTGTGTAGGGTTGACTCCTTAGCGTTGTTGTTGTTCAGTCGTTTACTCGTGTCCGACTCTTCGTGACCCCCTGGACCAGAGCACGCCAGGCACTCCTGTCTTCCACTGCCTCCCACAGTTTGGTCAAACTCATGCTGGTAGCTTGGAGAACACTGTCCAACCATCTCGTCCTCTGTCGTCCCCTTCTCCTTGTGCCCTCCATCTTTCCCAACACCAGGGTCTTTTCCAGGGAGTCTTCTCTTATCATGAGGGGCCAAAATATTGGAGCCTCAGCTTCAGGATCTGTCCTTCCAGTGAGCACTCAGGGCTGATTTCCTTAAGAATGGAGAGGTTTGATCTTCTTGCAGTCCATGGGACTCTCAAGAGTCTCCTCCAGCACCAGAATTCAAAAGCATCAATTCTTCGGCGATCAGCCTTCTTTATGGTCCAGCTCTCACTTCCATACATCACTACTGGGAAAACCATAGCTTTAACTATACGGACCTTTGTTTTTTCGTGTTTATGTATTGACGAAATTGTGAATAAATATCATTTTTAAAAAAACAACTATATGGACCTTTGTTGGCAAGGTGATGTCTCTACTTTTTAAGATGCTGTCTAGGTTTGTCATTGCTCCTTAGTGTTATCTTCTCCCAAAGATTAGGGTTAGGTACTCATCCACTCAATCAGCTGACCCTGTCTTCGCATGCAGGGGAAGTCCCTAACCCACCGAGGGTTTGAGACCCATCGGCTGTCCTCACCTTTTTCAGCCAGCCAGTCAAAGCCGTTTCCTGGGGTGTAGCTGCTGTTGCATGCTGACACTGTATAATCGCCACAACATTGTTTGATTTGGTGAGAGCGCTGTTTTACTGCTTGTTTACCGTGAGGGTGGCCATTAGGACTGGAAGTTTCCATTCCAGGATTTCGTTAGGATTCAGCCCTGGAAAATGTTTTTGGGCAAAAGCAAGGGCTTGGGTGAGGTCTGGGATGGGAAACCTGTTGTCCTTCAGATCTTGCTGGACTCCAACTCCCATTAGCTGTCATGGCCAGAGGTCAGGGGTGATGGAGGCCGTAATCCAATAAGATCGAGGCGACCGCAAATCACCACCAACCCGGCCGAGATGCTGCAAGCATTTCTAAACTCATGCAGTTCCTTTATTGTACCCCTGAATGAGCCCAAACGGCTCTTGACCACAGAACAATGGATTGTAGGAGAAAGTCAAAGAATCGTAGACTTAAAGGTGTTGCCCTAAACTGCTCGGACACTGAGGTCCAGCGCCGAGGGCCTTCTGGCGGTTCCCTCACTGCGGGAAGCAAACTACAGGGAACCAGGCAGAGGGCCTTCTTGGTATTGGCGCCCACCCTGTGGAACGCCCTCCCATCAGATGTCAAAGAGATAAACAACTACCTGACGTTTAGAAGACATCTGAAGGCAACCCTGTCTAGGGAAGTTTTAATGTGTGACATTTTAATGTATTTTTTATCTTTGTTGGAAGCCGCCCAGAGTGGCGGGGGTACTACTACTACTACTACTACTAATATATGTATACCCCGCCCTCCCCGGCCAGAGCCGGGCTCAGGGTTGCTAACACCAGTAACATTACAATAAAAACATAATGGGGGGGGGGAACCAATTTAAAATACAGGTTAAAAATACAATTTAAAATGCAGCCTCATTTTAATAATAGCCCAGAGATCAAAACCATAAGAGGAGGGAAACATAAGGTTCAGACTGAGTCCAAACCAAAGGCCAGGTGGAACAGCTCTGTCTTGCAGGCCCTGCGGAAAGATGTGAAGTCCCAAAGGGCCCTAGTCTCTTGTGACAGAGCATTCCACCAAGTTGGGGCCAGTACTGAAAAGGCCCTGGCCCAAGTTGAGACCAATCTAACCACCTTGGGACCTCCAAAGTGTTGTCATTTGTGGACCAGGAGAGGCATAGCAGGAGAGGCGGTCCCGTAGGTACGTGGCTCCTATAATTATTATTATTATTTATTATAGAGGCGGAAGGGGCCGAAAGGGTCATCTAGGCCAAACTCCTTCAGCGCAGGGAAAGTAAGAAAGTTCAGAGGCGCTGTGTAGGAATTTTGAACCACACATGATCGGGGAGAGGGGAGAATGAAAGCCCGTCCAGTTCCTACACAGCATAACCGCCCCACTGCCAGCTATGCCCTGTGCACCACTACACAATAAGGCCGTCTTAGCTGAACCTATACCAGGTTCTCTGCCTTGACTTGCCATTCTGCCTCCTATGGAACTCTCTGCCACTAGATATGTCCTTAAAAGGGGATTGGACCAATTCGTGGTCTACGTGGGAGAACGTTTCACAATAGTACTTCTCACCTCCTTTGCGAAGTGTCTGCAGTCTACTGTCACAGGTTTCTACCCCCTCATTCCGCCGTATGCATAATAAACCAGGAGCTGTCTTCTAGTTTGACTTTACCATCCAAGTCACGTTATCTTCTTCCCTTGTTATCTGATTCAGAGATACGCCATTTCTCCCTGCTCCTTCTAATTAGCTGAACGTGGCCGAACCCTCTTGGTTGACATTCTTAAAGCTGCATGCAGCTGCACCACTACACACCCCGTCCCCCGTGTCTACAACAAAACTCCTGTCCAAAAGGAAGCAAACTTAAACTGGCTTGGCTTTCTTTTCCAGCATGTCCATGGTGGCGATCCATGATATGTCAACAGGCCGGGCGCGTGTTTGAACGCACGTGGTTGTCAAATCCAGTTTGAGCCTAGGATGAGTCATCATGGCCTTTAAATGTGGGGTACTGTGCCTTGAATGTTAATTATAGCTGCCCCCTTGGAATTCTTGTGCTGGAGGCAGCCCTGTGAATGAAGTGGGGGGGGGGGAATAAGACAAATGAAACTCAGGAAAGCTGAAGGTAGAGAGAGAATCGTGCTCTGCTGGTGATTTCCTTTAGAAGCCTCCAGCCCTGTCCTTTGTGTGGGCAGACACACACCTCCCGGTTCCTTGCTTGAGTGTTTTGTTGTTTCATTCTTGATGCTTTTCAAGGCTCCTGCCTTCTAATCCACAATTGAAGTCTGGCCAAAAAAAAGCAATAATAAAGGGGCCGGGAACTATTCAGAGTCACCATACTCCCCAGGCGTTCTTAATAGGAACAAGCAGAAGCCTAATTTACAGTAATTATCAACACTATGGGGATCCATCTACCATTTTACCTGCACAACTTTAAGTTCCCTAAAAAAAAAAAAAAGCATTAAACTGAACACCCGCCTCCATGACTTAGGAACCTAATGATTAAGCCTTCTTTGCAAGTAGTAAAGAAGCTGAGATATTAAAGTAGTGCTCAAAGTTTTGCAGGTTGTGGACTCTCCTTCTTTGCAGGTTTTTAAGCAGAGGTTGGATGGTTACCTGTTATGGATGCTTTAGCTGAGATTCCTACATTGCAGGGGGTTGGACTGTATGATTCTATGAAAAGGTGCCTGAGCTTGCTTATTTCTTCTTCCCTCCTCATCCCCTTTTCCTTTTGTGTTGTGTCTTCTAGAAAATAAAGAAACACATCTACACAGATAAAAGACAGGTGTAGCAGATCCTACCCCATTGGTAACAAATACTTAAAAACCCTTCAGACCGAGGATGTTCACTTATAATATGCATTTATAGGTGTACTTTACCCTACTTTATCAGTTTTAGTGTATGCAAGTGATCACATTCCTCTGCCTGAGAACAGCATTACAGAATTCAGAGAACTGCAGATTTAGAAGCATGGCTGTGTTTCAATTTGTGACATGCTTCAGAAACTGCAGATTAGGTAGGTTCATCTTTAAAAGCGAGCCAGATCAAATTTCTCCATCATCCCCATTACAAATGTGTTTTCTGGGTTTTAGGAGAGTGTAGGCTTAGAAGTTTACATTGCCAAAATTCCCTTGACTGGCATCTCTCCAGACACCTTGGCACTGGTTTACTCATTTGGATTTCTTTCCCACAGGCTAGTTCTCACAGTGGCATAGTTAACTTAATTGGTGGTGTATGGAAATGTGTGTGTGTGTATTAATTTTAACAAACAAATTACTGTATTTTTTGCTCTATAAGACTCACTTTTTCCCTCCTAAAAAGTAAGGGGAAATGTGTGTGCGTCTTATGGAGCGAATGCAGGCTGCGCAGCTATCCCAGAAGCCAGAGCAGCAAGAGGGATTGCTGCTTTCGCTGCGCAGCGATCCCTCTTGTTGTTCTGACTTCTGAAATTCAGAATATTTTTTTTCTTGTTTTCCTCCTCCAAAAACTAGGTGAGTCTTGTGGTCCGGTGCGTCTTATAGAAGAAGAAGAAGAAGAAGAGTTTGGATTTGATATCCCGCCTTTCACTCCCCTTCAGGAGTCTCAAAGCGGCTAACAATCTCCTTTCCCTTCCTCCCCCACAACAAACACTCTGTGAGGTGAGTGGGGCTGAGAGACTTCAAAGAAGTGTGACTGGCCCAAGGTCACCCAGCAGCTGCATGTGGAGGAGCGGAGACGCGAACCCGGTTCCCCAGATTACGTGACTACCGCTCTTAACCACTACACCACACTGGCTTATAGAGCAAAAAATACGGTATCGATCAATATAACCATTTATATTCCCCCCTTTTTTCTCCCTCCCCTCCCTCTCCCCCCCGCAAGGCCTTCCCTCAGCTCCCCTCTCTGGTTTCTTTGCACATATTGTTCTCTGCATATTATAAAATTGTACATATCATTGCCTTATCTATCATGTATTCAACTAATAAATTTGTGGATGTTTATTCTAAACCTGCCAAGGAATCCAAATCATTTTGTTGTCTTTTTAGATAATTTATAAAAAGTTCCCATTCTTCCTTGAAGTCACGATTGTCCTTGTCACGCAGTTTATATGTCAACTTAGCCAATTCGGCATAGCTCATCTGTTTTTCTTGCCACTGTTCTTTCCTTGGGATTTCCTCATTTTACCATCCTTGTGCTAACAAGACTCTTGGACTTCCGGTTTGCAGTGTATGGAAATGCCACCATCACACCTGCTCCTCTGGACATTAGAATTCTTCCAGGCTCTAGAAGAAGAAGAAGAGTTTGGATTTGATATCCCGCCTTTCACTCCCTTTAAGGAGTCTCAAAGCGGCTAACATTCTCCTTTCCCTTCCTCCCCCACAACAAACACTCTGTGAGGTGAGTGGGGCTGAGAGACTTCAAAGAAGTGTGACTGGCCCAAGGTCACCCAGCAGCTGCATGTGGAGGAGCGGGGAATCGAACCCGGTTCCCCAGATTACGAGACAACCGCTCTTAACCACTACACCACACTGGCTCTCTTCCGGGCCGGGGGGGGGGTCTGGAATGCATCCCAAGGTTTCAACCAACTTACACTACAATCCTAACCATGTGCAAATGACCAGGGTTAGCATGGCAACCTAGGTTTTGGGATCCAATCCATTTCCATACGTAGAATCTGACAGCAGTTCCATATGTAGAATTGATATTGCTTGAAAACATTCCTTTTTTAACATTTTAAAATTAGCTTTTCAATTTTTTCAAATTATTTTAAACAACCACCAGAACATATATCTCATAGCAGTTGACTTCCCACCCACCCTTCCATGCTGTTCTTTTCTTACCTTATAAAGCTGCTATATTGCTTATATTTTACCCATTACATATGCTAATTATAAATGCTTAAACGACCACTTCTCATCTGCTGCTGTGCTTCAAATCCTGCATACGATTCAACATAACCATGATTTCCCCCCCAAATATTCTACAGAATATTTCCATTCATCAAATTTTCTCTCTCTCCATTGTGTTCTTTAATTCTCATGGTTAGTCTAGCCATCTCAGCTTTTCCATCATCTTCATAAGCTATTCTTTGTTTGTTGGCACTTCCTCCTCCTTCAATTTCTGTGCATAGACTATTCTTGCCGCTGTCATTATGCACAGAAACAGATTAAACAATTCTTTTGGAAGCTCTGGTCCAGTTATATTGGTTTATGCCCCCTCCGCCTATCAGGAAGGGCACTGCAGTTTGAATTCCCTCGTTGGGGCCCCAGTGAAGCCTCCTCCGTCTCGCAACACTGCTGCACCAAAAGGGGTGAGCAGAATTCTTGTCACAAGTCAGATGTCACAGGAGAATGCTGGTGTAGCTCTGCATTGCCTGCACAGGCTGGCAGCATCACTCCAGGGTTTCAGACTGGAGCTATCCCCAGGGAAACCTGGCGATGTTGGGAACGGGAACCTGGGACCTTCTGCAGTTGCAAACCAGGCACTAAGGCAACCAGTGTTTGCATGAATACTCGGAGTTCCCCTGAGTCATTGCCTTTGAAAGGGTGACGAATCATCATAACATTTCCCAGGGCATTTTTTTTTCAGTAGGAAAAGCTGAAGTGAGACTCCAAAAAGACGATGTTGCAGACTTCATCCGTAATGCAACGCATGATGAATTTTGTGGCCAACCAAACCTTTTGACATTAGATGGAGGTCACACAGTCCACATTAACAGGGGTAAGAAGTGTGCAGTTCCTGTGATGCTGCAAAACCCTTTTCTGTGGAAATTTGATCAACTTGGCTCTGCATTTTAAGAGCATAAGGAGAGATGGATCAGATCAAAGGTCCTTCCAGTCCAGCATCGTTTTTCCGACAGCGGCTACTGAGAAGCTTCTGGGAATCTCATAAGCAGAAAATGAAGGCAGCACCTCATCTCTATTAGCTGTTATGGCCAATAGATCTGCCTTCCTTGCGAGCTGGTGTGGCCTAATGGCCAAGGCACTGAGCTGTGAATCAAAAAGCCATTGGTTCAAATCACACCTCTGCCACAAATTCATTAGATCAGAGGGTGAGAAATCTATTTCTCACAAGAACCACATTCTCTCCAGGACAACCTTATTTATAGGAGCCACATGTCTGTGATGGGTGGGAGCAGAGGCAAAAGTGGACAGAACAAGCAAGTAATGTTACCTTTATACCGTAAGCTGTTTTCTACGTGCATGGGAAGAACTTTCTGACAGTAGGAGGTGTTTGACAGTGGAACAGACTCAGGTGGTGGACTGTCCTTCCTTGGAGGTTTTTAAGCAGAGCTTGGATGGCCACATGTCATGTTTGATCTGTGGGAATGTTCAGGGATGCAGGAGAGGATATATTGTCTCATAATACCCTTTCTAACTTGGGTTAACAAGTTTACCATTTAGCAGAGTAACATTCCCTACTCAGAGTAAAGTCTCACGGAGTTCAATGAGTTTAGGTAAACAGGAATAGAATATCAGCTTGAATTTTCCTTTGTATTTTCCATTGTATTTCATTCCAGAAAACAATCTGGGCTTTGTTTTTTTTTTAAATTTAACTCTCCTCCCATGCCTCTGGTTACCAAGAGGGTGTGTGGACTCTGCAGTAATTTTGCACGCACTTGTTTATAATGTGTGTACATATTCTAAATCTCAGATTGGCGGAGTCATTTGAGTACAGGGTGTGTTGCCTCCTATCAGCCTTTTGCTGCTGCCCGCTCACAGAAAATATCAAAGATGAATTGTACTGCATTGTTCCCGTACAATGTACAGTGAGATTGTAAAGTGCTCCAGCTGCTGATTATGGACCATGGGGAAAACTAACATGAAGCAGGAAAGGGCCACGGTCCACTGAGAGCCAGTGTGGTGCAGTGTTTGGTGTGTTGGATGAGGACCTGGGAGACTTGGGTTTGAATCCCCACTCAACCATGAAACTCACTGGCTGATCTTGGCCAGATGGACCCTTCATATGGAGAAGTGTTCAGCTGCAGGACTCCCCACCTGCATTGTGAAATGGTACAGCCAGTGGTGGACCTATATTTTGGGGGGTCTTGATGCTCGAACTGTCATAGGGGCCCCTTCACAACCAGCAACCAGGTCTGGGTCACCACTGCTATCTTCTTCATTGAGGCTGTTTCACGACAGATCACCAAACCTTTACAACATCTGTGTTACTGACTCTCAAACTTTGGGATTGTTGAAATATATTCTTGAAATTAATCAGTTTGAGTTGGACCACTCCTATTGGGCCTACTAGACCCCAATATTTTAAGCAATGTGGACTAAAGTTGATTCTGGGGACCTTCCAGGATTTGGGGTCCTTAAGCTCCATTAGTTTCACCGGAGATCTGCCCCTGGGTACACCCCAAACACAGTTTTTCCTACTTCAATGAGAGGTAGGCTTTTATCATTCAGAGTGGCCAAATGCCTTATTCCATAGAGGACAGTCCTCTATTTCAAGTAATCCTTTGTTGGTAGGGCTGCCTGGTCTAAGACCAGTTTAAAGATATATAAGAAGAGAATTTGAAGTTGTCCATCAACAGCATCTAGACATCTTGCATTGCGGAGGGTTGGACACGATGATTCTTGGGGTTTCCACCATTCTATGATTCTATGAGACTGAGGCCCCATCTGTGTTGTATATTCAAAGAAATATCATGGTGCTTTAAAACAGTCATGACAACCCCCGCAAGGAACTCTGGGAAATGTAGTTTGTTAAACCTGGTGAGAGTCATTATGCGACCCCTATTCCTCTCATGGAGGTACAGTTTCCAGACTTCCTAGGGAAAGGGATTGATTGTTAAACCCCTCTGGAAATTTTTGCTCCTTGAGGGGGATAGGGTGTCTCCTAACAACTCTCAACACCTTTAAGAAGATACAGTTCCCATAATTCTTTGGGGGTAGCCATGACTTTTTAAAGTGGTATGATACTGCTTTATATCTATAGTGCAAATGGGATTTGAGCAGGCAAATCACCTAGTCACAGTCTTCTCCATTGTGATGTATGGTATTTCTAGCTGAATGATCATTGATGTTCCCCAAAGCCTGAAGACAAGTAAATTACATGCACACCAAACTGGAACGGGGGAGGCAGGAAAAAAATAATGAGCGAGATTTTTGCATTTCTAGTAATGGAAGTTTGTGCATCTGTGAAGTCTCCTGAGCCACAGATGGCTCAAATGTGATCTAAACCAACCTTCCTCAACCTGGTGCCCTCTGGAAGTTGCTGGACTGCAACTCTCATAATCTCTGACCCTTGGCTGCCTGGGACTGATGCGAGTTAAAGTAGAACAACTGAGCCTGGAGAGCTAAGTTGGTTAGAGTGTGGTGCTGATAACGCCAAGGTTGCTGGTTCAATCCCCCTATGGGACAACTGCATATTCATGTATTGCAGAGGGTTGGACTACATCAGGGTTTCCCAGACTTGGTCTCCAGCTGGTTTCAGACTACAACTCCCATCATCCCTAGCTAGCAGGACCAGTGGCAGGGGTGATGGGAATTGTAGTCTGAAACCGGCTGGAGATCCAAGTTTGGGAAACACTGGACTAGTTGATCCTTTCCAACTCTATGAAACTTTGGAGGGCTGATGCTGGAATGAGTCTGTGGGCATAGCAATACTGGTTCAAAATCCTTGCTAATATGTAAGCCCTGAACAAGTCTATAGGGAAACTGCAGGGAGGAGGGTGTGTGGGTTAGGTCCCAGCATAACCATACTGTTTTACAAATCAGGTTTGTTCCAAAATAATACCATCAGCAGTGTTCGCTTATGCACTTCAGGCTTGAAGGCAGATCAAAAGGCAAAATCTTGGAGAGCCTTTGACTTGGAACACTTGGGACTTTGTTAATTAGTTTGCGTTTGGAGGAAGTTCGGAGTCTCCACACCACACTTGGCTCCGTGAATTGGGTTTTTCTAGCGCTCGTTGGATGACTCATGTTTTATGTCCTTTTCCTATAATATTATGGAGTGCTCATCAAGCCCAGGTTCCGTTTGAAGTGAAGAGCTGAGTAATTGTACAATAGCACTTCTGAAACGCAGATTTGTAGCATAATCCACTTGTAAATGTTCTTTGGCTCGAAGGCCGGGAGGCTGGGAGCAAATGCTTCCTAGCTTGGAGATGTGAAGCTCTTGCCAAGATTTCATTTCCTGTAACAGAGAATCTAAAGGTGACAGACAGAGATTCAGATACAGCGTCCTTCGGGTTACCAGGGCTTCTTCCTCTTTATGCGCCAACTGCACTCCCACAGGATTAAATAACATCTGCTGGGCATAATTAATAAACCTGCATTTTAAGATGCTGATGCTACCAGTAGCCTAGAGCAGATCCCAGATGTCTGGGATCTATTTTATGAGGGGGTTTTTGGGGGGAGGGGTGGTTTGCAAGCAGGTGAAGCTACACCAGCAGATGAAAAATGAGTACTCCATGTTCCTTGTGCTGGGATGGCCTTATATACAAATACAATTCTACACCTGGAACAAGTTGCGAATATAGGATGTGAGCAGTGCTTTATTGGGGGGGGGGAGGAGCTCTCCAGTCCTCTCTGCTAGCCCTTGGGACTGTTCCTGGGCCACACCCCCTCTTTAGCCACACCCTCTCTTTCCAGGCCACACCCCTCACTGGTCTTGCATCACATCCTCTTTGACTGTTTTTGCCTGCCTGCAATATATCCTTGACCTCTGGTAATGCTTCTCCATCCCGTTCTGTCTCATTCACACTGCACTAACATTGCTCAAAAAGAGTAAATAAAACACACAGGTCCCATTGGTTTTTTAAAAAAGTTATTTACAGTCATACCTTGGATCCTGAACACGTTGCAAGTCAAACGTTTTGGCTCCCGAACGCCACAAACATGGAAGTGAGTGTTCCGGTTTGCGAACGTTCTTTGGAACCCAAACGTCCGACATGCCTTCTGATTGGCTGCAGGAGCTTCCTGCAGCCAATCAGAAGGCATGCTTTGGTTTCCAAACGTTTTGGAAGTCGAATGGGCTTCCGGAACGGATTCCGTTCGACTTCCGAGGTACCACTGTACTTCCAATTTCTCTGCATATACAAAGGTGGCTTGGGAATCAAACATACATGGTGGAGCTAGTTTCTTATGGTTGCCCCTGCAGGAGAGAGGAAGGGTGAAGGAGAGCAGGGAAGGAAGGGGAAGAGCTTGACTGTTTTGTGGCAAACCACAAAGTGTGTTTTCCCTGATTATCTGTTAGTTTCAGCCTTGCCCTTTGCTGATTGGAGGCACGCGAGATTCCTTATACCCAATATCTCCTGGTTTCAGTGTCAAGGGTGCTGGGGATAGATTGTATAGCAAATTGTCATACAAACTACGCCCACAGAAATTCCCTGCTCCCTTTTTCCACCCGTGCAGCCGAGATGCCCAGATTTCGTCTTTCTTGCCTGATGTGATTGCAGAAACACGGAATAAAACACCTGGCCCGCTACAGAATCACATGCCGGGAGGAGCCGCAGCTCAGCCTCTGCCTCCACAGCACCAAGAGCTTTGGTCAAACATTTGATGCGTGTTTGTGAATAAATGATGCTGAAAACATGGACCCGAAGGCTGGGAATTCTCTCTTCAGAAAAGGTCCGTTGTCATTCAGATGACTAGGGGAGGCGGGTTAGTTTACAAGGAACATGCAATTCTGCTGTGTTTGCATAAAAAGAAAAGGAAAGAAACTCCAGGTTGGATGCAGGATCAAATTATGCCTCAATGGCATTTGTACAGTGTCTCCTGCACAGAGATTTTAAAGTGCACTCTTATACATACCTAATCAAAAGTATGCCCCAGTGTGTTCGATGTAGCTGGCTCCCAGTTAAGTGCCACATTTCCACAATAGACTGCAATTTTTTAAAAAAAAAATCATCAGGAAAATTAATCAGTGAATTAATGTTCATTTCTCACAATTTACACATTTTTGTCTGCAATTCTGACCAATGTAGTACAACAACAACAACAACAACAACCACTTTATCATTTATACTCCGCCCATCTGGCTGGGTTTCCCCAGCCACTCTGTACATATCCTCCCCACTGCATTGATTGGCCAGGTGGGTGTGACACGGCTGGGGGTTGGCGCGAAGGGGGCATCAATCCCCTACCCCTGAGCCAGATCACTGCAAGGGCCCAAATGCCCGGCTGCAATGCTGCCCACCACGAAAGGTGAGCGGTCTTCCCAAACTCTCCAGGCAGAGTCTGGGTGTCTGATATCCTCTCCGTCTCCAAGGCCCAGCCTGCTTTCACTTTCTCTATGCTTCTATCCCTTCTCACCAATCTCTCTCTTTCTGCCTGAACTGGAGTAGAGGCAACTGGCCCTGAACTCTATGCCACCAATCCTTTGCGTCCCTTTGTCCCTTTGCCAGCTTTTCCTAAATGAAGCCAACATTTGGTGTAAGCACACCAGACAGTTCTCTTTTGTGAGTGGGTTTCAAACTAAATGTGTGGCTTCCAGGGAGGGGCAGGGGAAGGAAAGAGAGAGAGAGATTGATGTGTCAAAAGGTCTTCAGTGTTAGGCGGGAGCAGATGTAAACAACAGGCCTCTTCTGCATACAAGGCAAGTCTTTTAATGCGCTGGGCCCTCGTCTGCCTCTGCTTGTCAGCTGGAGAGTGAACAAAAGGGCAGAAAGCTTATGAATTATGCCTGTTTTGGAAAGAGAGAGAGAGACGTCATGTTTGATTGTAAACCAAAAGGGTGACGTCTGAGCAGCTAAAACGAGATTATTAGCCTTCTCAAAAAAGGAAGATGCTCTGTGCTCTGTTACTGAGGCTTTATTTACTATCCAAACATAAGAAATGGATGCAGTCTGACTCTGGAATGTGACCGCGTGGCTCCATCATCGTGGACCACAGTTTGTGCTCTGCGGAGATTTATAATCGGGAGCATTCTCAGATGCTTTTCAGAGGTTATCATAGAATCATAGAACTATAGAGTTGGAAGGGACCCGAGGATCATCTAGTCCAACCCTCTGCAATGCAGGAATATGCGGGTGGCCCATAAGGGGATCGAACCCGCGACCTTGGTGTTAGCAGCACTGTGCTCTAGCCCACTGAGTTAACGAGTCATCGTGGCCATTTCCTTGGAGAAGGGCCTAGTTCAGCGGAAGAGCATCTGCTTTGCATGCAGGAAGTCGCAGGTTCAACCCTCACCATCTCTAGGCAGGGCTGGGAAAGAGACCCCTGCCTGTAACCTTGGATAACTGCTGCCAGTCAGTGTAGACAGTACTGAGCTGAGTGGATCAATGATCTGACTCAGTATAAGGCACTTTCCTATGTTCCTACAACACAAAAGGTGAGAGAGCCATAGCGTGTTAGTCAGGTGGATAATCGCTCTAATTCTGGCCCACACAATCGTAGGTGTTGACCTATAAAGCTTTACATGGCTCAGGACCTCAATACCTTTAGGATTGCCTCTCCCCATATGAACCGACCCAAACCCTGCGCTTGTCATCTGAGGCCCTTCTCTATGTCCCCCATCCCAGAGAGGTTCGGAGGGCGGCCACAAGAGAACAGGTCTTTTCTGTGATGGCTCCCCAACTATGGAACGCTCTCCTTTGAGAGGCTCGCCTGGCACCATCATTGCATGTCTTTAGGCACCAGGCAAAAACATTCCTTTTTACCCAGGCCTTTGGCCATTGAATAATCTACTGTATGGCCTGTGAAAGTGTGGGGGAGAGGACTACCAGATTTTTCTGTGTATAAGACAGTATTTCCCCCCAATTTTAAAAAAAGTTTTAAATTGGGGGGTCATCTTATACATGGAATGTTGCCAATAAATATACAGTGGTACCTCAGGTTACAGACGCTTCAGGTTACAGACGCTTCAGGTTACAGACTCCGCTAACCCAGAAATAGTGGTACCTCGGGTTAAGAACTTTGCTTCAGGATGAGAACAGAAATCGTGCAGTGGCGGCGCAGGAGGCCCCATTAGCTAAAGTGGTACCTCAGGTTAAGAACAGTTTCAGGTTAAGAATGGACCTCCAGAACGAATTAAGTTCTTAAACCAAGGTACCACTGTATCTATCTGCCCAAATTCTTTTTGGTCATGGGGGTAGGGGAGAGAGAGAGAAAAGGGAAGTGAGAACAAAAGGTTTTAGTGAATAAAGATGTAAGTTTATGTGGAAATGCTGATCTCACGGCTTAGCTGGGATTAGGCAAGACTCGTGCAGTAAGTGCAGCAACTGCTGGCACGGGTGCGAGAATCCTGTGACTCATGGCTTCCACCCAACTTGAGGGCAGTTTCCTTCACCCACGAGCTGACGAAAGAGAAGGGGCTGAAAAAACTACTATTACTGTTACAAGAAGTTTTGTGAGGAGGACTTTATAAATTATTGTGAAAAGGACTAAGACAAACTTGGGTTTATAGCAATAAGCATAGTAATAAAACACAAAACCACAAAGAAATTTAGAAAACCATTAGAAGGGGTTGAAGCAAGTCTTAGGCTGTGATAGCCAAAGATTTGTGATGTTGCTTTGGAGTTGTTATGTTGGAAAATTTGTGCAAAAATTAATAAAAATTATATTTAAAAAAAGAAAAGAAAAAACTGCTATTATTAGTGGAACTGTGGTGTTAGAGACATGGGAAAATGCATTATATGGAGCCCTACAGTATAAAATAGGTTCATGTAGATTGGCATTGACTATATACCAGCACATGCATGCAAACCCACACATGGTTGAAGGGTAGGGGTGGTGGTGACTAGTGGGGTTGGAGAAATGAAGTGTAGAAATAACAGACTTGTGATAAATACGTGAAAGCTGCAACCTCAGTATGTAGCCTATGTACAGTGACCATTCTGAAACCAATGTGGATGACTGATAGCACAAACATATTGGCAGCGGAGAGCCAATTAACATCCTGCTGTGGGATAACCCTCCCATTATCTAGATTCAGGCCAGAGTTGATGAAATCAAACTTTTGCAATAAGTTGGGGCTCAACGGTTTCACGCTGGAATGTTCCTGACGTTCTGAAGTTGTTAGGCATGTGGGTTTATGCACATGGGCACTAGAGAGCAGGTCCATCTGCACTCCATGTTGCTTCTAGATGTCCCACGGAAGAAGATGTTTTTTGCAACTCACACCAACTCCAGTAACCCAGCTAACATTTTAACAAAGTATGCCAAAAGGCAACCCCCCCCCCATTTATTTAGGTACAAATAGGGTCTCATTTAGCAGGGATACAAGGACCAAAAGGCTGCTGTATGGTTGCAGTCCTATACATCAGTGTTTCTCAATTTTGGGTCCATGACTGCTGTTGGACTACAACTCCCATCATCCCTGACCACTGGCCCTGCTAGTTAGGGATGATGGGATTTGTAGTCCAACAACAGTTAGGGAACCAAGCTTGAGAAACACTGCTATTCATGCTTACCTGGGTGTGATCCTCATCAAACTCAGCAGGGCTTGCTTCTCAGTAAATATGCATAGCACTGGGTTGAAAGGTTTCTTTAAGCAGTTGGCAGCCCTGAGGCTCCTGCAGATGACCTATTGATTCAGCATTCATCTTGATTTGCTAATAGAAATCTTATGGGGAGCTTGTACTATAACTGTGTACACACCATACATTTAAAACACCCCCCCAAACCCTGGGAATGGTAGTTTAACCCCTCACAGTTACAATTGCCAGTACAGTGGTACTTCTGGTTAAGAACTTAATCCGTTCTGGAGGTCCGTTCTTAACCTGAAACTGTTCTTAACCTGAGAAACCACTTTAACTAAAGGGGCCTCCCGCCGCTGCGCAATTTCTGTTCTCATCCTGAAGCAAAGTTCTTAACCTGAGGTACTATTTCTGGGTTAGTGGAGTCTGTAACCTGAAGCGTCTGTAACACGAGGTACCACTGTATGGTGTGCAAGCAACCCTACTCCAGCCTTTATTGAATGTTCATTGTGATTTGTTTGTGAGCATTCATTCATTCTGATCTGCTTATTATACATCTTCTATTGGAGAATGGTTAATCCCACACTTTTTAGTGCATTTCCCTTTCACTCTGAAAAACGTATCGTGTTTTTGACCATCTTTTTAAGTGGGTTTGTTGCACCTGAGTACAGTGGTACCTTGGGTTACAGACGCCTCAGGTTACAAACACTTCAGGTTAAAGACTCCGCTAACCCAGAAATATTACCTCGGGTTAAGAACTTTGCTTCAGGATGAGAACAGAAATCGTGCAGTGGCGGCACAGCAGCAGCGGGAGGCCCCATTAGCTAAAGTAGTGCTTCAGGTTAAGAACAGTTTCAGGTTAAGAATGGACCTCCAAAACAAATTAATTTCTTAACCCGAGGTACCACTGTACTTTAATCCACTTTCACTGCGCAAGCCTACGTTTCCTGTATGCGACTGGATCTCTCCTGCAAAAGGCTTGACAATCTGGAGGAGACCCTAGTTTGAAATTAAACCAAACAGGGGGGAAAAACCCCTCTGATGCAGCGAATTTTTCCACAACCCGCTTGCCTACTGCTTTTCTAGTCCCCCACACCAAACAGGAACCATGACTCAACCATCCTCTCTGAGTCACCTTCATAGCCGGCCCGATCCTGGGGTGGTGCCACTGATGCATCTCTGTTTGCACCTGAATTCACAATCCCAGCTCTTGTTTCCAGCTCTCTTTGCTCTGTACTGGAATGTGCAATTTCCATGCCTTATCTCTTTGTCCCCGCCCATAAAGGATTTGTTTGCACCTGGGCTGGAGCTGCCAGACAAGCTGATAGGCCTGGGGTGCCCCTATTCAGAGCAAACTTAGATACAGGGCTGGAGGTTAGAGATCAGGAACTCTGCGGCTTTTTAGTTCAATAGCCGTTTGCAGACTCACAGGGCTGCTTCGAAGGCTGCAGAAGAGGCGTTGTGGGAGAGGGTGTTTAAAATGTTCTTGCTTTGCATTTTTCCAGCTCTAAATCCCTCTCCCTGCCTCCCCCATAAGTTGCTGTTAGCTCAGTAAAGCAGAAGGGACGCTGAAGTTTTGCACAGCCACAGCCTCTTTGACAAATCAGTGAGACTGAGGAGGATTGGCGCAAACCCCCTCTCCCCTCTCAGGGTGCATTCAGTGTAATGTACGGTACTTTGGTTAATGATGTTTCTGTCCTTTTGCTGATGCATGAAGCTTTGCCTGTACAAGGAATACGTCCAGCTGCTACTTGCGTCCCTGTTGTCAAAGGCACAGCAGCCGTGTCGGAGGTTGGCGGGCGAGTGGGTTCAAGCTGGCAACCTTAAGGTCACCATTAATTTACTTCCAGAGGAGTAGCCATGTTAGTCTTTTGCAGTATAAACACCCAAACGTCTCATGGCATCAGAAAGAAGGGAGTAAACAGGATTTTCTGGGCCCGGTTCAACTGTGTGTGGATTGGGGGCCCTGCATTCTCCCTACCCTTGACATCTATTGACAGGTACTAAAGATAAAGGTTGTTGTTGTTTAGTCGTGTCCAACTCTTCGTGACCCCATGGGCCAGAGCACACCAGGCACTCCTGTCTTCCACTGCCTCTCACAGTTTGGTCAAACTCATGCTGGTAGCTTCGAGAACACTGTCCAACCATCTCGTCCTCTGTCGTCCCCTTCTCCTTGTGCCCTCCATCTTTCCCAACATCAGGGTCTTTTCTAGGGAGTCTTCTCTTCTCATGAGGTGGCCAAAGTATTGAAGCCTCAGCTTCACGATCTGTCCTTCCAGTGAGCACTCAGGGCTGATTTCCTTAAGAATGGATAGGTTAGATCTTCTTGCAGTCCATGGGACTCTCCAGAGTCTCCTCCGGCACCAGAATTCAAAAGCATCCATTCTTCGGCGATCAGCCTTCTTTATGGTCCAGCTCTCACTGGACCCCATCTACCTATTATTAGTTTAGACAGGCTTAAAAGGGGGATTAACCAACATCACGGAGGACCCACCCATCAGGGTAGGCTCTTCATACAATCCTGCTCACGGTGCAATCCTTCCCATCTCTGCTCAATGTCCCAATTGAGATCAGTGGAGCATACTCTTAGGTTAAAAGGTAAAGGTGAAGGACCCCTGGACGGTTAAGTCCAGTCAAAAGAAACTATGGGGTTGCAATGCTCATCTCACTTTCAGACCGAGGGAGCCGACATTTGTCAACAGACAGCTTTCCAGGTCATGCGGCCAGCATGACTAAGCCGCTTCTGCATAACGGAACACTGTGACGAAAACCAGAGTGCACGGAAACAGAATTTACTTTCCTGCCACAGCAGTGCCTATTTATCTACTTGCACTGGTGTGTTTTCAAACTGCTAGGTTGACAGGAGCTGGGACTGAGCAACGGGAGCTCACCCCGTCGCTCGGATTTGAACTGCCGACCTTCTGATCAGCAAGCTCAAGAGGCTCAGTGGTTTAGACCACAGTGCCACCCGCTTATGCACACATACAAACTCAGTCTAAGCCACCTCACAGCAAAGGAGCCAACTACTAGGGGCTGAGACACTCCAAGGAAGTGTTGTCACATGATGTCAGTGTGCTGGGGTGCCTTGAATGATGGTCGGGGTGCCGCAGGCAACAGTGGCCTCCATCCCTCTTTCCTTCCCTTTGTCTTCTGATGCCTTCTTGTGTCTCTGCCTCCCAAAGGCTTGCATGGCTATTTGTTGCAGCAGCCCAGGCTACCAGCTCCCCAAGCGAATGGTGCCTCTGGGGCTGGCCAGGGGGTGCTGGTTGCCAGCTCTGTTGTTTAACCCACAGCGCCACCCACGTCCCTAAAACCTACATACAGCAACAATATTTTGTGTTGTGTAGGCTCCTATGATGTAAGTCAGAGGTCAGCAAACTTTTCAGTAGGGGGCCGGTCCACTGTCCATCAGAACTTGTGGGGGCCGGACTATATTTTGAAAAAAATAAATGAGTGCATTCCTATGCACCACAAATAACCCAGAGATGCATTTGAAATAAAAGCATACATTCTACTCATGTAAAAACACCTGGAAGGCCCCACAAATAACCCAGCAAGGGATACCCACACGACCTGAAAGTGTTGCTGTGCAATGCCAGGTCAATGATTCATAAGACCACTGCCATCCATGACTTGATCATGGATGGAGGACTTGACCTGGCATGTGTAACAGAGACTTGGTTGGATGAAGCAGATGGGCCTGTCCTTGCCACTGCTTGTCCACCAGGTTTCTCTTACGCACAGCAACCCAGGTCATGTGGGCGGGGAGGGGGGGGGTTTGCAGTGATTTTTAGGAAGTCATTAGTTTGCACCAGGCGTCCTATTGGGAAGACCCAGTTTTCCGAGTGCATGTTCTAGAAGTTGGGCAATAGGGGCAGTACAGGATTCCTTTTGGTGTACCAACCTCCCCGCTGCACCAAGGATTCCCTGCCCGAGCTGCTTCAGGTTGTGGTGGATGTTCTCCTGGAGACACCTAGCTTGGTTGTCCTAGGGGATTTTAACATCCATGCCGACACGACCTTACAAGGGGCTGCTCGGGACTTCGTGGAAAGCATGGCCTCCATGGGGCTGTCCCTGAATAAGTCTGGCCCAACCCATAGCCGCGGACATGCCTTGGACCTGGTGTTTACCTCTATGGATGTTGGTGATCTGACACTAAGTAAAAGCGAAACGAAAGAAGTGCCATGGTCAGATCACTTCCTGGTGCAACTGGACTTCTCTGCGACCCTTCCCCTCTGCAGGGAGGTGGGACCGATTCGGATGGTCCACCCCGCCACTTAATGGATCCAAATGGTTTCCAGAGAGTGGTAGGGGATGCTTTATCCCATGTTGATGGCCTTTCAGCCGATTCCCTGGTGGCCCGCTGGAATGTGGAGTTAACCAGGGCTATTGACTGTTTGGCTCCGAAGCGCCCTCTCCGATTGCATGGAGCCCGGAGAGCCCCGTGGTTTTCCACGGATCTGAGGGCAATGAAACAATCGTTGAGACGGCTAGAGCGCCGGTGGCGGATAACTCATTCCGAATCTGACCGGACACAGGTTAGAGCTCAACGTCGAGCCTACCAAGTGGCGATAGCGATGGCGAAGAAGACTTTCTTCGCCGCCTCTATTGCATCTGCAGAAAACAGCAGCAGGAGACTTTTTCAGGTGGGTCACAATTTAGCGGAACCACCTGCGACATCGGGGCCCAGTACGGGCCACATGATCTCCTGCAATGATTTTGCAAAGTTTTTTGCAGATAAAATCTCTCAGATTCGGGAAGAAGTAGACTCCACCGTGGGAGCAGGGCCAGGGCGGGAGAGTGCTAGAGTCCTGTCTAGTCAAGTTGTGTGGGATCAATTCCAATCTGTTACCTCCGAGGATGTGGACAGGCTGCTTGGATGAGTGAAGCCAACCACCTGTCTCCTGGATCCTTGCCCACTCTGGCTTATAAAAGCTAGCCGGGAAGGACTGGGCGATGGGCTTCGTGGGGTGGTGAATGCTTCCCTCCATGAGGGAGCCTTCCCAGACCCGCTGAAAGAGGCGGTTATTAAACCGCTTCTTAAAAAACCATCTTTAGATGCGGCCACGATGGCCAATTATCGCCCAGTCTCAAATCTTCCATTCTTGGGCAAGGTGATTGAGTGAGTGGTTGCTGAACAACTCCAGGCACGCCTGGAAGAAGCGGACCATTTGGATCCCTTCCAGTCGGGATTCAGGCCTCATCATGGGACTGAAACTGCCTTGGTCGCACTGGTTGATGATCTCCGGCGGGCTAGGGACAAAGGTGAGAGCTGTTTCCTAGTTCTGCTGGATCTCTCAGCGGCGTTTGATACCATCGACCATAACATCCTTCTGGACCGTCTTGAGGGGCTGGGAGCTGGGGGCACTGTCATACAGTGGTTCCGCTCCTTCCTCCTGGGCCGTGTTCAGAAAGTGGTGGTGGGGGATGAGTGTTCAGACCCCTGGGCTGAACTTGTGGGGTGCCTCAGGGTTCTGTCCTCTCCCCCATGCTTTTCAACATTTACATGCAGCCACTGGGAGAGATCATCAGGAGGTTTGGGCTGGGTGTTCATCAGTATGTGGATGATACCCAGCTCTACCTCTCTTTTAAATCAGAACCAGTGAAGGCGGTGAAGGTCCTGTGTGAGTGTCTGGAAGCGGTTGAAGGATGGATGGCGGCTAACAGATTGAGGTTGAATCCTGACAAGACAGAAGTACTGTTTTTGGGGGACAGGAGGCGGGCAGGTGTGGAGGATTCCCTGGTCCTGAATGGGGTAACTGTGCCCCTGAAGGACCAGGTGCGCAGCCTGGGAGTCATTTTGGACTCACAGCTGTCCATGGAGGCACAGGTCAAATCTGTATCCAGGGCAGCTGTTTACCAGCTCCATCTGGTACGTAGGCTGAGACCCTATCTGCCTGCAGACTGTCTTGCCAGAGTGGTACATGCTCTGGTTATCTCCCGCTTGGACTACTGCAATGCGCTCTACGTGGGGCTACCTTTGAAGGTGACCCGGAAACTACAACTAATCCAGAATGCAGCAGCTAGACTGGTGACTGGGACCGGCAACTGAGACCATATAATACCGGTCTTGAAAGACCTACATTGGCTCCCAGTACGTTTCCGAGCACAATTCAAAGTATTGGTGCTGACCTTTAAAGCCCTAAACGGCCTCGGTCCAGTATATCTGAAGGAGTGTCTCCTCCCCCATCGTTCTGCCCGGACACTGAGGTCCAGCTCCGAGGGCCTTCTGGCGGTTCCCTCACTGCGAGAGGCCAAGTTACAGGGAACCAGGCAGAGGGCCTTCTCGGTAGTGGCGCCCGCCCTGTGGAACGCCCTCCCATCAGATGTCAAAGCGATAAACATCTACCTGACATTCAGAAGACATCTGAAGGCAGCCCTGTTCAGGGAAGTTTTTAATATGTGACATTTTAGTGTATCTTTCATCTTAGTTGGAAGCCGCCCAGAGTGGCTGGGGAAACCCAGCCAGATGGGCGGGGTACAAATAATAAATTATTATTATTATTATTATTATTATTATTATTATTATTATTATTAAAACACGTTGATTCCCGGACAATCTGCGGGCCAGATTTAGAAGGCGATTGGGCCGGATCCGGCCCCCAGGCCTTAGCTTGCCTATCCATGATGTAAGTAATGGCCCCCGCATGCTAGCCTGCTCCCTAAAATTTGTTCATTTGTATAGAGTGCCTACGTTCTGCTTGTGCAAATTTATTAGCTCCATAAATTACCATATAGCATATATTCAACAAAAAAACAGCAACAAATTGTTGTTGACAAAGGACAGCTGGACATATAAAGGGCCCCATTACCTTCAGTAGCCTTAGGGCCTCATCAAACCTAAATCCGGCCCTGGGTGAGGAGCTGCTGGCTCTGCAGGCAGGGGGGTGACATAACTGGGCTCCTGGGCCCTACAGGGGAGCCGCAGAAGAAATGTAGTTGGTCAAGGGAGACGTAGACTCAAAAAGGTTGAAAACTTCTGCATTACGTGGTAAGGTTCTAAGGCAAATGCAGCTAAAAAAATAATCTTTTTGCTCCGGAGTCAAGATGAGGAGAGTGGGCGGCATTTGCTTTATTGAGCTGAAGATTAACAAGAAATCATCTGTGTAGCAGAAACAGCAGCATTTGCCATCTTACTTTCTGACTGAACTGCAAAATAGAATCATCCTTCAGGAAGACATTTTTTGTTCTGCCCCAAGATGTCTTGCCTGAGGTTTCATAAGGACATAGTCTTCGTAATGAGATGCGAACCTGCGCACACATGCTCTGAGCGAAGATTCACAAAGCAAACAGCTCAGCGAGGCCCGTCTCATTCTGCTGCTCCAGTTATTCTTAGCTCGCGGGGTCACTGGAATCTAAAACTAAACAAAAAAGGTTGTGCTCATTTCCTAGGGGAAACCACATGGAGATGACAGCCTCTCTTATCCTGCTTGAGGAAGTGATAAAGGAGCTCCAGCTACCAGGAACGATAAATTCATAGCAAGCAATTTTAGGCTGTTTCCCAGGCCTCTCAACTGGTCTGCCTGTCTGGTTTGGGTAGGGATGGGGAGAAATTCAAATCAATTTGGCTGTAAAGGCAAAATGATCAAACTGAAAGCTGCCATTCAAAATTTTCACTTTTCAGAATTCATTCTGCAATGCAATTCCTTAGCCGTGTAATGTGTACAAAAACGACTATACTGGGGTAGAGCATACCTAAAAGTGCATATATTCATGTAAATAGCACCCCAAACATGTGTATGTTAGGCAAAATTGCACACAAACCTGTGTATGTTGGATTGAAATTGAAACGAATAAGTTTAAGTCAGGGGAGGGTAGATTTGGGTTGAATATTAGGAGAAACCTTTTCGCAGTAGAATTTCTTCTTGCAGCTGATATTCTGTGAAACCCTTTTTCCGTGAGGCCAGTGTCACTGCATAAGAGTGAGACCTGCCTACCAAAACTGGCAAGAATCAGTTTAGGAGGAACGTAAGACTGACTGTTAGAGCGAGGAACAACTCCAGATAAGGTGCAAGGAGGTCTCTGCATGCCTGGAAAAAATCTGGGTTGAGTAAGTGCCTTCAAGGACTATGGTTGGATGAGAGGTGGTGAGGTACTGGGCTCACAGATGGTTGCAGAAAGTGGTTGGCTAGAGAATAAGTAGCCTGTGATATGTATGTTCCCTATCAAGGGTGTGTTATCACCCAATCGAGCAGGTTAAAGCCTTTAAATACCTGGGCATAGTCTTCCAGTAATTGGGGTCATGGGATGTACACCAAAAATGTGTTAAAGAAAAAGCAGCCCAAAGTGCTAAGATGCTGTCCTGTTTTTTCCATACGAAGGACGACAAATACATCCCAGCAGCCCTAGAAGTTTTCCAAGCCAAATCTTTGGCGCAAATACTTTATGGGGCCCAAATTTGAACGGGTAATCATTGTAGCATTTTTGAAACTGTCCAATCCAATTTTTTTTTGAGTTTTTTTATTTTCAATGCAGAATCATAACAAAAATTACAAACATTGAATCCAAAATAATACTATCCAGACAAAAATCTCGGGAACATATAGAAAAAAAAACAGAAAAGAAAAAGAAAAAGAAAAAGCAAAGGAAACAAAACTAAACAAAAAAGCACACATCTACAGAACAAAACCATATCATTACGTACATACACACAAATTGACTTCCTTCCTTTGTTCTAAGACCTCAAAAAATTTACTCTTACTGTATTGTTGTGTCTAATTAGATTACTTCCATCTTTGTGCTTTTTTACCACATTTTTCTTATTCTTTAACCCTGTAAAGCATCATTCATTACATACCGATATACTAACTCCAGAACAATGTTTTTTCATATAGTCTTTAGCACAACCCCATTCTTTTAATAATTTCTGGTCCGATGGTCCCCTTATGTAAGCTGTGAGTCTTGCCAGATTTATGTATTCACAAAATTTAATTTGCCAGTCTTTCACTGATGGAATTTTTCTGCCTTTCCAGTTTTTAGCTATAAGCATCCTGGCAGCTGTTGTTGCATAAAGGAATACTTTCCTTTGATTTTCAGGGATATCATTTGTAATTAAACCTAAAAGGAATGCCTCCGGTTTTTTACTAAAAGATATTTTAAACATCTTTTTGAGTTCTTCATAGATTTCATTCCAGAATTGTTTAATAGGTCAGCATTCCCACCACATGTGAAACATTGTTCCTATTTCTTTTTTACATCTCCAACAGGTATTCGATTTTAATTTGTAAATTTTAGCCAATTTTACTGGAGTTAAATACCATTGGTACACCATTTTCATAAAATTTTCTCTTATTGTATAACATGCCGTGAATTTAATATCATATTAACATAATTTCTCCCATTGGTCCAGCCGAATTACATATCCTATATCACATGCCCATTTAATCATAACTTCTTTTACTTCTTCATCCTTTAATTCCCATTCTAATAATAAATTATACATTTTGGATATATATTTTTTTGAGTTTTGTAATAATACTTTTTGTAATTTTGATTCTTCTTTTTCAAATCCTATTACTTTATCCTGGTTGAATATTTGTGCAATTTGGTGATATTGTAACCATGTGGTACAGTATTGGGTCACCTCATCGTATGGTCTTAGTTTTAATTGGCCGTGTTCTTCCTTTAGGAGCTGCTGGTAAGTTGCCATTCTTCCTATAGTATTTTTCTTTTTAACCGATATTACTTCTAGCGGTGAGACCCACCATGGGGTTTTTGGTTCTAACAACCTTCTATGCCTCACCCAGACCTTGTATAGTGCATTTCTAATTACGTGGCTTAGAAATTCTTTATGGACTGCCACTTTGTTATAAATTAGATAGGCATGCCAACCATATCTGTTGTTCCATCCCTCCAAATCCAAAATGTCACTGTTATCCAATTTGATCCAATCCTTGATCCAAGTAAAGCATGCTGCATCGTAATATAGTCTCAGGTCTGGGAGTCCAAAACCTCCCCACTCTTTTATGTCTGTTAATAATTTATGTTTGATCCGTGGCTTTTTGCCTTGCCATATAAACTTTGTTAGGTCCATTTTCCATTTTTTAAAACAATCGTCTTTACCTATTATGGGAATCATTTGAAAAAGGAACAGAAGTTTTGGTAAGATATTCATTTTAATAGCCGAAATTCTACCCCAGAGTGTTAATTTCAGTCTTGTCCAAGTTTCCATTTCTCTTTTTGTTTCTTCCCAAATTTTTTTATAATTATCTTCAAACAAATTTATATTTTTCATTGTTATTTGTATACCTAAATATTTCACTTTTTTTACAATTTGTAATCCAAATTTTTCTACCAGTTCCTTTTTCTCTTGATCTCCTATGTTTTTTACCATTAGTTTCGTTTTTTCTTTATTCAAAGCAAAACCTGATACCCTTCCAAAGTTTTCCATTTTTTCTAGAGCCTTTGCTATGCTTTCCTTTGGATTTTCCACCATTAAAACTAAATCATCTGCAAATGCCCTTATTTTGTATATTTTCTCTCCTAGGGATATTCCATTTATTTCTTGATCCAGTCTGATTTCTTGATTTAATATTTCCAAAACCAAAATGAATAACAAAGGTGAAAGTGGGCACCCTTGTCTGGTGCCCTTCTGTATTTTAAAATAATCAGTCGTGTCATTATTTATTATTATATTTGCTTCTTGTTCATAAATTGCTTTTAACTCTCTTGTGATTTGGTCTCCCATGTCCATCTGGTCTAATAATATTTTTAGAAATTTCCATGATACTTTGTCAAACGCCTTCTTACTTGGTTTCATGTCTAAATACTCGATCATATCAATCACTATTCTTATATTGTCACTCATTTTCCTGCCTGGCAAGAACCCTGCCTGCTCTTTATTTATACAATCCTGCAAAACTGTCTTTAATCTTGTTGCCAATATTTGTGCATAGATCTTGTAATCATTATTTAGTAATGATATTGGTCTATAATTGGTTATAAACTCTTTATTTCGTCCTTGTTTTGGGATTACTACTATGTGCGCCTGTTTCCAGGTGTTGGGAATCTTCCCGTCTTCTAATATTCTATTTAAGAGTGTCTTCATAGGTGATAATAGTGGTTCCTCTAATTTTTTGTAATGTATTGCGGTAAGACCATCTGGGCCTGGGGATTTTCCCAGTTTCATCTTAATTATCGCTTGATGAAGCTCTGTCGTGGTTATTGGGGAGTTTAGCTCTTGAATCTTTTCTTTCTTAATTTTAGGTATATCCTTTCCACATAAATACTCTTTTATTTCAACCTCTGTCTCATTTCCTGCTTTATATAGCTTATTATAATATTTTGTAAAACACTTTTTAATTTCCTCAGGGTTATCTAAAGTTCTCCCCTCTTCCACTATTTTATCAATCAGTTTTTCCTTTTGTCTCTTTTTCAATTGCCAGGCTAGCATCTTTCCGGGTTTATTTGCAAATTCGAACGACCTTTGTTTCATCCATTTAATATTGTCCTCAATTTCACTATTTAATATTGCTGAAGCCTGGGTTTGTAATATTTTTAGTTTTTGGTTTATTAATTCATTTTTTGGTTGTTTTGCTAATAATTTTTCATTTATTCCTATTTCCTTCCTTATTTGTTCCAGTTTTTGCTCTCTGTTTCTTTTCCTTATTGCACTTTGTTGTATGTAAAAGCCTCTTATGAAAGCTTTACTTGCATCCCATATTGTCCTGAAGTCTGTATCCTGTTCTATTGGCTCCGTCTAAATCTAAATCCACCCGGTCTACTGCCCTTAGTGACACAAGACCCCCATAAAAGTGCATGGTCTAAAATTGTGCACCAAAAATTCCTCTCCTGCGGACTCCACCCACATCAGCTTCTCACGATGGGCTTTATTAAAGCAAAAAAGGCTAATTGGACAGCATCTGAAGGACTTAGAGCAACAGAACAATCTAGAGCAGTGTTCCCCAACCTTGGGCCTCCAGCTGTTTTTGGACTACAATTCCCATCATCCTTGACCACTGGTCTTGCTAGCGAGGGATGATGGGAGTTGTAGTCCAAAAACAGCTGGAGGCCCAAGGTTGGGCAACACTGATCTAGAGGGTGTGTTCTAATGGAAATGCTCTCACAAACGTAGACTCATAGAAGGGACCATGAGGGTCACGTAGACCAACTCTTTGCAACACTGGAATCTTTTTGCAGTGGGACTTTCCCCTCCGTTTACTTACGTTGCAATAAAGTAAGGTTGGGTTTGAAGGCTCAGCAATGTATTGTTTTCTCCCCGTCCTCCACCCAGCCCAAGAAATTGGCCACCCCGGGGAGAAGGAACTGGGAACCGGGAAACAATGTCAGCGTTGTTTGTCTTGAAATTGTTTCCTCGTTCAGAGTTCCTTCAAAGTAGCCTGAATAAGCAACTGAAGGTTACATCCCCCGGCACCAGCAAATGATTAGGCCCTTCTGTGGCTGCCCCATTCGAACCATCCCAGAATTCTCTCCGGCCACAGGTATTGCGTTTCTGGTTAAAATGTTAAAATTCTCTGGTTCAGAAGTTAAGCCTGTCCATTAAGCTGACAACATCCATTAATTATTACCTATTAATTAAGTAATAAAATTTATATCCCGCCCATTTGGCTGCTTAGGGAAGATGAAGTGTCAATGGTCTGCCAGGCTAGGCAGTGTCTGAGGGCCACAGCAGCATTGAAGAAGAAGAAGAAGAGGAGGAGGAGGAGGAGGAAGAGGAGGAGGAGGAGGAGGAGGAGGAGGAGTTTGGATTTGATATCCCGCTTTATCACTACCCGAAGGAGTCTCAAAGCGGCTAACATTCCCCTTTCCCTTCCTCCCCCACAACAAACACTCTGTGAGGTGAGTGGGGCTGAGAGACTTCAAAGGAGTGTGACTAGCCCAAGGTCACCCAGCAGCTGCATGTGGAGGAGCAGAGACGTGAACCCGGTTCACCAGATTGAGTCTACCGCTCTTAACCACTACACCGCACTGGCTCTCTTGCTAGTCGTAGAAGAATAGAATCATAGAATTGTAGAGTTGGAAAGTACCCCAAGGGTCATCCATTCCAACCCCCTGCAATTCAAGAATCCTGCCCGCAACCAACTGGTTAACAGCCAGATGTACTGACCTCTTGCACCACAAGCTTGTGAGCAATTTGTCCAAAAGAAGCACTTGGAAGGAAGACAATGAGGGGGACATCTCATGGGGCACAACCTCCCAATGATGTGGGTCTGTGATCTGAGGTGACCCAAAGCTTATTTCAGTTTGCAAATGCACAGTTCCTTATTCCTGAGTGCAATTTGGGGGCAACGTGTGTGAATGCTTGCTGCACAAAAAGAATACTTTGGGCTGGAGAGACCTCTGACGCCACGGAGGGTGTACGTGTTGAATGGTTTATTTAAATGTAAAGGTTCATCATTGTTGCACCCGATGTGTATGTCTTTAAGGGGCCAGAGCAAGGGCCAGAGTAAGATAACGAGACCCAGCTTTACAGCTGTGAAACGTAGCAGGTGCTGCTGAGTTGTATTTGATTAAGGTATGACAGCATTTGGGTGTAGTATATAAGGAGCAGCACCTAGCTCTCCCATTACCCTGGGGGATGGGTTGGTGGTTGGGTCTGGTTTGGTTGTTAATGTACTTAGTGTAAAAGGAGTTTTTGTTTTTCTTATTAAAACCTTGTTTAAGTTATTTTTGAGTCCTTTCTTTTTAATGCATGATCTCCCCAGCAAGCTCTCTGCAGCGTTACCATACTGCAAACAGCCAACATCTTTGGTTATGGGCCCAGCTGCTGAGTGGATGACTGCATATTTTTGGACTCTGAGAAAGGTTTGAAAACTCCTTCTCCTGTTAGCGTAGTTCTGTGGGTCTGGAAGAGTTCCAGAATGGTTGACCGGGTTCCTGAAGCTGAGAAGGCTCTGGTCTTCCCACAGCTAACAGATGAGAACTATAGTTTATGGTCTTTTCGGGTGGAGGCGCTTTTGACCTCTAGAGAAGTATGGACCTATGTAACTGATGACCCTCCTGACCCTGTGACTAATGCTTGGTCGAAAGGAGATGCAAAAGCCAGGGCGATAATTAATTTGGCAGTCAGCGACCAGCAAGTAGTCTATATAAGAAATCAGAAAACTGCCAAAGAAATGTGGGACAGTCTTGCAGCAGTGCATGTTAGAAAAGAGTCAGCATCTGCATTGACGTTTTTCAAGCAGTTGTACCAGACGAAGTTGCAGCCTGGTGGTGATTTGGCAGCACACTTGAGACGTCTGGAGGCAATACGTGGCGAATTAATTCAAAGGGACATGGAGATACCTGATATTCAGTATGTTTTTATCATTCTTTGTTCCCTTAATGAGGACTTTGATGGTATAGCTAGCCAGATATCTGCTGTTCCACCAGCACAATTAACTGTGGAAGGGGTGACGGCAAGATTAATGGGCGAGTTGGACAGAAGGGAGGCTTGTGCCATAAACACTCCTATTTCCAGAAGTAATGAGGAACGCCATATGCAAACCTGTGGTGATACAACTGCATTTAAAGCTGCAAAGCGTTGTTGGTTCTGCAATAAACAAGGACATTTTGCAAAGGACTGCAGATCCAAAAGAAAGCAAAGTACTCCCAAGCCTGTTTCTGCTCGTCAGTCACGGTTGTCAGCCCAGCAGCCGACATCGTATAGTAGAGACAGAAACGAGCCGCGAGTTTTCCATGCTAGGACAACAGATCGTAAAAGACTTAAACGTGCCAAGTGGAAGTCTTTTGTTGTGGACTCAGGAGCATCTCAGCATATTTGCAACGATCGAAGCTTGTTTATTTCTTTCGAAGAGGAAATTGGTAATGTACATTTAGCCAATTCACAAGTCTTGCAGTCGCTTGGCAGGGGTACCGTTAAACTTGACTCTTTAAACATTACAATAGCGAACTGCATTTACTGCCCGTCAGTGGACAATTTATTGTCAGTAAGGTGCTTTGCTCGTCAAGGCATAACTGTGCGTTTCTTAAAGTCAATGTGTGAGTTTTTTGATGGGACCAAACGTCTATTGTATGCCCGGGAATCTGATGGTTTATATAGACTGTATTTTCGCACCTACTCACAATTGCCTATAAACTGCAGAGCAGCACAGTCAAGCCAGGTGTTGAGGAATGTAAGGCCACATTCCGGGTGTGTCCATGAGGCGCACAGAATTCTGGGACACCTGAATTTTGCTGATGTAATTAAGACAAAGAATATTGTTAATGGCCTCAACTTAAAACCATGTAAATTCTTTATGCAATGTTTATCCTGTTGCAAGAATAAGATTAAGGTTGCACGCAAGGGTAGGTGCTCAGATAGGAAAGTAACTGAGCCATTTGAGCGTGTACATTGTGATTTAGTTGGGCCACTCCCACCATCATTAGGAGGTTCTAAGTACTGGCTTACCCTGATAGACCAGTATAGTAGATATTGTTGGACTTATGCAATAGCTGAGAAGTCCCAAGCATTTGAGAAGTACAAAGTTTTTTGCAACTGGGTAAAAACGCACTTTAACAAACCAATTAAGAACCTATTTTCTGACCGGGGCGGGGAATTTGTTTCTGAGGATTTTGAGAAATTCCTGGAAGCGCAGGGGACTACTCATGAGTTATCTTGCCCCCGAAGTCCCTGGCAAAATGGGCTTGTTGAAGTTGTGCAGCGTGACCTACAGGCAGGGGTTAAAACATATCTGCATGATGCTAATCTGCCCAAAGACTTTTGGGCTGAAGCGCTCAATGCCTTTTGTTATGTTAGAAATCGCAGTTATCATTCTGGTTTAGATGTCACCCCCTATGAGAAGCTGTTTAAAAAACGCCCTAATCTGAAATACCTACGCATTTGGGGTTCAGATGTAATTATGCATTATCCCGCTAAGCAGAAATTGGGTGAACGTAGTGTCCAGGGAAAATTAATGGGCTACCAGCAGGGAGCGTACAGAATTTACATACCAGCAACTGGCAAATTTCATATTACCAGAAGCATGATACAAACTGTAAATTGGAATGGAGTTGCTGTTTTCCAAGATACTAACAGTATAGATAATATTGAGGAAGAAGAGGAAGAAGCAGCAGCAGCAGGAGGAAATGGTGCTTCTGAATTAATGGGAAAAGACAAAAAGCCTGTTGAATCTGATTTGTTTGATGATTTAAAGTCACAGGCACCCAAGGGGAGGTTAGATTCTCTTGAGTTTTCTGACCGTGAGCTTAGCCTACAGGCATCTCTTCAATCTGACAATGATTTACAACCTGAAACTAGTGGTTCACTTAGTCCCATTAAGTCTGAGGAGTCTGACTCTCCTTCTGGACTAAGACGTTCAGATAGAAAGAGACAGAAGCCACAACGTTTTGCATATGAACATTTTAATACTGTGTATGCCAATAAGGCAGTTTTTGAGACAAAAAGCTACAGTGATGTTCAGAAATTACCTTAAACACACCAAACATTATAGGTTGCAGTTTACAACATGGATTGACAAAGGTTTTGAATTTTTCTGCGATGCATCTCATGCAGTGGAACAAAATAATTGCAGGGGTGTGTCTGGTATGGTGTTTTGTTATAACGGTTGTCCATTTGAATGGAAGTCCCAGACACAAATCATTATTTGTCTCTCCACAACAGAGAGTGAATTATGTGCATGCGTTCAGGCCACTCGTGATGTAGAATGGTATCTGCAAGTATTTGCAGACCTACAGATGCAAGTAACACTAACAGTAAAAGTTTACCTTGATTCCCAGAGCGGACTTGCTATCCTGTGTTCAGAGACCAATACGCAGCGCACTAGAGTCTTACGGTTACGTTTACAGTTTGTAAAGAAACTAATTGCTGACGAAATGATTGTATTTGAATATGTTCCAGGTGACAATCAAATTGCGGACATTTTTACTAAAGCACTTCCAAAGGTTACACATGAAAGACATGTACAAAATATGCTTTATGTTTTTGTTCCACAATGATGAACCGCAGGGGAAATGTTGAATGGTTTATTTAAATGTAAAGGTTCATCATTGTTGCACCCGATGTGTATGTCTTTAAGGGGCCAGAGCAAGGGCCAGAGTAAGATAACGAGACCCAGCTTTACAGCTGTGAAACGTAGCAGGTGCTGCTGAGTTGTATTTGATTAAGGTATGACAGCATTTGGGTGTAGTATATAAGGAGCAGCACCTAGCTCTCCCATTACCCTGGGGGATGGGTTGGTGGTTGGGTCTGGTTTGGTTGTTAATGTACTTAGTGTAAAAGGAGTTTTTGTTTTTCTTATTAAAACCTTGTTTAAGTTATTTTTGAGTCCTTTCTTTTTAATGCATGATCTCCCCAGCAAGCTCTCTGCAGCGTTACCATACTGCAAACAGCCAACAGTACGACCTGGAGTAGCCCACAGGTTACTTTGTGGTTCAGGGCATGCAAACCTCATCTCTGTGCTGAAGAAGGAACCAGCATCTAGGAATAAGGAACTGCGACCTAGGAACCAGACACTGCAGCAACTTGGGTTTGTTTGCTGCCTCTGCACCTCACGGCCAACTGTGGTCTTCCTTGCCTGTTCTGCAGCCAGTTGGACTCATAGGTGTAGTTCCATTGTTATGTTGGGGGGTGGTCAGGGCAAACATCATTTGGTCACAAGACGTGTGGAAGCAGCACATGAGGCAATGCCACCCTCAAAGACTGACCACAGAAGGCAGCCTTATTCGACCTGAGATGCAATTTCATTATGTATATTGGTCAGGGGTGCCAACTTGAATAAAATACTCGGGGGGTGGGCAGGTAAGCCTCTCCCCACATAATCAATCACATGACACGGTGCACACACACCATTTGAATGGCAATGGCCTCCAACTTTAGGGGTGCCCGGCCCCCCAAATATTATATTGGGGGAGCTGAAGGGACCTCGGTCCCTAGGAGATGGCTCCTATGATACTGGTTTTAAACAGCTGATCTTACATCTATTTTCTTTTGAGGTTTGATATATGGCCCATCAGAGATGCGGGTGGCGCTGTGGGTTAAACCACAGAGCCTAGGACTTGCTGATCAGAAGGTCGGTGGTTGGAATCCCGCGACAGGGTGAGCTCCCATTGCTCGGTCCCTGCTCCTGCACCTCAAAGTACAAGTAGATAAATAGGTACCACTACGGCGGGAAGGTAAACGGTGTTTCCATGCGCTGCTCTGGTTCGCCAGAAGCGGCTTAGTCATGCTGGCCACATGACCCGGAAGCTGTACGCCAGCTCCCTCAGCCAATAAAGCGAGATGAGCGCCGCAACCCCAGAGTCGGTCACGACTGGACCTAATGGTCAGGGGTCCCTTTACCTTTACTATATGGCGCATCATCTCACATCACATCATCCAACATCACAGTGACATTAGGTGACTCGTCTTTGTTTGCACGGATAATCAGCTGATTGTGGGGGCTTGCAAGGTGAATCCCTTTGACCTCGCTGTGTCTTTGCGTTCCCCACACCTGACATGGGCATGGTTTGGCTGAAATGGTTTTGTGGGCCAAACTGGGTCGCTTGGTTGACCTCATTAGGCCCTCGGGCCAGAGTTTTGCCTCCGCAGTATAATAAAGAAAAGCCAAGCAGATGGGCAGAAGCAAGGGAGGAATGCCTATGCAACTTTGCCTGTGTAGTTTGCCAGTTTTGCATAAATCACTGTCGCAGCCCAGCAAAAAGCCTGCTGAATGAATGTGAGACATCTGGGTTCAAATCCTATCATTAGTAACTTGACACAAAAGCGTATCTTTCAATTTCGCTTGTGAGATCTAGAAATTATTATATTGGCTGGCCAGCTATTACCATCACTGCTGGGTCTTAAAGATAGCACTTGGGAGGGGGAAAACTTTTGCACTCTCAAAACGCTCCCTATAGATGACTCATTGCCATAATTGTGACTCTCCCATTGATGAGCACTGCCTTCATTAAAAAAAAGGGACATTTTCCTCTAGGCAAATCCTTCGTCAGCCACCTGGGATCTCATCACAGGCTCTCAGCTGCTGCATCAGATACATCTGGGATCCAGGGTTTTCCGAACGGATTAATCCCCACTTACACAGTACAGATGGTAGCTGAGCTAGGCGCTTTCCCATCCCGCGGTGTAAATTAGAGGCCAATTTGCAATGCACAAGCCAGCAGTTTCACAGCTGCAGCTGGTAAGCCCTTTTCAGGATCAGAATCTGGCCTCTTGACACAAGGCAGCTGCCTGTTGCCATTTTCTGGTTCCGCCAACCAGATTTGGACATAATTGAATCATTCCACAGAATAAAAAACGTTAATGGGGAACAGCTTTTGAATTTCCTTTCCTCATTGGCAGATTCCCAGGGACACTATACACAAATACCAATGTTCCAGACACAACCTGTTTCTACCCCCATAAAAGATAGCATTTATTCTTTTTTTTTTTAATGGACTCCTACTTTGCGAGAGTTAGAACAATGTCATCCTTAAGAAAGGCTGGCCAGGGCTGGCCCAAGACATTTTGGCGACTGAGGCGAACCACAAAATGGCTCCCGTTCCCAGCCAGGGGTGATTGAAGATCTACATCAGGAACAAGGGAGGGAATAAACATTGTAAGGATGAAATGGGGAGGAGGAGAACCATGGGCACCACTTTGAGCTCCTTGGAAGAAAAGGTGGTACATAAATGAGATTAAAAATAAATAAATAATGGGAAGTGAACAAAACCAACACACACAGACACACAACAAACACACCAGTCACTCCATACATTTAAAGGGCTATGAGAGCACTTCAGTCATGGCTTCCCACAAAGAATTCTGGGAGATGTAGTTTGTCAAGGGTGCTGAGAGGTGTTTGTTGTTGTTTAGTCATTTAGTCGTGTCCGACTCTTCGTGACCCCATGGACCAGAGCACGCCAGGCACTCTTGTCTTCCACTGCCTCCTGCAGTTTGGTCAAACTCATGCTGGTAGCTTCGAGAACACTATCCAACCATCTCGTCCTCTGTCGTCCCCTTCTCCTTGTGCCCTCCATCTTTCCCAACATCAGGGTCTTTTCCAGGGAATCTTCTCTTCTCATGAGGTGGCCAAAGTATTGGAGCCTCAGCTTCAGGACCTGTCCTTCCAGTGAGCACTCAGGGCTGATTTCCTTAAGAATGGAGAGGTTGAATCTTCTTGCAGTCCATGGGACTTAGGAGGCCGCTATTCCCCTCCTGCTATTCCTGTAATATTTCCACAGCGGCTTAACCATCATTCCCTCTTCCCAGAAAACATTGGAATCATAGCTCTGGGAGGGGAATAGGGGTCTCTCCACACCTCCCACCAGCAGACTCACTAGTATGTTCTTAAGTGTCAGGCTCCTGCTGCAGCAAAGATTATTTTAAGAGCCCTGTGAATTTTGTTTCCTTCTGGTGCTACCTAGTGGCTTCTGCGAGGTATAACAATTGGCTTTCTTCAATCTCACTTCTATAAAGCCCGTGGTGCTGCTGCTGCTGCCACCTTCCAAAAGTCCAAAACACTGCTCTTTGGACATATGAAAGATTAAGTTGCAAACGACAACAACCACCCAAACCCATTATATTTAAGAGCGCTTGTAAGAGTACTGGACTAGGGCCACATTCACACCATAAATTTAAAGCACTTTAAACAGTAAATAAAGGGACACGGGTGGCGCTGTGGGTTAAACCACAGAGCCTAGGACTTGCTGATCAGAAGGCTGGCGGTTCGAATCCCTGTGACGGGGTGAGCTCCCATTGCTCGGTTCCTGCTCCTGCCAACCTAGCAGTTTGAAAGCACACCAGTGCAAGTAGATAAATAGGTACCACTCCGGCGGGAAGGTAAATGGCGTTTCCATGAGCTGCTCTGGTTCGCCAGAAGCGGCTTGGTCATGCTGGCCACATGACCCGGAAGCTGTACGCTGGCTCCCTCGGCCAATTAAGCGAGATGAGCGCCGCAACCCCAGAGTCAGCCACGACTGGACCTAATGGTCAGGGGTCCCTTTACCTTTAAATAGTAAATGGCTTCCCCCAAAGAATTCTGGGAGCTGTAGTTTCTTGAGGGTGCTGAGAAATGTTAGGAGATACCTATTGCCCTGACAGAGCTGTACTTTATAGAGTTCCCAGTAAAAAGAAGGATTGGCTGTTATATCTGTTCTATCCAGTGCTTTCTTTCCTGGGGGGATGCAGGGGTACGCATACCCCTAAACATTTTGTGAATCTAAGTTTGGCCTCATCGAGGGGCAGTATTTCAATATGAGTAGGAAAATGAGAGCACCCCTAAACTTTTTGTTTTTTTAGAAAAAAGCACTGTTTAAATGTATTGTGTGAATGTGGCCTAGAATTGGGAGGTGCAGGATCATACCCTCTCTCTGCCATGCAGTGCCAGATTAAACCCTGTGGAGGCCCCTAGGCAGTCGAAATCTTAGGCACCCTCTTCTATTTTATCTCCTAAAACTAAGAAAGCTTGGTTGTAATTTTCTTTCAAAATCAAATCAATATTTACTCACTCTGGAAGAATGGCAGATGAAACTGATTGTCTGTATGGGATTGGCAGAAATGACGAGCAGAATCCGTGACCAGGGAGAAGAGTCGGCAGAAGAAGATTGGAAAAAATTTAAGGACTATTTACAGAAATATTGTAAAATTAAGGAATGCTGAATGATGTTGGATTGAAATTGAGTGGTTTCTAGCTGTAATGATATAAAGTAACATGGATGAAAAAAAGGGTTTGGATAGAAAATAAGGTGATATTATAAGCTGTAATGCTTTAAGTTAAGGATTTGCTGAACAAAGAATTTAAAAGGGAATACAAGAAGGGGAGGTATGAGGAGGTCAGAGAAATTGTTGTTGTTGTTGTTGTTTAGTCGTTTAGTCGTGTCCGACTCTTTGTGACCCCATGGACCAGAGCACGCCAGGCACCTCTGTCCTCCACTACCTCCCGCAGTTTGGTCAAACTCATGCTGGTAACCTCGAAAACACTATCCAACCATCTCGTCCTCTGTCGCCCCCTTCTCCTTGTGCCCTCCATCTTTCCCAGCATCAGTGTCTTCTCCAGGGAGTCTTCTCTTCTCATGAGGTGGCCAAAGTACTGGAGCCTCAGCTTCAGAGAAATATGTTACTGAAAAGATTGTATTATGAACTATATGTCTTTTTTAATTTTTTGGTTTGTTTTTTGTTTGTATAAAAAATTGAAAATTTTAATAAATATCTTTTTTTAAAAAAACAAAACAAAATCAAATCAATATTATTTTGATCTGTTGTTGTGGAGCCCCTAAAAGGCATGGGCCCATTGGCTGGTGCCTATTTTGCCTATTTGGTAATCTGGCACCACTGCCATGAAGCTCGCTGGGTGACTAGTTCTTTGCTCCATCCACTTCCCCATTTTTCTTTTCCAACTGGCAAGTTGCTGTTGCAACTGAGAATATTCAAACTCCAATAGGCTAGCTTTTCTGGCAGCCCTTAGATTAGAGCTGCCATACGTCTGGGTTTTCCCCGACACGTATGGGAATTGGGTAGGAAAATGGCAGCCGGGCAGATTTTCGGCAAATCGGCAAAATGTCCGGGGAAACTAAGGTGTATGGCAAGGGGGGGGGGGTTATTTTTTAAAAAAAAAACTTCAGAAAAGGCCCAAAACATTTGGAGATGTTCCCAAAGAAAGCTCAACAACTTTGAGGGGTGGGGCAGCTCAGATTGTTTCAGGCAAAGTTTTTTGCCCTTCTGCAAACCTCTGCGTTCCTCTGAGCATACCTGCTCTCTCGAGTTTCTTTTCCCACCAGCGGTTATATTTCAACGCCATTTTTGACAGAACCCACCATCATCAAAGTTGATGATGATAATTTCCATTTAGAGACCGCTTCCTATGTGAAATAACTTGAAGCAATTTACAAAAGATAAATATATAAGCCAATATGTATATGTACACACACACACACACACACACACACACACACACACACACACACACGGAAAGTACTCATTCACGTAACAAGATCTATAAACACTATCCATATTCATAAAAATTATATAAAAACAAATAAAATCAGAGCACAAGAAGGCAGTATAATACAAAAGTTCAATCAACACAACATGCATACAGTCCCTCACTCAATCTCACTCACCATCCATGTCAGACAACCAGTGTAATCATCTACCACCTCAAACAGTACCGAGGAAAATTGTGAGAAATCACTTTAGATCCTTGACCAGGAGGATTAAATCTACCTAGGTCTCAACTGGTCAGGAGAAAGGCACCTCCTGCCTCGTGAAAGGACTCTCTCCTTCTAGTCGTGTTGCTTGGATGACACCTCCTGGAATTGAGGCATCAGGCCTCTGAATACTGGTTGCTGGGAATGAATAGGAAGAAAAGGCTATTTGCCTCCCTGCTCTGCTTGTGGGCTTCTCAGAGACATCTGACTGGCCACTGTGGGACACAGAAAGTTGTACTACATTAGGGTTGAGGAACCTTTGGCAGCCTGAGAACAGCATGCTTTCATGGACAACATTCAGGGGGTCGTGTGCCAGAGATGGTTAAGACCAAAGACCAAAGTGAAGGGGGAGGGGGGCAGAGGCAAAAGTTGCTGTGGACAGGGCACTGGTTGGGACAGTACAGTAGGTAGATTCCAGCCATGGAGAAGTCAGAGGTTTGTTTTTTTACTTTCTCTCACACCATATTTCCATCTTCCATCCAGGGAAGCAAGAGGCATGATCTGTAGGAATGGATTTAGACACTGGGAGAGAACATATTGGTTAGTTATTTCCTTGCTCACGTGAGTGAGATCAGCAGCTAAAACTTGGAAGCTAAGACAAGTTCTATTTAACCTTCTAGAAGCAATAATCCAGGATGCTCTAAGGGAGACTGGATTTTCCTGGTATACCACTTTTCTCCCCTTTAAAACCACAATCACAAACACATTGTTTTGTGAAGAAATAAAAGTAGCATTTACTTACATAATCTAGGTCTTGAAGCGGCAATTACAGTAGCGAAATGAAGGCAGGTTTATAACGATTATCCAAGTTAGAAAAGTACAAAATGTAAGTTCAAAAATGGCGCCCGAGCTCCCGATTTCAGCCTGGAAGGATGATGAAGAAAGAGGAGGCTGCCCAGGCTGCAGTGTTACAGCTTCCTGCCATGGCAAAGAAAGGAAGTGATCTCACAGAGTTCTCTCTAGCAAATTTTATAGGAAAGCTCTGTGAGCCTCAGCACCTTCATGTGCCTATCTGGCAAAACATGAATTGTTGGTTTGAATGAAATAATGTCCCACATGAGCATAGTTCAAGGACACATTCCTGCCAGGTAAAAGCACTCAAAGAGCAGGTGGAGCAGGACCAAAGATGGGCTGCAGCCTGGAGTGAGGGGGTCCAGCCTGGGGAGTCTTCCAAGGGCCAGGTAGGGAGGCTTGGAGGACCACAATCGGTCCATTGACTTGATGCTCCAGATTTCTGGTCTAGCTAGACCACATGTCAATGGTGTAAGTTAACATATGAATCTAAACTCTAGTTAAACATGTAGTCAGTTGGACAATCAGCAATAGAACAGGAGAAAGCCGGTCCTCTTGAATTACTTATTCGGAAGCTGCATTTCTTTTTTTTTAAAAAAACCTTTAGCAGTCGGTACACTTTAAAGTAGTTGCAGAATGGGTGTCTTATGTTATGACTATATATACCTTGAATATGTGGGAGGAGAAACTGAAAGGTCCTCTTCTTTGATGATAGTTATGGCTGACATGGTTAGGGTGATAAATTAGGTATACAGAGCAGCTAATGATGGAATTAAATGGCATAATGAATATGGATTAGGCATCTCTCCCAAGGTCAGAGATATGTTATAATAGCAGATAGCTGCCACTCATTGACATTCAGGGCTGCCTGCTACAGGGGAAGCAGAAAGGACGCTGTAGTGTGATTGAGAGAAGATGTTAGGAAAATGGAAAATTTGTCGGTTCTAAAACTTCCGTTCCCTTGGCCTAGTTCCATCCTTAGTTGCAGCTGGGGCAAGGAACCTAAGCACCAATGGCAGGATGCACCCCTCAGGTTAATTCCATGCAGCCCTTGGCATTATTTCATGTGGAGAGAGAGGGGGGCATTGAATTAAGAGACAGACAGAAAAAAATGGGAGCCCACACCCACTTTTGGCTTTTGTCCTGCCCACTGCTAGCTTCTATTCCACCCACTGCCAGTGTAGGGTTGCAGTAAATTACCTAAACTACAACTAATCCAGAATGCGACAGCTTGACTGGTGACCGGGAGCGGCCGCTGAGACTACATAACACCGGTCTTGAAAGACCTACATTGGCTCCCAGTACATAGGTAGCGCCATCTCATAAAGCAGAAACTACGACTAATCCAGAATGCGGCAACTAGACTAGTGTCAAAGAAATAAACAAGTATCTCACGTTTAGAAGACATCTGAAGGCAGCCCTGTTTAGGGAAGTTTTTAATGACTGATGTTTTAATGTATTTTTAATCTTTTGTTGGAAGCCGCCTAGAGTGGCTGGGGAAACCCAGGCAGATGGGTGGGGTATAAATTATTATTATTATTATTATTATTATTATTATTATTATTATTATTTACATACAAAGGTAATGCAATCTTCTATAGGAAAAAAGTCACCTATCCCATCATTAGTAGTAATGTTGTGTGTGTACTGTGAAGCCAAGCTGCAGAAGTACAGAATGACGTGAGAATCAGGCCATTATGCAGCTTTTAAAGGGCATTAAGCACTGGGATGGGGGCGCAGGTGGCGCTGTGGGTTAAACCACAGAGCCTAGGACTTGCTGATCAGAAGGTCGGCGGTTTGAATCCCTGCGACGGAGTGAGCTCCCGTTGCTCGGTCCCTGCTCCTGCCAACCTAGCAGTTCGAAAGCACGTCAAAGTGCAAGTAGATAAATAGGTACCGCTCCAGCGGGAAGGTAAACAGCGTTTCCGTGCTCTGCTCTCGTTTGCCAGAAGCGGCTTAGTCATGCTGGCCACATGACCCAGAAGCTGTACGCCGGCTCCCTTGGCCAATAAAGCGAGATGAGCGCCGCAAGCCCAGAGTCGGCTACAACTGGACCTAATGGTCAGGGGTCCCTTTACCTTTAAGCACTGGGATGGGATCAGAGGTTGGCACTGCCAGACTTCTTCCAAGGTTTGAATGACAGCAGAGGCCCCCCTGTCCCCCCTGGAATCTCCTGGTCTTGATTTCCATCCTTGCTGTCACTCAGGCGCCCCAACTCCATGGGGCCGAGGCCTCTACGACCCCCCAATGTCCACTGGGACACAGCTCAGCCCTCCCCCCCCCATCTTGAGGGGACAGAGGAGGCCTGGCAGGATGTTGGCATGGGCCATGCAGGACCAGCGCAGCCTGGTGGGCAAAGTTTACATTGGGAAGAGGCCTTGTTGGCTTCTCCCAATGCGGCAGTCATCACGCACGCAACGCATGAAGTGCATGATGCACTTGACATCATGCACATCACCTGCGACAACAGCTCCCCCCCATGTCGGGTGCAACTCAGCACCTGTGCTGTCACTTGTCTGTTTGTCTGACCCCTCTAAGCAAGTCAGATGTGACAGAAGAAGGGAGAAAGAACCAGAGATGCATTTCAGACTAAACAGCAGCATTCCTGGCGAAAGCACTATTGACTTGAGCTGTTCAACAGTGGAATGGACTCCCTCAGGAGTTTGTGGACTCTTCTGCCTTGGAGGGTTTTAAGCAGAGGTTGGATGGCCATCTGCCATGGCTGCTTTAGCTGAGATTCCTGCATTTCAGGGAGTTGGACTTGAGGTCCCTTCTAACTTCTATGACAGGGGTCAGCAAACTTTTTCAGCAGGGGGCCGGTCCACTGTGCCTCAGACCTTGTGGGGGGCTGGACTATATTTTTGGGAAAAAAATGAACGAATTCCTATGCCCCACAAATAACCCAGAGATTCATTTTAAATAAAAACACACATTCTATTCATGTAAAAACACCAGGCAGGCCCCACAAATAACCCAGCGATGCATTTTAAATAAAAGGACACATTCTACTCATGTAAAAACATGCTGATTCCCAGACCGTCCGTGGGCCGGATTTAGAAGACGATTGGGCCGGATTTGGCCCCCGGGCCTTAGTTTGCCTATCCATGTTCTATGACTTGTGTTCTGCTGAAAAGGATTGTACTGCTGCCCATTTGACACAAGAGGGAGACAACGATCCACCCACAAACATGCCAGTGGAAACCTCTGTGGAAAAGGCACATGTTATTTGGGAAATTCCAAAGAAACGAAGCCTTAAATATTGTTCAGGTGAAAAGAAGTGATTGATGAAGTGGAGCTCACTGTCTTTAGAGGGCTGGAGAACTTGGCTTTCTATGTCGTTGCCTGAGGTTTCGTCCATGAATCAAAAAAGCTGCTCTCCCGCTTTCTATTATTGGATGCACTGCATGCTTTTTAGAGTGAAATCTGGGTAGAAATAGTCTCGGTTGCAAAGTTTCCACCTTTGGAAGGTGGATACAGCTCAATGGAACAGTCCTTGCTTTCCATGTAAAATGTCCCAGGCTCAATCTTCTAGATTTTCAAGCAGGTGAAAGGCTCTTGCCTGAAATTCTGAAGAGCCTTGACCAATCAGAGTGGAAAATACTTAGCTAGAAACAAAAGCCAAGCAGAACCATCAGCAGGATGGAGCAACTCCCCTATAGCGAAAGGTAACAACATTTAGCGCTTCTGCATTTATGGAAAAGGCAAGAAAGGGGGAATATGATGAACATGTGTAAAATGATGCACAGTGCTGAAAAAATAGGTCACACCATCTCATAATGGAGAAACTACAACTAATCCAGAATGCGGCAACTAGACTGGTGACTGGGAGTGGCTGCCGATACCATATAACACAGCTCCAAAAGGATCTTCACTGGCTTCCAGTATGTTTCTGAGCACAATTCAAAATGTTGGTGTTGAGCTTTAAAGCCCTAAAAGGCCTCGGCCCAGTATACCTGAAGGAGCGTCTCCACCTCCATCGTTCAGCCCGGACACTGAAGTCCACTGCGAGATGGGAGGTTACAGGGAACCAGGCAGAGGGCCTCCTTGGTAGTGGTGCCCTCCCTGTGGAACGCCCTCCCATCAGTTGTCAAGGAAATAAACAACTATCTGACTTTTAGAAGACATCTGAAGGCAGCCCCGTTTACGGAAGTTTTTAATGTTTGATGATTTATTGTGCTTTGAATTCTGTTGGGAGCTGCCCAGAGTGGCTGGGGAAACCCAACCAGATGGGCGGGCTATAAATAATAAATTATTATTATTATTATTATTATTATTATTATTATTATTATTATTGACCCCTGATGAAGCTGAGTGTTGGAGGACTCAGGACCGATGAAGAAAACACTTCATCACACAGTGCAGAGTTAAAGTACAGTGGTACCTTGGTTCTCAAATGTCTTGGTATTCAAACAACTTGGAACCCAAACACTGCGAACCTGGAAGTAAGTGTTCCGGTTTGCAAACTTTTTTCGGAAGCCGAACATCCTCCATTTTGGGAGTTATACTTCCGTTTTGCGTGCCACACTTCCATTTTGAGTGTTACGCTGAGATCTGTCTGTTTTTGCTATTTATTTTGTGTCTTTGTTTTTGCAGCCCTTTTGTTTTTGTGACTGTGTGGAACCCAGTTCAGCTACTGATTGATTGATTGTGTGACTGCAGTACATTGTATATTGCTTTCATTTTATGGATCCATAGTCTCATTAGATAGTAAAAATCATGTTAAATTGCTGTTCTAGAGGTTCTTTTTAGAAGTCTGGAACGGATTCATCCATTTTGCATTACTTTCTATGGGAAAGCACGCCTTGGTTTTGGAACGCTTTGGTTTTGGCACAGACTTCTGGAACGAATTAAGTTTGAGAACCAAGGTACCACTCTAAAAGCAACAAAAACCAAAACAAAGAATAACCACATATGGTTCATCTGTAGCCCTGTTTGACAAAGGCCTCTTGCCCTATTCTGGGTCAGACTATTGGCCTGTCTAGCTCAGTATAGTCCACATTGACCAGCACAGGTTTGGACAGGGAACATTCCCAGCTCTACCTGAAGATGATGGAGATTGAACTTGGCATCCCTTGCATTCAAAGCAGGAGCCCTACACCTGAGCTGCAGCCCTTCTCAAAGACACTGGAATAGGTTCCCCAGCCTTTCCTCTCCTGTGTGCACAGAATGCAGAAAATAGTGTAATTGGCATGCAAGAGTGTGGCTCAACCTTGCTAGACTGGGGATTCAGGGCTTTATATTTTATGTCATATGTTCCTCCATAAATTACAATTCCTTATAACAGCTGAATTTTTTAGCTCTCCCCCTTAAAATACCCACCAACTATGGTTTATGTCTCTGTGAATAAGGCATTGTGAAGAATATTGTACATTATCTCCTGGAATGTCTCTATTTATAGGAGATAAGAACTAAATGGATTTCTCCTTTGTGCTCAGGCAAACAATACCTTCACTTTTCTCCCCTTAATGCCTAGATTCCCCTCCGCCCAACTTGGCATAAAACTAGAGAAAACATTATTTATGCTGTCATGCCGTTTTCTTGCTGGCCCCACAGAAGCTCATGCGTTTATTGGTATTCTGTAGACTGCAAAACAATTAAAGGCTTTTTGCTAGCAGTGAATGGTGTTGACTGTATACAAATCGCTTTGTTTTCTTGTTTGGGATTTGCATGCTGCTCATTCGATATATTTGCTTGGGATCTGTTGCAGCAGGCAAAAATGCTGCACTTTTAAGGATATGCTTTATTCTTAAGTTTTGTCTCCCGAACGTCGCAAAGTGATCGTTCCGGTTTGTGAACCTTCTTTTGGAACCTGAACGTTCGATGGGGCTTCCGTGGCTTTTGATTGGCTGCAGGAGCTTCCTGTAGCCAACCAGAAGCTGCAATTTGGTTTTGGAAGTCAAATGGACTTCCGGAACGGATTCCGTTCGACTTCCAAAGTACGACTGTATTGAAATCAGTGCAAGTGAAAAATGCCCAACTATGGTTGGTTTTAGTATTATTATGAACATAAGAAGATCGTGCTGGATCAGGCCAATGGCCCTTCTTGTCCTGCCTCCTCTTCTTACAGTGGCCAACCAGATGCCCATGGGAAGCCTGCAAGCAGGACCTAAGTACATCAGCACTCTGCCCAAATGCAAAACCCAGCAGCTGGTTTACAGAGGCATAATTGCTCGGGTAGGCATTACATACCCTCCAACACTTTGGAGCTGAACCTATTGGTAAAACCTATTGGTGTTTCGCAACTTTCTGACTAGTTGCAGGACCTTAGCCAGACCTAGCAGAGTAAACGCAAAATTCATGGAAGCAATTGGCAACTTGGCTGCAGACAGGATAGACGAACCAGGAACCAGGAACTTGTAGTTAGGTGTTTATTATATACAGTGGACTATTTACAGGAACAGAACACGGATCTTTAGCTAGCTCTCTCTGACACAACTTACAACTCCTACACTGACACACAGAAGTCTGAACCTCTGAACACTGAACTAACACATTCCAGTTAGTAGGCCATTATCATTCCCTTGAGAGAGCTTGACCAATCAGGGAGCTGTCTCCATGCCTCTGTTATCACCAGGCAGACTTACTCCTTCAGATTGCCTTCTGGCTGTCTGCCAAACCTTAATTGACTCTGTGTGAGTAGCTGCATGTACAGTTTCCCAACAATTCAGGGCATCATCTTCCCATTTTTTATTGTGACAGCACGACACAAAATACTACATCAACCACTGCTGTCATTGCTCACAAAGAGCATACCTGTTGACCGTCCCAATTTGACCAGAACACCCCAGAATTAGAGAAGCCATCCCAGCTTCTGATTGGATCCCCAAATGTCTGGTTTTCGATGCCACACTTTCACATGAGTCAGCTAGTACCTGAGAGAGCTCGGCACTGAAAGATGTGTGTGTTTCGTGTGAAAGAAGGCAGCCGAGCCAGAGCCCATGGAGGAGTTGGAGGGGGAGCTGCTGGTGGTACATGGCCAGGACGCACCCACTGGGCCCAGGCTCTGCACCACCTCCACCTGATGCCATCCCTGCTGGAGGCGGAGAAGATGATGACAGAATACAAAGCTGGGGATGGGGAAGTGGAGGAGTTGGCGGTGCTGATGCTCACTAAGGGAACTGCTGCCGGTAACAGGGGGCTGGTGTGGGGTAGCCCCAGCTGGCTCGCACGGGAGCATGGCATCAAAAGATGTGTGTCCCTATTTTAATCGGCAGATATTGGAGAGGATGAAAGAGAACCTCTTTGCACCTCTCCTCTAGCCAGGATAGAAGAGACAACCCCCATACCTACGGGACCGCCTCTCCTGGTATGCCCCACGGAGGACCTTACGGTCCGCAAATAATAACATCTTGGAGGTCCCGGGCCTCAAGGAGATTAGACTGGCCTTGACCAGGGCCAAGGCCTTTTCGGCTGTGGCCCCAGCCTGGTGGAATGCTCTGTCACAAGTGCCAGGGCCCTGCAGGAACTGACAGCTTTCTGCAGGGTCTGCAAGACAGAGCTGTTCTGCCAGGCCTTTGGCCGGGGTCCAGTCTGACTCCCCCTCTCTCCTTATAAGAACTTGCATGAAAGTGACCCCCCAACTTTTCTCACAGGCTCATATAGGATCAGTATAAACAGTTAGGCCTGGTGAGCATTTAAGGGCCCCATCCCTAATTTGCGGGTTGCCATCTGATTGGATTTCACTTTGATTCTGATTTGATTTTAGGGTGTATTTTAATTGATTGCTTGATTTTATGGTAATATGTTATATATTTGATGTTAGCCGCTTTGAGCCTGGTTTTGGCTAGGCAGGGCGGAGTATAAATAAAATTTATTATTATTATTATTATTATTATTTGCATAAATCAAACCCCTGCGTCCAGTCACACTTCCCTGCGTCGCTCTGCTGGAAGTTGACCTGGCAGGAGAGCAGAGCTGCAGCGGTCCCGTCCGTGTGAGATGAGGGATAAATCAAGTCCAGAGACAGTTCAGTTCTTATCTCTAGAAGCGTTTATTTACAAGGCAATAAATCCGTCCGAAACTTCCGACATTCTCATCCGTGCTCCAAGAGCACACTCGCAGCTTCTGTTCCAAGCTGCTGCTCAGCGAGAAGTGAAAGTGAGTCTGGAAACAGAGAGACGTGCTGCGTCACTGCTCTGCGACAGGCTCCTCCTTCTACTCCCCCTCCTTTTCTTCCCAGACACAGGACACCACGGAGTTCTGACCCTGTCAGTTCCAAACTCCACACCCCCTCTTGTCCTGCGTCTGGAGACAGTAGCCATCAATGCTTTCCCCATACACAGACCCTCACAGAACTCCTCGTGCTTCTGGAAGGTTAATGGTTTTGTGAAACCATCAGCGAGGTTCTTTGTTGAGGGACAGTATTTCAGAGCGACTAGCCCCTCATGAACGCTCTGACATACATTCTGGAAACGTATGTCCAAATGTTTGGTCCTCGCCTTGAATTGCCCTGTCTCAGCTAATTTAAGGCATGGTTGATTGTCTTCATGCACCACAACGGGCAGACAATCCTCTTCACAGATTTCCTCGACCAAACACACATAGAACTCCAGTTCTCTGCAAACCTCTGATAGCGCACTGAACTCAGCTTCAGTAGATGAAAGCGCTATGAGACTTTGCTTCCGGGACCTCCACCCAATCACTGAGTCCCCAAACTTCACCACTAGGCCTGACACTGACTTGCGGTCCTCAAGGTTAGCCCAATCCGAATCCACCCAGGCGGTCAGCTTAACATCACCCTCAGCTGACATCTTGAGGCAAAAGTCTTTGGTATCTTGCAGGTAACGTAGCACCCGCTTAACACCATTCCAGGCCTGCACACTAGGACTTGAAGCCTCTCTACTGAGCAGATTGACAGCAAACGCTATGTCTGGTCTGCTCCACTGTGACAGATACAACAGACTACCCAGAGCTGACTGAAAGAGTTCAGTGTTTTCGAACACCACGCGTTCTACTTGCTGACACTCCTTCACGTACCCAGCCTCCATGGGTGATCTGGCACCTGCACAATCAGACATCCTGAACTTCTCAAGCAACTGCTCAATCTTACCTTTCTGGCGAAGCAAAAAGCTTCCATCACTTGCTCTTGCGATTTCTACGCCTAGATAGGACTTGACATCTCCAAGTTGCTTCAGCTTGAACCGCTTACCAAGCTCCTTAGCAAACTTCTCCACCTGTTCACTCGTCCTTGCCATCAACAAGATGTCATCAACAAACACCTGTGCCACTTGCTGTTGCAAGCCTGAATCTCTAATGTAAAGACAACTGTCTGCAAGAGATCTCTTAAAACCTAGCTTTTCTAAGGCTTCATGTAGGCACATATTCCAATTCCTGGCAGATTGGCGTAACCCATAGATGGATTTGTGCAACCGCCACACAACGCCTGGCTCACTGACTTCGAACCCTGGAGGAGGACGCATGTACAACTCCTCCTGGAGATCTGAGTTCAGGTAGGCGACATCTACATCAAAATGGTTCACCTTCCAACCTCTCTGTGCTGCTACTGCCAAAAGCATTCTCAAAGTCTCCGCCCTTGAGGTCGGCGAATAGACCTCTGTGAAGTGGACTCCGCGTCTCTGTGTGAATCCACGCGCCACTAACCTCGCTTTGTACTGTGGCTCTCCTGCTTCTGTGGGTTTAAGACGGTAAACCCATCTGCAGCCAATAGCTTGCTGGTTAGCCGGCAGCTGTGTGAGTGTGAACACTCCAAGAGACTCCATTGAGTTCATCTCCTTCTGCATCGCCTCATGCCATTTGCTGGCTTCTTCCCGAGGCAACTTCTGAACATCCTCAAAGGATTCAGGTTCACATCTAGCCACACCAACCCAGACACTCGTGGCTTCATACCTTTCAGGTGGCTTCCCTTTGGTTGATCTTGCTGACCTCCTCAGCGTGAATTCTGGAACTGCGCCTGATTCACCTGGATCAACCCTCCTATCCTCTATGTCAGAATCATCCCCCTCTGACCTGCTGCGCCGTTTAGGGCGAACAGCTGGTCCTGCTGGCGAGGATGGTTCACTCCTTGGCTCAGACTTGACAGAGACCTGTGGAGGGGTCCTGGGACTCCCTTTTGGAGAGATACGGAGCCTCTCCCTTGGAGATCCCGGCTCTGGACTCTGTGGCTGTGGACTGTGCTCATCAGCAACAGGTTCAGCCTCGCCCTCCTCTTCCTCATCTGAGTCTACCAGAACATCCGGGTTACCGTGAAGCCGCTTCCACCCACTCTGCTCGCAAAACTCAGCACTGCCGCTAATAAGCAGCCTGGACTGGTTGCCGGTAGGGTATGCGAAGCGCCACGCCTTTGAACCCGGCTCATAGCCCACAAAGATCATCTTCCTGGATCTTGGCTCACCTTTTCTGCGCATGGCCTTTGGAATCAGAACCCAAGCTGTAGACCCAAAAGTGCGCAGAAAATGTACTTTGGGCTTTTTCCGATGAAGCAGAAAGTACGGTGTGTCCCCTACACTGGAATTGAACACTCTATTCTGCAGGAAGCAAGCTGTCCTATAACTCTCGGCCCAAAAGCGCTGTGGCAGACCCGAGTCTGCCAGCATAGCATTCGCTGACTCCTGTAGCGTGCGAAACTTCCTCTCTGCAACCCCATTCTGTTGCGGAGAGTGGGGGGCCGTCAGTCGATGACTGATACCCTTCTGCCTGAAGAACGATTGCAGCGCAGAACCTGTAAACTCCCCCCCCTATCGGACTGAAAGGAAATTACTTTGGTAGAGAACCGTAGCTCTACTGCTGTGATCCAATCCCTGATCAGTGCAGCTGCCTCTGACTTCTGTTGCAGCGCAAATAGCCACGCATGTTTTGTAAAATCATCGACCAGAACCAGAACCCACTTAGATCCAGCTAACGAAGGTGTCGGCATGGGTCCCGACAAATCTGCATGGACAAGTTCAAAGGGTTTACTGGTTTTCCTCTCAGACCTGGGATATGAGCATGTTACGACCTTTGATTGCTTACAGGCTTGACAATCTAGGTATTTGTCACATGCTTTGAACCTGCACCCAATGGTGTTGTCTGTGGCCTTCTTCACATATGACCACCCTGCGTGTCCAAACCTGCGATGCCATAAGTGTAAACAATCATGGTGTGGTGGGACATTGGCACACTGCCCTTGGGCATCGTCAATGGACTCTCCACTAGCCCCATTTTCCACCAGCCCCATTTTCCCACCAGCCCCATCTTCAATGGGCATCTCGACCAGAAAGAGCGTGCCTCTTCTCTGGACACTGTGGATCTTCTTCCCATTCCTGTGGAAGGAACACACATTGTTAGAAAACAAAACATCAAACCCAGCAGCCATAAGGGCTGGCACACTTAAAAGAGAGTGGGCAAGCTCTGGTACCACAAAAGCTTCTACCCAATGATCTATGAAAGAGCAATAAAGAAGACCAGTTTCAGTCAATGGTCTTTGGGACCCATCTGCTAAAGTAACATAGCGTCCAGTTTTAACTGTCTTGCAGTTCCTCAGAAGCCCTCTAGAGGTCACAAGACAATGAGTGGCTCCGGAATCGATCACGAGAGATAAAGAGTGTCTCTGGTTATTTTCCACAGATGCCATGGCGTTGCTTGCATTCCCATCGGTTGCCATGGCCACAGCCTCTCCCCGGCTAAGGCTCTTGCCTTTTCTCAGAGACGCCATCGCAGCTGTGAGGTGATAAGACGCCTTGTCTTTGTTTTTCTCCTGGCCTGCTGCTTTCCCACGTCGTTGCTGGGAACCGGCCCTGGGAACCTGCTTTGTTGACATTCCACGCCGGCCGGTGTCCTTGGCAGCCTGGGCCTCTAGCGGATGCTTCCCAGCGCTGTTGGACGTTGCCTCAAAGCACAAACAACTTTCGAAGCCTTTCGCTTTCTCAGAGCTCTTGGAATGGCCTGCCTGGCCTGCCCCCCCACTGCCTTTTGGGGTGCAGCCTGCGCTCTCTTCCACAGCTCTCAGCTGCTCTCCAGCACAATCACACAGACGTGTCGAAGCAGAGAAACAGCTTCCCGGAACAGCCCCCTCTGGGCGTGCTCCCTCTGGGCGTCCTCTAGCCCCCTCTGATCTGGCTCCCACTCCGGCCTGGGGCTTGCTCCCTTGGCCCTCGGCCTCGTCCCGGCCCTTGGCTCCTGCTGAGCCTTCGCACAGACTCCTCAGCACCTGCCAAGCGGCCTCAGCCGATTCTACGCCCTCCAAGTGGGGCAACAGCAAAGCGTCCACACTTGCTTTCAGCAGGCAGAGCTCCCTTTGCTCTCTCTCACTCTGCATAGCAGCAGCATGCATGGGTGGGGCCGGCTCCTTCTGGACTGGACTCCAGAGCCCTGTGGCCACAAACCACCCCTTTACTCCTCTTGACCAGGCCTCCCAGTTGGCCCCATTCAGCCTCTCACCGGGGTAGCTCTCTTGGCTCTGCTGTGCCTGTGCAGCAGCCATTCTTCCTCCCCCCCGGGGCATCAGCGTACTCACAAGTTTGCCAGCATGCCGGACCTCCGAAGCAGCCGTTCCTTCTGGCTCTCGGCTCCGCTCTCCGGCACCTCCCTTCTGCCCTTGCCTGGCAGGAGATTACAGCAACACGTCGCTGGCAGCCTTCTCCCTTCTCACACTTGTCAGGAAACGCGATACGTCCATAACCTTTGCATAAATCAAACCCCTGCGTCCAGTCACACTTCCCTGCGTCGCTCTGCTGGAAGTTGACCTGGCAGGAGAGCAGAGCTGCAGCGGTCCCGTCCGTGTGAGATGAGGGATAAATCAAGTCCAGAGACAGTTCAGTTCTTATCTCTAGAAGCGTTTATTTACAAGGCAATAAATCCGTCCAAAACTTCCGACATTCTCATCCGTGCTCCAAGAGCACACTCGCAGCTTCTGTTCCAAGCTGCTGCTCAGCGAGAAGTGAAAGTGAGTCTGGAAACAGAGAGACGTGCTGCGTCACTGCTCTGCGACAGGCTCCTCCTTCTACTCCCCCTCCTTTTCTTCCCAGACACAGGACACCACGGAGTTCTGACCCTGTCAGTTCCAAACTCCACATATTATTATTATTATTATTATTATTGGGTGTCCAATCCTGGTACCTGTCAGGATGCTGTCAGCGGCTCCCGGTTGGTTCCCCAGGAAAGTATAAAGAAGAAGAAGAAGAGTCTGGATTTGATATCCTGCTTTATCACTACCCAAAGGAGTCTCAAAGTGGCTAACATTCTCCTTTCCCTTCCTCCCCCACAACAAACACACTGTGAGGTGAGTGAGGCTGAGAGACTTCAGAGAAGTGTGACTGGCCCAAAGTCACCCAGCAGCTGCATGTGGAGGAGCGGAGACGCGAACCCGGTTCCCCAGATTACACGACTACCACTCTTAACCACTACACCACACTGGGTCTCAAAGACAAGAGAAAGTTTCTTACGGTCCTTTTTTATTTCAAACTTTACACAGAGAGGCTATAGAACCCAGCCTCTTAGATAATGGTATTGTCCCAAGTTAATCTCCACCCACCTTCTCTCCCACTTTGTCATTCACCATTATCATCACCTCCTCTACAGGTGCCTCTAAGTGCCCTCTGTCTTTGTGCTCTTTGCTCTACTACTTTTAAGGCTCGTCGGGTTCTGGGAGATGGAGGGTCTGGAATGCTTTCTAATGACAATGTGTCAGGCAGCTGTTGCTCTGGCTATCCCATGGTTTCCCAACTTTACCCCTCATCTGCCTCTGAGCTGTGACCTCCCTCAAACCCCTGTTGTCAATCTAGACTGTCTTCCTCTTCCTCCTCCCTGGAAGGGTCAGGATTTGAGGGAGGCGGTCTCCACCATTCCCCCTCTGCCCAGTCCCAATGAAATGTGGGCTTGTTTAAAGGTGTGTGTTCAACATAGGAGAGGCTGAGCCAATGCAAACAGGAACTGAGTTGGAAGAGCAAACCGTCGCTCATGAATTGCAGATTATTGAGGGGATATTTACTGAGGCCTTTTGCAGATGCCGTAGGAGGTCTTAATGGGCATACTGACATCCATGGGCACCATGTTAGGCGCCCGTGAACAACAACTCTGAAAGGTTAGTTGGGCTGAGAGACAGCATTGTGCCGAAAGGGAGCCAGGGAACGACATGGCTGAGAGGATATTTCATCTCATTGCTCACAGGCCCACTCGATACTACAAATGAGCTCTAAATTGAACTTTCATGCAGACTCTCTCTCTCTTTATTGATGTTCAATATTGGGGAAGCTTTGCAAACATCCCACCTTCAACCTCTCTGCATCTGTACGTGCATATTTCTCTGTAGGTTTTGGATATTTCCTCTGACGTCTCTCTCTGATGCTGTTGTTTTAAAGCCCCTTTGCATTTTTATCTCGGTGCAGCTTTGATCTAGCTGTCTGAGAGGTATGTGGAATGCAAAATAAATAGCTTTGTCCTATCACTGAAGTTCAGGTAGGGCAAGAGGAAAATGGAACAACTGAGAACTGTTTCCCAAGCATCACTGCTCCTAATGAAATGGGATGGAATATATCAATATATATATTTCAAAAGACCCCTTTACATGGACTATTTATGACTTCTCTCTGTAGCCTTATGAGGCTTTGCCCTCGGGTGGGAAAAATATTGCACCTGGGAAAGGGAGATGGGAGTCAACAGACACTCAAGGAATAGTTTCAGAGAAAAAGCTTTATTTCTACCATCCATGAACTGGTAGAAGGAGCAAGTGTGATAACTCACAAAAGGCATGCACGAGTTCACAGTCATGTGCACAGAGTATATATTCCCCTTCTAGTTCCCTCCCCTTTCTCCTCCCTCAGGAGTCCTGCCCCATGTTGAGGTTCCTGAGCATGTACAGAAAGCTCTCTTGGGACTATTGTGGACTCTTGGAACCCTTCCCAGGAAAGGGGAATGAGAACAGTTCAGCATGTCCAAGATGTTGCAACTGAATGAGATAAAAGTCAGTCCTCAGGCCTGCTCTGACAGAGTCTATTCATTAGCCTTTTTGAAGCTCTCTTGTACTGATAAAAGTAACGGTTTGCCTATGCATCTTGTGAGAAAACAGAGGAAAATGTTAGCTGTGGATTTTTAGAAGACAAAAGGAATTTTGGACAGTTTTGAGGCCTGGGGTGATTATTGGGGGGGGGGTGACTTCAGGCCTAGGTGGGGTCACCTGTCCTCACCTCTTTCATTTCCTTTTCCTACTTACCTGGCAGTAAGCCCCACAGAATCCAAGGAAGTCTGCTTTTATGTAAATACTGTATCTATAGTCTGCTTAGTCAGGTTGTAAGTTGAAGTATAGGTGGGTTCCCACAAGGCACAGTGATAACAGCAAGAACCTTTATTGAACTAACAGAACTGGACAACAGGGACAAAGCAACTGCTTATACAGATTTGTGAAGGCCTGGGCCACTCCTGCTCCCAACATGATTGGCTGTCTAAACTTCCAAGCTGCGAATCATGACTCAGAGTTTAAGGGCCAATGGCAGAGGCCCAAATCCTGAAATGTTCTGTGATTGGAGATCATGTGTCGAATCAGAACACAGGGGCTCAGAATCCTTAGTCCAGACTCAAGCTCAGGCAAACACAGACCACTGAATACATATCATAAGTCGCTTTGTGTTGCCTTGGGCAAGAAAAAGCAACTAACAAATATATATACAGTGGTATCTCTGGTTGCGAACAGGATCTGTTCTGGAGCCCCATTCACAACATGAGCAGAACGTAACCTGCATCTGTGTGTCTGTGCGGGTCGCAATTCATCGCTTCTGCGCATGCGCGACGTCATCTTGCACTTCTGTGCATGTGCGAGCGGCAAAACCCGGAAGTAACCCGTTCCGTTACTTCTGGGTTGCCGCGGGACGTATCCTGAAAGAACATAACCTGAACTGAACGTAACAAGAGGTATGACTATATATATAAAGAGTGAGAGAATTTATATTCCGCCCTATACCCAGAGGTCTCAGGGCGGCTCATAGAACAATAATCATCCTAATAATATAGTGTTGCACTACAAGATCATAGAATCAAAGAATCATAGAGTTGGAAGGGACCCCAAGTGTCATCTAGTCCAACCCCTGCAATGCAGGAATCTCAGCTAAAGCATCCATGACAGCCAACCTCTGTTTAAACCTTCTGCATTAAAACATCTATCAGTGCAACCCTAACTACTTCTACTCAGAAGTGAGTCCTACTGAATCCAGTGGGGCTTACTCCCAGGTAAGTAGGGTTAGAAATGCAGTCCAAAACAACAACGGTCCAGTTCTGTGTATATATCTACACAGAAGTAAGTCCCACTTAGCTCAATGTATTTCTCTAACACAATGCATGTTTATGTTATTTTCACCAGTTGTTTGGTTGGAGAACGGCACTGCAAGATTCAGAGAAAGGTGGATTTGAAGGATAGCTCTGTTTCAGCTTGGAGTTTGGTCAGAGAAGTGCAAATGAGGTAGTTTTTCATTAAAATGCAAACAAAAGTGAATTTCTCCCCCAACCCCAACTGTGAATTGATGCTAAAGGGATTCATTACTGGAGAATTCTCCACTGTGGGCTCTGTTGGAGAGCTTTTATTCGACAGGTTTCATTGATAGCAAAGTAAATGGTGTTGCCCGCCTGGAAGGATATAAATATTCTGGAAGTTTATGTGTGATTTTTTTCAGGCTGCTGAGCTGGCGAGAAATGAATTGATAGTACGCAAGAGGGGGGGGAAACAGATAATGAATGGTAATGGAATGTGGTCTGCATTTATGGATTATGTCATGAACTAAACAGAAATGAGAATTTTATGTATGTAAGGTTTATATATTATTAAATTGGGATATGCATGTTGGGGGATGCATTCAGCAGCAATGATTAGTATTATGATGTTTTGGTTTGGATTTTATGGAGTTACAGTGTTGACAAGTGGACTCCGTATGAGAGTTTTGAAATAAAATTAAAAATGACAGCAGTAGCAAAGCACTTTGACATTGCTCCCATGATAATGGAGGGAAATAGTGCTAGGAATGTGTCTGTTATTTAAAATTTAAACTCCACAGTTCTCTTCAGGCATGACAAAGGAGGAACACCAATTGTGGGTTTCTTCAGCTGCAGTTTCCCCAAACTTCTCCTCCTGCTTCCTTTATACCAGAGTTGGGTGTTCTAGCTCAGTCTCATGGACAACTTTCCAGGGACCACATGCCAATACTGGGCAGGGCCAGTGGAAAAGTAGGTGGAGGTACAGGTGTGGCTTGGGCTGTTGTTCAATCGATCACATTCCAGGCACTGTCCTCCATCCCGGCAAGGATGAAGCACTTTCACAGTTCAAGGAACACATTTCAGCTCGGCAAAAGCACTTGAAGAGGATGAAGAGCAACTGTGGAGGTGAGGGGCTTAGGGAGAATCTGGTGGTTTGGCAGAGGGGCCTGGAGGGTTGTATTTAGTCTCTGGGCCCGAGGTTCCCCATATCTGATATCAAAGCAGGGAGAGCAGAGATGGGCTTCTGCCAGCATAGACAATAAATAATGTTGGGAGTCCTATAGCGTCTGGTTCAAGCCAGGTTCAAAGCCTGTTAGATACAGTGCCAGATTTATGTATAAGCTAAACAAACTATAGGGACGCGGGTGCTGCTGTGGATTAAACCACAGAGTCTAGGACTTGCCGATCAGAAGGTCGGCGGTTCGAATCCCCACGACGGGGTGAGCTCCCATTGCTCGGTCCCTGCTCCTGCCAACCTAGCAGTTCGAAAGCACATCAAAGTTCAAGTAGATAAATAGGTACCGCTCTGACGGGAAGATAAATGATGTTTCCGTGTACTGCTCTGGTTCGCCAGAAGCGGCTTAGTCATGCTGGCTACATGACCCGGAAGCTGTACGCTGGCTCCCTCGGCCAATAAAGCGAGATGAGCACCGCAACCCCAGAGTCGTCCACTACTGGACCTGACGGTCAGGGGTCTCTTTACCTTTAAACAAGCTATAGCTTAGGGCCCCACTCTCTTGGGGCTCCCCAAAAAATTAAAAGAAAAAAGAACTTAATGTACACTTCCAAAATATAAGATAAAAAAAGAAATAAAATAAAACCTACATACAGCAACAGTGTTTTGTGTTGTGTAGGCTCTTATTTGTTATGTGCAAATGGCTTTAGATACCTATTAGGTCCATAAATTACCACATAACATATATTCAACACAATAAACAGCGACAATTTATTGTTGACAAAGGACAGCTGGACATATAAAGGGCCCCTTTACCTTCAGTAGCTTAGGGCCTCATCAAACCTAAATCTGGCCCTGGTCAGATAACAATAGCTATGGCTGGGGTATCAATCCCAAGTGATGTCTCCATGCATCTTCTGTCTTGAATAAAGAGGAATGAGAAATTATACATGAAACAGATGAATAATAGATAGTTCTTACCAAAATTTATTAAGATGTATTTCCATCCGCCCAGATTATTTTTGGGTGGGTGGGAGATGTTTAGGGGGTTTTACTTAAATATATGGCAAACCCATACGAGTGCTTCATCAATATGAATGACTAATTAAACCTTAATTCAAAGTCAAGTCTTGCCTTCATTTGCTTTGGGGGAGATGATGCACAAGAAAAATTGTTTTCATTTCATGCAGTGGTGATAGATAGCAAGAGATAGGATGATTAGTACTTTAGAATGGAATTCTTTTGGAAGAGCCTTGATTTAGAGTAGCCTTCCCCATCTTGTTGCCTTGGTAAGAGCTGTTCGGGAGTGGAATGGTCTCCCTCAGAGAGTGGTGGGCTCTCCGTTGGAGGTTTTCAAGCAGAGGTTGGATGGCCACCTGTGGGGGATGCTTTAGTTGAGATTCCTGCATCACAGGGGCTTGGATGAGATGACCCTCGGGGTCCCTTCTAACTCTACAGTTCCATGATTCTGTAAGTCTCATCAGTCCCAGTCAACATGTTCAATAATTGGGAATGATGGGAGTTTTGGTCCCAAACATCTGGAAGGTCCTAAGTTGTGGAAGGCTAGTTCAGAATAATAATAATAATAATAATAATAATAATAATAATAATAATAATAATAATAATAATAATAATTATTATTTATACCCCGCCCATCTGGCTGAGTTTCCCCAGGCACTCTGGGCGGCTCCCAATCAGTGTTAAAAACAGTACAGCGTTACATATTAAAAACTTCCCTGAACAGGGCTGCCTTAAGATGTCTTCTGAATGTCAAGTAATTATTTATCTCTTTGACATCTGATGGGAGGGCATTCCACAGGGCGGGCGCCACTACCGAGAAGGCCCTCTGCCTGGTTCCAGAAGAGTGTTTATCTTCCTGAAACTGTTGAAACTCTGCCCCAGCTCCTGCCAGCCTTTGTTGTTGTTTAGTTGTTTAGTGGTGTCCGACTCTTTGTGACCCCATGGACCAGAGCACGCCAGGCACTCCTGTCTTCCACTGCCTCCCGCAGTTTGGTCAAACTCATGCTGGTAGCTTCGAGAACACTGTCCAACCATCTTGTCCTCTGTCGTCCCCTTCTCCTTGTGCCCTCCATCTTTCCCAACATCAGGATCTTTTCCAGGGAGTCTTCTCTTCTCACGAGGTGGCCAAAGTATTGGAGCCTCAGCTTCACGATCTGTCCTTCCAGTGAGCACTCAGGGCTGATTTCCTTAAGAAGGGATAGGTTTGATCTTCTTGCAGTCCATGGGACTCTCAAGAGTCTCCTCCAGCACCATAATTCAAAAGCATCAGTTCTTCGGCGATCAGCCTTCTTTATGGTCCAGCTCTCACTTCCATACATCACTACTGGGAAAACCATAGCTTCAACTATACGGACCTTTGTTGGCAAGGTGATGTCTCTGCTTTTTAAGATGCTGTCTAGGTTTGTCATTACTTTTCTCCCAAGAAGCAGGTGTCTTTTTTGAAAGCACACCAGTGAAAGTAGATAAATAGTTACCACTGCGGCGGGAAGGTAAACAGTGTTTCTGTCACGATGTTCCATTGTGCCAGAAGCAGTTTAGTCATGCTGGCCACATGACCTGGAAAGCTGTGTGTGGACAAACGTTGGCTCCCTTGGCCTGAAAGCGAGATGAGCGCCGCAACCCCATAGTTGCCTTTGACCAGTGCTTTTTTTTCCTGGAGGATGTACGCATACCCCTAAACTTTTTGTGACTCTAATGGGAGAAGAAACTAAAAATGTTAAAAAAATTAGTTTCTTCTCTAGCACAGTGAATTGTCAGGTCCATTGCTACCCCCGATGGCGGTCTCATTTCCTGTCATGAGGTTGCTTGAGTTTCAGATGGAAGCGAGCGTTTAATGTGAGTACCCCTAAACATTTATTTTTTTTAGACAAAAAGCACTGCCTTTGACTGGACTTAACCATCCAGGGTTCAGTTCCCTTTTATGTTTTTTACCTTGCAATGCCCATGGGTGCACTGGTGTCTTTGAACTCTTCCCCTGTTACCCATGAAGCATCTGGGCAAAAAGTCCATGACATAATCAACATCAACATTTTTAATTTGTATACCGTCTTTCTATCTTACAATACTCAAGGCGGTTTACAAGCTGAAGAAACAAAAAATGTACATCTTATAACAATCTAATGCAATGCAAAAATGTGATAATAAAACATAACTTTAAAACAAACAATCTACCTCAAAAAAGTAACATTCAGCAATCATTGTTGTTGTTTAGACGTTTAGTCGTGTCCGGCTATTCGTGACCCCATGGACCAGAGCACGCCAGGCACTTCTGTCTTCCACTGCCTCCCGCAGTTTGGTCAAACTCATGCTGGTAGCTTCGAGAACACTGTCCAACCATCTCGTCCTCTGTCGTCCCCTTTTCCTTGTGCCCTCCATCTTTCCCAACATCAGGGTATTTTCCAGGGAGTCTTCTCTTCTCATGAGGTGGCCAAAGTATTGGAGTGTCAGCTTCAGGACCTGTCCTTCCAGTGAGCACTCAGGGCTGATTTCCTTCAGAATGGATAGGTTTGATCTTCTTGCAGTCCATGGGACTCTCAAGAGTCTCCTCCAGCACCATAAAGTAGTATAAAATAATATCAGCATATAAAATTACAGAAATTCACCCTTAACAGTTATGATAAATAATTTCTAAACTATAATCAATAAAGCAACGGCAAGCCACAGTACATGAAATAATACAATACAAATTGAGAAGCAGAGACTAGAGGATGGAGCAAGGCAGGCCTTGCCTGATGGAGTCTCTCCCCTCACAGTTCTTCCTCCAGGCACAGCTTCCTTACGAGGAAACCCAGGGCAGGAGCGGGGGCAAGGCAGGTGGAAAGTTAGTTAGTTATGTTTTTCTTCCTCAAAAAGTACATAGAGCTAGAGGAGGAAGTTGGATGAGTGGCTAGAGGGGATAGTGGGCATTCGCTCAAAAATCCAAATGTGCCCACAGGCGTAAAATGGTTTATTATTCAGGATTGTTGCACTAGACCTCCCGATCCACTTTAGTCGTGCAGCCTGAATTTGTTGCTATGTGATTGAATCCCCCAAACAGTGACAGCCTGAAAGTACCAGTGTGAGACAATTTTTTTGGTTCCAATCTCCACAGTTTAGTCTTCCTGATGGAAAGGGCTGGTGGATTGATAAGACTGTTTAATTATTCAGTGATTTAAATGAGATAGGCAAAAGGATCTTTTTTTATTGATTTCCATATAAAAGTTATGAAACCCAATATAATATAGGAACACAGACAAATTAGCAGGCTGTTAAAAAACATGAGTGAATCATGGTTTTATTAAAGCGGCGAGATAACAGGCTGCAACCCATCTGAAAATAAAAGGTCAAAGGGAAAAAAAACCTCAGCCTACAGCGCGTTAATGGAGTAGAGAATGGGGCTTCGCTAATAACTCCCAAGCATAAAAATTTATATTTTTCAACATAGCAATCATTTCTTTTACCCTATTGGGTGTTTTAAAAGTGCTCTTGTGTATATAATATTAATTTCGCCATAAAATAAGAGGCAGTAATTCAGAGAGCAGCTCATGTGAGCTATTAAGTTTAAAAGAACCACGCAAAAGTATTTGTGGTTATGGTCTTTCTGCAATTCAGGGTATGGTGAAAATGCAATCCACTTAGGGCACAACCAGAAATGTTTTTCTTTTCAAAAAGAGGGCCTCTTGCAGCTACCATCACATCAAAAGGTCCATGCTATAGGATGTCGCAACTGGACCCTTAGGTGGCGACAGCTATCCTTTGGAACTCCCTCCTGCTACTTAACAGACAGGCTTCACCTCAGTGGAAAAAAAGCTCTTGAAGACATTTTTTCAATACATAGTTAGACTATGGGACTCACTCCCACAGGAGGCAGTGATGGTCGCTGTTAGAAGTGGGTCTTGAGACCTTCAAAATAAAACCTGAACAAAATTGGTGAAGCAGCAAAGAGTTTATGGATCACAAAACGTTCTTGCAAGAGCAGGTGTCCAGAGCAGGCACCCCCCCAAAACTGGCAAAACACAAGCTTATATCCCCTATACCCAAAGTGCAGGTTCCCTCCCTTGTCTCCCCATTGGCTGGGTACTTGTGAGGTTTACAGCCTATCACGACCCATTAATTAAAAAATTAAAATCTCTGCCTTTGTTGACATCTCCCATTACTCTGATTTCAATGACTACCACTCCTGTTTATCTTTCTCCTTATTTGGTCCATGTTTCTATGTCTTTACACATTGAGTCAAGCAACAAGGCCACATCCTGAGCACTAGCAGGTGTAAACGAGTTCTATACCTGCTGAAGCAAACAAATAAACCGTTTTCCAGCTGCAAGCTGGCCTGTTTACACGCATCCGAACCACAAGCTGTTCTAAAGATACTGTAAGTATAAGCAGGTCTGTGCTGTCTGCTGTCATCTAGCAGTTGCAGCATCTGTGAAAAAGCAACACTATTATTCCTTACAATTCCCATATGGGACCACTGCATAGTCTTTCATTGCAGGGGGTTGGACTAGATGATCCACAAGGTCCCTACCAACTCCACGATTCTACGATTCTCTCTCAGCCTAGGGGTGTTCTTTGGAAACATGGAATCCCTGCTATCATAGTTGTTTCCCAGAGTGTCACCTGTGGTCCCATCACCTCTCTTTGGGAAGGGAATCTGTAAAAGAGGAATTAATGGCTGCCATGTGCCATTGTCATACATGCACTCAGTAATCTCCCAGTTGGGTAATCAGGGTGTGTCCAGAGACCTTGGAATGCTTCTGAATTGTTGTTGTTTAGTCGTTTAGTCGTGTCTGACTCTTCGTGACCCCATGGACCAGAGCACACCAGGCACTCCTGTCTTCCACTGCCTCCTGCAGTTTGGTCAAACTCATTCTGGTAGCTTTGAGAACGCTGTCCAACCATCTCATCCTCTGTCGTCCCCTTCTCCTTGTGCCCTCCATCTTTCCCAACATCAGGGTCTTTTCCAGGGAGTCTTCTCTTCTCATGAGGTGGCCAAAGTATTGGAGTGTCAGCTTCATGATCTGTCCTTCCAGTGAGCACTCAGGGCTGATTTCCTTAAGAATGGATAGGTTTGATCTTCTTGCAGTCCATGGGACTCTCAAGAGTCTCCTCCAGCACCATAATTCAAAAGCATCAATTCTTCGGCGATCAGCCTTCTTTATGGTCCAGCTCTCACTTCCATACATCACTACTGGGAAAACCATAGCTTGAACTATACGGACCTTTGTTGGCAAGGTGATGTCTCTGCTTTTTAAGATGCTGTCTAGGTTTGTCATTGCTTTTCTTTTTTTTAAAAAAAAAATATTTTATTAGGTTTTTAACAATAAAGAAATACCAAAACAACAAACACAGAACAGTAAAAGACACAAAAAATATAAAACACAGCAATACAAAATTAAAACATACAAAAATACTAACATTTAGACTAACAAAGAAAAAAGAAAAAGAGACCAGAAAAAACTAATAAGCGCGCACAAAAAGGAAAAAACACAAATCCCTCTTTTTTCATTTCTCATCTTTGATTAACTTATTTTCCTGACTTCCTCACGCCTCCCTTTTTTGTATCCCTTTTTGAAAATTGGTTCAGCAAATTCGTATTCTACTATTTTATCCTTAATTGGTTTTCCTCCCAAATTATAATTTCAAATTTTTATCTATTATCAATCCAGTCTTACGTTATATCTTGTTGCTAGAACCCCTTCGTTTCCTTTCAATGTCATCAACATTCATACATTTTACAATATTTCTGTAAATAAGCTTTAAATTTCTTCCAGTCTTCTTCCACCGACTCTTCTCCCTGATCTCGAATTCTGCCGGTCATTTCTGCCATTTCCATGTAGTCGATTACTTGCGTCTGCCATTCTTCCAGGGTGGGTAAATCTTGTGTCTTCCAATGCTTTGCGATGAGTATTCTTGCTGCTGCTGTAGCATACATAAAGAAAGTTATATCCTTCTTTGACACCAATTGGCCAACTATGCCCAGGAGAAAGGCCTCTGGTTTCTTCAGGAAAGTATATTTAAGTACCTTTTTCATTTCATTATAAATCATCTCCCAGAAAGCCTTAATCCTTGGGCACGTCCACCAAAGGTGAAAGAATGTACCTTCAGTTTCTTTACATTTCCAACATTTATTATCGGGCAAATGATAAATTTTTGCAAGCTTGACTGGTGTCATGTACCACCTATACATCATTTTCATGATATTCTCTCTTAGAGCATAACATGCCGTAAATTTAATCCCGGTGGTCCACAACTGTTCCCAGTCAGCAAACATAATATTGTGTCCTATATCTTGTGCCCATTTAATCATAGCAGATTTTACCGTTTCTTCCTCAGTACTCCATTTCAACAGCAAATTATACATTCTTGATAATATCTTAGCATTGGGTTCTAACAATTCTGTTTCTAATTTTGATTTTTCCACCTGGAAACCAATTTTTTTATCTAGGTTATAGACTTCTCTTATTTGAAAATAATGTAGCCAGTCTCGCACCTTCCCTTTAAGCTTCTCATAACTCTGCAATTTCAACTTGTCACCTTCCTGTTCTAGAATTTCCCAATATCTTGGCCATTTGGCCTCCATGTTAAGTTTTTTCATAGCTTTCGCTTCCATAGGTGATAACCACCTTGGGGTTTTACTCTCCAAAAAATCTTTATATCTTATCCAAACATTAAACAATTCTTTCCTGACAATATGGTTTTTAAATGCCTTATGTGCTTTAACCTTGCCATACCACAAATATGCATGCCACCCGAATACATTGTCATAACCTTCAAGATCTAAAATGTCAGTGTTCTCAAGAAAGTAGCCATTCCTTCAACCAGCAAAAAGCTGCTGATTCATAATAAAGTTTAAGGTCCGGCAGGGCAAACCCCCCTCTATCTTTAGCATCAGTAAGTATCTTAAATTTTATTCTGGGCTTTTTGCCCTGCCAGACAAATCTAGAGATATCTCTTTGCCACCTCTTGAAACAATCCCTCTTGTCAATAATTTGTAATGACTGAAACAAAAACAACATTCTCGGCAATACATTCATCTTGATAACAGCAATTCAACCAAGCAAGGAAAGCTTCAGATTCGACCAAATTTCTAAATCTTTCTTCACTTCTGACCAACATTTCTCATAGTTATCTTTAAATAAGTTCGCATTCTTAGAAGTCATATTCACCCCTAGGTATTTTACCTTCTTTACTAATGTTAGGTCTGTCTCTTTCTGAAACCTCTCTCTCTCAATCGGGGTCAGATTTTTCTCCAGAACCTTAGTTTTTAACTTATTCAATTTGAAACCAGCCACCTGACCAAACTCCTGGATTAATTCTAGAGCCCTCTTAGTACTAGGTACTGGCTCCTGTAATGTCAATACAAGATCATCTGCAAAGGCCTTAAGTTTGTATTGTTTCACTCCGACCTGGATACCATGAATCAGCTGGTCCCTTCTAATCATATTTAGCAAAACCTGCAGGACCTAAATAAAGAAGCAGGCGTCTTTTAATTTCGTGACTGCTGTCACCATCGGCAGTGATCATGGAGCCCAAGAAAGTAAAATCTCTCACTGCCTCCCTTTCTTCCCCTTCTATTTGCCATGAGGTGATGGGACCAGTGGCCATGATCTTTGTTTTTTGATGTTGAGCTTCAAACCATATTTTGCACTCTCCTCTTTCACCCTCATTAAAAGGTTCTTTAATTCCTCCTCGCTTTCTGCCATCAAGGTTGTGTCATCTGCATATCTGAGGTTGTTGATATTTATTCCGGCAATCTTAATTCCGGCTAGGGATTCATCCAGCCCAGCCTTTCGCATGATGAATTCTGCATATAAGTTAAATAAGCAGGGAGACAATATACAGCCTTGTCGTACTCCTTTCCCAATTTCGAACCAATCAGTTGTTCCATATCCAGTTCTAACTGTAGCTTCTTGTCCCACATAGAGATTTCTCAGGAGACAGATGAGGTGATCAAGAAGTGTGCAAATTTGGAGCATCTTTGAATCTTCCAACTTTCTAGTATGTTTTTGTGGGTGTATCTCACGTATTCCACAAAGTTAACTTCATATACAGTTCAGGCTTGACCACTCCTGCAGATGGGGAACTGGAATAGATGAAATGCATTTTAAAAAGTCTTCCCGCAGATTTTGAAGGTGGCAGCAGCAGCAGCAGCAGCAGCAGCAGCGGTTGTGGCCTCCCCACCTGAACAAGCAGAAATACATCTTGATTGCCACAGCCTCTCTAGCAGACTGGCTGACTGTGAGGCAAACTTGTTTCATGTCGAGGCTTATCAGGCATGAAATATTCACATGCATCTGTGCTGGGAAGCCTCAGAGACAATCTCCCAGGCACCCAAACAAATGGAAATAAGTAAAATAGGGCTTAATAAAATCCCTACTGTGACTGGACCGAATATTTGCTTATGTCTTCCCTGGGAAATGAAGTTTGACTTTGCAGATTCCAGATATGCTGCTTTGTTTGCAATTTCATCGCGTGAGTCTTTGTTTCCTGATGTCTCACTTGATCAGATCCTATTTTCAAGGTAGCTCTTTCAGAAACACCCTTTGGTGGTGTAATGTCACTCTGACGCCGAACACTTTACAACCTGAGGCTTGCAAACCAGAGTTGTGCATCTTAATTTTTCATGCAGTTTGCAACTGAGCAGATGAATGAAACATTTTAGTGCTTGAAAACCATGGAAGGATCCCACACTGAGTCTCCACCCCATGGCTGTATTACCTTTCCCAGACACTGGGGTAAAGAATGGGGGAGTTCTAGCATGAGCTCATCCCAAATGATCTGGGTTTTGCCCCATATTATCCCACAGGTACAGGAAGAAGTCATGCTACAGCTCTTTTTTACATCAGCATTACCCATCTGACTGGGTTGCCCCAGCCACTCTGGGTGGCTTCCAACATAAATAAAAACATAATAAAACATTAAACATTAAAATACTTCCCTATGCAGGGCTGCCTTCAGATGTCTTCTAAAGGTTGTATAGTTACTTATTTTCTTGGCTCAGGGGTCATAAAAGCCCATACCCTTTAACATTTCTCCGATGAAAATAGGGGTGTCCTAAGGAAAAGCGGGACATTCCGGGATCAAATTAGAAACCGGGACGGCTTCTGTAAATTCGGGACTGTCCCCGGAAAATAGGGACACTTGGAGGATATCATCCCGATGGGATGTAATCCATTGGTGCAGTCAAATGCTACATTCCTTATTTCCCTAGAGTGGACACAGGCAGGGGGACATCCAGTCAGTGTAACTTCGTGTTCCACTGGTCTGGAGCTTCTTCCCCCTGCATGTGACCTGGGAGATGGGCGTGGCTCTGGCTGACTCCATAAAAGAGCCGAGTCACGCAGCCATTTTCTCACTTGCAGTTTTGTCTCTTGTTCATCTTGATACTGCTGTTGTCTTGTTCTTATCTTTTGCTGCCATGCTGCCCTCCTGCAGCCATTTTGTTGTCTTAATGTAATTTTGCTGTCTGCTGGCTCTCAGCCAGCAGCACATGAGTTCAGGCTCCACATGAGATGAACTCACAGTTTCTTTGTGTAACTACTAAGCAAAGCCTGCCTTTCAGGGATCAAACCGTGAACTGAAATGTGAGTAAACTTTTTGTTACTTTACTCTGAAAGACTCTTGTGTCTTTATTCTTTTAAGAGGGATCAAAGGGGACACCAGGAAAGAAACTTAACTAAGAGATTCAAACAAATCTGCAGACTAGCTTCCAGCTATATTGAGGGGAATCTGCTCTGCTACACCACTTACTATCGTAAGTGAAGGAAGGATAATACTTATTCAATATATCCTTTCCTACCATCCTTAATGTTCCCACAATCCCCCCACCCACCACACCTCCATTTTCCCAGGATTCAGAGTCAGCTGGTTGGCCCCCATCCAGCTCACCACTAAGTTTGGCCACTGGTTCTTCCAGGTGGGGGCAGAATGTGCTTTAAATGTATAGTGCATGTTGTTGTTGTTTAGTCATTTAGTCATGTCCGACTCTTCATGACCCCATATACCAGAGCACGCCAGGCACTCCTGTCTTCCACTGCCTCCCGCACTTTGGTCAAACTCATGCTGGTAGCTTTGAGAACACTGTCCAACCATCTTGTCCTCTGTCGTCCCCTTCTCCTTGTGCCCTCCATCCTTCCCATCATCAGGGTCTTTTCCAGGGAGTCTTCTCTTCTCATGAGGTGGCCAAAGTCTTGGAGCCTCAGCTTCACGATCTGTCCTTCCAGTGAGCACTCAGGGCTGATTTCCTTCAGAACAGATAGGTTTGATCTTCTTGCAGACCATGGGACTCTCAAGAGTCTCCTCCAGCACCATAATTCAAAAGCATCAATTCTTCAGCGATCAGCCTTCTTTATGGTCCAGCTCTCACTTCCATACATTGTTGTCCATGGAGTTTTCTTGGCAGGGATACTGGAGTGGCTTGCCGGTTCCTGATCCAGGTGGATCACGTTTGGTCAAAACTCTCCACTATGACCCGTTCATCTTGGGTGCCCTGCACGGCATAGTTCATAGCTTCTCTGAGTTATTCAAGCCCCTTCGCCACGGCAAGGCAGTGATCCATGAAGGGGTATAGTGCATACACAGCTTAAATCTCTTCCCACAGGGGAACTGATGTTCCAAAAGGCCCTGGAGAAGGAGCAAGCCCCAATGGCACATAAGACTGGTGTCATGGCATGAATCCTCCGTCTATTGCAGTCACAAAGGCACATCACATTCCTTCCGAGCTGCATGTGGCAAATCAATCACTTCCGAAGGCACCATTCTCCTATTTTTTAATGCAAAAGTGGGGGTGGGGGTGGTCCCACTGCCAGTCAGCAGGAAGCTTCGCAGCCCCTTTAGGCAACTTAAACAGCCATTAATCACCCCAAAGCTCCTCCCTCTTTTGCGCCATTAATGCTGCTGTTAGGTTGGAGGCAGGATAATTTATTGCTTCTCTTGATGCAGTTAGCCGGACTGTCTGATTAATTTTTGCTCTGGGATTAAATCAGCTAACAAAATTTGACTTCCATGAGCAAATGATATATATCCCTTTGCCCCCTTTGGAGGAAGCAGGACTATGTCTTCTGACTTTTTATTTTTTAAAAATCATATCTTCAAATATAACCAGAAGAGGGCATTATGTACTAATGGATTATTACTTGCTGTTTGGACTTCTAACTGATTCTCAAGCTCAGGAGGTAGCTGCCTTCTTGGTTCTGACACAGGAGAGAAAACAAGTGGATTTGGGGAACAGTTCGAATGCCTTCCTCTGCCCCAGCTGCAACAAAACACGTCTCTTCTACATCAGTCTCTACAGCCACAGCAGGCGCTGCGACTCTCCAGTGGATTGACTTTATCCCCTCCATTGTCTCCTGAGACAGACGGACACCAACCAATATTCTATTAGCTGAGGTTTGAGGGGATCCCCTTTCTTATCCTCTGGACCCCCTGGGAAATTCAGCAAACCTGCTGCACTTGGAACTGGGTGTGGAGAGGGCAGCTGAATGGGACACCTTGGGCCTGCCCATAAAAAGCAAGTCTTGAGGGAGAGACTAGGGTGGTATGTGCTGTCCTTTTCTCATTGTGCGAATTTTGTGGGGGAGCTGAAAGTTTGTTTGGGTGACAACCCAGAGAAAGGGTGTATCAGAAGGAAAATGACTTGGTATTGATATATATATATATATATATATATATATATATATATATATATAAATAAATAAAAAAAATGCCGTATTTTTCGCTCTATAAGACGCACCAGACCACAAGACGCACCTAGTTTTTGGAGGAGGAAAACAAGAAAAAAAATATTCTGAATCTCAGAAGCCAGAACAGCAAGCGGGATATATATATATATATATATATATATATATATAGAGAGAGAGAGAGAGAGAGAGAAGGAACATTAGTCTGCAGCGCCTGAATCTTTATGGGAAGAGTGGTTTTCAGACACACACCCCTTTGTGTCCTTTGCAATTTATTGCACATTCATGAAGCTTTGTGCTCATGGTGGCTATCTGGGTGGTTTTTTTGGGAGCCCACTCTCACGACTGTGCACACGCAAATGTTTCGGGGTGGGCATGCCACACGGCCCATGGAAGATGGAGCGAGCTGGTTTTGTGCCACTCCAGAGGATGGGAGACGCGCCAATGGATTCAAATTATAAGAAAGCCAGTTCTGACTGAATGTTAGGAAGAACCTTCTGATGGTATGAGCTGTTTGACAGTGGAATGGGCTACTTTGGAAGGTGGTGAAGTTTTATTCATTGGAGGTTTTTAAGCAGAGGTGGAATGGCCATCCATCATGGATGCCTTAGGTGAGATTCCTGCATTGTAGGGGGTTGGACAAGATCACCCTTGGGGTGTCTTCTAACTCTGTTATTCTATGATGCTACAGTGGTACCTCAGGTTAAGTACTTAATTCGTTCCGGAGGTCTGTACTTAACCTGAAACTATTCTTAACCTGAAGCACCACTTTAGCTAATGGGGCCTCCTGCTGCTGCCGCACCGCCAGAGCCTGATTTCTTTTCTCATCCTGAAGCAAAGTACTTAACCTGAAGCACTATTTCTGGGTTAGCGGAGTCTGTAACCTGAAGCATATGTAACCTGAGGTACCACTGTACTTCCTTTCCAATCAGTGCATTGCCCATAGCTTCCCTCTGAGAGCCAGTGTGGTGTAGTGGTTAAGAGCGGTAGACTTGTAATCTGGGGAACTGGGTTTGCGTCTCCGCTCCTCCACATGCAGCTGCTGGGTGACCTTGGGCTAGTCACACTTCTCTGAAGTCTCTCAGCCCCACTCACCTCACAGAGTGTTTGTTGTGGGGGAGGAAGGGAATGTTAGCCGCTTGGAGACTCCTTAGGGAATGAAAGGCGGGATATCAAATCCAAACTCCTCCTCCTGAAAAACTGCAACCTTTTATACCACCAATTCATTTCTTTTGTTTCACTTTTGTTGTGCTCTGGTGCAAGCCTCCCCTCCACCAATAGCAATAATGCAAATGTAACTGGGGAAGCGTCACAGAACAACTAATAAAGCAGAAAAATGCGGGGACAGCCCAAGATAAATCTACCGCTAATGCACTATTATTGCATCAACGGCATGTTGAAGAATATAGCAGTGGGGAAGGAGGGGAAAAACATCCCAACTTGGCTTTCATCCTGTCCTGTTCTTCAGATTCAAAAATTGTCAGCAGGGTTCTGACAGCAGGACCTTTATTACCAGTGATAAGTGACACATTGATTTCTGCTTTCATACTTCAGGTTACATTTACAGCAGCACTGACAGGTTTGGGGTCCCCCCCCCTTTCCTTTTCCAGAGGGAAACATGTCTTGACTTGCAACACAGTTATATAAATCTTTGATGGTCACCACTGTGGCAGCACTTTCGTGCTGAAAGCATTTGGGCCGTGCAGAAATTACCGAGTAAGAAAAGAATTGCTGAGGAACCATTCTTAATTCCGGCACATCCGGCAGCCTGGAAAATGAACAGTTTGCAGAGATATATTTTGCTGCATTTAAATATTCAGATTCAAAGCGTGCGCTCTTTCAGACTGGGATTTTTTTTTAGCTGGGGTTGATTCCTTTTCTGTACAGGTAAGGGGAAGGGACAGAGCTCAGTGCTGCAGCACCTGCATTTTAAAGGGGCACAGGATGCCAATCAAATCAACCAAAGGCCTGGTTAAAAAGGAACGTTTTTGCCTGTGCCTAAAGGTGTATATGTTGGGAGAGTGCTCCAGGCTATCTGCAGCCCCCCCCTCCAGATTTCCAAGTGTCCTCCGGCGAGCATAGCTCTGGGAAAGGCATCCCCTTCTCCCCCAGGGCACTCCAACGACATAAGCCAACTTGATTTATGCACACTAGCCTTCTCTCTCGACACAGCAAAAGAAAGAGGCATCGTAGTTCTACTACAGTGGTACCTCAGGTTACATACACTTCAGGTTATATACGCTTCAGGTTACAGACTCTGCTAACCCAGAAATAGTGCTTCAGGTTAAGAACTTTGCTTCAGGATGAGAACAGAAATTGTGCTCTGGCGGCACGGCAGCAGCGGGAGACCCTATTAGCTAAAGTGGTGCTTCAGGTTAAGAACAGTTTCAGGTTAAGAACGGACCTCCAGAATGAATTAAGTACTTAACCCGAGGTATTTACTATTTACTATTTACAGATAACAGCATTCTGGCGTCTGTTCTCTCCAGCTCCGAGAACAAACAGAACAGCGTAAAAGTCAAAGTATGGTTTCACAGACTCATACCAGAAGAGAGATAAGACAGACTTCCCTTCTCACACTCCATTCAGACAGGCATGTGAAATATCATAAAATCATAAAATCAGCATTGGGGAGCATGAAATCCTAACAGTATAATGAAGACTTCAATTGAACTTCCCATTCCACAGGTGGGGAGTCACTGAAGAGAAGGCCCGTTTTCATGTTGCCACCCTCCAGACCTCTCACACAAGGCACACAAAGAAGGGCCTCAGAGGATGATCTCGGGGTTTGGGTAGGTTCATATGGAAAGAGGGGGTCCTTGAGGTATTGCGGTTCTGAACCGTTTAAGGATTTATAGGTCAAAACCAGCGCTTTGAATTGGGCCTGGAAACTAACTGGTAGCCAGTGCAGTCGGACCAGGATCGGTGTAATATGCTCAAACCATCTTGCTCCGGTGAACAACTTGGCCACCGAATTCTGCATTATCTGAAGTTTCCGAACTATCTTCAGAGGCAGTGCAGACAGTACCGAGCTACAGGGACCACTGGTCTGGACTCCATATAAAGCAGCTTTGTATGATTCTAATAATACTCAATAATAATGAATGTATTTATCATCATTATCATCAAATTTACATTACAAATCTGTGCTAGCCTTAAGATGTGGTGTAGTGGTTAGAATGATGAACTGGAATGTTGTTGTTGTTTAGTCGTTTAGTCGTGTCCGACTCTTCGTGACCCCATGGACCAGAGCACGCCAGGCACTCCTGTCTTCCACTGCCTCCCGCAGTTTGGTCAAACTCATGCTTGTAGCTTCAAGAACACCGTCCAACCATCTCGTCCTCTGGCGTCCCCTTCTCCTTGTGCCCTCCATCTTTCCCAACACCAGGGTCTTTTCCAGGGAGTCTTCTCTTCTCACGAGGTGGCCAAAGTACTGGAGCCTCAGCTTCAGGATCTGTCCTTCCAGTGAGCACCCAGGGCTGATTTCCTTCAGAATGGATAGGTTTGATCTTGCAGTCCATGGGGCTGAACTGGGATACCAGGGTTCAAATTCCCATTGGGCCATGAAGCTCATTGGGTGACCATGGACCAGTCACTCTTGGACTAACCTACCTCACAGGATTGTTGCGGGGACTGAATGGGAAGGGGAAGAATTTTGTATACCACCTTAAGCTCCTTGGAGAAAATAATCGGGATAGAAAAGCATTTAACAGCAACATTTCCCCTCATTTAAAAAACTAAACTGGCTGTTCTTTGCAGATCTGTAAACAGATTGTCATGGATGGACAAACAAAAGCATATTTTTTTTGGGGGGGGGAGAATCTGTACATCTGAATCCACCTGCTGCACCTTGATGAATTAGGATGGGTGAAAAAGGTGACGTTTTCTGTAAATAGCCCAACACTCTAACCATTACATCACACTGTCTCTTTACTGCTGGAATGCTGGGAAGGGTCCATGTGAGTAGAAATGGAAAAAGGAGCAATGCTGCAGCTGTTACGAAAAAGGAGCAATGCTGCAGCTGTTACGAAAAAGGAGCAATGCTGCAGCTGTTACGAAAAAGGAGCAATGCTGCAGCTGTTACGAAAAAGGAGCAATGCTGCAGCTGAGTGCTCCAGATGGCTGGAATACCAAACAGGATGTTGATGTTATGGGACTGTACCGTGGGAACAAGGGACAGTCTATTCAGTGCACTGAGCACCGGATGTTAGCTCAGAGTGTCACATGACCCTGTACTGGAAGTACATGGGTGGAGTTTTCTCTCTCTGCTGTTGGTGATGAGAGAGTACAGTCACGATTTCTCTGTACTGCTGGAAGGACAGAAATAAAGGCATGTAAATACATTTCTGTCTGTCTCTCTCCCCTCCCTGGGAATGGGAGGGGTGAAGTGGTGTGTTCTTCTTCACGTTGAGAAGAATCGCCGATTGAGACCTCGCCTTGTCTTGCCGGGAGTCGCTGACAGGGAGGTCAACAAGGATTCAAGCCGGGCACCTGGAGGGTGGCCAATTCCTCTGACTTTTGGCTTGAAAAATCAACAAGGCCCCATGCCTGAGCTCCTTGGAGGACGTGTTTCATAAAAAATATAACCAGGTAAGCCTGTTGTGTCCATAGGCCCACTATGTTCCTGGTCTGCTCCAATGAACCTGAACGTTGGAAGACTCAAGGCAGGCAAAACAAAGAAACTGCAATTAATCCAGAATGCGGCAGCTAGACTGGTGACTGGGAGCGGCCGCCGAGACCATATAACACCGGTCCTGAAAGATCTTCATTGGCTCCCAGTACGTTTCCGAGCACAATTCAAAGTGTTGGTGCTGATCTTTAAAGCCCTAAACGGCCTCGGTCCAGTTTACCTGAAGGAGCAGCTCCACCCCCATCATTCAGCCCGGACACTGAGGTCCAGCTCTGAGGGCCTTCTGGCGGTTCCCTCGCTGCAAGAAGTGAGGTTACAGGGAACCAAGCAGAGGACCTTCTCGGTAGTGTCGCCTGCCCTGTGGAACGCCCTCCCATCAGATGTCAAGGCAATAAACAACTATTTTACTTTTAGGGAAGTTTTTAATGTCTGATGCTGTATTGTTTCTAATACTCGGTTGGAAGCCGCCCAGAGTGGCTGGGGAAACCCAGCCAGATGGGCGTGGTATAAATAAATTGTTGTTGTTGTTGTTGTTGTTGAGTTTGTTCACACACAGCATAGTGAAAACTGTGGGATTTGCTCCTATGAGAGGCAGCAGTGGCCAACAGCTTGGATGGCTTTAAAAGAGGATTAGACAAATTCATGGGAGATACAGATACCAGTAGCTACTAACCCCAATGGCTAAGCTCTGTCTCTGCTGTTGGAGGCAAGGTGCTTCTGCTGCACTCAGGTCCTGCTTGTTTCTGGTTGCCCATGGTGAGAACACGATGCTAGACTAGATGGGCTTCTGGCCTGACACAGCAGAGTCTTCTTAAGTTCTCAAGCTCTGTTCCTCTGCCAGACCTTCCCTTTGCTTTCACGTTCTTCAATGACAGACATACCATCACTGTTGGGTATCAAAAGAGCTCAGGGTGCTTTCTCAGAAGCATCCTTCCTGTTTGCTCCGGGCCAAACAAATCTTGCAGCAACACCCCCCCCCCAAAACACCTCCACATGGCATGAGTAACACCCATGCACAGTTACGTTGTAGAACATCACTCAGCGGTGTATACAAAGTGACTGAGAAAAATTTACAATGGTGATTTTTCAACTGACGGGGAAATTAATGCACTCTATTATGGGCATTTAATCAGTGCCAGCTTCTAAACACACCACAGAGATAGAAGATGGATTGCCCCGAATATATCATCTCTATAAAACAAGAATGCTAACAGGAATAACAACCCCAGTGACGTCTTGGTTTTCAACAAAGGAAGCTCTGGAGCAATGTGAACTGCTAGCGTGTGTGTGTGTGTGTATTTTGATTTAATTTAATTTTTGTTATGCTATGTATTTTGTGATTTGATGCTGTGTTTTATGTTGTAAACTGCCCTGTGATCTTCGGATGAAGGGAGGTATATAAATGTAAATAATAATAATAATAATAATAATAATAATAATAATAATAATAATGTATTTGTGTGTCTGTGGAATTGCCACAGTTGCAATCAGCAGGGCAAAATGAAGGGTGTGGGGTTGGGGAAGCAAAAGCCAACATTTCCCTCCACTTTGTGCAACTAAAATAAATAAATAGCTTTATTGTTGTGCTACCTAGCCAAAGGCCATGACAAATGGAAAAACAGAACACAAAATGGGGGTGGGGTGGGGGTGGGAAACTAGGGCCATCAAGGCATAAGATGGATGAAAACACATGCCTAGGAGATTCCGCAGAACAGTTCCTGTTTAGATCTCAGGGTCCCCTTTTGTAGTTCACTGCAAATTTGTCCAGGATCTTCTTCCTGATTTTTCTGGCTGCCTGTGCAAAATGAGCAACATTTCAAGTCACTAAGCATTGGCATCGCTAAGCAGCCATAGAACCCTCTCTGCTGGAGAGAAACATCTTTCCTGGGTAAATGATGCTTCTCTGACCTTTGACTAAGATCAGGTGTAGTATCCCACTTCCTCAACACCCCCTATAACCCCCCAAAATTATATTACGTCCTGTGCCCTGGGGGGGGGGATGCAAGATGGTACCCAGGTGGCTTCTGTTACTGACAGCAGCAGCAGAAACCAAACTGGTTTCTGGGAAGAGGCAACTGCACTCTTGGCAGTTGCTAATGGCTACCCCCAACTCCAAGGAACCATTGGAGCATTTCCCCTCTCCCTGGAAAAAATCAGGGTGCATTCAGACATGGAGAATATTGTGTTAGTGAAAACACTAGCACTTCTGTGCTGTTTTCTAATTTTCCTTTCACACTGCAGTACCTGTTGTGGAACTGAGGCTTTTTTGACCAATATATATACCAGCATGCCATGCTAATTTCATTCACAGAAGTGGGTGTGGTGTGACACACATATGAATGCCATTACCTACCGCCCACACCCTTTCGGCACATGTGTGCTTCTGACGGTTCCCTCACTGTGAGAAGAGAAGTACAGGGAACCAGGCAGAGGGCCTTCTCGGCAGTGGCACCCTCTCTGTGGAACACCCTCCTGTCAGATGTCAAGGAGATAAAGAACTACACAACTTTAAGAAGACATCTGAAGGCAACCCTCTATCGGGAAGTTTTTAATGTCTGTGTTTTATTATGTTTTTATATTGGAAGCCGCCCAAAGTGGCTGGGGAAACCCAGCCTGATGGGTGGAGTATAAGTAACAACAACAACAACAACAACAATTACTTCGGTGCCCCCATGAAAGCAGCAGCAAAGGACTGTACACCAGTACAGTCATACCTCAGGTTAAGCATTTTCGGGTTGCGCTCTGCGGTGACCCGGAAGTAATGGAGCGCGTTACTTCCGGGTTTCGCCACTCATGCACATGCGCAGATGCTCAAAATGACACCACGCGCATGTGTGGAAATGGCGAATCATGAGCCACGCACGCGCAGACACGTGTACATGGGTTGCATTCGCTTCAGGATGCGAACAGGGCTGTGGAACGGATCCCGTTCGCATCCAGAGGTACAACTGTATTCTGCTCCAATTTTTTGCATCTTGACTCTCGTCATTTTCCAGGTTAAGGGGGCTGCAAATGGATTCTGCTCCCTGGCCCGGAACCAAGTAACACAGAGATGAGCACAAATATGCTGTTAGTTTTCCAGAAACGGCTTTGTATGTCATGTGAAAGCTCAAATCTAATGTGGAAATTCACAGCTAGGGAAACCTCTGGGAAATGGAACAAAGTGCTGTGCGAATGCAACTTTAGCAGAATGGTTCTCTTCCTGAATCATGCCCCCAAATCGGGTGCAGAATTTTGAGGGGCTGTTTCCGCACAGCTCCACTCACAAGCTGGTTATCCAACAGCGTTGAGCTCAAGCTGGCAGAACATCAGTGCAGAGTGATGCCCGCGGTGCCGGAATCCATTCCTTTTTGAACACGGGGTTTACTTTTCCCCAAACAAGGCTCACGAGGGCCTCATTTATGGCGTAGTAAATCCAGGGTCGGTGTACTTGGCCTTCAGACTGGCGCTTAACAGCACACAAGGCGTGACTCGCCACAGCCATTACTCATGCCCCGTCACAGCTTCTGGCTTAATTACAAAGCACTAAAACATGAAATAACAAAAATAACGATGGGAATAAAAACGAGCGAAATAAAATATGTATAGCTAAATGGGGGGGGGGGGGAGGGAAGGAAGCTCCGTAAGTGCCCAGTGGTCTCAAACATTAACCCATCTTCTTGTTGGGATTACACATAAATGTCGGATTTATCTGCCATTGGGTTCTAGTACTGGGTGGGAAAACTGCTTGGGATGAACTAAGTTGGTCTAACGAAGTTTGCAGAACTAAGCCTGGAAGTAGTTTCCATCATTGCCGAGTAGACAGAATGTGAATTAACTTTGTTTTGGGGTAGAACTTTGAATGATTTCTAATTCACTCTCTACACTTTGGAATCTTTGGATCTTTAAACATCTTAATTTGGGGGAGAAATAAACAAAACAATTCACAGTGCAATAAGATCTGCACCAGCAGCTGGTCCTTCAGGAGTCTGGGGAAGAGACTGGCCATTATTGGCCTCCCCAACATTTGCCTTTTGCTTCTGTCAGCTTCCTCTGGAGTAAGGGTACAGGAGCCAGCTGCAAGTCATCTAGCCTGGTGAGAAGTACCTGTTGGGAATTCCATTCCTCCTGTGCTGCAGATGTGTGGGATTGTTACACGTCACATGTCTGTTTACATTCCAGCACTGATTGTTGGAGTCTTGAACGGAAAGGGAGATATGTTGTTTCCTCTCTGTATAGCTACAGTTGTACCTTGTTTTGCAGCCGGGGTCTGTTCTGGAGCTGAAAAGGACGCAGGGCAAAGCGTCTGCGTGCGGGGCGGTTTGCACTTCTGCACATGTGCAAAGTGCAATTTAGTGCTTCTGTGCATGAGCGAGCGGCAAACCCAGAAGTAACCCATTCCAGTACTTCTGGGTTTGCTGCGGACGTTCGCTAGACAAGGCGGACGTTCACGGAGGTATTACTGTATTGCTTTTGCAGTTAGCAATACAGAGTGGAAACAGCGTATCTCCCTTTCCACTCCCCTCTGAACTGTGTTTAAGCCAGACTCTTTGGAGTACAGGAAGACCAGTACCAGAAACTTTGTTGTTGTTGTTGTTTAGTCATTTAGTCGTGTCTGACTCTTCGTGACCCCATGGACCAGAGCAGGCCAGGCACTCCTGTCTTCACCAGAAACTTTACTGCTGGTTAACTTTGGTTTTGCTTTTTTATATATAATATTTTTTATAGTATTGAATTTATTGTTGTTGTTGTTTAGTCGTTTAGTCATGTCCGACTTTTCGTGACCCCATGGACCAGAGCACGCCAGGCACTTCTGTCTTCCACTGCCTCCCGCAGTTTGGTCAAAATTTATTATGTGATTGCTAAATTGTCCATCTTCATTATTTTGAATTTACTGGCATGTTTGGTATTTTGTATATTTGTATATTTCCAGCGTTCTCTATTTTGATGTTTTTGAATGCTTGCTGCTTTGGGTGTGGCTCATTGTGAAAAAGCAGCATATAAAACCAATCAAACCATATCCTATAAGATGCAGGCCAAGTTTGGTTGCCAACTGAGGAGAAAACAAAATCCGCCTTGGTCAGCAGCTGGACCTCATCACCTGCTAATATTTGTTCTAAAAGGCACAGGAGCAGGGGCTGGGAGCAAGTTGGCAACTTTTGAGCCAAGGAACAAAGGGAAATCGCTGGCACAGTCTTTGACAAAAAAGAAAAAACCGAAGTTCTTCAGTAGCAACTTTATTGTCAGTTAACTCTTGTTTTGCTTTGTACTGTATGTACTTCAACCTAGGTAGTGGGGTGGTTTTTTGTGGTAATATTGAATAGAATCTGTGTTTGGATTTTTGTCATTTCTTAATCTACTGACATGCTTTGTATTTTGTATATTTGCATTCTGAATGTTTTGTGCAAGCCAGTTTGGGCACAGCTCATTGTGGTAAGACAGCATATAATCAGTCAGTCAGTCATTCAGTCAGTCATTCAGTCAACATTCCACCCTTTCTGTAGTTTGATGTTTTCTTAATTTCAAGTATATTTTGCTTGGAGAAACAATAGCTTCCTGAGCTGCCATAGGTCCTTCATTATTGTTGGTCCTCACTGCCTCCTTGTTCCTGTCACCTTGTTCCTGAACCCATTGGATGGGGTCAAAGGCCCATCATAGTCCAGTTGTCCAGTTCTCACAGCAACAAACCAGATACTAAAAGTCTTCAAGTCGGTGACCGTTACTACATCTTGTGGGACAGAAGTCCACAGCTTGTCCTCCAGGTTTGACTTGCTGCTTGGTCCTGGTTCCTGGCTTGCTTCTCAAACCTTGTTTTCTTGACTGCTGTCTGGTCCAGTGCCTTCTGGTTCTTGGCTTGCCCTGGATGACTGCCCACAGCCAAGCAGTGACATCATACAGAGGTTGAGGGCAGGGTCAATCGGTACCATGCCCTTACCCCCAAACTCAGTCATCATATACAGTATCTAATGAGGTCTAATGTTAGGAAAAGAACACTTGAATGTTATTCTCCTAACATAGGGGTCGCTGACATTTTTTTGACCAAAGGGTACATTTGGAATTTTGAGAAAGTGCCATGGGCACAACTCACAAAATGGCTGCCATGTCTCCCCACCCACCCCACCCATCTATGGTGGTGGGTTGACATCTATACCATCCTTCTTCTTCTTTGGTGATCACTTGTAGCTGAGTAAGATTGTCTTCCATAAACACAGTTTTAACAGTGAGTCTGTAAGTGACTGTGGAGGCCAGTTCTGGATCCACACATCCTTCCACAATGGGGACATAGGTTTCCGAGCAGGAGTTGATCATGGTGAGGGTTTGCCAAACATACCTTCCTCTTGGTGCGTTTCTCCCTTTCGTCTTGAGTTTGAGCGTCTTCAAAGTCCATGACACCTTTGGTAAAAGCTGTTCTCCAACCGGAGCACTCGCAGGCCAGTGGTTCCCAGTTGTCAGTGTTTATACTACATTTTTAAAAGATTTGCCTTGAGAGAGTTTTTCAACCTCTTTTGTTGACCACCAGCATTACGCTTTCCATTTTGAAGTTGGGAATAGAGTAGTTGCTTTGGAAGATGATAATCAGGCATCCGCACAACATGACCAGTCCAACGAAGTTGATGTTGAAGAATCATTGCTTCGACACTGGTGATCCTTGCTTCTTCCAGTACACTGGTATTAGTTTGCCTGTCTTCCCAAGTGATGTGTAAAAATTTTTGTAGGCACCGTTGATGGAATCTTTTGAGAAGTTGGAGATGGTCTTTATAAGTGGTCCATGTTTCACAAGCATACAGTAAGGTTGGTAGTACAATAGCTTTGTAAACAAGCATTTTGGTTTCCCTGTGAATGTCCCGGTCCTGATATAATCCATTGCCACACTTGCTCACTAGCAGAAAGTTATTCAAGCTCTGTTCAGAAAGGAAGGCAGGGTCTATATCCAGTCCAGGCATTCAATGGAATGTGGACATATTTAAGAGTCCATGCTCAATTTAGAAAACATCAAGTCAGTGTGTACAGAAACTGAGCAGGAGAAGCACAGTCCCTTGTACCCGATGGGGATATTTTTTGAGGGGATATCAACTGATTCCTTTTGTGGGCACCATATTGGTAGGCACTTTGGAAGGACACGGGTGGTGCTGTGGTATAAACCACTGAGCTTCCTGGGCTTGCCAATCCAGAAGGTCAGCAGTTCGAATCCCCACAATGGGGTGAGCTTCCGTTGCTCTGTCCCAGCTCCTGCCAACTTAGAAGTTTGAAAGCATACCAGTGGGAGTAGATAAATAGGTACCACTGTGACAGGAAGGTAAATGGCGTTTCCGTGCGCTCTGGTTTCCGTCACCGTTGCACCAGAAGCAGTTTAGTCATCCTGGCCAGATGACCTGGAAAGCTATCTGTGGACAAATGTCGACTCCCTCGGCCTGAAAGCGAGATGAGCGCCGCAACCCTTTGACTGGACTTAACCGTCCAGGGGTCCTTTAACTTTTACCTTACCTTAGGCACTATGGGTCCATGGAGACCCCTGCCTGACATCTTGAAGTGCCAGACCCCCCGACTTTTATAAGAAAATGAACTCTTGGTGTTCTCATTGCAGAGCCCAGCTATTGGGAGGAGATATGTGTACACATCTTGAAGTTTCTCCATAGAGCATTTTGCTCAATAGCACAGGAAAGATCTTGTCAGTGCTCCAGAATGTCTGGATAGGATGCAGCAGGGTTTTTTATTGTATTCTTGGAGAAGGTTGAAGCTACTCTAGGGAGGAAGAGGTGGAAGCCCGGAACAATATCTCTCCAATTTTAAAGAGTGGTGAAAAGGAAATGAAACAATAATAGCGTTTGAGGCCAACGATTCACAGGTAAAAGAGCACATTGAAAAGCTAATTTGGGGCTGGTGGGAACTTTTTCTCATATTGTATTGTGCAGCCTACTTAATGATACCTTTAACTTCAAAATTTGGCATGCACGGCTTTCAGAACGAACCCCCGGAGGGTTGTGGGACTAACCACGGAAGTGAAATGTGTGGCTTCAGGTTTGCGTTCTTTGTTTTTCGTTCAAAATGTAACTCCCATATTGAAAGCTACTCCCTAGACAGGAGAAGAAAAGCGCTTTTAAAAAAAGCTTTCATATTTAATTAGTTTTTGTGTCATAAAAACCCCCTGAGTTCCCCTCCCCCTTTTTTGGCACAGTTTGCTCCAGTGAGGGTGGGGAGGGCTGGCAGTTAGATCTGAAATGTGGAAGAACTGTGGCTTAGCATGTGAAGCTTTTTCAGACAACAGGCTGTAATTAATGGCACATGAGCCAGACCAGCAAAAAACAGGTAATCATATGACTGATTTATATCCCATCTTTTTCACCCAGGGCTGCATGCATAGTTATCCCTGTGTGAAGTAGGTTAGGCTGAGAGGCAGTGACTGGCCCAGGGTAACCTAGTGAGTTTCATGGCCATCTGAACCATATTCTCTCTGACCCTAGTCTTGCATTCTTACCACTCTACCAGGCACGTCCAACTCTATAGAGACTGCGCTCTACTCCCAGTAGAATAAACCTGGGGGTGATCTACCCATTGTCATTGCACATAGTTGTTGAGCTTTCTTTAGGGGGGGGGGAGAACTTTTAATTAAATAGCTCACCCTACAGTCCGCAGCTCTCAGTCCTTCCCGCACTTTCCCGCAGGGAAATAAGGAATAAACAAAAGCACCAGCAGCAGAGAGGGGAAATAGCAATGGGGGTGGGGCACATTGTAATCAATCAGTGTCATGCGATTGACTGGGATCCACCAGGAACGCCCCACGATTGACCGGTAGATCGCGATTGACTGGTTGGACATGCTTGCATTATACCATACTGGCTGTTGTGAAGCAACATCAGTTTCCCTTGTACTCAGCAGCCAAAGCAAGGGATGGCTCTACCATTAGACAGAGTGGTATTATGAAAGGACACCAAATGGACAACCTGTTATTTCTGAATTTGTACTGCTAGTGAAAGGCACACTTCTTTTGCCCTAGGTGCCAATCCGCTTGGCCAGCCTTGGATGCGGGCGGATGGTGCATTCGATACTTTGCCTCAGGCAGCAAAATGTCTTGGACTGGCCCCAGGCAATGCATTGGCAGAGGTGGCGGGCAGGCAGGGCACCTGTGAGTAGGCCACATGGGGATCTTCTGGTGCCTAAAAACTGCCTAATGGCTAGGCCTGTTCTGCTAACTCCTAATAGGAGTGTCCCTGTTCAGAATGCCTCGTTCCAGGATGATATAAACTAGAGACCTGGCCATTCTGGTTTCTTACTTTCCAACCTTACGCTGAGTTTGCCACATTTCTCCACTAGCTGGCATTTTTTTGATTTTTTAAAAAGGTCTCACCAAACCTGTCAACATTGTGCAGTGAAGACAGCACTCTTTTTGTTTGCTCCCTTACCTTGTCTTTCTTAGGGTTGAGATTTATTTTACTTTTAAAACACATCTGCGCCGTAGCCTTCATGGAACAGAGTTTTCTGTCAATCAGTCAGAGGCACAGACATACTTGGGCTATTATTCATTCTGGAAAGTTATTCTCTCCCCTTGGACCACTGGCCTAACATTTCCTCCTTAAATTTACATTTGTAACTGTACTTAAGACAAGGTATGTTTTATTTCACGTGGGTCGGATCATTTGTTGTCCCTGCTGATCAGGCATGCATGATTACCCCGCAGATTAAAATGAAGGAATTAATTGTCATCTTAATTACTTGCAACTTTTAATTAATACCCACAAGGGCAAAAAAGGTTCCAGGATGCAAAATATGATCATACTTGCAGGGAGTGGTGGGAAATAAATGATAATCCTGGGTTCAGATCCATGAATATAACAGAAATTTCAGCTGGTTCTGATAAATACCGTATTTTTTGCTCCATAAGACTCACTTTTCCCCTCCTAAAAAGTAAGGGGAAATGTGTTTGCATCTTATGAAGCTAATGCAGGCTGCGCGGCTATCCCAGAAGCCAGAACAGCAAGAGGGATTGCTGTTTTCACTGCACAGCGATCCCTCTTGCTGTTCTGGCTTCTGGGATTCAGGATATATTTTTTCTTGTTTTCCTCCTCCGAAAACTAGGTGCGGCTTGTGGTCTGGTGCGTCTTATAGAGCGAAAAATACGGTATGTCTTTGAACTGAATGCAAAAAATATAGTTCATACTAGTCAGTGAGCAGAAGCTGATCTTGGACGAACTGCAGGAGAGGATTGTGTATCATAGAATCATAGAGTTGGAAGGGACCCTGAGGGTCATCTAGTCCAACCCCCTGTTATGCAGGGATCTCATTCGTTCATTAGATTTGTATACCATTTCTAGGATAATAATCATTTTGAGCGTTCGAAAGGAAGGAAAAACCTCCCCTTTAGGCAGAAACTTGCTGCTTGCTACCTGCTGGACTGCAAATCACCAAATCTACTGATGTCATTTGTGACATTGATTGATTGACAGGTGGGTGGCCTTGTCAGATTTGGCCTGCAAGGCAGATCCTGATCTGGCCTTTGGAGCCGAAAAGGTTTCCCACCCCCTAATGCAGAACTCTTTTTGCAGACCATGTCCATCTCTTCTTATAAGCCAAGAAGTCACAAATGCAGTGTAAGCTGTTTTGAGCAGGAGAGAGTCAACAGAATCAGAGGCAAACAGATCCCGTCCCTGTGAAAAGTGTGAGCCTTGCACTGGCCTTCCTTCTTTAACATGCCAAGCAATGGCTGAGAGGCTATAAAGCCTGCCCTAGACTTTCCTTCATTGCTGTGAAATATATACCCTCTTGAGATGGCAATGAAAGATTATTTGGTTTATGCACTTTCAGGGACAGAGGGAGGGTGATGGTGGCAGAGGGAAAGGCAAGCAGCTCTCCATCCTCCTCGTGGTTAAACATTTAGTTTCCTGTGTTTATTAGGGCAATTTCATAAGAGGACATGGTTATAGCTCGGAAGTTTGCAGAGACTGTGAGAGGCGGCTGCTGCAGCCTGTGAGGCCAGCCAGGGAGAAAAGATATGTGAGCTCTTGATGCGGCTGTGAAATTGATGGCTTGTAAAAGGTGGAACAGATCTTTCTCATGAGCAGATCTTCCCCCAGTAGGTCGTTTCTCCTCAGATGACCCTCTCTATCCTTCATCCAGACAAGCAAGAGGCATTTTCAGAGGTCCAGGGCATGTTCCAGTCAGGCAAAAACACTGTTGAGGGGCATAACATGGGAAGTGGGAGTATGGAGCAGGTTAGGAAAGAGTCCCAAGGGCCAAACAGAGAGGCTGGAGAGAGGCATTTGGCCCCTGGACCTTGGGGAAAGCCAAGGCCCAAGTTTAGGGCAAGTAGTCTTGGGTGAGAAAACCCCAGCAGAGATTGAACATCGCAAAACATGCAGAAAAAAAGCAAGCAGCATGGAAATGTAGGCTTTAAAAGGTGCCCTTCAGGTGAGCCTCAAAATTATCTGCTTTTAAAAGCTCTTTCCAAGCTATCCCACTCCCCAAGCACAGAAATGGACCACACGCTTGGTAAACCATAAAATGGTTTACTTACAAAACTCCTCAAATGTCAGATTCATGTGCTTTTACATGCAGCCGTCGAAATAGATGCCCAGGCAGCTAAGCCATGATAATTTAAAATGGCACCATAGTGCTTTAAATGCATGGCACAAAATGCTGGACTTTCAAAATGGTGCCTCAAATGGCATTTGAGGAGACAGCCTGGTGCACTTGGGAGAGCAATATTTTCTGATGCAGTCAGTTTGAAGACTGATTGATCAGAAGTGTTCAACAGAAGGAGGAGGATCTGGCTGGCTCTTTCTCCATGGCTAATCTGCAAAAGGAGCTTTGGGAACGGGAGGAAAACAAAACAACAGTGGCTTTCTAAGGGGACAATATTGCAAAGTATCCAAGACTCGGGAGAATAAATTAGATAAAAGCTGGAGGTAACGAACCTGCAGAATTCACTTAACCTGTGTTTGATGGGCTGGAAAGGAAGAAATTAAAAGGCTAGAAGGAAAAGGTGGAAGCACCAGAATGTGAAAGTAATTAAAGAGACCATTTCGCTTTAAAAATGAATCACGCTGGAGAGTGCTCTAGAAGTCGAAAATTAACGTGCAGTGCCTGTCTGGGATGAGCAATGGTGGGGAAATGGATACAGTTAATATGGGTTAACAAGCATGGTGCCCTGGCACAAAAGGCAAATGGCATTCTAAACAATTCTTTTAAAAAATGAAACAACCCTCCCATCTATTGCTCTTCTTCTATGAAACCTTTAGGTTGCAATCCTACATCCTCTTAGCAATGATCTCAACAGGACTTCCATCTGGATAGATATGCATAAGATTGCACTGCTAGCCTCCTAACAACCTTGCAAGGTAGGCTGAGCTCAGAGAGAGTGACTTGCTGAAATATGTGGTGGGTTTCATGAGTGAATAAACTGAGCCTGGGTTTGGGAACAGATAGGAACACAGGAAGTTCCCTTCCCTGCTTGCTTCTATACCCCACCTTTCTCCCAAGTTGGGATTCAAGGCAGCTCCCTTGGGATTTCGGCACCTAGAATTCCTAAAAGAAAGGCTTCGGGGTTTGTTTTTAAGAAAAGAGAACTGTGTGTCTTGACAATACTCCTAAAAGGAGAGAGAAAGAGAGAGATGCAGCCTTGCAACTCATAATTACAAAGCTCATAATTACCATGCCAATTATGAATCGAGCCACAGGGAGTTTGCCCAAAGCTAGGAGGTTGTATCTCGGCCATACTCTTAACACAGAGAAAGAGAGCCTTGTAATTGTGGAGCTCATAATCACCAAGGATTGGTAGCCAAGTAGGACTATGGGACTTGTTGCATCAGGATTTCTCTTGTGCAATGGAACCTTCACACTTCCTTCTTCTGTACCTCCTCTAAATCTGTTCTAGCAGTCATCGTCCCCAACCCTCTGGAGCGGATTGGGTGAGGTCAAGGGGCATATGCAGAAACAACAACAACAACAATAAGAATAATAATTTTTTATTTATTCCCCGCCCTCCCCGGCCAGAGCCGGGCTCAGGGCGGCTAACACCAGTAAAGTTACAATAATAATAAAAAAAATTAAAATACAGGTTAAAATATACTTTAAAATGCAGCCTCATTTTAATAGTAGCCCATAGATCAAAATCATAAGGGGAGGGAAACATAAGGGTCAGACTAAGTCCAAACCAAAGGCCAGGTGGAACAGCGCCGTCTTGCAGGCCCTGCTGAAAGATGTCAAGTCCCGCAGGGCCCTAGTCTCTTGTGACAGAGTGTTCCACGAAGTCGGAGCCAGTACTGAAAAGGCCCTGGCCCTAGTTGAGACCAATCTAACCACCTTGCAACTTGGGACCTCCAAGGTGTTGTCATTTGTGGACCTTAAGGTCCTCCAGGGGGCATACTAGGAGAGGCGAGTGGAGGAGAGTGGCTAAGTTCCTTGCACTCATTGAGCCAGTACCTCCCTAAGCTCATAAATACCAAGCCAACTCTGAATCAGGCCACAGGGAGTCTGCCCATCGCTAGAAGTGTGTATCTTGGCCATGCTCTTGACAGAGAGAAGAAGAGAGAGCTGTGACTCTCTGAAGTTCCCCAGGTAGGTAGTTCTCTCTGAAAGTAGAGCTAGCCCTGCTTAGCCGCTCGGGCAAACAGATGAATCATACAGCTGCAGGAAAGCGCTCAGAATATCAATGTCACTCAGAGAGGAAGGATTTGACATTGCATCCCATGGGCACGGGCAGCGTGTCCATGGAGTGCCAATAATAGAACATGAAACTAGAAAGGGTAATGCAGGACATATGGGCAATGTCAGGAGTGCTCAGCATGTGCTTGCCTCCAGCCAGCAATGGAGACCGTTCCGAGTTATTTGCAAAGTGGGAAGGACCAAGAGAGGAGTTAAATGGCTCTGAAAGAGATCAGCCAGGTGGTACGTTTCCATCAAAAATAATGAATGGCTGTGTTATGTATTGAGTTGAATAGGATCCAAACTGCAGCAGTCTGATTGGTCCTAGAACAATAGGATCCAAACTGCAGCAGTCTGATTGGTCCTAGAACAATAGGATTCAGAATACAGCAGTCTGATTGGTCCTAGAACAATGCAGCAGTATGATTGGTCGGCAGGAGCCACCCAATCCAGCTCCAGATAGAAGTGAATCCACAACCTGATTGGCCTACAGGAGAATTCCGGAATTAGCCAATCACGTGCAGCCCATTGTGTAAATAATGTATATAAAGCAGATACTTTGAGGGGACTTCCATTCCTCCTCACCACTATCAGCTGAATAAAGAGCATGAAATCACTTTGCGACTCTGAGTATATTTCAGGCTGTTAGCCAGGTTGGTTGCGTTCTCTCTCCCCTGTTGGAGGCAGTATGCCTCTGAATGCCAGCCGCTAGGAGATTTAAGTGGGGGAAATGCTGTGGTGCTCAGGTTCTGCTTGTGAGTTTCCAACACTGGCATGTGGTCCTGGAAAGTCCCCTACAAGGGAATCATAGACAACTGCCAGGTTGGAAGGGGCCGGAAGAGTTATCAAGTCCAACCCCCTGCCATGTAGGAATCACAGAGCCAGTGTGGTGTAGTGGTTAAGAGCAGCGGACTCGTAATCTGGTGAACCGGGTTCGATTCCCTGCTCCTCCACATGCAGCTGCTGGTTGACCTTGGGCCAGTCACACTTCTTTGAAGTCTCTCAGCCCCACTCACCTCACAGAGTGTTTGTTGTGGGGGAGGAAGGGAAAGGAGAATGTTAGCCGCTTTGAGACTCCTTTGGGTAGTGATAAAGCGGGGTATCAAATCCAAACTCTCCTCCTTCTTCTTCTTCACAGCTGAAGAATTCCTGACAGATAAACGTGTGGCCCTTGTGCTGGAATCTCTAGGTTAGATTACTGCAATGTATTAGGGGGCTGGCTGAGGACAGACTGAGATCTGGTAGGATGCTTTAGGCTGGAGACAGGCAAGCAGTGAAGAGAAAGTGCTTTGACTCGACTGGTCTTGACTCCACAGTCAGACGCAGCAACGCTTCTGAATACCAGTTGCTGTAAACCACAGGAGCGGAGAGTGGGCTTATGCTTAGGTCTTGTTTGTGGGTTTTCTGCAAACATCTTGGTAGTCGCCGTCGTGTGCACATGCATCATTCTTTTATTTGACTTTTGCTTCTGGTCAAACAGTGTTTGCTGGTTGTCAAAACAACAGCAAAACCTGCCAAACCCAGCTTTACCAGAGGCTGAAGTAGAATAAGCATACACACAGCAAGTAATGTAGTGTGTATTTATTTCAGAAAATAAATTGACATATGCCTATGGATAAATTTGGCTAGGTACTTGCAGTTTTAATTTTGGTTTTATTTAGCTTTATTGCTCATGGTTTTTTTTGTTTCATTGCTATTTTAAATTGCAACCCACCCAAGTTCTGTGGGATAAAAATGCGATCAATTAATCAATTAAAAAGAAAACATTTTGGGAGTACATTATCTGCAAGAGGAATGGCACTTCTTGCAATCAACCTAAGCTTTCATCCACTCTGCTAACAACCAACAATTTCTGAAGTACAGAACACGTAAATCTCTCCTCCATCAACCTAGCGGAAGCGGTCATTTGCATAAATATTGTTTGCAAAGAGCAATTAGCACTTCATTTACATGTAGGAAAGTAGTCATTTACACATTTCCCTCTCTCTCCCAAAAACAATTTCTTCACCCATGTGCACAAACCTGATGTGTTGTGTTTGACATGCTAATAAAAAGATGCTAATAGATCATTTGAAAAGCTGGTGTCAGAGTTTGCTGAAATATTGATTCAGCCAACTGATGTTTTGATTTTGCATTACTTGAAAGCAAAAAAAGCATAATGATTTTTAAAAGCTGCTTCCTTTAAAAAAAAATAAAATGAAATGCCAGTGTTTGAATTTGATGAGCACAGAACATTTACCTTCTAAGTGGGGCTTCAATGGATGGTATTGCCAGAAAGATAATAAATGTCATTACTAAAGCAAACACCTGAGAACATTTCAATTCTACCACTAGTGTGATAGGTGCTGATTATTGCAGCTATTAATACATTATATTTCTGAGTGTTCAAAGTTTACAGACATTGTCTCAGGAAACACTGATAGCAGAAGCACACACACACACGATAATTGCAAGGATTGGTGTTCCCAACACATTTCAGTAATATCTTTATCAAGGGAAAATAATCTTCTGTAAAACCAATTAGAACGAGATTGCTCATCCCATGCACAGATCCATTTACATGCAATCGGAGACCCTCAATGAGTTATGAAGCCTAGGAACACTGAAAACAAATGCCCCATTTGCAATGAACGGTTTGCAAAATTTGGTAGGAGAAAAAAACTCTTAAAAGCCCTGCAGGGTAGGCTAGAATTGAGGTGTTCCATGGATTAGTTGGGGGGGGGGCGACCCTGAGATCTGCTGAGTAGAAGTGAGATGGTAGCACTCTGCATTTATTAGTTACATACTTTTCCACATATAAAATGTGGATGCTGGGGTGCTGGTGTTTTGTTTTGTTTTGAAATAAATAAATGAAGGCTGTCATCTGTACTGGACACTGTGAATACATCAGCTGGTGTCTGTTGAATCTAGTTATTGGTAATCAACAGGAAATTGGGCAGCCCGTTTGGCTTTCAAATCAATATGCTAGGGGGCCTTTCTGAAAATCAGTTGATTCCCTAATGACTCACGTCATTATTCTGGACACAGCACCACTGACCAATGTCTCACATTATTAACGAATATAGTATTGCTTTTCTAGGCATTTGCTAGAAGAGGAAGAATGCATGGTTTGGTGGCAGGTGGCCGCTATGTGCCCATCAGACAGTGCTTCTTGGCAGAGGAGAAGTGAGAATGGCTCATGAAAGAGCACTCAGGTGGTCCTGTGGTCCCACACACCAGCCCAATATCTGAGTGATGCAAGATTCCAGGGGTTCCAGGTGCTAACCTAGGGTTCGTGTTTCCTTTCACAATGAGGCATAGTGTCTTTATGGTTTATGAACACACATATATACGGTAATCTGAGCCTACGATGGAGGGGTTCACAGCATTAACACCACAAAAAGGTCTTCTTTCTCCCATAGCCGCAGCCTTGGATTCAAACAGAAATCAAACATTGCTCTGACTCTCTCTCCAGCCTGCTGTGTTACCTCTAGGTCACATCAGTGCCACTTTCACCTTTAAACTCAGGTTTTGTACTTCTAACTATCTCTGAATTGAGGGAGGGACCTCACCCATTTGGGATCTAGCACAGAGCCCCCTTTCCTTTGTTCTATTAATGGCCCATCACCCAGGCAATCACCTAGGCAATCACCTAAACATAGGAAGCTAGCCTGGCTTATACTTTAACACTTGCTGTATTCAGGGGTTAGAAGGATCTCACATACATCCTACTTCCTCTTCCACAACTCATAACATACTATAGAAGTTCCTATGAGTGCCTAGGATGCGGGGTAGGGAATGAATTTGGAATCATCCCTTAAGATAACTAGAGATGCTCAGAAGGGCTGTAGTTCAGTGGCAGAGCCTCTGATTTGCATGCAGAAGGTTCCACCTTTTGTGTCTCTAAGTAGGGTTGGGGTGGCCTGAGCATTTGAGCCAAGTCGAAAAAGGGATGTGCAAATCAGGTTTTCTCCAGGAGAAAGTTGCACAAACGAGGCACCAGCATGGTGAACATTGAGCCGCTCTACAATTCCAGAGTACAAGCAGGCATTTCCTGCTGATCACAACACCTAGGTGAGATGGTATATGGGGAGATGCGGCTTTCAGTACTTGGGTATTCAAGTCAATTAGGACTTTATCTTGCTTTATATTTAAGGAAAGCCCCATAGCTCAGAGATGAAGCATTTCCTTTGCATGCAAATGGTCCGAAGCTCAATCCATGGTGTCTCCAGATAAGGCTGGGAAGTCCCAGAGAGCCACTGCCAGTCATTGTAGACAAAACTGAGTTAGATGGACCAATTTTAAGTCAGCTTCTTCTGTTCTTAGGATCAAACATGGAGCATAATGCATGCAAAGCATGCCATTTATCGCTGAGCTGTGCCCGGCTTCAGCTTCACCTTAAAAATGTCACCCCAAGTTGCAGCTGGAAACACTGGCACTGCACTGTAGTGCTGAACATCAGTCCAGTGTAAAAATACACAAAATTACTCCAAATTGTTGAGATGATGATGATGATGTCTGCAACCATATTGACTTGCGTCCTTTGGCAGGAGGGAGGCTCAGTTTAAATTTCACAAGGTGGCCGTGTCTCCTCTTTCTATTAATGTGTCTTTTTACATTTTTAAGTCAGAGCCGTTGCTTCCAGCATAAAAGCTATGAAGATCAGCTCAGTGTTAATAATTGCCAGGGGAGGGGGAAAAAATGCATGAAGAGGCTGTTTCTCACATCGGACTTCTCACCCTGCATGACAAATGCTAGCCTGGGCAGATTAAAAATCAATGCGCAGCACAATATGTCATACATAAAAGCAAGTACATGCAGTTAATTGGCAGGTCATCCATTAGTTGCTATTAGTGTGGTTGTCTATGGCTGTAGTACAGAAAACCATTGAGATAGGGAAGGAGACAGATTATTGGCTGGCGTAAATCAACAGAGATCTATCGAGCCCAATTGAGTCCCAAGGATTTAGGGCATTTTCACACCAGCATCTGTTTGCATGAGTTGCTCTGTTATGTACTGCTAGTACCTGGCATGGCTGACATCGAACACCATGTTGTCCCTGATTTGCAGCTTTTTTCTCTTTGTAACAAATTTGAAGTTCTTGAAACAGGGATTCAGGAACCGACTCTGGAACATACAGTAGATGGACCAATGTCATACACATGGTGTTAGAGATTTTTTGGGTATGTGTGGATCCTCCTGAACCCTAGAGATTAATAAATGCTATGATTTTGATTATGAGGACTGTGAAGGGAGAAATATAAGCTGCAGAGAGCCAGTGTGGTGTAATGGTTAAGAGCAGTGGACTTGTAATCTGGTGAACCGGGTTCGCTTCCCCACTCCTCCACATGCAGCTGCTGGGTGACCTTGGGCCAGTCACACTTCTCTCTGAAGTCTCTCAGCCTCACACACCTCACAGAGTGTTGTGGGGGAGGAAGGGAAAGGAGATTGTTGGCCGCCTTGAGACTCCTCAGGGTAGTGATAAAGCAGGATATCAAAACCAAACTCCTCTTCTTCTACCTGGGTTGGCTTAGGCAAAGCAACTTGGATGACCTATGGCTATCAAAAGAACAAAAGAGGGCCATTAACAATACAATAGAACTCTTCTCCCTTCACCATGAGGTGTGAACAGAGACAGGGGTTTAAATAATAATAATAATAATAATAATAATAATAATAATAATAATAATAATAATAATATATTAATACCCCTGGGTTTCCCCAGCCACCCTGGGCGGCTCCCAACAGAACATTAAAAAACGATTAAAAAAATCAAACATCACAAATTTCACTAAACAGGGTTGCCTTCAAATGTCTTCTAAAAGTCATATAGTTGTTTATTTCCTTGACATCTGATGGGAGGGCGTTCCACAGGGCAGGTGCCACTACCGAGAAGGCCCTTTGCCTGGTTCCCTGCAACTTCGCTTCTTGCAGTGAGGGAACCGCCAGAAGGCCCTTGGAGCTGGACCTCAGTGTCTGGGCTGAACGATGGAGGTGGAGACACTCCTTCAGGTTTAAAAGGTTGCCAGGGCAACTGTGTGCTTGAGGTGACAGGAAAAGGGAGGCTGAGAACAAGGGTTGCTGGGAAGAAGATGCAGGAAGAGGGGCTGAGATCCATTGGGAGGAGGCTGGCAACAGGGCTGGTGGCAGAGATGCCTTGGGCTCTAGGGTTGCTCGGCTTTGGGGTACAAGCCCCTCTTGAAATGACCATGCAGTAGGATCTGGAGTCCCTCCATGCAGACTGAAGGTGTAGATAGGTGAACAAACCATATTTCTTAAAGCCACAAAGGTCTCCACCGTGTCTTCAGTTCTCCAAAGGACAAAGGAGCACAGTCCCTATGTAAGTGCCTGGAACCCCATGGTCTCTTGCCACCACTTTTGTAACAATGTATGTGACACTCATATATTTCTCCTTGCAGGAAGCAATGAATGAAGGCCAGGAAGCAGAATCCTGACAGGACAGAGGTATTGTGGATTAGGAAGGTGGCCTTTTCTAGACAGGGCTGCTCTCCTGAAGAATCAGGTCTATCATCTGGGAGTACTGCTGGATTCAGGAGCACCGAGTGCCTCCCTGCTCCCTCCTCTGGTTCATCAGGTATGGCTGTTCCTGGACAGAGATAGCCTAGCCACAGCTAGATTCCTGCAACTCACTCTGCATGGGGTTGCCATTCAGAATAGTCCAGACACAGGCATGGCCACACTTGGCCCTCCAGCTGTTTTGGGACTACAATTCCCATCATCCCTGACAACTGGTCCTGTTAGCTAGGGATGATGGGAGTTGTAGTCCCAAAACAGCTGGAGGGCCAAGTTTGGCCATGCCTGGGACTCCAGAGGCTGCAGCTGGCACAAAATGCAGCAACCAGAACATTTATGATGGCATTTGCACAAGGCCATACAATGCTGATCATCAAATAGCTGTGATTCCTGTATTGCAGAAGGTTGGACTAGATCAGTGTTCCCCAACCTTGGGCCTCCAGCTGTTTTTGGACTACAATTCCCATCATCCTTGACCACTGGTCTTGCTAGCGAGGGATGGTGGGAGTTGTAGTCCAAAAACAGCTGGAGGCCCAAGGTTGGGGAACACTGGACTAGATGACCCTTTTGGATACCAACTCTACAATTCTGTGCTTCTATGAATAGCTGCACTGGCTGCCTATTTGTCACTGGAACCAATTCAAGGCTCCAGTTTTGAGGATTAGGACGCACTCAGCTGAATTCCAGTCTTGAGCCTGACACCTATTTGATAATCAGCCTTTGTTGTTCACCATGTGTCCCCAACCTCTGTCAACCTGAACCTGAAAGACCCAAAACTTCTGTATCTCTGTGTTCCTTCTTCTTACAGCATCTAAAGCTCCTCTTAGGAGACTGGCCTTGCCTTTGTTCCATCTGCTTGGAAATGTACATTTTCTAATCCTACTGAGCCGCCTTTGCTTCTAACCTCCCCCCGCAACCCGCTCCCTTGGCCTCCCCATTTCCAGTACTGTTTACTAGCTTGTGAAATCTAATGAAATGTCACTGAGTTCATGAATCTTTCTGTCCCAGGCTTGTGAGTTACTACCTGAATTATGGGTCAGTTTCAATCATCTGGGAAAGCTGATCTCTCCGGTTTCTCAAAGGGCTTTGCTTTGTGTTGCTCAAATAACTGGAAAGCTGCTTTAAACAGACAACTGGGAATTCCCCGTCATTCACGCGAAACCCAGGAGTGGAGCAAAGCTGGCAGAGTTACTACTGATGCCAATATTTAACATTTATATAGTGCCAGCAGTGCAAAAATAAATAAATAAAATAAAATAAAGGCTTTGTGCAGGACTCAGAAGTGACATGATCCTTGCTGAGAGGTCTTGCTTTATGGCACACCTTTGGTTTTCATAGAGTTATAGGATTATGGAGTTAGAAGAACTCTTGGAGGTCATCCAGCTCAACCCCATGTTCTAATAATAATAATAATAATAATAATAATAATAATAATAATAATAATTGTCAGGGGCTCAGGAGCAGAAGCACAGGGGAGAGAGGAAATGGAGAGCGAAGGAGAGGAATCTGAGGGGAGCGTAGGGGAGTATGACAGTGACCCGAGAGATTCCATGAGCTTCTCCAGCGAATCAGAAGATTCCCAGAAGGGGGCGCCGATGGTGAGGGCAAGGAGAGTCCCAGGGGGGACGCACCAGAAGCAAGGGGCCAGCGGGGACTCCCAAGGCAGCAGCGGGGGATCAGGACCAGCTCCCCCACCAGAGCGCAGTGGGGGGGAAGAGTCACATGTGTCAGGACCAGCCTCTCCTCCAGCGGGGAGAGAAGATGAGTCAGGGCTGACCACGCCCCCATCGGAAAGTGGGGAAACGGAGGGGAGGTCAGGTCCAGCTAGCCTCCCCGAAGGAGGGAGCAGTGACAGCAGTGTAACGGTCAGAAGGAAAGTGGGAGGCTGCGCGCGCGCACCAAGTTCAAATGTGCAGGCGCGCGGGACAGCAGAAAACCCGGATTGGGAGCCAGGTCCTAAAGCCCGAAGGAGGGAGGGGGAAGAGTCAGGGGACTCAGCGTCAGAAGAGTCTAGGAAGGGCGAGACCCCGACGGGCAGGCGGACCCAGAGGAGGAAGGAACAGAGGAAGAGGTGGAGCAAGGCTAGAGTCTTAAACTGGTGTCAGGGGGGAGGAGATTCAGACGGAGCTTCGGCGGTCTAGAGTTTGAGACGTAGGGCTGCGCGCTGCGGCTGTGGAAGTGAAACTGAACTTCAATAAAGACTTTTATACTTAACAACGAAGCAGCGTTGGTCCTTTGTGAGCGGGGACCTAGGGCAGCTCTGACAATAGCAATAATAATAATTTATTTATTTATATCCCGCCCATGTGGCTGGGTTTCCCCAGCCACTCTGGGCAGCTTCCAAAAAAAGATTAAGAATACATTAAAACATCAGTCATTAAAAACTTCCCTAAACAGGGCTGCCTTCAGATGTATTCTAAACATCAGATAGTTGTTAATTTCCTTGACATCTGATGGGAGGGAGTTCCACAGGGCGGGTGCCACTACCAAGAAGGCCCTCTGCCTGGTTCCCTGTAACCTCACTTCTCGCAGTGAAGGAACCGCCAGAAGGCCCCCAGAGCTGGACCTCAGTGTCCAGGCTGAACGATGGGAGTGGAGACGTTCCTTCAGGTATACTGGGCTGAGGCCGTTTAGGGCTTTAAAGGTCAGCACCAACACTTTGAATTTGCTCGGAAATGTACTGGGAGCCAATGTAGATATTTCAAGGTTGGTGTTATGTGGTTATGTGAAAGAATCTTGCAAGTACAGCACCCTGTCTCAGTCCTCTTTAATCCCTCCACTATAGGAGAAGCTCTGACTTTCCAAGGGCTCCTCCAGGTCACCTGTTTATTGATCATTCATCCTGATTTGCTTGCACAAAGCTTAAGTGGGAGTAAAATGATATCTCGTCCTTTATTGTATGTTTGCTGTTATTTGTTTGCAAAGAGGGGCCATAGCTCAGTGGGGGAACATCTGCTTTGTGTGTAGAAGGTCCTGGGTTTAATCTCCAGCAACTCCTGTGTACTTACATTTCCTGGATTATACGACAAGGAGCATTCATTCTGATTGCTTGTGCAGTGGTTATATGCCTCCCTCTTAATCAGTTGTTTATGCCACACTTTTTTGGGGGGGGGCATTTTCCTTCCTTCCTTCCTTCCTTCCTTCCTTCCTTCCTTCCTTCCTTTCTTTCTTTCTTTCTTTGGATTTCTTGTGCCGAGAGAGCTTTGATTCATGCTCATTTTGCAAATTTAAATTTCCAGTACACAATCGAATCCCTCCGGCAAAACATTGATAAGGGTTAAGACCGAGCTGAAAATTATTATTATTATTATTATTATTATTATTATTATTATTATTATTACTACTACTACTACTACTACTACTACTACTACTACAGTTGCCTCCTTGACCACCATCTCAAGGTGATTTACACATAAGAGCATTACAAACAGTCAATAGCACAAAAGCAACAAATACATTTAAAACAAGACTAAAACGCTAATGAGTGGACATGGTAAAGATCCAGCTGGGAAAAACAAAAATGTCTTCAGCTGTTTCCAAAAAGGGCAGATAGTGCACACCTGCCTGAATTGGGAGACCCCTGGTTCAAATCTCCCCTTTGCTAATGAAGTCAGTTTGTGATCTTAAGGCTCACCCAGATTTGCTTTTGTGCTGCATTTCATGGCACAGGTCCATGCTGTAAAGCTCCCTGTCCAAGCACTCTTTTTTGTGTTTTAGACATCTCCTTGCCAACAGAGGTCCATATAGTTCAAGCTATGGTTTTCCCAGTAGTGATGTATGGAAGTGAGAGCTGGACCATAAAGAAGGCTGATCGCCGAAGAGTTGATGCTTTTGAATTATGGTGCTGGAGGAGACTCTTGAGAGTCTCATGGACTGCAAGAAGATCAAACCTATCCATTCTGAAGGAAATCAGCCCTGAGTGCTCACTGGAAGGACAGATCCTGAAGCTGAGGCTCCATTACTTTGGCCACCTCATGAGAAGAGAAGACTCCCTGGAAAAGACCCTGATGTTGGGAAAGATGGAGGGCACAAGGAGAAGGGGACGACAGAGGACGAGATGGTTGGATAGTGTTCTCGAACCTACGAACATGAGTTTGACCAAACTGTGGGAGGCAGTGGAAGACAGGAGTGCCTGGCGTGCTCTGGTCCATGGGGTCACGAAGAGTCGGACACGACTAAACGACTAAACAACAACAACAATTGCTCCAGTGCTTTCCCTAGGAAAACCTGCTCTTTATTGCTGAATCAGAGCAATTGGCGATCCACAGAAAACCTGAACTGCCATTTGTTCCAATTCAGCATTAAAGAGTGAGTATTCCTGGAGAAAGCAGCTGGGGGGCGGGGATGCTTGGACCTGTGTCTTGAAAGTGTGGGGGGAAAGGTAAGTGTGGACGAGCCCTTATATAAGCTCCCCCTCACTCTCCCCTTCCTTCCCCAAAGTATTGGTAGAGAGGAGTTTGTGGGGAAAGGCTAAAACCAACAGTTGACAGCATTTCTGGTAGCAGAATGGTGCCCTTAAGCATTCCTGCTTTGTTTGAGGAATGATAGATACAGCAGACATGGCAATATATACAGTAGACAAGGCAGCCACTTGAGGAATTTATCTACCGGCTGTGTGCGCGCCTGTATAAGGGATTTCACATAAGCCAAATATTTTTTCCCCTCTCCCTGAATGGCAAAGCTACTATTTGTTTTCGCTCTGGTTTTACGCCTTCTAATTGTGACAGCAATACATCAGAGGAGTTCTGTTTGCTTACAATTATTTAGAATCCCAGGACTCGGCAGGCATATCTGTATCTGTTTGAATAAATTAGGGAATCATCTTTTGACATCAAGGCATTTGGAATAGACGGTAGCGTTTTGGGGAGGCTGGGGTGGGCGGGGGTGGGGGGCAGGGAATGGGTTAGAGCAACCATCTATCCTGGGGAAACTATGCTCTTGAAACAAAATTGATGGCTGATTAATCAGCAAATTTCCTCCTAATAAAACATGTCTTAATGAGCTCTTTGGAGGAGAAGGAATCTATCATTTTGTTGTACAACAATCAACTGGAGAGCCTTGCTTATGTCAGACAGAATAATTAATGGCCTGAGAGGGATCAGGAAGCAACAGCTAGAAATGTGCTCGCCCATCAGTCATTCTGTGCAAAAAAACGGGAGATACAGTTTTGCTTGCCCTGTGGGGGATTTGGGAGAGGTGGGGAGACAGAGATACGAGGGGAGAGGGAATAACTTCAAAGCCTGCATATCATGCCTATCAAGATTTATCTGTGTTGTTTGCTGCTCATCCTATAAGTCAGGAATGGTTGGAGTTGTTTTTTTTACACTTGGGGGCTACTCCAGGTTCCTGATAGCCGTCCCAAGAATGGAGGGATAGCTTGCCATATACACTGAAGCTGCCAAAAGCAACTGAAATATATGAGAAGGCTGAGATCTTCTTCTTGACCTTTTCTCATGGAAAGAATGGAGGCAGAGAGTCCTGTAGAAGACTCCAAGAATCTGGGCTGCTTGCAGCAGTGGGTTTAGTAGGGCCAGTATTGGGTGGGTGGGGTATTGGAGTTACCAATTTGTTGCTTCCCTGCACCCCACAACAAAGTTGATTTTCTTAGGTTGCCTCATCGTAGTGCCAGCCCTGGTTCCATGATAGAAGGTTCCACGGTAGAACCATGGTAGGATATAAATGCACTAATTAAAATAGATATTGGTACTGATACCTGCGGGTATAAGACGGTATGCAAATAATAATAATAATAATAATAATAATAATAATAATAATAATAATATGCCATTGTGTGTCCACTACCAAACCTAGTCCAATGCTACATACCATTTCATGTTGTGCATTAAAAGCAGTCAGATACCAAGCACCATTTCATGTCAGTTTAAAAAATACTTAATATCATGTTTATGCCAAGGGGCAAGCTCTCTGTTGTAATTCACATTTTTATTTTTAAGCTGCCTTTAGGTCGATTGTCTCATGGAAAGGTAGGAGATAAGTGTTCAAAAGGTGAACACATTGTAAATACTGACATCAAATCGTTGGCAGGTCTGTAATCATTATTTGAATAATCCGTGACTATCTGAAGGATAAAAAGGTAAAGGTACCCCTGCCCGTACGGGCCAGTCTTGCCAGACTCTAGGGTTGTGCGCTCATCTCACTCTATAGGCCGGGAGCCAGCGCTGTCCGGAGACACTTCCGGGTCACGTGACTATCTGAAGGATAGTCAACAGCAAAATGCACACAGGACAGTTTGGGGGCATTGGAGATGAACAGTGTGAGGAACCTCCCTCAGCATGGTATTGTACTTTGTCAAGATTACTACAAAATATTGCAAGCATTCTACTGATTTCCCCAAATTGCAACTGTTTTCCTGCCTGCTCCTGTCATCTTTGACACAAAGTACAGTTTTATTAGAGCTGAAAAGGTTACAGCAAAAGGTGAACGCCAGACGCTGCACAGCCTCATCACAAGAGAAGCTTGTGTCAGCAGGACTGCAGAATATACGATACCATCTCGGGGAGCAGAAACAGTCGAAATGAAATAAAAGCAAAAGCCTTCTCAGTCTCTATTGCCTGAGTGTGGGCAATCTCATTGAGCTTAGCGGCGTGGCAGAAAAGGTCAGCCTGGCCAGAACGGGAAAAAACAGCCTCCTGGGAGAACAAGGAATATTCTCTTGCACGAGATCTCTTGACCCCTGTCTTTATAGGAGAAAGAAAAGTGCTTTAAAATAATGTTGTAGCTGCCAGCACTAGGGCTGGTGGCCAAATGCACAGAGTGGAGGGGATTTTTGGTGCATATTGCGCAAGGGAGAGAAAAGTTGCAATTGCTGAAATTCCCCTTTTAACTGCCTTCCGAATGAAGGTATAGGAACACGGCCGGTTGCTCCTCGTCACCAGATGGGAAGGTTTTGATGAACAGGGCCATTTTTGTGGACCTGTGGCTAGGGAGCACTGGGGGCGGGGCAGGGCGGGGGGAGGTAAGTGTGGCTAAGCCCCGAGTCAGACCACGGGTCTACCAAGCTTGGCATTGTCTACAATGACTTGCAGTGACTCCTCCAGGTTTCAGAGGAGGTCTCTCCAAAGCTTACCTAGAGATGTAGGCAATTGATGCTGGGAATGTATGCATGGCTCTTCCCTTGTTAGTAGCCATGTTAGTTATGTTCTGCCTCCACTATTGGGGGCAGTATGACTCTGGATATCAGTTACAGAGTGCTGTTGCACTCGTGACAAGCTTGCAGGCTTCCCACAGACAATGTGAAGATGCTGGTCTATGTGGGCCATTGGCCTGATCCAGCAGGTTGTTCTTAAAGCTGTATTTGTTGGGCAAGGCTCATGGAAAGCACCATCACCTGGTGATGGCAGAGTCTGTTTTTCCTCTTTCTGCCACCCCATTTACTTTTATTCTTTCATTCTCTCTCTCTCTCTCTCTCTCTCTCTCTCTCTCTCTCTCTCTCCCCTCCTAACCAACCATTTGAAATCAAAGTCTACTTTACATCTACCAAAAGAGGAATGTTTGCTTAGGAAAGCTTTAGGCACGATGCTGGCCACAAGCAAAACTCTTTGTTATGTCATGATTCCACAGGGTTTCTTTCTTCTTCTTTTTTTATAAAATATTTATTAAAGTTTTACAAAATGAAAAAAGAAAAAGAAAAATACAAATAAAAAACAGTTCCATCTTTCCATTACATTCTTTCATTCACTTAATTTCTGGACCTCCTCTAACCTCCCTTTTTGTATTCCAGTTTAATTTGTCAGTTCAGCAAATCCTTCCCCTCTTTGCTTATCCTAATCTTTAATCTTAAAATAATGTAATATTGGATTTTTACTTATTAATAGTCCATTTTTTCATACTCCTTATAGCATTATAGCTAAAAACCACATAACTTTTAATCCAACATCATTCTAACATTCATTAATTTTGCAATATTTCTGTAAATAGTCTTTAAATTTCTTCCAATCTTCTTCCACCAACTCTTCTCCCTGGTCTCGGATTCTGCCGGTCATTTCTGCCAATTCCATATAGTCCATCATCCACAGGGTTTATTTGAAAGGTTCTTATCATATGCATCAACTCATACAAGTAGAGCCACTTTGAGATTTTCTACAATCAAGCGGTATATAAATGTTAATGAAATGCTGCTGCTGCTGCTGCTGCTGATGGTGATGTTCATATTGTGGCTTTAAAACCCCCCACAAAATATTTATAAGTTGCAAAACTGATCAGAGCACAGAGGTGAGAAGAGAGGCTGGTGACATCAAAGTCACTAGCCAATCCATGCTGTGCAGGAGCTGTTTCTACTTCCAGTCCACAGAACCAATTCCTACTGCTTTGGTTCCTGAAAGGGAATAGGTACACCTGAGAACAATATGGCGGGCACCCTTTTACAGTGCAGTAACCCATGTTTTAGGATCATATGTCTGTCTCCTTCCCCAATTCTTTACAGGAAATCAAGTTTGATCTCTGGAGAGGAAATTGGAACGATTGTACTGGTCCTAAGAGGCTTGAGGACCACAGCCTAAGAGTAAAATTCTGCTCCACAACAGCCCATGGCAGAAAAAGTCTCAGCGACATCAACTGAGCCAGGTTTTCATTCTAAATCTCCAGTATCCCCTACAGTCAGCAACAAATTGGGCTTCGTGTCTAGATCGATCCCTATCTTGCTTTTAGAAAATACCTAGGAGACATAAAGCATTAGATTTTAAAGGAAAGAATTTGTCTCCATTTTGCAGGTTTGGTTTCTCTCTCTCTCCCCCCCTTCAACCTTCCAGGTAGTATAAAACCTCTGGGAACCTGATGCAAAGGCAGCTTCCCTCCACATTTCTCCTCACACGTAAAGCCCTGAATTATCAGCAAAATTGCTTTGCCCAGGGCACAATTTTGTGACTTTTTCATTCTCTGAGGAACTGCTGGATGGGCCTTTTCAGAAGTTCAATCAGGTTCTCAGCAGTGGAAATGAAATTGCCCACAACTATTGAGAGTATAGCATGACACCTGTGATAAAACTGCAGCTTCTGGAAACAAAAGTGTCTCTTCTAACAAGGGGAATATTTGCACCTGCAAAGCAATGATTTCTTAAATAATGATTTATCTTTTGGGAGGAGTTATTCCCACTGTGTCTGCAGAAGGCCTGGAAGGGCAGCTGCAGCAGTAGAAAGTTCAGAGAACTGGGGAAAATTGCAGTCATACTCTCATCTGGACTTGGTGAGGAGAAGCTCTCTCCTAAAGAGACATCTGGTGCTTGACAAAACACTTCTACTCTTTGTACGTATGTGTGATTTTCCATCGGACTTCTAAGAACACTGTAAAGCAGGTTTGGGGCAGTTGTGTCTCTACAGATGTTGTTGGACTTCAACCCCCTTCTGCTCCAGCCAGCATGGCCAATGGTCAAGCATATTGGGAGTTATATTCCAGCAACATTTGGAGGGCTGCATGTTCTCCAACCCTGTTGAAAGGCATAGGCCGTGGGATACAACTCCTGGTCTGTGCTGGAGGAAGCAGTCTTCTAGGTCTCCCTGTCCCAAGTTGTGTAGGGCATTCAGTGTTAAGGTTAACAGAACCTTAAACCTGGCTTGGTAGCTGATAAGCAGCCAGTACAGATTGTATTAACATCAGCATCATCATCAGCATCATTAATATAATCACTTTATACAAAAGCAGTGAAGTGAATTCACAAGATAAAATATAAAGAGATAAAAACAACAGAAAATCAGAAAAAGAAGAAAAAGAAAAGCTAAACAATACAATTATATAAATTAATAATGAAAGATGCAGGGGAGGGAGTCATTATGCGGGCAGGATTTCAGTTTCCTTTCTTTAATAGCAGTTCCATGCAGAATTCAAGACCTTGGACAGCGGTCTAAAGAGAGCCAGCTTCCCAGAGGCAATCTGAATGGCTGAGCTGTCCACGGTGCTGATTAATGCAGTCAACCACCTATATTTCTGATTCTGTTTAAAATAGCGAAGCGGGGCTGCGGTTCTTACGTTAGGATTTGCCAAGAATGACTAATTATCTTTCGAAAGCGCTGGAGCCCCTGAGATCTAGCAAGAGGCAGTTCTCCTTCCTTCTGCTTTCTTGTAGAAGCACACAATGCAAAATGCTGGGTGCAGAATACGATAGACCTGTTCTGCTGCTTGGTGTGCCAGGAATTGGTGCGCGCATATCATGTATACACACCTCTCACTGCAGCATGCATGCATGTGTGAACTCACACTGTAGGCTTCTTACCATATATTGCATTTGCACCACATCTGCACGAGACTTTCAAATTGGAATTAGATCCATGTCATGAGCATATCTGATTCTTATAGATTACAAGCACCTTGAACTTAATTCACAATGGTCAACAATCATTTGCAAAAATATAAAATTATGCATAACATGAGGGCAGTGGATAGGGAAATGTTCTTCTCCCCCTCTCATAATGCTAGAAATTGTGGATATCCAATGAAGCTAAGTGTTGGAAGATTCAAGACAGATAAAAACTATGCAGAGCATAGTTAAACTATGGAGCTTGCTCCCACAGGAGGCAGTGATGGATGGCTTTAAAAGAGGATTAGACAAATTCATGGAGGACAAGGCTATCGAAAGGCTATTAGCCATGGTGGCTATGTTCCACCTCCACTGCTGAAGGCAGTATGCCTCTGAATGCCAGTTCCTGGGAACTGCAGGTAAGCAGAGTGCTGTTGCACTCAGGCTCTGCTTGCAGGTTTCCCATAGGCATCTGCTTGGCCACCATGAGTACAGGATGCTGGATGGATTAGATGGGCCAGTGGCCTCTTCTTATGTTCTTATCTCCACATGCTGAAATATAATAATAATAATAATAATAATAATAATAATAATAATAATAATTTATTATTTATACCCCGCCCATCTGGCTCAGTTTCTCCAGCCACTCAGGGCGGCTCCCAATCAAGTGTTAAAAACAATACAGCGTTAAATATTAAAAACTTCCCTGAACAGGGCTGCCTTCAGATGTCTTGTAAGGGAGGGTGTTCCACAGGGCGGGCGCCACTACCGAGAAGGCCCTCTGCCTGGTTCCCTGTAACCTCACTTCTCGCAATGAGGGAACTGCCAGAAGGCCCTCGGTGCTGGATCTCAGTGTGCAGGCTGAACGATGGGGGTGGAGACGCTCCTTCAGGTCTATTGGGCCTTTGAGGCCGTTTAGGGCTTTAAAGGTCAGCACCAACACTTTGAATTGTGCTTGGAAACGTACTGGGAGCCATGAAAACGGGGGATTCATTTGCACCTTCAAATCAAAGAGGGACCAGGAAGCAACTCAAACCTTCTTAAGAGTGGAGGAGCCAGCTTTTGGTCTGGAACAATGCATGGAAGAAATGTGAGCAGTGAAAAGGACCTGAGAAAAGCATTGTTTCTAAAAAGAGAATCCAGCAGCCGCAATTGTGACTTGAAATGTATGCATGACTGTCATTCATTCATTTTTAAGCTGCTCTTAAGTCTAGCTCAGCCTTTCTCAACATTGGGTTGACAGATGTTGGACTACAACTCCCGAAACATACAGGGAAAATAAGAAATCAAGATAACAAATCTTTATAAAAGAATGGAAATTGTTTATTCAATATTTACAAATAAGCTGTAATCAGATACACTGCAGTTTTATAAGAGTATATATTTAAAGTAGATGAATAAATGAGCAAATTAAGTTAATTTGGATATGCAGAAAATATTGAAAATAAATTTAAGGAACCGTAGAAAGAGGGGGGAGGAAGTTGAGTTTTGAAATGTTAAAATGACTGTAAAATTATTGAAATGTATCAAACTGAAAATCATAAAAAGACTATGACTCCCATCATACCTGACCATATATGTAATAGAATTGTAGAGTTGGAAGGGACCAAGAGGGTCATCTGGTCCAACCCCCTGCAGTGCAGGAGTCTTTTGCCCAACAGGGGGCAGGAACCCACAACCCTGAGATCAAGAGTCTCATGTTCTACGGAGTGAGCTAATTGGTTATAAATAAAATAAAATAAAATAAAATAGGACCTACCCACTGTCTCCACACCATGCATCATTCTGTGTGGGCCCATCCCCTGTCCTCTTGCCCTTCCCTGCTTTGCTAACACCTAAACTGAAAGGCATACCCACGCAAGAAGGCAGCTCCACGTGTTCACAAAAGCGGTGCGGGGGTCTAAACCTCCCGACGAGCCCCGCCCCGTCTTGCCCTTGAGCTCCTCTACCTATCCATCCATCCATCCACCCAGCCAGCCAGCCTTGCTGGGTCGGCGCGGGCGGCGCTGGAGGGAGGCGCGCTCGCCATTGCGCATCCTCCTCTCGCTCCTCGGGCTGCTGCCTTCCTCCTCCTCCTCCTCTCTCCTCGGCTGGCGGCGGCAGGCAGGCAGCAAAGGCTGGCGACCATGGCGCTGAGCAACTTCCTCTTCGCGCAGTGCACCTGCTACTTCCTCGCCTTCCTCTTCAGCTTCATCGTGGTGGTGCCGCTGTCGGAGAACAGCAACGACTTCCACGGCCGCTGCCTGCTCTTCACCGAGGGCATGTGGCTCAACGCCAACCTGACGGCCGAGCGGCAGCGCTTCACCGTGCAGGAGTGGGGGCCTGAGTCCGCCTGCCGATTCAGCCTCTTCGCCGGCCTCCTCTCGCTGCTGCTCGCCGCAGTGCAGGCCTGGAGGACGCTCTTCTTCCTCTGCAAAGGCCACGAGGAGTAAGTGGCGGCCGGGGAGGGAGGGAGGGGAGAGAAGGGGGAGGGAGGGAGCTGGCTTAAAAGAGCGGGAGGGGTCCTCGCTCCCGTGGAAACGGAGACTCCCTGTCGCCCACCAGATGCCTTGCGCGCCAGACTCCAGGCGAAAAGGCTCCGTGCGCATTCCTCTAGGCTTGCAGCAGGCTATTCAGTCCGGTTACCCCCTACGCTTGCCTGTTCTGAAATAAAGCCCCTCTGGTCGGCCCCTGTGAGGACAGGATACTGGATTAGATGGGCCTTTCGCCTGATCCTGCAGGGCTCTCTTTCTTAGACTCTGGTTTTGGCTCCCGTTGGGGAAGGGTGCCCAGAACCGCAGCTCAGCATAGGGGGTTGGACTGCACACGCACACAACTACAATTTAAAACATGCACACACTAAAGGAGGATTTAATGCATACCTTTTGGAGTTGCGGAAAATGAATGCCTTTCTGGACAGACCTACTGAATATTATGTGAATATGTACAGGCTGCGATTTCCCAAAATACCCTAAAAGAGCTCCCCTATTGATACTCTATCCTGAAACCATTAATACTGATTTACAGCTGATTGCTACCCCGCTAACCACAGCAAAATTGCACAAAAAATGGGACGACACCCCCCTACCATAACGGTTTGGTTAGGGGAAGCTATCTTAATGATAAAGCTTACATATGAGAGAAACACAATGCTTAATAATAAAAGAGAACAAATTCATTGAGAGGTGGGCATTTTTACATTTCTGGAATGGCAACATAAATTACATTTTTTCCTTTTAATTTAATCAAGGTATTACAGAGTTTTGCTATGCTGTCCTCGCCCCTTTATCTGTAATTTCATTTCCCACTTTATTCCCCTCCCTCCTCTTTTTTAAAATTTCATTTGTTTTCTTCTTATTGCAAGGATGTTTGATGTATAATGGTTTCTGATACATATCGTTACAAAATAAGGGCAATAACATTAAAACAACAACAAGCAAACACATGCACAACTGATGCTGACAGCAGCTGCTTCTGTTTATGGTGCTTCTCATCCCAAGGCAGGTATGGTCCTCCAAAAGTTTTCTGCTACACTGAGTGAATCCCACCTTCTCCTGACTCACCCACCTCCTCTGGGCCCCCCAAAGCCAATTCTGATTCTTTTTTAATCATCTCAGTACCACAACTGGCTCTTCGAGTGGTACCCAACATGGTACCTTCCGAATTTTGGGGGCTACAGCTCCCATCATCCCTGATTGTCAGCCATATTGGTTGGGACTGGTGAGAGCTGGACTCTTACTGCTTCTGGGGGGGCACCAAATTAGCTATCTCTGAGATATTCCATTTCTATGCTTCCTTTGGAAAAGTGGGAGAGTTAGCTATTATTGCTGAGAGCCGGTGTGGAGTAGTGGTTAGAGAGATGGACTAAGACCTGGGAGACCAGGGTTCAAATCCCCACTCGGATCTGAAGGCCACTTGATGACTTTGGGGCAGTCACTGCATCTCAGCCTAACCTACCTCAGAGGATAAAATGTGAAGATAAAATGGAAAGGGGGAGGAGATTTGAACCCTGGTCTTTGGAGAAAAGGTGGGATATACATGTATAATAATAATAAATAGATTATTTATGGTGAGATCTTTTCTCTCCAAATGTCTGCAAGCAACCAGGAGGACCTAAGAGCCCCATTCTCCATTAGGCAAATTTCTATTTTATTAAGATCAATATGGTACCTCCCATCCTCAGTTAGTCCTAAGCAGAATGAAAACCAGAAGATAAAAAGCAGGCAACATGTTCTGTTACAGTGTCTGCAGAGCAGACAGTTCCAGAGGCTTTGGGCAAGTGATCCAAACCACAGGCTTATAATAGAATGTACCATTGATCTCCATGGTGATGTGTGCCTGCAGCACTGGTAATATTTTATACACTGCATTCAGTTGGCTTTCGATATCTCTCTGGGGTGCTGCAATTTAGCTCAAAGTACCACAAGCTATGAAGAGGTCTTTGCCTGTCCATGTGTTCACCTGTGTAAGATGAACTGGTCCAGGCTGCTAGAATGGGCAGGGGGTGGATGATGATGAAGCTTTCCAAAAACTAGATATGGTGAACTGGCTGCCTTCCTGACATTGCTGAACTTTGGCTCTCATCAGCTCCAGCTGCCATGGCCAGTGTTCAGTGATGATAGGCTTTGTTGTTCGATAACATCAGGTGACCCACAAGACTCGTCTTAAACTCACAATAGGCCTGGTGGATGATTTTGTCCATGGGTGTCTAACTAGCAGATCAGAGGGAAGGCTGTCAGAATGGAAAAGTGTGGTTGCCAAATTATGGTGAGCTTCTATGGAACGTAGTTTTGGATTACTGCTTTCTTGCCTGTAATTTGATATGTTGCCATTTTACTCTGCGTTAGACTTTATTCTCTGTCCTGTTTGGGTTTAAGCTCATAAATTAGGTTAGTTTACTTGCATTGCTTTACATAAGTGAGCTTATGATAATTCTTAATAGTTTCTTAGTATGTTTTTTTGGATCGTTACATTTATTACAGTTAGTTTGATATGCTGTGAGTCACGCTTTGCAGAAAAGTAGCTTACAAATAAACTGGTGGTGATTACGATGGCAGGCATCCAGCTTGTAATATTCCGGGGATGATCAAAGTGTTTAAACTAGAAAGCTGTCCTGCAACCTGGATACACAAAGGACCGCTTGAAGCTGTTTAGATTTTAAGATCAACATCAAGAGGCCTTCCCCAAGTCTAGCCACCATCTGAAGAAAGGTGGAGGAAGATAGAACATCTGCAGAACATTCCCAGCTTCTCCAAACTTTCATAATAGGATTTGTTTTCCATATCACTGGCTATCTAGGTTGAAGAACTTGGGTTTTTTGTTTTGTTTTTTTGCCTGGCAAAGAGCAGGCTGTGATAGGGTTAGGGTTACTGGGCCAAGTTCAAGGTGCTTGTTTGGGTGCATATAGTTGTATACAGCTTGAGAGAGAGATACCTGAAAGATTGTCTCACCCCTTCTTTGACCAATTGATCACTGCTCTGCAGGTGAGGGCCTTCTGCAGAGACCATCATATCAGGAGGTCCATTTCCACACTAACTAGGAACCAGGCTTTTAGTGGTGTGGCACCTGCCCTTTGGAATACTGTCCCCATGCATATCAGACAGGTGCAGTCTCTGTTGTCCTTTTGGCACCTGGTCAGCAGACCTTTAAATTGAGATCTCTCCCAGTCTGCATCTGCAGTGGGACATTTTAAAAGTTGTTGCTTACCATCCTTGCCTACTTTGGGAAGAAGGGCAGAATATGCATTTGGTAAATAAATGAATCAATAATAGCCTCTCTCAGTTTTTCCAACATTCAGCTGCATTGAATGGGCCTGAATTCTACTACTATGGTGATGGGAACAACCTCTCCCTACCTTGTACTGGATAAATCCTCCTCTCCTACACTGTGTTCACAGTCTGGGTCCATCTACCCTCCCCTAGGTAAAGGGACCCCTGACCATTAGGTCCAGTCGTGACCGACTCTGGGGTTGTGGCGCTCATCTCGCTTTACTGGCCGAGGAAGCCGGCGTACAGCTTCCGGGTCATGTGGCCAGCATGACTAAGCCGCTTCTTGTGAACCAGAGCAGCTCACGGAAACGCCGTTTACCTTCCCGCTGGAGTGGTACCTATTTATCTACTTGCACTTTGATGTGCTTTCAAACTGCTAGGTTGGCAGGAGCTGGGACCGAGCAATGGGAGCTCACTCCGTCGTGGGGATTCAAATCGCTGACCTACTGATCGGCAAGCCCTAGGCTCTGTGGTTTAACCCACAGTGCCACCCACGTCCCTCCCCTAGTTGCTGCTTATTTGTGAAACAGAAAGCTGCTACACAATACTAAACTCTGACAAACCTCACATGTTATTTAGTGCTGATTTGTTTGCAAGTCAGAGCATGGACAAAGTATAAGCCAGCCTCCCCCAACCTAGTGCTCTTCATGTGGTTTGACTAATACCCCCTATTCAGCCCAGTTGTGGTGGCCTAGGCTAAAAGGAAATGTTTGAGGTCTGCCACCAAAAATACATAGGAGTGGGGAAGGAGATTGCGGGATAGGCCTCTTAAACCCAGATCTGTCAGTATCAATCTGTCAAAAGGCAAAGGAGCCTCGTCTGGATTTTGCTGCCTTGGCACTGAGAAAACTTTTAGCATTCCAGACATATCTGAACTGGTGCTCCGGCACTGTAAACACAGAGTTGCAGGATTCACTCCCACAAGAGGCATCAATTGGTGGCTACCAGTTTGGATGGCTTTGAAAGAGGATTCGACAAATTGATTTATAAAATTATAAAATGATGCATGACATGGAGAAGGTGGCTAGAGAGAAAAAAAAATTATCCCTCTCTCATAGCACTAGAACTTGCAGACATCCGATGAAGCTGAATGCTGGAAGAGTTAGGATAGGTAAAAGAAAGTGCATGAACTATGGAGCTCCCTGCCACAGGAGGCAGTGATGGACACTAACATAAATGACTTTAAAAGAGAATTGCAATAATTCATGGAAGAGAGGGCTGTTGATGTCTGTTGGCCATGATTACCAGATTTTTTTCAATGAATTCGGGGACACTTTTCAACTTCAGTGGATTTTGTATGGGGACTGATGTGTAAATCTGGGGACTGTCCCCGGGAAACGGGGACGTCTGGTAACCTTAGTCTATGTTCTCAGAAGCAGTAATGCTTCTGAATAGCAGTAGCTGGAAATCCCTAGTGGGGCGAATGCTGTTGCACTCAGGACTTGCTTGCACTCAGAAGAAGAAGAAGAAGATTTTGGATTTGATATCCCGCTTTATCACTACCCTAGGGAGTCTCAAAGTGGCTAACAATCTCCTTACCCTTCCTCCCCCACAACAAACACTCTGTGAGGTGAGTGAGGCTGAGAGACTTCAGAGAAGTGTGACTGGCCCAGGGTCACCCAGCAGCTGCATGTGGAGGAGCGGAGACGCGAACCCGGTTCACCAGATTACGAGTCCACCGCTCTTAACCACTACACCACGCTGGCTCTCTCACACTCAGGACTTGCCCAGAAGCACCTGGTCAGCCACTGTGAGATAACAGGAAGCTGCACTAGTCCTAACGTTGCTGTTGTTGTTGTTTAGTCATTTAGTCATGTCCGACTCTTCGTGACCCCATGGACCAGAGCACGCCAGGCACTCCTGTCTTCCACTGTCTCCCGCAGTTTGGTCAAACTCATGCTGGTAGCTTCGAGAACACTGTCCAACCATTTCATCCTCTGTCGTCCCCTTCTCCTTGTGCCCTCCATCTTTCCCAACATCTGGGTCCTTTTCAGGGAGTCTTCTCTTCTCATGAGGTGGCCAAAGTATTGGAGTGTCAGCTTCAGGACCTGTCCTTCCAGTGAGCACTCAGGGCTGATTTCCTTCAGAATGGATAGGTTTGATCTTCTTGCAGTCCATGGGACTCTCAAGAGTCTCCTCCAGCACCATAATTCAAAAGCACCAATTCTTCGGCAATCAGCTTCTTTATGGTCCAGCTCTCACTTCCATACATCACTACTGGGAAAACCATAGCTTTAACTATACGGACCTTTGTTGGCAGGGTGATGTCTCCACTTTTTAAGATGCCACTCTTTTGTTGAAGTGAGGGCCACTTCATTTCTTTTACGGGATTCTTGCCCACAGTAATAGATATGATAGTCATCCGAACTGAATTCGCCCATTCCCGTCCATTTTAGTTCACTGATGCCCAGGATGTCAATATTTATTCTTACCATCTCATTTTTGACCACATCCAACTTACCAAGGTTCATGGTTCTTACATTCCAGGTTCCTATGCAATATTTTTCTTTACAGCACTGGACTTTCCTTTGACTTCCAGGAATATCTGCAGCTGAGCGACCTTCTGGCTTTGGCCCAGCCACTTCATCAGCTCTGAATCTACTTGTACTTGTCCTCCGCTCTTCCTCAGTAGCATGTTGGACGCCTTCCGACCTGAGGGGCTCATCTTCCAGCGTCATAACTTTTATATGCCTGTTGTCTTTGTCCATGGAGTTTTCTTGGCAGGGATACTGGAGTGGCTTGCCGGTTCCTGCTCCGGGTGGATCATGTTTGGTTACTTTGCTTTGGTAAATGTTGCTTACGAGTTATAATTCCCTTTTCTTCTCTCCTCCCCACCTCCCACTTTCCCCTCGCAGCTCTTTCTTTTACGCCTTCCTGAATCTGCTCATCAGCGCTTTTGTGGTTTTCGTCATCTTCATTGCCAGCACGATCGTAAGCGTTGGCTTTAACATGTGGTGCGACGCCATCACCGAAAAAGGAAGCATGCCCAACAGGTGAGTGTGGCAGGGGAGGGTCCTTCCCATTGATGCATGCACTCAGATAGACTGGAGGCAATAAGCGAAGGGCAAGTATGGAAGCAAGGGAAACAGGCAAAAAGAGGTGTGAGGTGGAAATAATCTCCTAATGGTACGATGGGTAGCTACAGCAAGGCCAACGGAAGAAGAAATTGCCCCTTCTTTGGCTTACGTTGTCAGATGCAACACAGGACAGAGATCCAGTGCCTTTAAGAATTATCTAGCAGCATTGCAATGGGAGAAGTTAACTTCCCCCTTTTCTGTGATTTGAGGGGAAGAAAGACTACTGGAGGCCAGTCCTGTATTGAATATGGCAGTTTGGACCTTGAAACTGCAGCACCCTTTGTCAAACAAAGCAAGATATGGAAGGAGGGGAAGGAAGAATGGTTAAGCACTTCTATACCACACGGGAAGTGAAAATTGGGATGTGCAGAGCATTTGATTACTACTATTATATTCCTTGTCCCTCAAAATCCAGGACGTGATGTGTATCCTGAAAGATTTAAGCTAATTTAGGGATGGGGAACCTCAGGCAAGGGGATCCTAGGCTTCTCTATGTGGGCCTTGGAACTGTCCTCAGACCACACCACTCCATAGCCATGTCCCCCCCTCACCCAGCCCTTCTCTCCACTCTCCTTGAGTGGTTTTGCCTGGCTAGAATGTGCTGTTGAACCCCAATAGCGCTTTTTGCTGGAGGATAGAGAGGGATGGTGGAGGTGAGGGAGGGACCCGTGAGTGTGCTTAAAAAGTAGCCTACGAAGGTGAATTTCACACTTCTTACTCCACCCACTTTCCCCTCTGGCCCCGCCCATCACAGACCCATGACTCCCAGAAGTTTGCACAGAATGGCATGTGACCCCCAAATTGAAGAAAGGTTCTTCGCCCCTGAGCTAGTACTAGCCTATCTAAAAATCTGAAAGATATGCACCTATCCTATTCTGGATAAATGAAAATGGGACGTAATTTGCTTCATAGTAAAGGGCAGTAATCCACATTAACATGGTTGGGTGGGGAATATGCTGTTGTTCCTTTACACAACTGAATTAGCTTGGCAAGGGATGGGGGTGGGGGTTGATTTTCAGAAGCAACTAGGAATGTGCATCTAAAAAGCTGCCAGGCTGCAATTTAAATTTATTACTGTTGTAGAGTATTGAAGCCCAGCAATATTGCACAATTGAGAAATTATCCAGCGTATTGAACCACTCTGCGCGTTTGGTACTAGAAATATTTTTATTGAGAGTCTAAATTTCTTTCCCTTCGTGTTTTTTTATTTTTATAAAAAAAAATATCCACTGGCTCATAAAGTAGAAGATAAAATGGTGACATTTTATGTCATATGATACAGATAAACTGCATTGCTAAAGCATTTACTTTGTTTCACCTTGTCATATGTTGTAAAATGCCATTAGTGAATGTTCTGTTTAGGGCTGCAACGGTTATTCGAATATTCCGTTAAAAGGGGAGGTTTTTTTTGAAAACAAAAAAATCTCTGGACTAATAGAATATTCGGATAAGCATCCAAGATGGCTGACAACACTGGAAAGGAAGGAGAGAAAAAGAGAGACAGAGAGAGAGACAGAGAAAGAAAGAGAAGAGGCCTTCTGAAACATCAGAATTGTTCACAGCACCAAGTAGAAATCCAAGTTACCTGTAAACAAACCAACCCAAAACCACCCATAGGCAGACTCTATCTGACCAACTCTTTGCTCTGGAGCATCTGAAACAAACAAAACAAAAACCACACACACACGCAAACACCCCTTTCTTCTGAAGTCTTCTCTGGTGATGTCAAAAGGTAATGGAGGCTCATAACTCAAGTTTCATTGTGGGGTGATGCCAAAGTGGGGATTGTCTGTGTGGGTGGTTGAGTTGGTGGGGCAAAATAAAAGAGCTTAAGGCTTTTCAAATGCTGGTTTTAGGTAAGCTGGAGGACTTCCCCTGCACATTTTTGCTTCATTTGCATTGCATGCTTTTTTGTTTCTCATCCCCAGTAGTCATTGTCAGTCTGGGGGACACACCACCAGTGTTTCTCTCTCTGTGTGTGTTTTTTTAATGTACGGTGCTTATGGGTCTAAAGGTCTCCTCCAGTTTGGCATGATGATTCTTGAACTCAAGGATAGTTCGTAAACTCTGTGTTGGGATACCATCAGACAAGATGGTGGACTCAACCTTTCTAAACTGCACTGTAACCCAATTTTGCATGATGGTTCCTGAAATCAAGAAGCCGATCGCCACCAAATTTGGCCTGATGGTTCATGAGATCAAGGAGGAGGTACGAAGTAGGTTAGGCTGAGAGAACATTTACGGGCCCAAGTTCACTTCATGAGCTTCATGGTTGAGCAGGAATTTGAACCTGATTCTCCCAAGTCATAGTCAAAGCTCTAACCACTACACCACACTGGCCAGAGGTCAATTCAGTCTGATGCAAGAAGGTTCTTCTTACATTCTTATGCCGAGGCTTGTATGTTGTGCTAATTGTGGCTGTAAACTCCCTTGTGTATCCATTTCACAATTATTGTGCAATTGCCAAAATGCATGCTGGTCTCCTATTATTATTATTATTATTATTATTATTATTATTATTATTATTATTTTACGATTTCATTGAAAGGTCCTGCCAGATTAGAGACCCAATTTAGTTTCAGAATGCAGATACGGATGAAACATTCATACAGCTTCTCTCTCTTAATCTGCAGGAAATTGATCAAAGTGGGAACAGTTGGCAAAGTATTTGAAGGGACGTTGACATTTTGGCCTTTGCTCCATTATTTCTGGTTGAGATCAAACTGCAATAAACTCTGACTGGTTCAGTGGCATGCGCTGAGAGACAGAGGCTGCAATATGAAAGTTTATCTGTGTTTCAAGGATAGCAGGATGATTGTTTTATAATGAAGATGTTGTCATCCAGTTGTTATATATGGCAGTGGGCTATTGCTTCTTGGGAATGGAGCTTTATTGGACAGGATTTAGAGGTCTGTTTCAGCTGGAGCTCAGAAAAGGTCATTTGGAATTGCTGAAATGATTTTCATTTCTTCCCCTCCCCCTCATCCAAAATGTCTTCTCCCTCTAGCTGTGAAGAATTACAGGATATAGATCTTGAGCTGAATTTAGAAAACTCAGCATTCTATGACCAGTTTGCCATCACACAGGTAAGTCAAGTGATCTCCCCCAAAGTCTCTTTGTTTGTCCATAGAGCTGATAAATTGCAGCTCCGGAAAGGAATACTGATTATTGGCTGTAATAAAGAGATTGATTAATTGACAGATCGATCTCTGGGAAGGTTCTCAGTGTCATCTTGTCTTCTCTGGGAATCAAAAGTAGCATGCCTGATGAGGATGGGGTAGAAATTCAATTCAGTGTGCATTTAAAGGAGGATTTATCAAAATTCCACTTTCTGGGGCAACGTGAGAAGCAAAAGATGGTCAGCCTTAAGATAAATTTGCATTGATCTGAACTTTGCAGATCTGAACTTTGAAACCAGCCATTGTTTTCAAAAATGCATGTATTAGGAGAAAGGTCACCCAGTGAGCTTCATTGAATTTTGAATTCTGCCCGTCCAGGTCCAACACTCTAGCCACTACACCACACTACCTCTCAGTTGGAGTTGGAGTCAAATACCACCTGGAAGGCACCATGTTAGCCACCTCTGTATAATTCAGTCAAAAACTTCCCTGTATAAACAGACTTGCATGTACAGTGGTACCTTGGTTTACGAACTTAACCCGTTCTTAAACCAAAGCGTTCTTAAACCAAGGCGTGCTTTCCCATAGTAGTGGGGGACTCAATTTACAAATGGAACAAACTCAAAAGGAAGTGAAACATGTTCTTATTCCAAGGCAAAGTTCCCACACCAAAACACCTACTTCTGGGTTTGCAGCGTTCTTAATCCAAGTTGTTCATAAACTAAGCTGTTCTTAAACCAAGGTAGCACTGTAAATAAATTGGTATTAGGAATTGCTTCACCTTGTTTCTCTCTCTCTCTCTCTCTCTCTCTCTCTCTCTCTCTCTCTAGTTTGGCCTTTGGGCTGCCTGGCTCACTTGGCTCGGAATTACCATTTTGGCCTTTTTGAAAGTTTACCATAACTACCGGCAGGAGGACCTTGTGGAAAGCCTGATTCATGAGAAGGAGCTCTTGCTAGGAAGATCCTCATCACGAACTTCTTTCCAGGAGGAGAAAAGTGGCATGATCTAATGGGCAGACAAGCCAGTCTACCTAGCAGGTTGTAGGGGTTTTAAAAAAAATAAAAATAATTATAATAATTTGGCAGTTTTAGGTGGAGTTCAAGAAAATGGTACTGGTTTTAAGAAAGGAAAGTGAATCTGGATCCCGTTAAGGAGATGGTGTCTGTATGTAGATGCATCCCCATTAGCACTGACACATAGGACTGGTTCACACAGGCATGTCCATCACTCTCTTATCAGCTGGCCTTGAGGAATCTCAGCCAAATGTACAAACTCACTTGAAAAGAATTGGGTTATATTGAAGGTCCATCCCTGGGGTTTCATTTATGATGGCCCATTCACACACATGCAAACCATCCTTTGATGCTGCAGTTGCCATGTGATGGCTATGCCTGCATGAACCAATCTGTAGACAGCAAGCTGTGTGCCACTACTTTGAAATAGATTTTCTTTCTTGGCTGTCATGTTCCTTCTCCAGATGTTTGACGAGATAAGCCTGAGTCATATACTCCTCCGCTCCATCACAAATATAATGTCATGCATGATGCAGGCACTCAACGCTGATGTCCAGTTACGCTGGATGCCCAGTTATTCTTCCCCCTCAAAGAGGAGGAATGAGGGTGAGAATTATCCAAACTGAGCGCCCATGGGATCGGGGAATCTGTATTTAGTGCCTGCATTGTATGTGTGATGTTATCTTTTTGTTGAGTTTCTCCACTCCCACCTGACGGCTCTTTCTGATCCAGTGAGTGGATGGTCTGCAGTTTGCAACACTTGCAAACTCATGCTCAAAATGTACCTCTAAAGAATTGTTGTGTGACTCAGACAGTATCTCTGGGTGTGACCACCAGTGCTACCTTTTGGTAGACCCACTAATAAGCCTTAGACCAGTGTCCTCTCTGGTCACTGATGTTCCCTTGTTGTGCGTGCCAAGTAGCCCAGCCATGTGCCCGTGAATGAAGAGTGCAACTGAGTCTTCGCACATACTGCAGTACAGTTGTACCTTGGTTCTCAAATGTAATCCATTCCGGAAGTCCGTTCAAGTTCCGAAAACATTCGAGAACCAAGGCACAGCTTCTGATTGGCTACAGGAGCTTCCTGCACTCAATCGGAAACTGCATCGGACATTCGACTTCCAAAAAACGTTTGCAAACCAGAACACTCACTTCTAGGTTTGCGATGTTCGGGAGCCAAAACGTACGAGTACCAAGGCGTTCGAGAACCAAGGTATGACTGTACATGCAAAAGCTTCCTTGAAATCCAAATGCCCTGATTCTGCAGAGTTCTGGTTTACATGGAAGCCTTCTTGCATGCAGCTGAAGGCACAGAAACTCATTAGAGGCAGCCACACTCTTTTGGCAAAGACTAGTGGGCAGAGTTACTTGTTATCACTTCCTGGTTGATAAACACAGGAGCATTAACACCCAAGCAGGACTTCTTGCATCCTTGACACAAGCTCCATTCAAATGCAGAGGGGTTGTGTATGAGCTTTGCCTAGAAGACTTAAAAACCCTATGTTCTATCTACCCAGTGTCTGACATCTGTGGGTCAAATCACAGAACTTTCATACACTGGGGAAGGGAGGGTTTTTGTAAATTCAGCCATGATGCACAGGATTTATCAGCCAGCTGTTTAGATGTGACCATTGTGGTCCTGTGTTGAAAGTGTGTTACATTGGGTCATATGCACATAATATAGGCCCTGGGAACAGGCATGGTGATGATTTCAAAGTGTATTACAAGATACACAAACCCAAGCTTTTTCTAAGTATCGGCATCATCTTACTGGTGACGCTGTGGGTAAAACCTCAGCGCCTAGGACTTGCCAATCGCATGGTCGGCGGTTCGAATCCCTGCAGCGGGGTGCGCTCCCGCCGTTCGGTCCCAGCGCCTGCCAACCTAGCAGTTCGAAAGCACCCCCAAGTGCAAGTAGATAAATAGGGACCGCTTACCAGCGGGAAGGTAAACGGCGTTCCGTGTGCTGCGCTGGCTTGCCATGTGCAGCTTGTCACGCTGGCCACGTCACCTGGAAGTGTCTGCGGACAGCGCTGGCTCCCGGCCTATAGAGTGAGATGAGCACACAACCCTAGAGTCTGGCAAGACTGGCCCGTACGGGCAGGGGTACCTTTACCTTTTTATGTTTGAACAGAAACTCAAAAGCTTGCAGCAATGAGTATTGCTTATAGCAAACCAGATACTGGTTCTTTTATGGTTATTGCCCTGTGTGAAATAGGTACATAAGTGCCACATGAACACATTTACTGAAACATTTACTGAAGCAAAGTTGCACATTCATGAATGAATGGAAGAATTCCAGATTGGAGTTCCTGATTCCGAAATGTTGAAAACCAAGGGGTTAAAAACCATGAGTATTTATGCAAAGTTTGAGGTGCCCCCCTCAAAAAACCTTGAATCACTGCTTTAAAAAATATTTTTAAAAATCCGAAGCATCATTTTACCAAATTTAATTTGTTGCAAACAGCAGCCAAGCTGAAAATCTGCAGATTGGAGTTTTGCTTTTAAATTTGTTTCAGTTCCATTAAAAAAAATCTGCTCCTGGATTCAGTTGAGAAGATATGGAGCAGAGTGGCTTGTGTAGATTATGATAAAGATGTGTATTTGGAATGGGGTGGGAGGGGAAACTCATTGCATTATATTAGCTGCTCTCCGTAGATCTTCCAAGGAGATTTCGGAGGGCGCTTTTGCTTAGTTTTGAGGTTGGCATGCAAAATATATTATTATTGCTTAGTAAAATGTAGTGAAATGGGCTATAGTTAACAGCTTGCCTTGTACAGCGATTGATATATAATGCTTGCTTCTTCATATATACAAGTAGAATCTTAATGACATATTCTAATGTAGTAATGTTCATCTGTAATGTTGCCTTCATACAGTATGTGGAATTATTCCAAGATACAAAGTACAGTTATCTACGTGCATAACACAAACAACTACTTAGGCAGGCTGTTTGTGGTTGAATTGGGGTACTCTCCCCCTTTTAGCAAACTGCCTGAGATGGAAGTTGCACTTCAGAATTATGGGATTAGGATTGGATTTAGGATTTAGGATTTGTTTTCAGGATCAGGCAAATTCAAGGAGGTTTATCACTAACCAAAGCTTGATACTTTGGCTGTTGCTGTCGTCTGCTCTTATGGGTAAGTGGGTTGGTGGAATAAAGTAATGCATTAATTACCCACCCTTTAACCTAAGGTCCAAGGGTTGCAGCGATGGGAACCGCAGTTATAAAACAAATAAAACTGTTACAACTACAGAATCGTAGAATTGGAAGGGACCTCAAGGGCCATCTAGTCTAACTCCCTGCAGTGCGGGAATCACAGCTAAAGAATTGGTAAGAGGATATAGAATTATATTTAATCCTCTAGAGACCCACATGTGTGGGGTAGCAGCAAAGGAAAAATGGCTGCAAGGCTGTTTTCAAAGAGTCCCAGTAGCAGAGTTCAGTTTGGCAGTTTAGTGAAGGTTGATTAGCATCCGTCTGTCTTTGGGGGTGAAGTCAGACCCCTGTGACTGCAGGGACCAGTGTGGGAGAGACATGTTTTCTTGCAGCTGGAACAGATGAAGGCATTCAGTTTTGCTGTTACAGATGCACCATGGCGTTCCTTCTTTCTGCACACCTCTTACCTGTAATTCCTCCTCTGGTCACATTATTTATATATTACGATAACTTTGATCTTGCAAATCACCCCCACTTTCCTTCTGCATTAACCGTCTGACAGGCTGATAGTTTAATTAGTTTTGCAAAATCCGAAGACATCAGGTCCCCTGGCCCCTGCTGCAAAATAAAATAATAATAATAATAATAATAATAATAATAATAATAATAATGATGATGATGCACTCAAAAAGGGGAAAAGTCTGTATTTCCCCATGATCTCCAGGATTTAAGAGCTATTATTTTTTATAAGCCATGGGGGCCACTTCCACAAGGCCTCCCAAATGCCAAAACATAATTCTGCTCCTTTTTTATAATGTCTTCTGTAGTGTTTACTTATGTATTTTATTCTGTGCTCTCCTTTCTCCTAGCACAGGATTCAAGGCAACCCACAACATGCATTAACAACAGATACAGCTAAAACACCCACCCACACCAATTTCACAGCCTGCAAAGTGCTTGATTGTTCTTCCATTGTAGATTTTCAGACCCAATGCTTATCTTTCTTTCCAAACCAAAGAACTCATTGTGTAGAGCCTTGATTCTCTCTCTCAATCTGCGCCATCATTTTTGTTTGTTTCTGCTCCCTGCAGATGGATACAATCAGCAAACTGTTTTCTCACTAGCCATGAGTCTTGGCTTGCGTTTCCTCTGATACACAGAAACAGAGCCAGCCCATCTTGAGGCAAAGGGGAAGATGGCATCCTCCCTTTTTCCTATATAACAGAAGATGCCTGGAGTGGGAGCTGATTCTTGCTTCAGTACTGCCTGAGGGTAGCCCCTGTTGCCTTCCAGCATTCTCTGATGGAGGTGGTTTGTACCACACTTCCTAGTGGTAGGGCTGTTTTTACTTAATTGAAAAGGTAAGGGATGTGCGTGGCGCTGTGGTCCAAACCACTGAGCTTCTTGGGCTTGCTGATTGAAAGGTTGGTGGTTCGAGTCTGCATAACGGGATGATCACCTGTTGCTCTGTCCCAGCTTCTGCCAACCTAGCAGTTTTAAAGCATACCAGTGCAAGTAGATAAATAGGTACCGCTGCGACAGGAAGGTAAACCATGTTTCCGTGCACTCTGGCATTCGTCATGGTCCTCCATGCGCCAGTAGCGGTTTAGTCATGCTGACCACATGACCAGGAATGCTGTCTGTGGACAAATGCTGGCTCCCTCAGCCTGAAAAGTGAGATGAGTGCCGCACCCCAAAGTCGCATTTGACTGGGCTTAACCATCCAGGGGTCTTTGACCTTTACCTTTTACCTACTTAATTGAGCAGTGGAACAAGGCTTGCCATGGAATTCCATGTCTAGCAGAAGGTGAGGTCTGCTTGGCGCCACGTTTGTGGAAGCAGGATATTGAGGAGTCCATACATTGGGTTGCCATACGTCCTCTTTTTCAAGGAGATGCCCTCTTTTTCAGGGATAGAATTTCTGTCCTGGTGGATTTTTTAAATTTGCCAAAATGTCCTCATTTTTTCCCTTTGGTACCCAGAGGGCATGCACGCGTTCGGGAACTGCCGTTCCAGGAGTGTCAAAATTGGACAAGAGCTAATTCAGACATGCATGTTTGGTTATTCTGAGCCCGGCTTCAGCTGGGGAGGGCGGGATATAACTAAAATTTTATTATTATTATTTTATTATTCCTTTACTTATTTTCAACAGCTGTCTCTTTCTCTCCCATAAAAGAAAAATAAATCAAGGTAGCAAACAATGTGATAGGAGATGAAAATGATACCAAACAGTAACATGCATGCAATTAGGCTAAAACAACAATAAAACTCAAAGTCAATATGCTGGAGGAAGAACCTGTTCGCCCAAAGGAGTGCTGTCTTGAGTCTGAACTTCCTTTCTTGTCAACATCAGAAAGCCCCCATCCTGTGGCTCACCTACCTTAATATGGAGGGGGAACAGGGTCTTAGAAGATTATCTCAATAAGTGAGCTGAGAGCCAACATGAAACAGTGGTTAGAGTTTCTAGGCTGAGCCCATAGGGTCATAAAAGGGATCCTGCAGGATCAAACCATAGGGCTATGTAGGCCAGCACCTTCTCTCTCGCACCTCCTTCCCCATCCCGCCCCAGGCATTGGCAAATGTGTCCTCTCTTTTGCTCTTCAACATATGGCAACCTCACCCATGCACCCTATGCTGCCTGAGTAGAACTCTCAAAAACTCAGAAAAGAGGGTCACCCATCAAGGCAACTTTAAGGGCTTGGAAGATGTCACCTTCTATCTGCAAGCGTGCAGCCACCATGTTTATGCCATTTCCAGTGAGAAAGCAAAAGCCTTTGCTTGTCAGTGTTTACATTTTGATGTCAGATGTGAGAGTTTCGAAATGTAGCTTTAAAGCAGAAACGTAATCTGAGATTTTCAGATTTCTTTCCTTCAGCCCAGCTCCACAATTTAATGTTCTGTTGAGTTGAAGATGCTGCAGAAGAGCCAGCAGATGGAACCTGGACCTTTTGTGTGCATAACACATTCCCTACCACTCGGCTGAACCTTCCTTTCCTGCAATTCCCAGTAGTGAAAAAGCAAATTCAGTGTACATTTAATGAAAACTTTCTACTGGTAGATGTTTGAACTCTTATTGTATATTTGTGTACATAAAGGAGGGGATGAATGCTTCTGTTTTCGAATCGATGCCCTGTGATGTGTGTGTTTGTGTGTGTGTGCATTCCCTAGCCCAAACTTGAACTTCTTCTGAATTCAGGAGCAAAGCACCAAACAAGGCATAATGTCAGGTGGTCCACAAGTGGTTTTAAGAAAGATCTCTTAAGTCAATTTCTGGGAGAGGGGCTCAAAATGCAGTTGTGTGCATGTATCACACCCACCAACTTTTATGACCTAAGATTTAGAACCTGACCTTCTGAAAAGATTTACTATTGCACTATGCATCTGTCAAATTCAAAATAGTTAAGAAATTGGGACTGGAATAGGTTGCGCTCATTTCGGAGCTTGTTATCACGATGCTATCTGAGTATTTGCACTCACAATCTGCATTCTCTTTTTTGGGTGTATAGTTGGGCATGGATTGCATGCAAAGTGCAGGGAAAACATTGAGCTTGGAAATGCAAAGTGCTGCTTGTTTTATACAAAACTGAATAGGGAGTAGGTTTTTTAAAAAAAAGATGTACCCCAAACCCCCATTGATGACCTTCTGCTGTAACACTTTGTATACATCAAGCAAATCTGAGATTGCAAGGCCCATTCTCCTTGTTTGAACCAACGATTGAGTTTCCATTGTCTTTGGTGGGGACAGGGTTGCCTAAAACGGGAAATTATTGTTTTATATCAGTTGTTTGCCCACCACCCCTTCTGGAGAGCGTATTGGGCTTTTGATCTGGTGCCATATAAAAAGAAATTGTCTGAAAATTTAATGCGTTTTGGTGTTTTATTTAAACACAATCAGAATAATTAGATTTTTTAGCACAAGACGTATGAAGCAACTGATGGTTGAGAACCGAATAGTGTGCTTCACTTATAGGCTATATGAGTCTTGCTGGCAAGTATTGTGCAGATCTAGGAATCTAACAAGGATATAATTCTTTTTTTAAAAAAATGAAAATAAAACCTTTTCTTGTGTGTCGAACCTCATTTTCCAGATTTTTTCTTGCACAGTTCTATAGAAGCTAGGAGGGCTGCTCCCCATTTTCATTTTCCAGCTGCTGACATGTATTAAATGGCAGCTAAAATAAACTCCTTTTCATGTATATATTTTTCATTTTTTGCTATGTAAACAAGAACTGTTTTGTCGCAGTGGGGATAATGCCTGAATACGAAGAGAAGTCAAATATGGTTCACGTAATCGGTGCAGGCAGGTGGTCTCAATTATGGTGCAGAATCCACACCGGGAAGAACATTGCCTACGTCGACCTTTAATGCACTCATACAAGTGGGTCAGTGTGTATTTTAAAAGGTTCCCAGCAATGCATCATCCATTAATGCCATCCTTCGAGGCAGGTGTTATAAATATGGTCAGAATAATTCCTTTTAATGCTCTCCATATTTTATTTTATTTTTTGCGGGGGGTGTTTCCATCTGAAAACAAAAATGGTAACCTGCAAATGAGTTTCTTTCTTCAGTCAATGCCTGTTCAACACTTTTTCATCTGCCATGTAATGTTCCTTCTGCACTTGCAATGAATCAACCCTTCGGTGTGGTAGCAACCATAAGGACGTAAGTGGAGTCTGTTGCATCAGACCAATGGCCCTCAGTCCAGCATGTGCAAAAGAAAAAGTGTCCCAAAGCGCCAAAATTCTGACATGCTTTTTCCACACAAAAGGTGGTAAACATATACCATTAGTCCTGGAAGTGCTCCAAGCTAAACCCCTAGCACAGTTATATGGGGCTCACTTTGGAACTACGGAAGCTGTCCAATCAAAGTTCTTAAGGCAAATTTTCTCTGTACCACCCTGGGACCCAAACGCACCATTGTGCCTAGAAGCTAATCTTTCCTTGGTAGAATTATGGATTTGGTGTAGGACACTTAACTATTGGCTTCGTCTAAATGCAAATCCCCACCCCCCCGTCTAATATCCCTAGTGCTGCAAGATTGTCACAAGAGCGCCTGGACTAAAATTGTCTATCAAAAACTTCACTCTTGCAGTTTATCACCACAACAGCTACTCACTTTGGGTTTTAGTAAAGCAAACAGTCTTAATTTTTCAGTGCCTAAATGATATTGAGCGTCAGAACAACTTGGCCACAATAAGGAAATTTTGCCCATGGTACAACTATTTTCCACCTTCCCATTTTGGCTCTCTGGCACCCTATCTGCATAACCTAGCAATTCTAAAACATAGGCGTGCTTTTACTCTTGCAAGATTGAATGTATTGCCCTCGGCTGTACTCAAGGGGCGATTCCAACAGATTCCACACGAAAAACACTTATGCCCCTGTGGAGATGGCAGTATCTAATTGGTGGTGCATGCCCTTCTGGCTTGCCCTCTTTATAAAGGCTTGAGGAATGAGATTATCACCCCTCTTTTATTGTCCATTCCGGTCGCCCAACCACTGCCACAGTGTCCATCCTTTTGGCAGATCAAGATGAGCTGGGGCAATTAGAATAAGATCCACTATTTGACAACTGATTCAAAACCCTAAAATGTATTTTATATAATTGACTTTTTATTTGTATTCTTTGTATATCGTATTGTTGTTTTATTGCTATGGCCGATGGCTGACGCAAATAAAGATTCCTTCCTTCCTTCCTTCCTTCCTTCCTTCCTTCCTTCCTTCCTTCTTTCCTGTTCTCATAGTGGCCAACCAGATAATAGAGTTATAAGACTGTACAGTTGGAAGGGATCATCTGGTCCAACAGCCTGCAATGCAGATATTGGTGGGAAACCAGCAAGCTGGATTCAAGTTCTCTCCCATCCTGTGGTTTAATTCCTGCCGCTGACTGTGGAGCCAAAGCGTTGCCATTGTGGCTAGTGGCCATCAATAGACTTTTCCTCCATGAATTTGCCAAAATCTCTTTTAAAGCTCTCATCACCGACTCCTGTGGCTGTGAGTTCCACAGTTTTAACTATCCACTTTCTCAATGCCACACATAATCTTAGAAAGTTTCTAACCTGACTTTTCAGCAGAGGCTGGTCCATTAGGGCAAATAGGGCAGTGGCCCACCGGCCTCATCCTGCTCTCAGCCAATCCATTCTTCTTCTTTGGCAATCACTCGTAGCCGAGTAAGATTGTCTTCCATAAACACGGTTTTAACAATGAGTCCATAAGTGACTGTGGAGGTCAATTCTGGATCCACACGTCCTTCCACAGTGAGGACATTGGTTTCCAGGCAGGAGTTGATCACAGTGTGGATTTGCCAAGCGTGCCTTCCTCTTAGCACGTTTCTCCCTTGCGTTCTGAGTTCGAGTGTCTTCAAAGCCCATGACACCTTTGATAAGGCTGTTCTCCAACTGGAGCGCTCGCAGGCAAGTGTTTCCCAATTGTTGGTGTTTATACTACATTTTTAAAAAATTGCCTTGAGGCAGTCTTTAAACCTCTTTTGTTGATCACCAGTATTACGCTTTCTATTTTTAAGTTCAGAATAGAGTAGTTGCTTTGGAAGACTCCTGTGGATGTGAGTTCCACAGTTTTAACTATCCACTTTCTCAAGCCATGCATAATCTTAGAAAGTTTCTATCCTGACTTTTCAGCAGAGGCTGGTCGATTAGGACAAATAGGGCAGTGGCCCACCAGCTTCGTTCTGCCCTCTGCCAACCCATACCTGCCTCCTGTCGGGATGATGTCAGCGACTCCTGGCTGGTTGCCCAGGAAAGTATAAAGACAAGGGAAAGTTTCTTACAGTCCTTTTTTATTTCAAACTTTACACAGAGAGGCTATAGAACCCAGCCTCTTGGATAAGGGCATTGTCTCGAGTGAATCTCTTCTCCCCTCCAATCTCTCCCATCCCTCATTCTTCGTCGTCATCATCTCCTCTATGGGTGCTGCTAAGGACCCTCTGTCTTTGAGCTCTTTGCTCTCCTACTTTTAAGGCTCGCCGGGTTCTGGGAGATGGAGGGTTTGGAATGCTTTCTACTGACAACGTGTCAGCCACCTGTTGCTCTGGCTCTCCCATGGTTTCCCAACTTTACCCTTCATCTGCCTCTGAGCTGTGACCTCCCTCAAACCCCTGTTGTAAATCTAGACTGTCTTCCTCCTCCTCCTCCCTGAAAGGGTCAGGATGGGGAGGCGGTTTCCACCATTCCTGTCCCTGACACTTCCCTTCTTACAGCCAATCTGGGGTGGGTGTGTGATGCTGGCTGTCAGCTTCCTCCTTCTCAGTCTGTTTTGCCCTTGTATAACTAAGCAGGGAGGCAGCGAATAGGGACAAACCTAGAATTGGTTGGCCCCAGCTACTCTTGGCCTCTTCGCCTTCCATTGCACCAGTCCCACCAGTCCCATTCCACCAGCAGTACCTACTCTTTGGAACTCCATGTCCATTGATTTCAGGCAGGTGTCTTCACTGCATTGTTTTCAGCATCTGCTAAAAACACCCCCTCCCCCCCAGCAAGCCTATCCATGCCATTGTTCATACACAATATGATTGTGTATAATTTTTTTTTAGTTGCTGATTTTATTTATGTTTTGCTAAGATTGCATGCCAGCCTTGTTTAAACATTTGCTTTTGTTGGCATTGTTAAACTAATCTTTTATATAGTTCTTTGTAGACCTTTCAGAGGCAGGGACTTTAAATGTATAGTGCAGACAGGACCACAATGTGTGACAAGCAGATTTAGTAACTGTTACCAGCATTTATTCATTCTTAATCATAATTTTGCAATGCAGAAGGCATTTTTTTTTCATTGTGTTCATTTTTTAAAGAGTCTTGGTGTGATTCCAGTAAGCTGAAAATGGCATCAATGTCTTTAAAAAACACCTTTTTATAACCAATTTTTATTAGTATATACAATATTTTATTAAACCATGAACCAATGATAGTAGAGACGGCAACATTCCTGTAATTTTTAATTGTGTGGTTAGACACTTGGTCAACTATCTTTTGAAAGCTAGCAGCAGCTATCCATAAGCTGGCATATATAGAATAGGTTTCAAACCGTGCAATGGATAAAATGTGATATTTATACATACCACTCACAAATACCCACATTGCTTAACCCTCACCTCAAAATATACATCAGACACAAAGAGGCTTGACTCAGCTCCAGCGAAACACTTTTACACCCCATTGGTTCCAGTGGGGGAGAGTAAAATATGCACAGCTACTCTCAGTTTCATCCAAGCCAAAATTTGAGTTGAATTCAAAGGCTCCTCCCCGAAGAAACTGCTGGGGAATTTCAAAGGAAGCAAGTTTTGATAAGGTTATGCACCCTGTCTGTCCACACTTTCCTCTGTAAGCAACACCCACCATTTATCATTTAAAAATAAGTCATTTTTGAAGACTAGTCTTTTGTATGGTCTAGCTCATGGGTTTATTATTATTATTATTATTTTAAAACGTTTGATTGGCAATACTTTGAAATCCTGTTTGCAGCTCCCACACATCCCCAGGTTGGAAATAAAGAATATTCTCAATGCTTCAAGGCTCTTACACAATGGGCCTCTAATTGCAATTGAGATTGCTAGGAGACGATAATGGCATTATGAAAAGAAATGCGGAACCCAAATGACGGCGATAAGAAAGGAAAAATGCCCACCGTGGGTAGCGTCGTAATTTTGCAAGAAGACAGCTGCTTCATTTTCCGTTTAATTTTTTCCCTCTTAAATAAAGAGGCTCTTTTTCTCTCTCAGACACATTCGGACAGTATCCCAGAGGAAGCGAACCATCGTCCCCAGACCTGCATGGTTCCATGTGTGAGGCTTTCTACAGCCTCATAAACCAGGCCCAACATTTCACAGCAACGTGCCTGATCTGAAGGACGACGATAACAAGCTGGGTGTGAAACTCCTCCAAGACTTTGAAATCTCGCCTCACGCTGCCGTAGTAGAGACTTAAAGCCAAAAGCAGGAGCGCACAAAGGAAAATCCCCAGGAACAAAGGCAGTATGCTTGCAGGCCTCTTGTGCGCTGGGATGTAGTGGGGGAGAACAGAAAGAAGCGAGGTTAAAATTAGGTCCTCCCCAGTCATATTGAAACACACCCCACCTCCCCTTTTGTGCATCGAGGTCCCCCAGGCCACCCCAATAACAATTTTTCTTTAAGGTTTTTGGCATGAATTTGGCCACAACTTTATTTAAATACACACACGTGAGTGGTTGCTTAGGCATTGGTTACGACTATCTGTCCTTGCCCCAGGGACAGAACTGACTTCCAGATTCCAGCAGAAGAAATGAAGCTGGGCATCAGTCCCTCATCTCTCACCCTCATGCCCCCTGGGGCTTGCACAGCCCAAGTCCAATGCCAGGGACTAGGATGAAAGGGATGGCAAGCCCCTGGGTTCCTTTAATGGAATTCCCTATGCAGTACCATCATTGGAGGGGTTGGCACTTACCCCTCCACCAACCAATTTTAACCAATGCCTAACTGCAACCTTACAAGTTGTGATGATTTGCTACGCAGTAGGCAAAAACCAAATGGCAACAGCCAATCAGCCAAATGGACAAAATTCCTACCAGGCCCCTGCCCCAACGGCAGACGACCCCATGACAGGCATAGCAAGGTCAGAGGACAACGAACCCCCCCTTTTCAGGGAGGGTGGGCGGGTGATCCGGTGCACGCAGCCCAAGAGAAGGCCCCAGGCTGCCGCCCTGTATTTAAGACCTCTGATCCCTCCCACCATTTAGCAACATAACATTCTCCCCAGCAACACTCCTTGCCCAATCACAGCATTTGCCCAACAACAGTGGGGTGGCCTTCAGGCCCCCACCGCAACACGTGCTCTCTGTTATGGAAAACACACTTTGCTGGAGAAATATTAACTTCCGGTGTCATATCACAGACCCTCCAAGTGTTCTAATTCCACTCCCCACCCCCCGTGAGGTTGGGGAAGCTGAGAGGTTGCAGATGACTCAAGGTGACCAATGTAGATGTGTGGGAGATCCAACGCGGAAGAAGCTTCCTGATCTAGAATAGACTGTCCCTATTTTCATCTCAGAAATGTATGATATCCATTTCTTTTTATTTGGGGGGCGATTAAGCATGCTGCTCTCAGAGGATCTCCCTCTGAGGATACTGCCGCTGCCTCCTTGTGGGAATGTTGTGGATATCAGGAGAGGATATATTGATTAAATATTATCCTTCCTCACTCACGCTGCTGAGTCAGTAGCAGAGTACATTCCCCTGTATATTGCAGGAATCTAGTTGGTAGATTCGTTTGAATCTCTTGAGTTAAGCAATCCAGCCTGGCTTGTCCAGATTGGATTTGTTCCTGGTAAATCCCCTTTGTTCCCTCTTAAAATGAATAAAGACACAACAGTCTTCTCTTACAAGCAATGAGAAGTTTACTTACATTCAGTTCACAGTATGATCCTGAATATAAGTCGTTCGTAGTTACAGAAGAGAGTGTGGGTACATCCATAGCTGTCAATTTACAGATTTGAAAACAAGAGACCAGCAGCCTCGAAAATAAGGGATCAGCAGCCAAAATAAGGGATTTTAGTCAACCAGCTCCTTTCCTTCCCCCCATAATAGTCAATCAAAGGAGCCTCCAAAACAAATCCAAAAGACCCACCCTCCCACGAGATCACCGCCCGCCATTGTACTCAACTAGCTCCTTTCCTTTCCCCCACCATGTGCCCCCGCTCCAAAGAGACCTTTTCCCCGGCAAGGGTGAGTGGGCCGACGATGACATATCTATCCGATCCCGAGCACAGGTATGTTCAACTTCTGAGCCCCTCCGAGCCAAAGGCAGAAAGCCCACCCTGCAGCCAAACGAAGCCTCAAGAAGTGGTTCCCACACCGCAGCAACCCGGCAAAGGGGATGCAGCAAGGAAAACCACCGTCACCTCTCCGCTGGGAAGCGCTGAGCAAAGGCGAGTCCCCAGGCAACGCGGCCAGGCACAAGGCATTCAAGCTCCACCCCCAGTCATTCTGAGACTCCTTATTGGGTGAGCAATGCAGCCAAGGAACACAGTTGGAGCCTCCCTCTTCCCTGGTCGGCAGGCAGAAAGGGAGAGGAGCTGCTTTCTTTGAAACCCGGGAAATTTAAGGGACATCATCAATAAGGGACAGCAGTGGGAAACGGCGCTGGGATAAGGGAGTTTCCTGCCAAATAAGGGACAGTTGACAGCTATGGTTCATCCCATATGGGGATTGAGCCCATGTGCTGCTGGCTGAGAGCCAGCAGACAGCAAAAGCATCAAGATATGATAAAGTGAAGAAGAAGGGTCAAGAGAGAAGGGAAGATGGCTGTGTGACCAGCCCTTTCATGGTCACACTCCAGAGTCATGCCCATCTACCTGGTGACACACGGGGGAGGAAGCTCCAGACCAGGTGTCACAGGAAGTCCTCCTGGCTGGAGTAACATCCCCCTGTGTGTCCACTCTGGGCAAACAAGAAATGTATTTGACTGCTTTCTGTGATGTTACATCCCACGCTCCTCATGACTCTTGATGCTGCCCACTCACCTCTTCCTCTGGCCCCAATCCACACCACATTCCAGAGGGAACATAGGCACACAGGAAGTTGTCTTATGCCCAGTCAAACCATTGTCCCATCTATCTTAGTAGCGTCTGCACCCATTGGCAGAAGTTCTCCAGTGTTTCAGAAAGAAGGGGCGTGCTCAGCCCCACATGGAGAAGCTGGGGGTGGAACCTGGGATCTTCTCCATCTGAGGCAGATGCTCTGCTATTGAGTTACATCCCTCAGTGGTAGACCCTTTCACACCAAAAACTGTACGTGTGTAGAGACAGCTAATATCTGTGTTCAGTGTAATGCGTGAAGAAGTCACCTTCCTTGGAGGTTTTCAAGTAGAGGTTGGATGGTTATCCGTCATGGATGCTTTAGCTGCGATTCCTACAATGCAGGGGGGGTTGGACTAGATGACCCTTGGGTCCCTTCCAACTCTACGGTTCTGTGATTCCACGATTCTATGAAGTCTAAGCACACGGCTGAAAATGTCCTACCTGGAGATGCTGAGGACTGAACCTGGGACAAATAAAATAAAATAAAATAAAAAAAATAAAATAAAATAAAATAAAATAAAATAAAAACCTCTATTGTCACTACACCACCTGTGTGCAGTGAAATTAAACGAGCCCCCCCCCATATACTCAGTCTTGTTCGTGCTCTGTGTGCTTGGCAGAAGTCAATTAAAGTCATACCTTGGTTTACAGATGCTTCAGGTTGCGTTTTTTTTGGGTTACGGACCGCCGAAACCCGGAAGTACTGGAATGGGTTACTTCCAGGTTTCGCCAGGTGCGCATGCACAGAAGCACTAAATCGTGCTTTGTGCATGCGCAGAAGTGCCAAATCGCAACCCGCACGTGCGCAGATGTGCCGCTGCGGGTTGCGAACACTGCAGGTTGCGAACGTGCATTCCGCATGGATCACGTTCGCAACCAGAGCGTGAGCGTCCACTGTACACCACTATTTCCCCCCCCCATTCAGCAGCCCAACAGCCCACGGATAAAAACTTTTCTTTAACCTGTTGGCAGGGCTGACTATACTTCTGTATCTCCTGCCCAAAGGTAGGAGCTTAAAGAAGTGCTGGCCAGGGTATGAGTTGTCCCTAAGAATTTCCCTTGCTCTCCTGAGGCAGTGGTCTCCTGCGATGTTATCTAGTGAACTCCGAGGACAGCCCATGGTATCATGTGCTGTATTCGCCACCCTCTGTAGGGACTTTCTGTCCGCGGCTGTCAAACCTGAGTACCACCCTGTATGAACAATATGTACAGTATGAAAGGCCTGGTAGAAGGAGATAATCAATTTTTGTTTGACATTGTTCTTTCGCAAGACCCTGAGGAAATGGAGTCTCTGTTGGGCCTTCCTAACCACCTGGGTTGTATTGATTTCCCAAGTTTTTCTGCATGCAATAATGTACCGGTATATTAGGGCCAAAGCACTGTTTAATTTTAGCATTTAAAATTAGCATTAAAATGGTGATGAATTTTCACAAGGCCTTTTGTTTTTTACAGTCACAAACTGATGTGTAGAGCATTTTATGATAAAGACTGCAAAATAAGAAACCAAGACACTACGGGACTTAAAACATCTCTTTGTGGTACAATAATGTGTTGACTCTGGCTCTTGCAGAAAAAATAATGCACAAATAATGCATTTTTTTAAGGTAAGGAAGACCTGGAACATTTCTATGCCTTTTGGTGGGATTTCATTTATTGTGTGTTGAATTCAGATATACCAAACTCTTATCCCACCAAATAAAAATTAGGCTGCCGTGATGTGTTTTATTCTTTTACAACATTACCTGCTCTCTTATTTATTTGGAAAATACAACCTCTGTAGTGCTCCTTAGGATGAATGGTTGAGAGAGCTGGGTATGTTTAGCCTGGATAAGATGAGAGCAATTTTCAAATATCTCAAGGGCTTTCACATGAAAGATGGAGCAAGCTTGCTTTTTTGCTGCTCTGGAGGCTAGGACCTGAATGAATGGCTTCAAGTCACAAGAAAGGAGATTCCAGCTAAATACAGTGGTGCCTCGCAAGATGAAATTAATTTGTTCTGCAAGTTTTTTCTTCTTGCGAGTTTTTCGTCTTGCGAAGCACGGTTTCCCATAGGAATGCATTGAAAATCAATCAATGCGTTCCTATGGAGACTGTCCGGGGACAGAGGGGAAGCGCCGCACGCCTTCCCCTCTCTCCCCGGAGATTGCGGGGCAGGCAATGGGGAGAAGCAATCTTCTCCCCGCCGCCCCTTGCTTCAAAAGAGGTCCGGGGACAGCGGGGAAGACGCGCTGCGCTTCCCCGCTATCCCCGGAGCTTGCGGGGCAAGCTTCGTTTTGCGAAGCAAGCCCATAGGGAAATGCGTCTTGCGAAGTGGCTAAGAAAACGAAAAACTCCTTCGTCTAGCGAGTTTTTCGTCTTCCGAGGTGTTCATCTTGCGGGGTACCACTGTACCAGGAAGCGTTTTCTGACAGTAGGAGTAGTTTGACAGAGGAACGGACTCCCTCTGGAGGTTGTGGACTCTCCTTCCATGGAGGTTTTTAAGCAGAGGTTGGATGGCCATCTGTCATGGATGCCTTAGTTGAGATTCCTGCATTGCAGGGGGTTGGGTTCCATTTTAGCTCTTACAGTTCCTTTATTTCGTAACTTTGATTCTATTCTTTCCTCTTTGTACTTTTGGTTTTACATTAATACAAACCCGAAACGAGGGAAAAACGAGAAATTGAGAGAGGCCAAAATTGACAGATTCAGAATTGAATCTGAATTCTGAATTGAATTCAGAAATGAATCTGAATTCTGAATTGAATTCAGAAATGAATCTGAATTCTGAATTTCATTGCATCAATTAAGTGTTTTAAATTTGTTGTTAGCCGCCCTGAGCCCGGTTTTCTGAACTGGGAAGGGCAGGGTATAAATAAAAATGTATTATTATTATTATAAGAATCTAAGAAGAGCCTCATGGATCAAGCCAATGGCCTGTCCAGTGTAGCATCCTTTTCTCACGGAAGCCAACCAGACGGCCCTTGGAAACCCATGAGCAGGCTCTGAGCACAAGAGCACTCTCCTCTCCTGAGAGTTCTAGCAGCTGGTATTCAGAAGCATTACTGCCTCCTACTGTGGAGGCAGAGCAGAGCCATCAGGTCTGGGAGCCATCCATAGTCCTCTCCTCCATGAATTTTGCCTATTCTTTTAAAGCCATCCCAGTTGGTGGCCATCTCTGCCTCTTGTGGTAGTGAATTCCATGGTTTAACTATTCCTACACCTTGGTACAAAAATGGTATTATACACCTGTAAGGTTATACAGTGGTACCTCGGGTTACATACACTTAAGGTTACATATGCTTCAGGTTACAGACTCCGCTAACCCAGAAATAGTGCTTCAGGTTAAGAACTTTGCTTCAGGATGAGAACAGAAATCGTGCTCCGGCAGCAGGAGGCCCCAGTTTCAGGTTAAGTACGGACCTCCGGAACGAATTAAGTACTTAACCCGAGGTACCACTGTATCATATTACAAAATCTGGAAGTAAGAATTGTTGGAGGAAATGTGGAGTGATGGGAACATACAGTCATATGTGGTGGGATTGTCCATTAGTTAATGAATTTTGGAAACAGACTGGTATAGAAAATATTGGGAATTGTGGGTAGGAAGGTGGGAATATCTAAATTAATGGTTCTTATTAGTCTGAGTAGCACCGAGTTAAAAACAAAAGAGGAATGTAAATGGGTAAAATTGATGGTAACTGCAGCCAGACAGGTTATAGCGAGTAACTGGAAAAATGCAGAAGAGCTGGGGTGAACCAATGGAGGAAAAAACTGAATAATATCATAATTTTACAATATCTAACTGTGAAGATACACAGAATGAAAGGGTTTAAGATCAGTGAGAAAGAGGAGGATTGGTTTGAGAAATTGAATTATTTGGGTAGGTTAGAACAATTTGGGGCAATTAAAATGTTAAAAGTTAAACAAACCCTGTGGAGGGAGGAGTGCTAACGTATATAAAATTGTGCATATGGTTGATTTGAATATGTTATTATTGATTATGTATACCTAATGTATCAGCCACCTGGGGGGGGGGTGTTCACTGTTTGTGTTTGGTTGCTGGTAAAAAATAAAAAAATAAAAAAATAAAAAAATAATTGGATTTTGAATAACTGAAAAAACAACAACAACCTATCCCTGTTGCTGTTGTTGTTTAGTCGTTTAGTCGTGTCCGACTCTTCGTGACCCCATGGACCAGAGCACGCCAGGCACTCCTGTCTTCCATTGCCTCCCGCAGTTTGGTCAAACTCATGCTGGTAGCTTTGAGAACACTGTCCAACCATCTCATCCTCTGTTGTCCCTTTCTCCTTGGGCGCTCAATCTTTCCCAACATCAGGGTCTTTTCCAGGGAGTCTTCTCTTCTCATGAGGTGGCCAAAGTATTGGACCCTCAGCTTCAGGATCTGTCCTTCCAGTGAGCACTCAGGGCTGATTTCCTCCAGAATGGATGCGTTTGATCTTCTTGCAGTCCATGGGACTCTCAAGAGTCTCCTCCAGCACCATAATCCAAAAGCATCAATTCTTCGGCGATCAGCCTTCTTTATGGTCCAGGTCTCACTTCCATACATCACTACTGGGAAAACCATAGGTTTAACAATACGGACCTTTGTTGGCAAGGTGATGTCTCTGCTTTTTAAGATGCTGTCTAGGTTTGTCATTGCTTTTCTCCCAAGAAGCAGGCATCTTTTAATTTCGGGGCTGCTGTCACCATCTGCAATGATCATGGAGCCCAACCTATCCCTACACCTCAGCTTTTCAGGCAGCCAGGAGGCCTGCTCCTTGAACAGTATAAAGGCAACACAGGAAGCTGGATAGAGAGAGAGGAGGAGCGTTGATCTGCATATAGATATGTGGCTCTCCCCCCACACCTCCTGTGCTTGCCCAGGATTTGCTATAAAGCAGCCCTGGCTCTGCCTCTTTGCAGCTGTTTGGCAGCAGTTCCCAGGCCTGTCTCTGCCCACTGCATGTGTTCCTCTGGCCTCCTGCCCTTGAATACAGCTCTTTGGCACGCCTAGCTCAAATAGCAACAACACACACCTCCCTCCGAAAGGAGACTGAATAACAATGATGAAATCTAATGGAGCGTTGAAAGGATTTGATTATATACAACAAGAACAGGATTACCATAATTAATGCATGCACTTGGATACCCTCGCTGCCATCTTTTAAAAAACAAAACCCCTTTCAGCAAAAAAACGTGAGCACTTAAATACTTCTGAACGCTAGGCAGCTCTGGCAAATTATTTAATGCTCATTGGCAGCTTATAAAGAAACGAGATTCCGTGGCTTCTGCCTGTAACACGAGCCTTTTATATCCAGTCCTTTCAAATTGGAAGAAAAGAGAGTTAGTTGCGCACTCGGTGCGGCATAAAATACAAGCGGGCTTAAAATGATCATCCGAGTAAACATTCGACATGTTTTAATTTTCACAAGCTGATTTAGGAAGGCTTTCTCTTTCTTTTAATGAAATGCTTGTGCGTGTGTCATAAGCGTTCATCTTAATTTGTATTAATTTTGGTATTTAATGGCATTTACAATGTTTTCATTTGCATTCCTATTTTATTTAAGTTTTCTGCGAAGCCTTTGGGGAGGATACCACTAGTCTTGATACTCTCGTAGAATCATAGAATTGTAGAGTTGGAAGGGACCCCGAGGGTCATCTAGTCCAACCCCCTGCAATGCAGGAACCTCAACCACCCCTGACAGATGGCCGCCCAACCTCTGCTTATAAACCTCCAAGGATGGAGATTCCATCACCTCCTAAGGGAATCTGTTCCCCTGCTGAACAGCTCCTACCCTCAGAACGTTCTTCCTGATGTTTAGCCGGAATCTCCTTCCTTGCAACTTGAATTCATTGGATCAAGTCCTACCCTCTGAAGAAGGAGAAAACAAGCTTGTTGTTCCCTCTTCCATGTGACAGTCCTTGAGATACTAGAAGATGACCATCATATCTCCTCTCCGTCTCCTCTTCTCCTGGCTAAACCTACCCAACTCCCTCAACCGTTTCTCATATGGCATGGTTTCCAGATCCTTGACCCGTGTTGTAGGTGTCAGGAGTTCAGCCTACACTCGAGTAGGACCCTGGCAGAGACACATGCCCGACTGGTACGTTCCCTCCCTCCTGGTCGTTTGTTCGGGAGCTTCAATAGCTTTCTTCAGCCCGAACATCACAGCGACTGATGCCAACCGACATCGGCACACTTAGGGATCTGCAGAGTTTGCGCATCATGTGCGTGACAGATCTCAGCAACTCAGCATTTTGGCTAATCTACTTTATTTACATATAAACACACACGGAGCACTGCAACGTGGCTCCCTCTCTCTCTAGCATCAGACAGCAAAGAGAAAAAGAACAAAGGACAATAGTCCCACTTCATGGAACACAGTAACACAAACATCACTTCCCACTCTGTGGAGTCAAAACATATACCGTCATGTGATAGACAACAATCCTATGACTGCAATCATGGAGCAGGAATTCTAACAGTAGGACTAGCCAATTCTGATGCTCACCTTCCAGATGATGATTGACTCCAGCTCCTATCAGCCCCACCCGGCTTGGCTGATCGGCAGAGATGATGGAAGCTGCAATCCAGCAACACCTGGAGTGACATCTTGTCTGTGAAGACACTGCTGGTCAGTACAGACAATGCTAAAGTGGGTGAACCAGTGGTACAAGGTAGCTGTTTATCATTATAGGCTGTGTGGGGGTTAGCCTGGATAATATACATGGGTCCTTTCCAGGCCTGTGATTGCACATCTAGTGAAGTTTGGAATCTAGCAGAAGCAGCTGTCGGAAAAGTCTCTTTGTTGGGTAATGGCCTTGTCTTAGCTGGCTGGTGAAGTGCTCTCATCAGCATCTCAAAGGGTGAGCTACGTTTCCATAGAGACAAATAGGTGGGCCTTTTGCCACCTCACCTGGTTGGGTGCCATGTCATCCTGGGATGGAGAGCAATAGGCCAAGGGAGATTGCGCATGTGAGTGGATGTGGGGTGATGCTGGAAGCCAGAGAGACAGAGACATGCCTTGCTCTGTGATGGATCCAAAACTGTGACCTGGGGCTTGCCTGGAGACCTAAGGGGAAAGCAAGATCTTTGGGAGTGTTGATGCTGTGAGCCCCTTCACCCTCTGCTTAGGTTGCATATATGTGTAAATCAAACCTTATGTCCCAAGGACACCACAATCTCTGTTGACCTTCATCAAGTGCAAACTATTTAATTATTACTTGCTGGTTTAAATTTATTCTTTACTATTATACTCTAATGGATTATTGAATATTGGTTGATTTGCTATACTTGTTCATTTCAAAGTTATGCTTTTATTCTGACTTCTTTTGTATTGGATCAGATGGTTATTAGGTGTGTGATCTTTGCTGTCTATTTTGTTGTTTCTTCAGCTTGTAAACCGCCTTGCGTATAGTGATTTAGAAAGGTGGTATCATACCCTCCAACATTTCTCCAATGAACATAGGGATGTCCCATTCCATGATGACAATTTTACTATTTATACCCCACACATCTTACTGGGTTGCCCCAGCCACTCCGGGAAGCTTCCTACATATATAAAAACATAATAAAACATTAAACTTCCCTATACAGGATTGCCTTCAGATGGCTTGGGGCATGGGTAGGCAAACCAAGGCCTGGGGGCCGGATCCGGCCCAATCGCCTTCTAAATCCGGCCCGTGGACGGTCTGGGAATCAGCGTGTTTTTACATGAGTAGAATGTGTCTTTTTATTTAAAATGCATCTCTGGGTTATTTGTGGGTCCTGCCTGGTGTTTTAACATGAGTAGAATGTGTGCTTTTATTTAAAATACATCTCTGGGTTATTTGTGGGGCATAGGAATTCATTCATCCCCCCCCAAAAAAATATAGTCCGGCCCCCCACAAGGCCTGAGGTACAGTGGACCGGCCCCCTGCTGAAAAAGTTTGCTGACTCCTGGCTTGGGGGTTCAAATAACTCCATACCCTCCAACATTTCTCCAATGAAAATAGAGACATGCTAAGGAAAAACAGGACATTGCGGGATCAAATCAGAAACTGGGATGGTTTCTCTAGATCAGGGAAGTCCTTGGAAAATAGGGACACTTGGAGGGTCTGTGGTATGCAAATAATAAGTGAAATGAAAAAAGGAAAATGAAATGAAATGGTGTTAAAGGCACAGGGAGGGGCAGAGCTCAATGGCAGATCATGTGCTTTGCAGAGAGTTGGTCCTTGACTCAACCTCTGGCATCCTCAGTAAGGCCAGTTGCTGGTTCTTGTACTTGTGTCCTGCTTGGTAGCTTCCTATGGCCATTGTAAGAACAGGATGCTGGACTAGATGGGGCATTGGTCTGATCCACTAGACTAGTCTCTTCTTATGTTCTACAATTCTGGAAAAGCACTGCCAGTCAGTGTAAAAAAAAAGAGTAAAGGTAAAGGACCCCTGGATGGTTAAGTCCAATCAAAGGCAACTAGGGGGTTGTGGCGCTCATCTCGCTTTCAGGCCAAGGGAGCCGGAGTTTGTCCACAGACAGCTTTCCAGGACATTGCCCAGCATGACTAAACTGCTTCTGGCACAACGGGACACCGTGATGGAAACCAGAGCGCACAGAAACGCTGTTTACCTTCCCACCACAGTGGTACCTATTTATCTACTTGCACTGGTGTGCTTGGTTGGCAGGAGCTGGGACAGAGCAACAGGAGCTCACCCCACCGCAGTGATTCGAACTGCCAACCTTCTGATCAGCAAGCCAAAGAGGCTCAGTGGTTTAGACCACAGCGCCACCTGCATCTCCAGTCAGTGTAGACTGAGCTCAATGGACCAACAGTCTGACTTGGCAGAAGGCAGCTCCCCCTGTTCTTATATGCCCTGTTGATGATCCTGTGTGAGACACACTGTCGTACCAATATCTACTGACAAGCTGCTGAGTGAGACGGAACATCGCTCTGACCCAGCGTGGCAATTTTTATGTAAGTTGCATTGCCATTACTTTATAACAACAGTCTTCTTTTATAAAGCTGCTTTGATATGGAAAGTGCTACCCAACGCCTGATCTATGCATCGAATAATAAGCATTTTTTAAAAAAATAATAATAATTCTGTACAGAGTGTAACCATTTGCCTAGTATATGAGCGCAGCCAGTATGGTTAAGATTAAATATATATATAAACACCGCTGTGGTCTGTATCGTTATGGGTAAAGGTCCACTATTTGCTCTGGCCTATTTAAATTAGCTGCTATTACCAGTCCCAGAATTCATGGTAAACAATTAAGCTGTCATGCTGAGGTACAGGGAGGAAAGTAGAAGTCGTAAAGGCAGGCAACCCAACCCATAATAATGTATCAAAAAGTGTGTGTGTTTTGGGGGAAGGCAGAATGCTAAGAGCAAATCATTTTAAAGAAGCCGAGAAAGCGAATCAATGTTCTCTAATAGAGTCGGGGGGAACTATTTGCAGCAAATGATTTATTCATCTCGAACGAAGCCCTCCTTTCCGCTTGCAAATTATCTCTGAACAGGCTTCCATTTTCTTTGTTAAATCGATTGCTATTTAAAATTACTCTCTTTGTGCTTTCTGTGAATAAATGTCAGCCTGTGGCTTGCTCGCTAACTCCTTCCTGTGAGGGACTGATTCAAATGTTATTGCACTTGTAGACTGAATATATATATATATATATATATATATATATATATATATATATCACACGCACTGTAGTAGATAGCATCTGAAACATACAGTGTGAAATTGCTTTTGGACACAGAAAACTGCTCCATTCTCAATGCTGGAGCTGGGGTTGCTCAAACTGTGTCCTGTGGAACAGTTATTTTGATGCCTATCAGGGTGGTAATTAATGATGAACTCTAAAAAACAGGATGCCCAGCATGACCAACTGTCCCTTAAGATGCAAAGCTATGGGGAAGTGCTATAGGGCACATGAGGACTTGGGTAGCCAAGGAAGTGCCCCCCAGATGTTGCTGGAGTGCAACTCCCATCACTTCCATCTAGCACAGCCTTTCTCAACCTGTGGGTCCCCTGATGTAGTTGAACTACAACTCCCATCACCCCTAGCTACCAAGGCCAGAGCTCAGGGATGATGGGAGTTGTAGTCCAACAACATCTGGGGACCCACAGGTTGAGAACCGCTGAATTCTAGCATGACTGTCATGAACTGGTTGGACGCAGAGGAATGGTGGAAGGAACCAGTTGGGGAACCACCAAGGGAAGAAGGCTCAGAGCCTGGAGATTGGTGGTGCAATGACTATGAGTGGCCAGAGGGAGAAAGGGGAGAAGACTGGGAGGAGAAGGTGAAGAGGGCTTAGTGAACTGGGAGAGCCCATGGCCAAGAGAAGTCCAGAATCAGAGGCAGTAGTAGGAGGAAGGACAAGAGGCAGAGTTGAGTCGGGCTGGTGAAGAGTCATGAGGGTCTCCCCCTCCTGCTACAACAAGCTCCCCTCCCAGCTTGTCTCCCAGAACCAGAAGAGGCATGAAAAGGGCGGAGGAGAGGCTGGTTCACACAGGCACAGTCTCTGATTGCTTGGGAAAAACCCTGGAGAGGCAGGGACTTTCAGTCTCGGCAACTGATCCATGGGGCAAGACCTACTGGGGGCGAACTGTTGTGTTCATTGGGCCCGACACTCTGCCAAGTCTGTACAGATCATGTTCTTGCTAATAAAGACTTAACTTCAACTTGCACGGTGTGATTTACTGTCGGCTCGCTCCTGACAATGACCAGCGGACAGGGATGATGGGAGTTGTAGTCCAGCAACATCTGGAGGGCACCAGAAGTGATGTCAGCTGCTTGACGGGTGGTTGTGGTTGGGGGGAAATAGCCTCATGGGCCAAATTGGACCAACCCAATGCGGCCTGAGATTAGCTTGCTGTCTGGAGGTTAAAAACTTAAAATGAGCCTGTTGAATCAGTCCAGTGGGCCATCTAGTCCAGCATTGTGTTATCACAGTGGCCAAACAGAAGCTCATGGAAAACGTACAAGCAGGACCTGAGCACAAGATCATTCTCCCCTCCTGTGGTTTCCAGCAACTGGTATTCCCAAATATTGCTGCCTGACTTTGGAGGCAGAGCACAGACATCATTGCTAATAGCCATTGATAACTCTACCCTCCCCAATTTTGTCCAGTCCTCTTTTAAAGCAACCCACCCCTAGCTGTGTTTTTTAAAACAGCAGTGTAAAGGAGCTCACCCCCATATTGTAGATGAAGTATGTCGAAGGAGACCTAATGTGAATTGCTACTCTCAGCTAATGTTTTATTCCTTTTGCAAACCTAGGCTATTAATAATCCAAGCAGCAAGCCATCATCAGTCAGTTCCACAAATGGCCCACGGTGAACATGTTAGAGATTTCAACTTACCAACTATGTAGTCACAGCAGGAAATGTCTAGATAGAAAACAGAATGAAAGGGATGTATTATTAGCACTGCAAAGAAGGAACCTCTTTGGACTAATAAAAAAGGGCAAATTCGGCAGAGGACTTAGCTGCAGGTTGGAAATTGCTCAGTTAAAAGGCAAATGCAGATTTTACACGGCTCACTTGCAAAAATAATGAGCTGGATTTTCACTGAGAAAATAATTAAAGCTGGTTCGGCTGATTCCACTTTCTTCTTATACATCAGGTTGGGGAGGGCTGTCATATGTCCGGATTCGTCCGTCCAAAATGGTGTCCGGGTGGAATTTTTGGGGCCAGAGTCAGAAGTGGGTGGAGCAACACATGCAATTATTATTATTATTATTATTATTATTATTATTATTATTATTATATACTGCCCTTTGTCTGAAGGTCACAGGGTGATTTACAGCACAAAGATAGAAAATGAGAACACAAAATTCAAAAATAAACCAATAACCCCACTCCCCCAAACACATTTAAAAGACCATAGCTTTAGCTAAGATTCCTGCATTGCAAAGGGTTGGACTAGATCAGGGATGTCAAACTCAAATTCATCGGGGGGCCGCATCAGCAGTTTGGTCACCCTCAAAGGGCCGGTTGTTCAGGCAGCCGTTGGATCTGTCACATCACAGGATGGCATGCGCTCAATATAAAAACAAGTGGAGGTTTCCTGAATGCATGTAAAGTGGAGGTTTCCTGTGTAGAACGGCCGGCGCCGCTAGAGGGCAGACGTTCTCTGGCTTGTAGGCTGTCGCGCATGCGCTGAAGAGGCGGCTTTCTTGTGTAAAAAAAAAAGCGAGAATAAAAGGTGAAGGCTGGCGGCCGGCGGCGGCTACATGGGCCACATGACGAGGTCTGGCAGGCCGAATTCGGCCCGCGGGCCTTGTGTTTGACACCCGTGGACTAGATGCAGACCTTTCAAGCGTCCCTATTTTCTAGGGACAGCCCCAGATTTACAGAAGACATCCTGGTTTACGGTTTGATCCCGGAATGTCCTGCTTCTCCTTGGGATGGCCCTATGTTCATCAGAGAAAACTAAAGGACTGGTTATAGAGGAATGTTCTTGCCTGGTGCCTAAATATATGCAATAAACGTGACAGGTGAGCCTCCCTGGGGAGAGCATTCAACAATCAGGGAGCCACCACAGAAAAGGCCCGTTCTCATGTTGCTGCCCTCCAGACCTCTCATGGAGGTAGGTAAAGCTAAAGGGACCCCTGGCCGACTCTGGGGTTGCGGCACTCATCTCGCTTTATTGGCCGAGGGAGCCGGCGTACAGCCTCCGGGTCATGTGGCCAGCATGACTAAGCCGCTTCTGGCGAACCAGAGCAGCGCACGGAAACACCGTTTACCTTCCCGCCGGAGGGGTACCTATTTATCTACTTGCACTTTGACGTGCTTTTGAACTGCTAGGTTGGCAGGAGCAGGGACAGAGCAATGGGAGCTCACCCCATCGTGGGGATTCGAACCACTGACTTTCTGATTGGCAAGTCCTAGGCTCTGTGGTTTAACCCACAGCATCCCCTCTCATGGAGAGGGCACACAAATAAGGGCCTTAGATGATATTGCAGGATGTGGGTCAGTTCTTATGAGGAGAAACAATCCTTGAGGTATTGCAGTCCTGAGCTGTTTAGAGCTTAATAGGTCAAAGCCAGCATTTTAAATTGGGCCCAGAAACTAATTGGCAGCAAGTGCACTCAGGTCAGGATTGGTGTAAGATGCTCAAACCATTTTACCCAGGTGAGCAACCTGGCCACCCAATTATGTACCAACTGAAGTTTCTGAACAATCTTCTGAGGCATCCCCACATATAATACGTTGCAGTCATCTAGCCTAGAGGTTACCAGAGCAGAGACAACAGATGTTAGGCCCTCCTTGTCCAGATAGGGGCGTCACTGGACCACCAGTCAAAGCTGATGGAAGGCAATCTGCGGTATGAAGGCTACCTGAGCCTCAAGAAGCAACAATGAATCCAAGAGTGTTGAAGCTATAAGTTTAATTTACATAAAGTGTTATTTTTAATTGCATTGTCTATAAGTTGTTGTAAAATAAAGCTTTAGGTGTATAGCCATTACTTTTCCATAGGGTGCATTAAGTCAGCTCGGGACTCCTCTCCTGACGTGGTCAAAAGTTAAACCTTAAGACAGTGGGAAGAGATGTCATCTGAGTGCCTTGCCAGTGTTTGTAAATGTAAATGAGGTTGCTTGCAACACAGAGCTGTACACAGTCAGTTGTACATGTTGTTGTTGTTTAGTCGTTTAGTCGTGTCCGACTCTTCGTGACCCCATGGACCAGAGCACGCCAGGCACTCCTGTCTTCCACTGCCTCCCGCAGTTTGGTCAAACTCATGCTGGTAGCTTCGAGAGCACTGTCCAACCATCTCGTCCTCTGTCGTCCCCTTCTCCTTGTGCCCTCCATCTTTCCCAACATCAGGGTCTTTTCCAGGGAGTCTTCTCTTCTCATGAGTCTCCTCCAGCACCATAATTCAAAAGCATCAATTCTTCGGCAATCAGCCTTCTTGATGGTCCAGCTCTCACTTCCATACATCACTACTGGGAAAACCATAGCTTTAACTTTACGGACCTTTGCTGGCAAGGTGATGTCTCTGCAGAGACATTAAAAGCAGTTGTACATAGTCAGGAGAAAAAGAGACAGTACAGTCGTACCTTGGATCCCGAATGCCTTTGTACTTGGGCGTTTTGGTTCCTGAACGCCGCAAACCCAGAAGTGAGTGTTGCAGTTTGCGAATGTTCTTTGGAACCTGAACGTCCGACGGGGTTTCTGCGGCTTCTCATTTGTTGCAGGAGCTTTCTGCAGCTGATCAGAAGCTGAGCTTTGGTTTCCAAATGTTTTGGAAGTCAAATGGACTTCCAGAACGGATTCCGTTTGACTTCTGAGGTACCACTGTATGTGATTTTCAGCAGAGAAGCTACATTTTAGTAAAGATGTTTAGAACCTCACCCTGGTATCAGTTTGTAAAACTGAAACCAATTGCTTTTCTCTTCTTTTTTTGTGTATGTGTGCAATGTATCAAATTATCCCTAGGCAAAATTGAGCCCCCCGGGGAAGAAAAAATAGTTCTGCAAGAGGAGAATAGATGGGTGTAGGAATGATTAAGCCCAGAAATGCTAGCTTGGCCCCCACAACTGTGGATGCCCTGGGCTATGGGTACCATGCAGAATGCATGGTCCTGGCACCAAAATTTGTGCATGCCCAGCTCCTTCATGGGGAATTTTGTGGGTGTTTGGGCCCCCAGGGCCCCAGGGAGTTGGCACCTATTATTAAGCCTCTTCTCTTTCCACCCACCATCCTCCCTTTTCTTCTGCCCCTCCCCCCCCGGCCGACTCCATCATTAACTCAGCAGCTGTGGGATTCAGACTGTGAGTTTGCTGAGTTAACATGCAGCTTGTCCCTGATGACAATCAGCAGATGTGCCACTAAACGAAACAGTCTGTTGTGAAAGGGGAAATTCCAACACGTGTGTTAGGATCTGTTCTCAGATAAACATTTTCCCGTCTCTGTTGAAGCTTCGTGATGAGACAGAACACACACACACACACACACACGCACGCAAGAAGAGCCATGACAAGTGAAACAAGGAAATGGAACTTTCTGAAAACATTACAGGGAGCAGATAATAATGTCATAGTATTTATAGCTGCAAATGGAAAGCATTCTGAGAGTTTATAGGGGTGAGAGGGCTCTTTGGTGCTGTAGGGAAGCTGAAATGTTCTTTTTCATTGGAACATCTTGCACAAACACCCACAGGTCTTTGCAAAGCATCATTTTTAGAAAAAAAAAATCCCAATTGTGTCCATCATATCAAAGTGTTTAGATACGTGCCATGTAGGATAGGACTGGCTGCAAGTTCATGGGGGTCCAGGAGTATCAAGCTGTAAAAAGTGCCCCCTGCCCTCACTGTAACCGATTGAAAAAGTGGCCATTTGTAACCCACTTTGACCTATTCTCTCCCTCCCTCTGTGCTCCCAGCACAATTTTTAATAGCATTCTCTTGCCTATGCAAACCTCCCCCCCTCCATGCTAAAATACCAACAGCAGCTGCAATTGGAAATGCAGGAAAACATGAACTGAAAATTTTGCAATTCTCAATTCAGAGAATTGAGAACCCCCTCCCTTTCCCCTCCAAAGAGATTACATGATTTAATTCCTCAGATCCTAGATTATGCATTTGTGGTAGTTATCTTAAAGCTCTATTTCAGGATTTAAAAACATAATCATACCCAGTGACTGGAAAGATAGGAGTTTTATTGAATGTCTTGAGTAGAGAATACTTTGGGTAAATGTTCATTTCATCTCAAAGATGAATGGCAACGTCGATGGGTTTGCTCTTGTTGCAGAAATATAGCCCATTGCAAGAAAACAAGGACTTTGGAACCAGTCCTCTGTATTATTTCCCAAAAGAAAATGTAACACAATAAAATGCTAGGATGTGGGTGGGAGTGAGGGGAATAAGCTTTCCTTTTTTTTTTTTAAAGCAACTCTTATTACATTGTGGATCTATCATCCAACAGTGTTTTGGAATGGCATTTGTTGATAAAAAATAAAAAAAAACGCACACAAGTTGAGATTTAGGAAGAAATGTACTGCAAATGGAAAAATGTCTTTGGTGCCAGAAAGCTTTCATTTCCCAATCCATAGCTGAGCCTTATTGATGGCGTGTGTGTTGACGCACAGCAAAATCACATTTGTCAGAGACCGTTTGCGCTGAAGCACACAAGTGGAGGAGCTGGCAGCCAAAAAATGAGGATCCCTTACCCTCTTCCCCGCTCCCCTCCCTGTCTTACCAAAACATTTCAGGTGTGAGTTTTCCATTTTGGACTTAGGCTCCAAATAGCTCTATAACAGCTGGTGTAAATAATAGAAGGCAGAACGTGGGTTGAAAAGCTGCAGTCCTAAGCGTGATGACTGCTGCTGGGAACGACTGAACTCAGTTCTGTTGCTACATACAAAGCTGCCTTACTGAGTCAGTCCCGTTAGTATTGTGTACACCAGGGGTCAGCAACTTGCAGCCCATGGACCAGATGCGGCCCACGAAGACCATTTTACTGGCCCTCGAGCCGCCCCTGAGCTGAGCCACCTGCTCAGCGTGTCCCCCGCGTGCTGCGCTAAATTGGTGCAACGCTGCACAGGGACTTGCTGAGTCCGGAAATTTCATCTGCGCACACGCAGATACTGGAAAATCGCTTCTGCACATGCCCCCCAGATGCCAAAAATCGCTTCTGCGCAGGTGCAATTTCTGGGCATGCGCAGAAGTGATTTCCGGTGCCGCGGACATTCATAGATGTGATTTCGGGCATCGCGCTGTGCTGGTCTGGCCCATGAATGATCTCCATGGGAGTGATCCGGCCCATGGCCGGTAAGCCATGCCGACCCCTGGTCTACACTGGCTGGCAGTGGTTTCCAGGGTCCCAGGCAGAAGGCATTCCCAGCCTTCCTGGAGATTCTTGGGATTGAGCCTACGACCATCTGCATGCAAGTTAGATGCTCTATCACTGAGCTATGGCCCTTCCCAGTCGTAATGTTGCAGTGTGCTGTAGTGCTTAGCTTACTGTATGCTTGTGAAACATGGACCACTTATAAACGCCATCTCCAACCCCTCGAAAGATTCCATCAATGGTGTCATGAAAAATTATTACACATCACTTGGGAAGACAGGCAAACTAATGGCAGTGTACTGGAAGAAGCAAAGATCACCAGTGTCAAAGCGATGATTCTTCAACATCAGCTTCGTTGGACATGTTGTCCAAAGCAACTACTCTATTCCCAACTTAAAAACAGAAAGCGTAATGCTGGTGGTCAACAAATGAGTTTTAAAGACTCTCTCAAGGCAAACCTAAAAAAATGTAGTATAAACACCAACAACTGGGAAACATTGGCCTGCGAGCGCTCCAATTGGAGAACAGCCTTAAAGTCCAAGTGTCATGGACATTAAAGATGCTCAAACTCAAGACGAAAGGGAGAAACATGCTAAGAGGAAGGCATGTTTGGCAAACCCTCACCATGATCAACTCCCACCCGGAAACCAATGTCCCCACTGTGGAAGGACATGTGGATCCAGAATTGGCTTCCACAGTCACTTACGGACCCACTGTTAAAATCGAGTTTATGGAAGACAATCTTACTTGGCTATGAGTGATTGCCAAAGAGAAAGAGATTGCTTCGCATCATCTCTATCAGGCAAATTGTCGTACTAATTTCCTTGGACTGGTTGACACCAAGTTCCCTTCCCAAGGCTATGGTTCCATGGCTTACAGATGCGCACTCCTGCAGATTCTGTCTCTGTGCATTTCACTCTTAACTCTGGCAGCATAAACAGAAGAATACGAAACCAGGTCAATATTTGTGAAATTAGAGCAGCTTTTTGGGTTTGTGTGGCCTACACACAAGCCAATGGAACCTTGACGTGCATCTGCCTTCCCAGAGTGCTCTTCTTCTCAGCCTCTATTTATACCTTGTCCAATCCAGCAACTGATTTCTTATAATTAGTTTCTATGCCAGTCAACCATGCCTCTGGAAGTCTCCAGAGGGTCTTCAACGTGGCTCCAGGTACAATGAAAAGGCCCCAGTGACAGTTCTGGGGTAAACAGATGGCTGGAGCTTGCAAATAAAACCTCAAAGGGATAGGGTATGAGAGAGACCAGCTTTGAGCTGTTAGTGTCATATATCAAGCATACCATGAACACGTCCAATAATTTCTTCTGGTTCCTGGAAACGAACTCTTCTCCCTACTTTTTGCTTCTGACTGAGAGCTTTGTTCACGGACGATCTTTTCCTCAATATGGAAGGAGGGCTTTTGGTGTAGTGAGTCTAAAAAGAAAAACAATATCTATATCTATATTTATCTATGCACACAGACGACGACCAGAGCTGCATTGAATTATTGAACCCATCTTTTTACTGGGGCAAAATGTCTGCTTCTGAGGGGGCAGCACTCCTCAACTTACCATTTATGGGAAAGGTTTTCTGATTATTTAGGTATGTTGCTTCAGCACCAATCCGCTCTCTTACAATCACAGAATTGCAGCGTTGGAAGGGACCTTGAGGATCATCTAGTCCAGGCATGGCCAAACTAGGCCCTCCAGCTGTTTTGGGACTACAATTCCCACCATCCCTGACCACTGGTCCTGTTAGCTAGGGATGATGGGAGCTGTAGTCCCAAAACAGCTGGAGGGCCAAGTTTGGCCATGCCTGATCTAGTCCAACCGAATATGCAGCTGTCCCATACGGGGATCAAACCCGCAACCTTGGCATTATCAGCACCACACTCTAACCAACTGTCTTCTTAGTTAAATATTCTTTCACATTCATTCTATGATCCCAGCCATTCAGGGGTGGCGTAGTGAATGCAATGACCAGACAGCCAGTGAGCATGTAGCATGTGGTGGCATCTCGTGAGGGCAAATGAAATACTTTGCTCTCGTCCTCAATGGTGGGGGAGAATGTATGCATATATTATTATTATTATTATTATTATTATTATTATTATTAGTTGTCTCAGCAGTAGACAAACACATTCTTTCCGCTGCCCACCAAACACTTTCATGTCCTCCATGAAACATTGTCATGGGTGGCTATTTCTGGGGAGCGGGGATGACCACACTCATGAACCTCAACTCCATGTTTCAGCTGAGCTCCAACGGCAACCTCCACCAATGGATACATAAACACCCAAACCCACTCCATAAAGACAAAAGAAGAACCTGCTGGACCAGGCCAATGACCCATCTAGTCCAGCATCCCGTTCTCACAGCGGCTGACCAGATGCCTATGAGAAGTCAAAAAGCAGGACCTGAGTGCAACATCACTCTCCCCACTTGTGATTCCCAAAAGTTGGCATTCAGGGGCATGCTTCCCCTGACCTTGGAGGCAGAACATAGCCATCGTGCCTAGTAGCCTAGGCCTTCTTTTTCTAGTGAGTGTGGAGGATGAGAAAGAAAAATCTCAGGTGTTCTCTGAAAAATGTCTTCTGAGAGATTGCAGCTTGGCTCAAACACAGGAAGCTGCCTTATACAGCGTCAGAGCATTGGCCCACCCAGCTCATTATTGTTTACACTGACTGGAAGCACCTCTCCGTGGTCTTGGTTAGGGAACATTTCCACCCCTACCTAGAGACGCCAGGGATTTAAGCTGGGACCTTTTCATACCTGCTAACTGTCCTGTTTTAAGTGGGACATCCCGGAATCAGAGAAGTCAATCCCAGCTACTGTTTGCATCCCGGAACATGCTGTTGTTTGGTCCAAAAGATGCTCATTCTGGCGCGAGTCAGCAGGGTCAGGCCAGACCACCAGACCAGAAGGCAGTCTGGTGCAATCCTGCTGATGTGAGCCAGATCGCTTTCTAGACCCTTCTGACTCACGCCAGAGTGACTAACCAGAAGGTGCTCTGGCACCCTAACCGGAAGAGTCTGTGACCAGAAGGAGGAGGAGTATCAGGAAGAATGGAATAAATTTAATGATTATTTAGTTAAATTTGTTAAGTTAAACTAATTGGAAATAGCTTGCAGATACTTAATGGGCTTAGGATTTTATTTATGTTAAGTGATGAATTAATATGTTTAATTCTATAAGGTGAAGATTTAAGGATGTTAATGTTTAAGTTAAATTTCATGAAAAATGGGGAACCAACCAAGGGGAAGCGAGGAAGTCACTTAACAAAGTTAATAACTGTAATTTTTAATAAGGCTATGTTTGTTTTGTTTGTTTGTCTTGTCTGTTTGTTTGTTTATAATATTGTGAAAACCAATAAAATTTTTGGGAGGAGAAAAAAAGAAGGTGCTCTGGCACAACTTTGCTGACGTCCCAGTTTGGGGGACAAAAATGTTGGACAGTATGCCTTTTGCATGCAAAACAAGTGTTCTCCCAGCGAGTGTGGGCCCTTACTCTGCTTTCAACAGTGCGTTCTCTCTCTCTCTCTCTCTCTCTCTCTCTCTCTCTCTCTCTCTCCCTCTCTCTCTCTCGCTCTTATAGAATGGTTGCCCTCATTCCTTTGTCCTCGTTTTTCTCTAGGAATTAAAATAGCCCAGGGCTGCCATACTTCTGGATTTCAAAGGCGGAATTAGCGTCCGGGGGAATTTCCAAAAGGTGGTGCCTTGTCCTGGAATTTAGACAAGTCAAATTGTGGGTTGCTTTTTGCATTTTCACAAAAGCTCAACAACTTTCGGGGTGCCCTGGTTTTTACTTTTTGAAATAAAGCAACCCGAAAACAGCCAGAAAACAACTTAGCTGGGAAGGGATTGTATATCTCTCCCATGCCAATATCTTTAAGGCCACATTTTATCTGTTTTACAAATTAGGTCCATTATTACAGTAATAAAGCGGGATTTGAACATTAGGATTTCCTACAGATATTTCAGTAAAACTATTGATGGAATTTTAGTTGGGAAGAGGCATGATTTACTGTTGCAGAGGATTTGCTTTAAAAGTCCTTGGTAAAACTCTGGGGATCTGCCGTCATTAAACATACACCTTTCAGTCAAGATGGCTTGGCAATGATTGCTGAAATATGTTTTTTTTATTATTATTGTTCCTGCCACGTCAATAGCACATGCAAGCGCAGATTCTTTTGTTTTCCTAGGGCTATTTGTCGACCCCCCTTGCCTTTGTGTTCTTCCTAAGACCAGGACGAAAGCCCTATAAAAGCCTTTCAGATATGAAGCCTCTTTATTGCTGGGTGAGATGGAGAAGTCTAATGCTGCTTTCGATTACCATAAAACTGCCAAGTTATGAATGCCTCAGGAATAGCTACACGGACAAAGTTGTTACTGGGTCACTATAAGCTGCACAACAATGGAAGCTTTGTCTGTAATTTTGGAAGTTCTGTAAGAATGTTTGTAGGCTGCAGCCCCTTTGCAACAAAAAATATATATTTTTTAAGGCCTAGGCCTAAGTGCCATTTGCTCAGTGTTTCTAGAATGCATACCCTGCAAGTGTCCCAGAAAAACTGTGACATCCCTTTTTTTTTTTAATCCCGAGAGAACAGAGGCCATTTTGGTTGATGTGATCTCGTGGCATGATTCTCCCATACACAAAGGAGGGTTTTTTTGGGGGGGAGGCACAACGTGAAATCTCGCGAAATTGCAACAACCAAAATGGCTGCCGTGCTCTTGCAATTTAAAAAAATGGAAAGATGGCATCTGGGAAGACGGCGTCCCAGATTTTGGCTTCAAAGTGTTGGAGGGTATGAGAATGTTATTGAAATTTCACATGTCTTCCCAACACTATGAGGTCCCAGGGCAAATTACAAGAATTTAAAACTAAAAATTATAAACAATGCAAAACTAGTCCATTGCATACTAGCACTTTGGACTCGGCTACATTAGTCAAAAAACAGTGTTTTGGATGCGTTATAAACATGCAGCACCAGATGGCGTTGGAAAGTAAAAAAAAAATTCTATGTGATTTTACATAGTGGTTTTGTTCTTTTGTTATAGCGATTTAATTTCTGACTCATTTATAGCGTGTTTTTTCTTCTTCTCTGTGTAGATCCACTCCTGCATTTAAAAAACAGTTCATGTAACTTGGAAATTCAAGCAAGAGGTTCTCCAAGTCCCTAACTCTAGAGCCCCACATCACTGCAGCTGAGCCAATCTCAGCCAATTCCTGCCCAAGGACGTAGTGATAGCAGCACAGGTCCATCTCTTACCACCAGAGAATGCTCAGTGCTTCTGTGGGCTGTGAAAACACTGGTAGCAACAGCTTGGAGAGGTATTCCGAGAATCCACCTTACCTTTCCTTCACAGTGCATTGGAGAATCTGCAGGAACGCCTTCATGCTGCAAAAAATGGACATCTGCGGAACTTCCGAAAGTCTTGGGAACTTTGCTGGTTCATGGCTTCTGCAAGGATCACATAACTCAGTTAGCACAGGTTGGCCAAGTCAATAGCGGGAGGCTCTTCTGCATAAGACCCACCTAAATGATACGATACGATATGATACAATAATCTTTATTGTCATTGTCCCATACAGAACAACAAAATTGAAAAAATCTACACCAGACATTCAAAAACCAACAAGCCTGCTATCCCAGCCTGGTTAGCCCCCTAGAAACTCTGATACCCCATAATTAAATACAATATACTCCCACAGAGACTACCTTACACTGCATTTAAAACCAAAATCACATTTGGATTAAAAACTGTTTCTCAGATGGCTAGTCCTAGTCTTTATAACCCTGTACCTTCTTCCAGAAGGCAGAAGCTGAAAGAGATCATTTCCGGGGTGCATACTATCCTGCACTATCTCTGCAGCTTTCGTGTGACACCTGGAAGCATAGATTGGGAGCTGCCCGGTTGTTGAACATCTGCAGAATGAGATGCTTTGGGTGGGTTGTGCACACAAGGTGTTCAGGGGAAGCTCAGTGGCAGAGCACATGCACTGCATCTGAATGGTCCCAGGTTCAGTCTCCAGCATCTCAAGATATGACTGGGAAAGACTTCCATATAAAGTCCCAGGAACCCCCTGCCAATCAGTATAGGCAATACTGAGTGAGATAGACCAAGATGGACTCTCTATAAGGCAGTTTCCTAGGTTCTTAGTCAGAACTGGATTTATGTGGGATTTGGTATATACATTTTCCCTTGGCTTTTTTTGCTGGCCCATGTAGGACCCACATGGATAGCTGGCTCGGGTGAATATCTGATGTTTCCTCCCTTTACCATCTTGATCTATGGGCTACTACTAAAATGAGGCTGCATTTTAAGCTGTATTTTAATTAACTGTTTTTTGTTAATAATAATAATAATAATAATAATAATAATAATAATAATTTTTTTAAAAAAAATATATTCCACCCTCCCCAGCTGAAGCCGGGCTCAGAGCGGCCAACAACAGTAAAAGTAACACAATTTACATAAAATCACAATCAATTAATTAAAATACATTCTAAAATCAATTCATTCTAAAATCACTTGTTGCCCCCCCAATTACCGTACGTTTCATTGTAATTTATATTTGGTGTTAGCCGCCCTGAGCCCAGAATGCACCGATCCGTTGGGTATATAAGGGCAAGATGATATTTTCGATACAAGCTGTATATATGTATGTTGACTGTTTAACTGAATAGTACGTGAACAGGCACTTACAACGTTCTGCAAACCACTTTGCAGGTTGCTGAGTGAGCAAGAGGTCTTCTCGATCACTGCCAACTCTTCTAAAGAGGGATGTGATTCAACAGTAGCTCACAGTTTCTCTCTTGCCCTTTCCAAGGAAGGAAATGGGAAGTCTAACAGTAGACATTGTTTGTTTGTTTGTGTGTGTGTGTGTGTGTGTGTGTGTGTGTGTGGATAGATAGATAGATGATAGATAGATAGATGATAGATAGATAGATGATAGATAGATAGATATAGATAGATAGATAGATAGATAGATAGATAGAGATAGATATAGGTAGGTAGGTAGGTAGATGATAGATAGATAGATAGATAGATAGAGATAGATGATAGATGATAGATGATAGATGATAGATAGATGATAGATGATAGATGATAGATAGATAGATAGATAGATAGATGATAGATAGATGATAGATAGATATATACAGATAGATGATAGGTAGGTAGGTATGTAGGTAGATGATAGATAGATGATAGATAGATAGATAGATGATAGATAGATAGATAGATAGATGATAGAGAGATAGATGATGATAGATAGATGATAGATGATAGATAGATAGATAGATAGATAGATAGATGATAGATACATAGATATAGACAGAGTATGAACACAGGAAAACAGCATAAGCAATATGAACTCTTCTTCCCCCCATTTCCTTCTGCAGGAATAAATACTTGAGACAAGCAAAGTACTTTGTAAATGATGCCTTTGTACGGGTTCATGCAGCCTGGTTCAATTATTCCAAAACCCAGCAATTTTCTCATATCATTGAATCTGGTTTTATTGCAAATAGGGTCATAGAAATAGTCATTCCCAGTGATAATGGACTTAGTTTATCTTAACTATTAACACTTCCAGAGGCTGTGTGCTCCGGCACAGATACAACATTTATGTATATATATGCGTGCGGTTGTGCATATATTAATAATGAAGTAACCTTATCTCGTACAATCTGAAAACAAAATCGTGTAATGGCAGGCAGCAAAGTGTGCTGGTGTAACTGGAAGCGGGTGTATCAGGCTCCCCAAACGGGCTGATAATGAATTAATCAGGAGGGATGCTTCCACTGTTCCTCTGGCTTCCCACGCGTCAACCGATCCTCTGTTCAACGTTCCAGCTCTAATGTTCTGGACGCATTTGGTAAATAATAGGGTATAGCCTCCTTTCGCAGCAAGAGCGAAGGATGGGGTTCCCCTTTGTCAGGTGCAATTATCCAGAGCCGTGTAAAACAACCACAAACATCATGTCCCATTGCAACCCGATTAAGAACCTAAGAACATAAGAAGGGCCGGCTGGGTCAGGCCAATGGACCATTTGGTGCAGCATCCTGTTCCCATAGGGGCTGAACAGTTGCTTGTGGGAAACCAGCAAGCAGGATTTGAGCGCAAAAGTCCTCTCCCCTCCTGTGGTTTCCAGCAACTGGTATTCAGAAGCATTTCTGCCTCCAACCATGGAAGCAGAGCACAGCCATCATGGCTAAAGGTAAAGGTAAAGGACTGGACCATTAGGTCCAGTCGTGGCCGACTCTGGGGTTCCGGCACTCATCTCGCTTTATTGGCCAAGGGAGCCAGCATACAGCTTCCGGGTCATGTGGCCAGCATGACTAAGCCGCTTCTGGCAAAGCAGAGCAGTGCACGTAAACACTGTTTACCTTTCCGCCGGAGTGGTACCTATTTATCTACTTGCACTTTGACGTGCTTTCGAACTGCTAGGTTGGTAGGAGCTGGGACTGGACAACGGGAGCTCACCCCGTCACGGGGATTCGAACTGCCGACCTTCTGATTGGCAAGTCCTAGGCTCTGTGGTTTAATCCACAGCGCCACCTGCATCCCATCATGGCTAGGATCCATCAATAGCCTTCTCCTCCATGAATTTGCCTAATCCTCTTTTAAAGCCACCCAGGTTGGTAGCCATTACTGTCTCCTGTGGCAGGGAGTTCCATAGTTTAACTCTGTATTGTGTGAAGAAGCACTGGCGGAGGAACTGGGATGTGGAGGGAGCACACCGCCCCTGGCACCACTATTCCTGTAGGATGCCATCGTGGTGGCCCCCCCCGGACATGCACCCCCCTGCGAGTGCCGGGTGCCATGCCCCCCCAGGCGGCATGTCACGCCCCCAGAATGCGCACAACACCCCTGAGGGTAGCGCGCTATGCCCCCAGATGCGTGCCACGAACTGGGGCGCCAGCCATGCCCCCGCCTGCTCTCCGCCCCTGGTAGCAGAGCATGCGGCTTCGCCACTGTGAAGAAGCACTTTCTTTTATCTGTCCATGAGTTCTAGTGTTGTGAGAGAGGGAGAAATAATAATAATAATAATAATAATAATAATAATAATAATAATAATAATAATTTATTATTTGTACCCCGCCCATCTGGCTGGGTTTCCCCAGTCACTCTGGGCGGCTTCCAAAGAGACCAAAACTACACTAAAATGTCACACATTAGAAACTTCCCTGAACAGGGCTGCCTTAAGATGTCTTCTGAATGTCAGATAGTTGTTTATCGCTTTGACATCTGATGGGAGGGCGTTCCACAGGGCGGGTGCCACTACCGAGAAGGCCCTCTGCCTGGTTCCCTGTAGCTTTGCTTCTCGCAATGAGGGAACTGCCAGAAGGCCCTCGGCGCTGGAGCTCAGCGTCCGGGCAGAATGATGGGGGTGGAGACGCTCCTTCAGAAAGACTTTTCTCTGTCCACTTTTCCCATGCCACATATAATTTTATAGATTTCTACAATGTGACTTCTTCTATGCCTTTTCTCTGAACTAAAAAATCCCAAATGTTGCAACCTTCCTTCATAGGGGAGTTACTACATCCCCTTGATCATTTCCGTTGCAATAATAATAATAATAATAATAATAATAATAATAATAATAATTATTTATATGCTGCTGATCTGACTGGGTAGCCCCAGCCACTCTGGGTGACTTCCAGTAAATTATGAAACCACAGTTAAGCATCAAACATTAAAAATGTTCCCATACAGCAGGGGTCAGCAAAATTTTTCAGCAGGGGGCCGGTCCACTGTCCCTCAGACCTTGTGGGGGGCCAGACTATATATTGAAAAAAATAACAATGAATTCCTATGCCCCACAAATAACCCAGAGATGCATTTTAAATAAAGGGACACATTCTACTCATGTAAAAACACACTGGACCATCCACAGGCCTGATTTAGAAAGCGATTGGGCCGGATCCGGCCCCCAGGCCTTAGTTTGCCTACCCATGCAATACAGGGCTGCCTTCGGATGTCTTATCTACTTGACATCTGATGGGAGGGCGCCACTACCGAGAAGGCCCTCTGCCTTGGTTCCCTGCAACCTCACTTCTTGTAGTGAGGGAACCACCAGAAGGCCCTCAAAGCTGGACCTCAGTGTCCGGGCTGAACGATGGGGGTGGAGATGCTCCTCCAAGTATATAGGGCTGAGGCCATTTAGGGCTTTAAAGGTCAGCACCTTCACTTTGAATTGTGCTCAGAAACATGCTGGCAGCCAATGCAGATATTTTCCAACTCATTAATATCCTATTTGAAGTGAGCTGGACAGAACTGTACACGATATTAGCGGGCTGCTACAAAGTTAGTGGTTTGGACTGTGTGGGAACATCCCTCCAAAGGCAGATATGCAATTAGTTGAACACCGATGGAAGCTGATACACCACCACTGGAACCACCACTGCTGCTGATTTTCATGCAAGGCAATATATTCTTAAGGTTATGTGAGTGATCTATTCAACTGTACCACATTTCCTTCACAATAAGGGGTCCTTCTTAAAAAGTGCTAGGGGAAAATGTGGTTGCATCCAATGCCGTGAAGTTGCCGTGAACCGCCCTGATATCTGACAATGAAGGATGGGATACAAATTTAATTAATAATAAAATAATAATAATAATAATAATAGTGCTAAGTGAAAGTCACTAATTGGGACACTTGTTGAACCGACAGGAAGTTGTTGCAGAAGGGAATTTACAAGTACAGTGGTACCTCGGGTTACAAACGCTTCAGATTACATATGCTTCAGGTTACAGACTCCGCTAACCCAGAAATAGTACCTCGGGTTAAGAACTTTGCTTCAGGATGAGAACAGAAATTGTGCTCCTGTGGCGCGGCAGCAGCAGGAGGCCCCATTAGCTAAAGTGGTGCTTCAGGTGAAGAACAGTTTCAGGTTAAGAACGGACCTCCGGAACAAATTAAGTACTTAACCCGAGGTACCACTGTACGGTACTGGCAGTTGTGTAACAGTTGCACAAGAAGAATGAGCTGTTGTGCAACCAGCATCCACTCAACAGCTGTTTGCTATTGGAGGGAGAGATTTTTTTTTAAAAAAGCACATTGCATTAAAAATAAACAGCAATATGTGTTTTGTATTTAAAAATAAAATACAAAATGGACCTCCTCTGCTAAAGTATTCCAAGAGACTTGAGATAACCAGCTTTTCTCTCCGTTGCAAAACTTTGCCTCAATATAAGGCAGTTTCTTATTTTACTGAAAGACAAAACAGCACACACACACACACACGCACACACTGGCTGAGGTTTGTACCTGTTCCTTGAAGGCAAGGTGTATTCCCAAGTCTCCGTCAGGTGCATCAAACTTGGGAGTCCCGGCTCCCAAACCTTCACAGGAACCACCGCTGTTCTCCTTTCCCCTTGTGCAAATCCCTTTAAAGCTGTCAAAGATGTAATCAGACGAGGTGATCAAACCCAGTCCTCTTGAGACCTGGAAACAAGATCCAGAGAGGAGCCGTTCAGCTGCAGACCGGCCAGGGCTGAAAACACTAAAGTTTCCATTGAAATTAAATGAAGGGACTTGAATTGCTCAGAAAGGGAGAAAGCGAAGCTTCAGCGAAGACTGGCAGGCCAAAAGTACTGGGCCCCTTCTCGGACCAATGAGGGATCTATGCAGCTCATAACGGAATCCGAAAGCAGAACCAAACACTTTGCTGTTGAAGCAGACTTTGCCAACAGAGCATTTAGCTGTGAGATTTTCCTAGATTTTTCTTTCACTCCTACGGCTGAGTAGTTTTATTGCTGGATCAAATTAAAAGAAGAGGAGGAGGAGGAGGAGGAGGAGGAAGGGCATAAAGTCACAGAGAAATTGATTCTTCTTTTGCTTCACGATGTCTGCAAACACGAAAGCCACAGAAAGCTGCGGTGTGGATTTTGCATGAAAAAATGTTGCGTCCTTTTTACTTTCTGCAGGGAAAGGAGGGCTTAGGATATGAGATCTTAAGGACCTAGAAGAGACTGTACTTTCCTCAGCTGCATTGGTGTGAGCTAGATGGAGTCCTCTTTATTGGCTTGGGCACAAATAATAGATGTCATTTGGTATTGCAAGGGGTTGGACTAGATGATTCTTGCGGTCCCTTCCAACTCTACAATTCTACAATTCTATGGTGGGCAATAAAAAGTTCTGTTCAGGCATTCACAGGGCATGTGGAAGAATCAAGTGTGGAGCGGGCATGGCATGTACAGTAGGGTTACCAGACACCCCTAGTTTCCGGTCACAGTCCCCAGATTTGCAAATCTGTCCCCGGACAAAATCCGTCCACAGAATGTCCCCAGATTTGCAAATCTGTCCCCAGGAAATGTGGCAGTGGCAGCCTCAGCAGCCTGGAGCCAGCCTGGTAGCATAGGTGGCTCTGGCTGGCTTCAGGAGCTGCTCACTGCTCACTGCCGTGGCACCCGCCATTTTTCCTGTGCCATGGCAGCGAGCAGCTCTTGAAGCCAGCCAGAGCCAACTGCGCCACCAGGCTGGCCTCTCCTGGGCAACGGCTGCCTGCCCGTGACTCCCGAGCCTCCCCTGATCTGTCAAAACAAAGGGGGTAGGGGGAAGGAGATCGAGGAAGGCTCGGGAGTCACGGGCATGGGGTGCGCTGTTGCCCAGTCTCTGTGCATTTATGTTTCACAAGGTGCGAAAGAAGGGCTTTGCACCTTTGTACAATATGCATGTGTACTTGGGCCCGGGGTCTTTTATCTCACCATCTCCACTGCTGACTCCCTGTTGCTACTCAACTTCTAAAAAAAAAAAAAAGAAGGGTCCCCAGATTCATTGAAAAAAATCTGGTAACCATAATGTCCAGCTGAAATATACTCAGAGTCGCAAAGTGATTTCATACTCTTTATTCAGCTCATAGTGGTGAGGAGGAATGAATGAATGTCCCCTCAAAGTATCTGCTTTATATACATTATTTACACAATGGGCTGCACATGATTGGCTAATTCTGGAATTCTACTGTAAGCCAATCAGGTTGTGGATTCACTTCTATCTGGAGCATGATTGGGTAGTTCCTGCCAACCAATCATACTGCTGCATTGTTCTAGGACCAATCAGACTGCTGCATTCTGAATCCTATTGTTCTAGGACCAATCAGACTGCTGCCTTTTGGATCCTATTGTTCTAGGACCAATCAGACTGCTGCCTTTTGGATCCTATTCAACTCAGTACATAACACCCCTCCCCTCTAAGTTCCAGTCCTGCCTGGGAGGTCGCATTCATAGTCCTCAAGGTACACCGGCGGCCTACGTGTGCCACAACTCATAGCTGCCCCAAGACTTTTTGCTGCCTGAGGCAAAGGACAAGATGGCTCCCCTTCTAATGTTCAGAAAGTGAGAGCTGACTCAAACACTGGCAATAAGCTAGCTGCATCTGCCTGCAAACCCAAGGGCTGCTGGCTAGCTTATGTCACTCTCCTGCTTCTACCCTCCAACAGAGGGCAACTTCCAAGGAGGTGCCGTGACCCCAGAGGTGGTTGTCTCCCTCTGCCCAATGGTTGTGCCGGACCTGCCCACCCCAATATCCCTGTTCCCACCACAGTGATTCCCCCACCACCACTTGAATGGCTTGAAAAGAGGATTAAACAAGTTCAGGGAGGTAAAGACTGTCTTCTGTCTCAGATGCAGCAATGTTTCTGAATACCAGCTGCTGGAGACCCCAGGAGGGGAGAGTGCTGTTCTTTTACATGGCATTTGAAAGCTTTCTCAGTTCCTAGGATGGAGGCTGAAATCAGCTTTTGGCCTGGGTGGATGTACACAGCAAAAGAGACTGTTTGCATTTGGCCAGCGGAAGAAATTTCAATTTGGCCAGGGAAATAAATTTCAGGTTCTGTGTCTAGTTGTCAAGAAGCAGCTGTTTCTTTGAGAAGGGATGGATGTTGTTTCAGGAACTGCAGGCCTGCTACTTCTCTGCTCAGCTTGTACATTTTGATGGCGGAGAAGACAGTTGCTCTGATCTGGTGGCACCATCAAAGTAGGTCTTTGGGACAGAAGCCCAGGGCCCTGCTCAGCCACAGGAGCAGAAGAAGCCCAGATGCAGCAGCTCTGGCTTACCATGTTTTTAAGTATGTGAAGCAATATCATCTAAAAAAGGGACTCCACTATAAGACCATTAAGCCCAGAGTCTAAAATGTGCGGGATATCTTTCCATCAGTAGGCTACTTTCCACACACATTCACCTCTGCCCTCTAGCCTCCATCCTGGTGACAGCAGGCTGAATGGCGCTGTGGTCTAAAACCAGGAGTCTCTTGGGCTTGCCGATTGGAAGGTCGGCGGTTTGAATTCCCACAGCGGAGTTAGCTCCCGTTGCTCTGTCCTAGCTCCTGCCAACCTAGCAGTTCGAAAGCATGCCAGTGCAAGTAGATAAATAGGTACCGCTGTGGTGGGAAGGTAAATGGCGTTTCCATGCGCTCTGGTTTCTGGCACGGTGTTCTGTTGCACCAGAAGTGGTTTTGTCATGCTGGCCACATGGCCCAGAAAGCTGTCTGTGGACAAACACTGGCTCCCTCGGCCTGAAAGCGAGATGAGTGCTGCAACCCCATAGTCACCTTTGACTGGACTTAACTGTCCAGAGGTCCTTTACCTTTTTTCCCCTTGGCAGAAGTAGCTGGACCACAACTATCTTGCCCCTGGAGCATCTCCAGCTGGTCCAGTGATGGACTGCCCAGGTGTGTGCAGGGCTGCAAGGATGAACCTTGGAGGAGATTGTGACCTTGCAGAAAAATACTGCCCAAGGTTGCAATGCTGCAACCTTCTTGCGCAAGACGCTGCCAACCCCCGCATCACTTGGTACTAGGCCAAGAACTCTAACCCCTCTCTCCTTAAGACCAACATTCAACTTGGATTGAAAGAGGGGTTTTTTCTTTTTCTTTTGCCGCCAACACACTCAATCAACATAATATTTTGTTTTCAACTCTGCTCGGGGAAGGGCTGCAGCCCAGCAGCAAAGGATCTGTGTTTCATGCAGATGGTCTCACTTTTAATCCCCAGCATCTCCAGGTAAGTCTGGGAGAGGCAACCTGCCTGAAACCCTGGAGAGCCATTGCCAGTTAGCACACACGATATTGAGCTCGATGGACCAATGAACTGACCCAGGATAAGAAGAAGAAGAGTTTGGATTTGATATAACACTTTATCACTACCCAAAGGAGTCTGAAAGCGGCTAACATTCTCCTTTCCCTTCCTCCCCCTCAACAAACACTCTGTGAGGTGAGTGAGGCTGAGAGACTTCAGAGAAGTGTGACTGGCCCAAGGTCACCCAGCAGCTGCATGTGGAGGAGCGGGGAAGTGAACCCAGTTCACCAGATTACAAGTCTACCGCTCTTAACTACTACACCACGCTGGCTCTAAGAATAAGGTTGCTTCCTATGTTCCTAGATCCTAATGACAAATTCAGAACCAATCTCATCGAAAGAAGAACCCCCTCGGTGCATATCTCTAGCATACTTTGTTTTTTTTTTTAAGGTTCAGCACAGAAGAAACATAAGGAGAGGAGTCACATTATTGTACGTTTCTCGAAAGTCACTTACTTTCCGGAGCTTCCATGGATGATGGTGCTGCTTGCCAGGAGCTCCATCTGCAAGTGAGCTACATACAGAGTTTTTCCGCCTGTGTATATTGGAGCAGCATGTTTAACACTCCTGTCATTTGTCCGAAGATCAAGTGAGGGGAAACGTCAGTGCCAAGAAGCAGCAGCAGCAGAACAGCTACAGCCTGTGGAATAAATACAGGCTCCTCTTGGCCTATGAAAGCTTTCGTTTGTATCTCTTCGTTTATATCTCTGTCTCTACTTCCTCCTGTTGCTCTTGAAAACTGAAATAGACTCTTGCTTTTGAACATGCCTCCTTTGCGCCTCAAAAGGTTTTCCTTGTATGTGTTTGCACAGTCAAATAGTCAGCTCTCAGCCAGCTTTAAGGATGCTTTTTCTTCTGGGTCACAAACAAACTAAAAAGGCATCAAGCTGAAAGCAAGGGTTGGACTGATATTCAGAAAAATTGTGGTTTCCCCAAATTATTACAAAAACACATATAAATTGAGGACACTTCCAGACTGGCTGTGTACACAGTACAAATTTAATGCATGCACACACAAGAATTCTGGGAACTGTAGTTTGTTAAGGGTGGTTGGAATTTTAGCTCTGTGAGGGGTAAACTACATTTCCCAGGATTCTTTGGGGTGGGGAATGTCCTTTACATGTACGGCGTGTTTGCAACCTAAGTCATTGTTTTGCAGGTAGGAGTCAATCTCAAACTGACAAAGTCACATGGCGAAATTAAAAGTGCTTTTTGGCACTATTGCAGCCCACATCAAGAAAGGAGAGAGAAAAAGAGTTTCTGCGGTAAGGAAAGTGATGGGGAAACACACTAAAGAGCATGGGATAGTGACTGAAACAACATTGTAGAAACCCCCACCCTTCAAACAAATCAGAATGGATACTTAAAAAACAGCTGGTGTCGTGTAAACTCTCTGCAAGCCAATCAGGATGAGTGCTTGATAAATAACCAGCCTGGAAGCGATTTTGCTTCCCAGCCCCCAAAAGCCAGGGGCGAACACTATGTACAGTCTCTGAAAGAACCAGAGCTATTGTCTCAGCTTCTGCAGTGCTCTGGCATGTTTATGAACATTCCAGCTGCTCAGCTTTTTCGTTTAAAAAGTCTACAGATGAGGCTTAGGAATAAATGGAGATCAGGGCTAATTCCCTAAAAGGAAAACCACTGCTGGGCTCCTGGGGAAAACATCACCATGATTTATCTAAAGTTAAGCACTTCTTTCTAAGCTGCAGTGAACTAGGCTAGAACGACAGAAGGATGAATGCTGCAGCCAGAATGGCCCCACAGAATGGGCACTCAGCAGTATATAATACAGTAGTATTTCTTAAAATAAATTAGAAATACCTCATCGTTGCTTTTTTCAGGTTAGACATATATTACAGCAGGGTGGGAAACTGCACGTTTGTTACATCTTTGTAACAAAGAGTAGATCTGCCAATGGACTTGGTGCCTGACAACTGAGGTGGTAGATTTTGTCTACCTGTGGTCCACCAAAACCAGCAAACTCTCCGTTGGCGCTGAACTGGACAAGCAGCTACAGCAATGGCGCACTTCTCCAAAAGGGTGTGGGAGAATGTGATGCTCACATCTAATACCAAGATGAAGATCCACCAGGCTTGTGTGTTGATCATGCTGCTGAGTCATGGGCAGCTTGCGGTCAGGAGCAATGCCTCAACGCCTTCCACATGCACTGCACCAGGAAGATTTTGAGCATCACATGGCAAGACAGAGTTTCAAGCAAAGATGTACTCTCCCAAGCCGACATTCCCAGCATGTTCGCAGTCCTATCTCAGCGACATCTATGCTAGGTTGGTCATGTCCACAGAATGGAAGATGACAGGATCCCCAAAGGATGTGCTCAATGGCTACCACTCACAGATTTCCCGGTTCCAGCCTATTTTTTGTTGGTGGGCAAGTGAGATGGCAACACTGGTCCTGAACATAAGAAGAGTCTGCTGGATCAGGCCAATGGTCCACCTGGTCCACCATTCTCTTCTCGCAGTGGCCAACCAGATCCTGCATATGGGAAACCCACAAGCCTGTTTAGGAAGCCTCCCATCCACTCTTGAACTTCCTGTCAGGCGTCTCTGCACATCACAGCTCCTCCATCTCATGCACAAGTTTTGCAAATTGATGTTCCGGTGCTTATTTGGAAGACAATCCCATCCAATCAACCTTTTGACAGCTGAAGCAGGTGCTGATGGGTAATCAGCAGTCTTCAGCTTGCTTGGCATGTTCCCAGGGCAGTGGGCACCTGCTGATCTCGTCAGAACTACACAGTCCTGGTGGCAATTTGCCCACGTTTTTTCTCAGTTAATAAACACGAAACAGCAGGGGGCCAGGGGGCTGCGAGCAGAGATAGTGGCGTGCTTCACGTAGGGAGTCCGTTCCTATTGTTCATTGGGCGAAATGGAAGCTCAAATTCTATCAGACCCAGGCAGAAATGGCTACATTGCAAACTTTATTATTTTAAAAAAACCAGATTCCATGCAGGTCTTCTCTGTGTAGTGTAAATTGTACTGTGCTGCTGTTTATTGATATGGAGCATATGATGAGTAATGTGGGAATCTGCCTGGTAGAGAGTAGCTATTTATGTGAACAGCAGGATGGGAAATTAGAAGGCTGTATCTGAACCTCAAAAACAGAATGTGTCCATTACGATGAGCATTCGGCTTTTCTTTCCTCAGACATATCTCTACTCCCTCACCTTATGCACAGAAAACAGTAAAAGTGTCTAAGAGTCCACACCAGCATTTTAGTGGTCCAATTCAGTTGTCTCCAGTTCTCTTTTCCCTCAAGCTCAAATTCAGTTTTCAACATTTACACAGCAAAATCTTCATGAAAATGCACCAGCATTTTAGTGTGAATTTCTCCTAATAAACACACCTTTGCATGCAGTTTCGAATAATGAACACATTTATTTTTTTGCATGTAATGTGTTTTGCACATTATTTTCACTAACATATTCATTTCTAGGCACACTTTCACTTGTGCATTTTTGTAAACATTGCTTGGCTGGAGAACTGCCTCACAAAATTTGGGTAGGTGCAAATTTTGACAGACAGCAGTGTTTCCTTTAACCTGTTGTGGAAAGTGTGAATTTAATGGATTTGTCTTTTAAATGCAAACTGAATCTAACTTATCATTTATCTCTACCAGTAGCTAAACAGCGTGCAGATGTGCTAACATTATGAACTGTAGAAGAACTTGGGAAATGGGGAGACACAAATCTGAGCGTTCCTTAGGTTGCGGGCAGATATTCTTCCTCTCTCATAAAATGAGAACTTGATGACACCCAACGAAGCTGAACGTTGGAAGATTTGGGATTGACAAAACAAAGCTAATCTTCATGTAACAGATTCATGATTGAGGCTGTTTGGTTATGTGGCGGCACTCACTTCTGAACCACGGAAATAGAGGAAGTTATTATGGTGCTGGAGGAGACTCTTGAGAGTCCCATGGACTGCAAGAAGATCAAACCTCTCCATTCTTAAGGAAATCAGCCCTGAGTGCTCACTGGAAGGACAGATCCTGAAGCTGAGGCTCATGAGAAGAGAAGACTCCCTGGAAAAGATCCTGATGTTGGGAAAGATGGAGGGCACAAGGAGAAGGGGACGACAGACAACAAGATGGTTGGATAGTGTTCTCGAAGCTACCAAACTGCGGGAGGCAGTGGAAGACAGGAGTGCCTGGCGTGCTCTGGTCCATGGGGTCACGAAGAGTCGAACACGACTAAACGACTAAACAACAACAACAACAATTATTCCATTGCAGATTGTTGAACTGAAAATCATGTCCAGGCACTTGTAGAAACACAACGACAATGTCTTGGCCTCCGTATTCCCTGGTCTGGGCACTAGGGAGAACATTTGTTATTCCCCCTCCCTGGGTGGACATCCCCCCCCCATTCCTTGCCACAGAGATTCAGGGCTCTCATAAACCTATGAGCTCTGTGGCATTTACTGGAAAATAAAAACCACTGGAAGATGGTTAATTTTTTTATGGCAATTGCTCGGGCCTCTAAGGCTTCCACCGTATATATTTTCCTGTCAGGGTTTAGGAGTTTAATGACCATCTTTGCTGGGGTGTTTGAGCCATGAGCGGTCCCCGGGGTCACTGCGCCTTGCTGGCTGTGACCATCACACATTGCAATGACTTATAAAAGTCCCTTTCCACCCAGCCTGTCCCTTTGATTGCTTTCCCTATCTAAGTAATTTCTGCGCCTGCCATGCACTACTAATGGGGAGGGAGGAGGTCTGTGACTGCGATGGGAGGCAGAGTTGTCCATTAGAGGCAACTTGTCTGTTAAGATCTGTCACTCAGGTGGAAAGGGGCAGGAGACCCCTGACTTCCAAAACACGCCTCATTTGCTTGGCTTCAAAACAGAGAAAGCAGGACCTAATGATCACAGTGGCAGAAATGCGCCCTCTCTCTCACTCTCTACGCTTCACCTCTCGGACAGAGAGATGCTGCTTGATTGACCGTGCAGAGAAGATGTCTTTGTGTATCCAACAGTGTTTAATTTCTGACTTTTGTTTCAAAAGGATGGCTGTTGATGTGACCTTGTCAAAAATGGTTTGCGAAGCCAAGGAAGACGCGAAGCCTCAACTCCCCTTACTGGGGGCTGATTGTAACTGCAACGATGTGACTTACCTGTTTTTTTAAAAAATAATAATATTTATTAACAGTTTAAACACTACAAAAGAAAAAAAATTAAAACAATACAGTACAATACAAAAACAAAGACACTACATAACACTAACACTAAGACATTAAACTAACAAAACAAAAACAATTTAAAACAAATCAAATAATTTCAATATCTTATCTTTCATTCACTTGTTTCAACGACCTCCTCACACCTCCCTTTTCGTATTCCACTTCAGTTAACTGTTTCAGCAATTCCTTTCCATCTTCCTCTGTTTTCTGTCCTGTAATTATCTTAACATATTCTAACCTTATTTTTCCCTTTAATACATTAATAATCTATTTGTACTTAGTTCCTTATAACATTTCTACTAAAGCCATATAACTTCATTCCAACATTTTTCTAACATTCATTGATTTTACAGTATTTCTGTAAATAGTCTTTAAACTTTTTCCAGTCTTCTTCCACCGACTCTTCTCCCTGGTCTCGGATTCTGCCAGTCATTTCCGCCAGTTCCGTGACTTACCTGTTTTGGATGGATATGATTTCGAAACCGTACGAGTCTAAATTTGGAAATGTCAGCAGCGTGGCTAGGGATGGGGGAGGGGGGAGGAATTTGATTCGGTTTACGTTTAAAGGAGCATCTGCATAATTTGCACTTTCCAACACTGTGCACAAAATGAAACACAGCCATCCTTCAAAATGTGAATCTTGCAATGCTGTTCTTCAACAAACTCATGTGTACAAAAATGCATATAATTGTGTGCATATAAATTTGTATATTGGTGAAAACTGTATACAAAACTGCATTATGTTGGGGAAGTTAGCTTTTCAAAATGCATGTATATTAGGCGATATTGCATGCAAATGTGTATATTAGGAGAGATCTGCACTAAAATGCTTGTGAATTTTTCATGAAGCCACTCTCATAGAATCATAGATTAATTTGAAGGGACCACAAGGATCATCTAGTACAGCCTTTCTCAACCTGTGGGTCCCCAAATGTTGTTGAACTACAACTCCCATCACCCCTAGCTAGCAAGGCCAGAGCCCAGGGATGATGGGAGTTGTAGTCCAACAACATCTGGGGACCCACAGGTTGAGAACAACTGAATTCTAGTCCAATCTCCTGCAATGCAGGAATATTTCACCCCAAGTGGGGCTTGAACTCAGACCCTCAGATTAAGAGCTCTATCATGCTCTACCAGCTGAGCTATCCATAGAGCTATCCCTAGCTCCCTCAATGAACTCGTACAGGTTTGCAAGACAGGACTGGCCTTCTGTGAGATAAATTTGGTGAATTCCCATATGAAGCCACTACAGGATTTCCATGTTAGATGGAATTCTGCTACCCTAGGAAATTGCCTAGATCATTGGTTCACCAGGCCTTGCACCCTGGTGCACTGCAACCCTGGTGATGGAGAGGCAGGCAGGAAGGAAAATGAAAACCTTTCCCCTCTCTCTGTGCGGTTGGTGCTTCCACTGCAGCAGCTATCCCACTATCCTCCACAGGTTGAGCGTTGAATGTCTGGAATTGCTCCACTGAGTGCCAGTAGACCTGTGGAGGATGGTGAAAAGGCAGAGAGAGGCATTTTCAGTGGTGGTCCCTCATTCATGGAAAACTCTCCCCAAGAAGACTCACCTGGCAATCAACATTAATGTCTTTCCAGCCCTAGGCAAAGACTTTCCTTTTCTCCCAGGCAATGTTCTGGCTAGTCTCAGAGGCAAATTTAGAGGAGTGTGACCAATTCAGTCACACTAGGCATGGAGCCTCAGGGGCACCACCAGTGACACCACAACTATTATTTAGAGTGGAGTGTGAGAGGCAGAAGGGTGCCAATTTTTGGCATTGCACAGGGCACAGATGATATTTGAGACCCCAAGATCCACCATTGGCTAGTCTTTCATTTCGGCACCTCAGTGACCATTTGAACCTAAGAGGAGAAGAAGAAGAGGAGGAGGAGGAGGAGGAATTTGGATTTGATATCCTGCTTTATCACTACCCGAAGGAGTCTCAAAGTGGCTAACATTCTCCTTTCCCTTCCTCCCCTACAACAAACAGTCTGTGAGGTGAGTGAGGCTGAGAGACTTCAGAGAAGTGTGACTAGCCCCAGGTCACCCAGCAGCTGCATGTGGAGGAGCGGGGAAGTGAACCTGGTTCACCAGATTACGAAACTTCCGCTCTTAACCACTACACCACACTGGCTCTCTGGATCAATCCTGTTCTCACAGTGACCGACCAGATGCCTATGGGACGTTTGCAAGCAGGATCCAGGTGCAACAACCCTCTCCCCCCTCCAGCGGTTTCCAGCAATGAGTATTCAGAAGCATACGGCCTCTGACTGTGGAAGCGGACCTCTCATGGCTGGCAACCATTGATAGTAACCTTTACCTGCAAGAACTTGCCAAATCCCTTTTGTGTAAGTGTCTCATCCTCCTTTAAAGCCACCCAAGTTAGTGGCCATCACTGACTCCTGCAGCAACGGGTTTCAGACTTTTGTGTTGTGGTGTTTTGTGGTGGTATGTTGGCAGGGAGGTGCAGGAGTCCTCTGGCCACCACCACCAACTTTGACCACTAATGGTGCAGAAGTTCTGTGATCTTTACCATCTGGCCACCTACTAATCCCATTGAAGGTGAGAGGACAGGGAAGGCAAAGTTGAGAATTCTCCTTTGGCTGGGCTTTTGATCTCACCCGGAGAAGAATTTGGGGCCTTTCATAGCTACACTCTAATTCAGGTGGGTTTTGAGAGATCCCTAAAGCTCTCATGTATGGAGGTGAGAGCTGGACCATAAAGAAGGCTGATCGCCAAAGAATAGATGCTTTTGAATTATGGTGCTGGAGGAGACTCTTGAGAGTCCCATGAACTGCAAGAAGAACAAACCTATCCATTCTGAAGGAAATCAGCCCTGAGTGCTCACTGGAAGGACAGATCCTGAAGCTGAGACTCCAATACTTTGGCCACCTCATGAGAAGAGAAGACTCCCTGGAAAAGACCCTGATGTTGGGAAAGATGGAGGGCACAAGGAGAAGGGGACGACAGAGGACGAGATGGTTGGATGGTGTTCTCGAAGCTACCAACATGAATTTGACTAAATTGCAGGAGGCAGTGGAAGACAGGAGTGCCTGGCATGCTCTGGTCCATGGGGTCACGAAGAGTCGGACACGACTAAACAACGTAACAACAACAACAAAGCTCTCATTGAGCCTGGCTGAGGAGAATGGTAATGGCATCTCCTGTTCTGTAAGATGCCCATCATCTCATTAGTGCGTCAAGAATGAAAAACTACACCCAAGCGTTGGGGGAGAACAGTGGAGGCGGTGAGACTGCAAAGCCATTGCAATTTTAAAAGCGGAAAGGTATTAAAAGCTGTTGATGCAAAGGGGCAAAGCAGAGGGGAGAGAGGTTGAATGAATTTGAGTGCTGGCTTCTCTGGTGGCTATTTCATTCCATCTCCTATAAAACCTGGTAAAACGAACTGGGTAATTGATGCAATTACAGTCCCCCCTCCTTTTAATCCAATATCTTAGCATAGTCAAGTTGCTAGTTTATAAGCAGCTGATAAAAGGCAACCGCTGTGCCTTCTGATCTGCCTTAATCAGGATGATGGAGATAAGAGAGGCAACCCATGTAAAAAGGCCCCATCCTGCTGCATTCCACATGGGGGGGGGACCCGTTTACAATCCTGAGGACTTGGTCAAATTTTATTTACTAAGCATGTTCTCCCCTCGCTGCAGTTATTTCCCAGTGAGCCTAATAGTGCAATGGATTTGAATGCTTCCAATTGATATGATTTTGGTCTATGCATCCCATTGCAATGAATGGTGGTCAGGCATTTCCGCCTGCAGCGCTTTTTGGCACTTCTTGCATTCCCATCAACAAGGTTTGCACAGAAGTTCTTTGTTCCTGGTCCCCTTTGGTTCTTGGCTAAGCCTGACCCCAAACTGCTCACAGGAATGGTCTGCAAAACTTTCAGCAGTGTTGAAAAATTTGGGCACACATTCTGAATATTTTTTTTCCCCTTCCCAAAATTCAGCTGCTTTTCATTGCTGTTTGCTCTTACCCTGATTTGATTTAATGACGCGATCACACAGCCAAATCTAATTACCTATGTACATTCGCCATATAATTCCATTTATGACACAGTCCTTTACTGGCTTTCTCAATATTACTCTCACTGTCAATTGCCCTCATTTACGAAGAGTGATATCATTATATCATTATATAGTCAAATCTGTTTGGTTAGACAGCACCACTTCCTCCTCCTTCATCCCAGCAACACTTGCAGAAATAAACTCCTCCCCTTCCACTTCCAGCATCCCATCCCCTGGTCACCCTGGCAACCTATTTCTTAATACCATTGCAAAAGGCATTTTTCATCTGTTGCTTACATCAGGCCAATGCAAACCAGGGTCTTATGTTTTGCCAGTGGCTTGCAGTTATCAAACAGCCCAGGCCATTATCAGTTTTTTGTTTCTCCAAGACCCACACCATACCCTCCAACACTCCTCAGGTGAAGATAGGGACATTCTATTCCACATCAGAATCACTGCATGAGTATTTCCTCCAGGTCAAGTTATTAGAGGAAGTACACAAAACTGCAGCATTTTTAGCACAGGAATCTTTAAATTCATGTATTGCATTTAGGGGAGTTGGAGGGAAAACAAACCCCAAATCAATAAATACAACAAACTAGCAGTGATATTGGTATAGAATAGAATGTCCTTATTTTCATCTGAGGAACATTGGGGGACATGCCATCCTCAGCGAGTAGCTTCATTAGGAAGCTAGCCAGTATTATTTGCTAGGTAAAGGTAAAGGGACCCCTGACCATTAGGTCCAGTCGTGACTGACTCTGGGGTTGCGACGCTCATCTCACTTTATTGGCCGAGGGAGCCGGCATACAGCTTCCGGGTCATGTGGCCAGCATGACTAAGCCACTTCTGGCAAACCAGAGCAGCGCATGGAAACGCTGTTTACCTTCCCGCCGGAGCGGTACCTATTTATCTACTTGCACTTTGACATGCTTTCGAACTGCTAGGTTGGCAGGAGTGGGGACCAAGCAACGGGAGCTCACCCCGTCACGGGGATTCAAACCACTGACCTTCTGATCGGCAAGTCCTAGGCTTTGTGGTTTAACTCACAGCGCCACCCACGTCCCTTCATTAGGAATCTAGCCAGTATTATTTCCCAACCCTCACTAAATTCATGAATGTATGAGTTTTCTCAAATTCTAACCCTTCACTGAATGTAGAGGTTATGGGGGCCTGCCTTCCCCCATCCCCCGCATAATAATACAACTGAAAGAAGTATTTTGGGCACTTTTGTTTTTTTTAAAAAAGAGAGAATATTTGGCACTTTTCTTCTCAGCATGATTTGCCAACCTCTGTAGTTCTTTGACAGGTAAATTATCCTGTGCGTTGGGTAAGGATGTTTCCTCCCACCCACCTGACAGATAACCAAATTCCCATTACATGGCCCTCTAATTGCAGCATCAGGTCAGGGAAGTCTTTAATAAAAATATCCAAATGGATGGTTATTTCCTAGCTGGGATGATGGATGCTTTGAAGGCATTAGGGAACCACCAACATCTGACCGTGTAATGACACAAGAAATATAGGCAGTAGCTTTACAAGTCCCTGGTTCAATCACTGCAGCCTTGGAAAGCAGGCAAAGGGAAAACACAGCAGTAAATTTACCCATGGCTTTCTAACCCCTGGGACTGAGTGCCAAGACATCATTTAAAGGGTAAAGACATTTGAGCCCCAAACTTGAACAGAAAGGAATAGACCTGGTGATGACCTACAAAGCCCCCAAGGAGACTCAGCCCAATATATCCAGGGGCAGATTCCATGTTAACTTGACCTAGGATCATCTTCCTGTGCTTACAACATGACATGTGACCTATACATTGAGACTCAAAGGGTCAGGATGTCTCTCTCTATAATAAAAATGGAAGACTGTCATCAGATGACACTCATTGCAGGATTTGTAGAGCATCAGTATGAATGAACACATTAAATTGGCATAGAGCAGGAACAGGCTGATCTGTACTCCCCTATTTTTCACTTTAGCTGAGGTCTGACTGAGGCTGATGTGAGTGTAATCCAAAACATTTAGGGCCAGATTCAGGAGGACTAACTGGTCCTCCTAAAGGAAACCCACACAAGGACTTCTACAAGTGCAATGGGGCTTTCCCCTTCTCCTCTCTGATGCCCCCCATTGGCTTGAAAGGGGATTGGGAGAACCTTCAGGACAGCATGCAGAGGGCGAGACATGGATATATTTCCATCACTGCAATCAGAAGTGCTTGCACAGATGGAATGATCTCCTTAATGTTCTGTTGAGTTCTTCCCTGTTGGTTGCATTCAGCTACACCTTGCTCAAAATGACACATTAAATTAATGAACTTATATTTGTCAGCTTCAGTGGGCCTACTCTGAGAAGGACCTGCATCAAATGCCACCCCTTGAGGGCTCCAGTTTTGGGAAGACTGCTCAAGTGACTTACACACATCCAATTAGAGGTGTTTTCTGGAAGGGGTATCAGACCTTTTATTTTGGTAGCCTGAATCTGAATCAGTGTTCTTGGAAGTTTTGTGAAGAGCATATTATCATCCAGCTAGCAGCCTAGGAAAGGATATATATATTATAGACCTGGTTGCTAATTACCTACTGGGCTAAGTTCAATGTGTTGGTTTTGCTGTATATAGCTTGGGACCAGGATACCCAAACATTGTCTCACCCAGTCGATCACTACGCTCTGCAGGTATGGGCCTCCTGCAGAGTCCGTCTTATCATGAGGTCTGTTCCATATAGTGTAGGAATTGGGTACCAGTATTTAGTGTTGTGTCACCTGCCCTTTGGAATTCCCTCCTCCTGAATATTAGACAGGCACTGCTTATGGAAGACCTTCCTCTTTCAACAAGCCCTTTGAGCTGAGATCTTCTCTTCTTTGGGAGGAAGGGTGGAATATAAATTTTAATCATCCTATCTATCTTTCATCTATCATCTATCTATCTATCTATCTATCATCTATCTATCTATCTATCTATCTATCTATCTATATCTATCTATCTATCTATCTATCTATCTATCTATCTATCTATCATCTATCTATCTATCTATCATCTATCTATCATCTATCTATCTATCTATCTATCTATCTCTCTATCTATCTATCTATCTATCTATCTATCTATCATCTATCTATTTATCTATCTATCATCTATCTATCTATCTATCATCTATCTATCTATCTATCTATCATCTATCTATCATCTATCTATCTATCATCTATCTATCTATCCAGTGCTTTTTTCTGGGGGGGATGCAATGGTATGAATACCACTAAACATTTTGTGAATCTTTGTACTTTTGTCCATTTACTGTATTTATTTTCCCCGATTTGAACTATAAAATTGTGGTTTTTTGAGTCAAAATGAAAGTACCCTAAATTAACTCTCTCTCTCTCTCTCTCTCTCTCTCTCTCTCAAATATACAATCCTGAAACCAAATATTATTGGAGATGTATGATCTGCCAGTCCATGCAACTTGGAATTTTCATCAGCGGACAAGGATGGATAAATCGGCCATTTTTGGCAGCAAAGGCAACAGATAAATATAGTCAAAGAGTAAGCAAATAAGTAAAGGTGGCTTCTGGAATAAAAACATCTGCTTCCTCCACAATTAAAAGGTTACCAGTGTTTTGTCTTTGAAGATGAAATGTCTATCCAGGCCTGTAAGGTGTTCTGCTATGGTGCTTTTCAAGGGAGATGTCCTTAGAGACCATATTAAAATAACCTAACCAACTCCGTACATCTCTGTGTCCTATTGATCTGTCTTTTAGTAAAGCCATAAAAGAAGTTAAATTAATCACAAAGCACACCGAGAGTGGCCATTTTACAGCTTGTACTTATGATAAAATGATTGCGCTATTAAAATGAAATACCAATTTGATGCATTAAAAAGAGAGCTTTGCAGATAAATATTTCCTAGCGCTTCCCATTTGCTGCACTAAGATGTTCTTTTGTCTAGGTGCACTTTGTCCTTTTCTATTATTATTTTTTTAAACTATGCCATGTTGGGGCGCTTTAACAAGAGCCGTAAAGAACTCAGTTTAAGCTGATTTTCAGCAGGGATGGGGAAGCATAGGCCTAAAATGGCCAGTTACGCATGGCCCCAACAGAGGACATGCATGGCCCCCCAAAAGGGCACAGATATGCATACAATTTGCACGTGCTAATCTATTTGCATAGATGCAACTTTAGAAATAATTACTGTAACTTCCCTTCAAACAGAGGACACTTTGTAATAGATGACTGTGAATTCATAAAAACATATGAAGAGCTCTGCTGGATCAGGCCAAGGGCCCATCTAGTCCAGCATCCTGTTCTCACTGTGGCCAACCAGATGTCTGTGGGAAACCTACAAGTAGGATTCAAGCTCAAGAAAGCTCCTCCCTTCTGTGGTTTCCAGCAACTGGTAAAATGGACTAGAGGACCATTTCTCAGTCTCCCATCTGCAACATGGGCATAAAACAATACTGACGCTGCAAAAGTTACTGAATAAATGTGTGTATTTTTTCTTTTTTCTTTTTGATACTTCAAAGAGCCAATCTGAAAGCTAAGCATTCTGAATATAGTACGGAGAGCATAAAAGCCAGTTTTAAACTGAATGTGCATCCTGGTCAACGAAGAGTATTTTTCCTCCCATGAACAAATGTGGGACATTCAAAAGAACCATCTAAGCATCACTTGTGAAAATGGCCATTAAAATTATTGTGGTTTCTATTGTGCTTCGGGGCTTATAGCCTTGCTGCTTCAGATTTAATATCCCTTCCCATTATGAGTTAATTGCTACTAAACTGGTATGGCTGTTGTAATAAGTCTAATATGCTTGCATGAAATTCTTTGGGATGTTGCTATTTCACAAAGATGATCATGAGAAGGGCGGAAGGTAACAAGTATGATCAACCATTAGGCTATAGTTGCTATGGATAATAGTCTGCAGAAAGGAGATGGCTGTTTTTATATGATTAGGAGGGTAGTGCAGTACCAGGGACATTTCAGCTGTTGCCCTAAAGATATAGGCCTTGGTTCATCTGTAAGTGCTCAAGCAGCAAGGACTGCCTCTTGTAGCCTTGTAACAGACTCTTCAGTACACCCAGCCTGCCTGTCAGTTTAAGATGAACCAGTGTTATATGACCCCTCCATTCCATCCAGGCAGAGGGGTCGTGGTGTTCCTGCAAAGTTCCTAATGCACATGCTAAAGAAAGGTAGCTGTAAAGATAAAAGAAAGCACTTCTTCATGCAGGTAAAAAAAAGAGGCAAAGGACCCCTGGGCAGTTAAGTCCAGTCAAAGGTGACTATGGGGTTGCGGCGCTCATCTCGCTTTTCAGGCCGAGGGAGCCAGTGTTTGTCCACAGACAGCTTTCCAGGTCATATGGCCAGCGATACCTATTTATCTACTTGCACTGGTGTGCTTTCAAACTGCTAAGTTGGCAGGAGCTGGGACAGAGCAACGTGAGCTCACCCCATCGTGGGGATTCAAACCGCCAGCCTTCTGATTGGCAATTCCAAGAGGACCAGAGGTTTAGACCACAGCGCCAATCAGCCTGCTGTCACCAGGATGGAGGTTAGAGGGCAGAGGTGAATGTGTGTGAAAACTAGCCTACTGATGGAAAGATATTCAGCACACCCAGTTGTAATTTTAGCACCTGGGCTTAATGGTCTTATGGTGGAGTCCCTTTTTTAGATGATATTTCTTCACATACTTAAAAACATGGTAAGCCAGAGCTGGGACAGAGCAACAGGAGCTCACCCCATTGCAGGGATTCGAACCAACAACCTTCTGATCAGCAAGCCCAAGAGGCTTGGTGGTTTAGACCACAGCGCCACCCGCTGCCTACTTCTTCATGCAGCGCCTAGTCAAACTATGGAACTCGCTTCACCAGGAAGCAGTGATGGCTACCAACTTGGATGGCTTTAAAAGAGGATTAGACAAATTCAGGGATGAGAGGGCTATCAGCGGCTCTCCACAGTTGGAGGTAGCAATATTTCTGAATACTAGTTGCTGGAAACCATGCAATGCAGTACTCCAACCAAACGGCGTTTACATAAATGTTTATGTTAGGCGGAAGTGTGCATTGAAATTAGAGTATGGATGAAAAGAGCTTATAAACATGCATTTATGTGCAGGGAAATTGCATGCAAAAAATGTGCCAACTAGTCAAAACTGCAGATGAGAAAAAGGGATAGCTTTGCGATAAACCCCTCTTGAACTTTCGGAAGGATTACAAAATGCAGAGAGGTGAATTTAAGATAGGGAAAATGAGAAACTGAGCGAACCAAAATGGACAGATCCTTCTGAAGCGTAGAAACCTCTGGGTTTTACGTGGCTGGAATGCAGCTTGCTGTAAAAAGGTAAGAGTCATACTGTTGCTCCGCCTACTTTTTGCCTCAGCGCCACCCACCACAGTCAGGGAGTCCTGGTAAAATTATCCACAAGGGACTGCGACCCTTGAGCTGAAAAAAAAAAGTTCTCAACCCTTGGGTGAAAGCCCCGGTAGCAATAATATAGAACCAAAACGGAAGCATCACAGATAGCTTGGGACACATCTAGGAGCTCAAGGAACAAAACATGCCATTGGTATTTATTAACATAGCACTGTAAATCAAAGGGGCCTGCATGTCTGCCGTCTTGTCTAAAATTATTGGTTCATTCATCTTAGCCTTATTAAGCCAGCCGCATCTATCAAGGTCACATAAAAGGAAATACATACGGACGTCAGTTGCCCGGTAGTTAAATGCAGGTATAATGCTTCTGGCAAGCCTTCCATTCATATTAATAAAGCCTTAGCTTGCAATCACTGCAAGAGCCTTAAGAAATGTGGGATACAGGAGCACTTGCAATTTTCTGAGGCAGAAAGCGAGGGAAGCCAGTCGGAGAACAGAGAGAGTATATACGTGTGTAAAGCCATATTTACATCCAAGGAGATGTGAAGTGCTCTCTGTCTGCTGGCACAGGGAAAATCTTTAAAATCTGCACTTCAACAATGCAGTGAGAGGGTTTGTTCTCCCTTCTACACTATATGTGCACACACATCAATGAATGTAGAAATTCAGCATAATAAAATTAACTATGTAAAAAAGCATTGTAGGATGTGAGCATCATTATTACATTGTGAGATTACGTTTCCAAAGGAAAGCTTGGTCCAGTGTTCTTTGATGTTATCAGGGAACTCCGAAAGCGGGTGGTCCTTAAGAGTCGTTTGGAAGCAATCCCGCTTAATAGGATCTTGAAGGGCTTGAGTGTTCATTTTGAGCCTTGGTTTCCGTCCTTGAAGCCTGTGTTGAGGTATAATCTTGATAGCCATTCAATCTGTGGCCTGAGACTATTGGGAAAGAAGGAACTGGCAACAGCAACCAGAACGGAATCTTGCTTTTGACTATATGTGCAGTGCACAACCTTGTTATTACCAACACACTCTTTCGACAAAAATAAATAAATTAAAAACATCATGGAGGCACCCTCGGTCGAACCACTGGCACCTCTTAGACTATGTAATTGTCCAAGCTGAAGATTGCTGTGATGTGCTCCTTACCAGAGCTATGATGAGTGCCAACGACTTCCGGACAGATCACCGATTAATACGGGGCATCCATATTGCAGGCTCTGGATAAAACAGAAGCTACCTTTGCATTCTGGTTCAGCTCCACCGAAGACTTAAGGTGTGAGAATATATGTCTCTGATGGGCTGCAGTTCACATCTTCTGCAAATGGAAGGATCCTCTCCGGATCCAGCCCCTGGAACTTGCTGAGTTGATATCTCAGTTGATAGAGTGGGAATTGGTAATTAAAATTGAAACCATTTGGTATAAAACATGTAGAACTAAAACTCTCTTTCATTAGGCATGCAAGGCTAATTGCAATATCCTGGGGTGAACAAATAGCATTGTAATCACTCGATAGTTACATGCGGGTTCATTAGAAGAAGCTGATAGGAATTTGAAAAGAAAAAGAGATGCTGCTTTCAAGTGATGCATTCCCCCTCTTATAAATTTTCTGCCCATGTTCCCAATGGTGTGAAATGCATTGTAAGCATATAGAGTGGAGGGCTACAGCCTCCCCCCAGCCTGCCCACAACTGGCCAGTTTTTTTAAAAAAATAATAATATTTATTAGAGGTTTAAAGATTACAGAAAAAAGAAGAAAGAAAAAATGAAAAGTTAAACAAAACAAATCAATACCTTACAATACATAAAAAGAACAAAAAACAATACAGCAAAACAAAAAGAAAAACAAAAACAATTAAAAACACATCCAATATTTCCATATCTTTGTCTTGCATTTACTTGTTTCATCGACCTCCTCACACCTCCCTTTTTTGTATTCTAATTCAATTAGCTATTTCAGCAAATCCTTTCCATCTTTCTCAATTTTTGTTCTATAATTTATCTTAACACAATCTAACCTTAAATTTTCCACTTTGGCCCATTAACAATCTATTTTTACTTAATTCTTTATAACATTTCTGCTAAAGCCATATAACTTCATTCCAGCATCCTTCTAACATTCATTAATTTTGCAATATTTCTGTAAATAAACTTTAATTTTTTTCCAATCTTCTTCCACCGACTCTTCTCCCTGGTCTTGGATTCTGCCAGTCATTTCCGCCAATTCCATGTAGTCCATCAACTTCATCTGCCATTCTTCCCGGGTGGGTAGATCTTGTGTCTTCCAATGCTTTGCGATAAGTATTCTTGCTGCTGTTGTAGCATACATAAAGAAAATTCTATCCTTCTTTGGCACCAATTGGCCGACCATGCCCAGGAGAAAGGCCTCTGGTTTCTTCAGGAAGGTATATTTAAATACCTTTTTCATTTCATTATAAATCATCTCCCAGAAAGTCTTAATCCTTGGGCATGTCCACCAAAGGTGAAAGAATGTACCTTTAGTCTCATTACATTTCCAGCATTTATTATCGGGCAAATGGTAGATTTTTGCAAGCTTGACTGGTGTTATGTACCACCTGTAGATCATTTTCATTAAATTCTCTCTTAAGGCATTACATGCCATAAACTTCATACCTGTGGTCCATAACTGTTCCCAGTCAGCCATCATAATGTTGTGTCCAACATCTTGTGCCCATTTAATCATAGCAGATTTCACCGTTTCATCCTGGGTGTTCCATTTCAACAGCAAGTTATACATTCTTGACAAATTCTTAACTTTGGGATCTAACAATTCTGTTTCCAATTTTGATTTTTCCACCTGGAAGCCAAGTTTTTTGTCCAAATTATATGCCTCCATTATTTGATAATAATGCAGCCAGTCTCGCACTCTATTTTTTAATTTTTCAAAACTCTGCAGTTTTAGTCTGTCTCCCTCTTGTTCCAGAATTTCCCAATATTTCGGCCATTTGGCCTCCATATTGAGTTTTTTCTGAGCCTTTGCTTCCATTGGTGACAACCATCTTGGGGTTTTATTTTCTAACAAGTCCTTATATCTTATCCAGACATTAAACAATGCTTTTCTGACAATATGGTTTTTAAACGCTTTATGTGCTTTAACCTTATACCACAGATATGCATGCCAACCAAATACATTGTTGAAACCTTCCAAATCCAACACATCAGTATTTTCAAGAAGCAGCCATTCTCTCAGCCAGCAAAAGGCGGCTGATTCATAATAAAGTTTAAGGTGTGGCAGGGCAAATCCACCTCTTTCTTTGGCATCAGTTAATATCTTAAATTTTATTCGAGGCTTCTTGCCCTGCCAGACAAATCTAGAAATATCTCTCTGCCACTTCTTGAAACAGTCCATTTTGTCCAAGATTTGCAATGTTTGAAACAAAAACAGCATCCTTGGCAATACATTCATTTTTATCACAGCAATTCGGCCTAACAGTGATAACTTCAAATTTGACCATATTTCTAAGTCCTTTTTCACTTCAATCCAACATTTTTCATAGTTATCCTTAAATAGATTCACATTCTTAGCAGTCATATTAACCCCTAAATATTTCACTTTCTTAACCAGTGTTAATCCTGCCTCCTTCTGAAATTTATCTCTCTCAATCACAGTTAATTTTTTCTCTAAAACCTTAGTTTTCATCTTGTTCAACTTAAAGCCTGCTACCTGACCAAATTCTTGAATCAGTTCCAGTACTCTTTTAGTACTAGATTCTGGCTCCTGTAAAGTCAATACCAAATCATCAGCAAATGCTTTCAGTTTGTACTGTTTAGCTCCAACTTGTATACCTTTAACCAATTGGTCCCTTCTAATCATATTTAGCAAAACCTCCAGGACCGATATAAAAAGCAGTGGAGAGATTGGGCAACCTTGTCGTGTTCCTTTCTCAATCTTAAATTCTTCCGTCACTACATTATTCACAATTAATTTAGCCTTTTGTTCTGAATAAATTGCACCTATACCATTTCCAAAACCTTGACCAACCCCCATCCCCTGTAAATTCTTCTTCTTAAAACTCCAAGAAATATTGTCAAAGGCTTTCTCCGCGTCCACAAATATCAGAACTGCTTTAGTATTGATATTCACTTCTAGTTTTTCTAAGATATTAATTATGTTCCTCGTATTGTCAGACAAATGTCTGCCCGGGAGAAACCCCGCTTGATCTTTATGAATTTCTTCTGCTAACACCTTTTTTAATCTTTTAGCCGAAATATCTGCAAAAATTTTATAATCCACATTAAGCAGTGATATGGGGCGGTAGTTCTTGAGCTGTGTCTTTTCAGTCTCTGTTTTCGGTGTAAGTGTAATATAAGCTTCCTTCCACGACTCTGCTGCCCTTTTCCCTTCCAGTATTTCATTACAGACTATTTCATTACAGACTTCCTTTAAAGGTTGTATTAACCATTCTTTCAGAGATCTGTAATATCTTGAAGTCAGACCATCCGGTCCTGGGGATTTACCTAATTGCATGTTCTGAATGGCCCCTTCTACTTCCTGCTCCGTTATTTTGTAATTCAGCATTAACTTATTTTCCTGAGAGATTTTTTGTAGTCCATTAGTTTTAAAAAATCTATCAATGTCCATTTCTTTCTGCATCTCCTGTGTATATAATTGTTTAAAATACCTCTGGAAGCACTTTCTAATCTCCACTGGATTCTGTATATTCTTTCCTTCCACTTCCAAATTCGTAATGGTATTAAGTTTTTGTCTTTTTTTCATTTGCCAAGCCAACAATTTTCCACACTTATTTGCCGATTCAAATGTCTTTTGTCTCATCTGTTTAATCTTCCATTCTATTTCCTGATTCATCATTTTCATATATTGTACTTGATATAACTTTATCTCTTTCAGGATCTCCTGCAACTTTGGTTTCGCTCTCAGTTTCTTCTCTCCTTCCTTTATTTTTTCCAGGATTTTATCTGGAAAAATGAGAAAAATTTTGAATTCTCTTCTTGACTGCATTCTGTTGTATCAGAAATCCTCTCATAACCGCTTTGCTTGCGTCCCAGATTACCCTTTTTTCCACAGTAGCATTCATATTTATCTCAAAATAGTCTCTCAAAGTTTTTTGGGCCTTCTTAGTCACTTCTTCATTCCTAAACAAAGTATCATTCATTCTCCATCTAAAGGAACCAATTGGCGTCAGTTTCATTTCCATCTTCACAGCATTATGCTCGGAGCAAGTTTTGGGGCAGATTTCCACTTTACTAATCTTCGGAACCAGTCCTCTAGTTACCCAAATTTGGTCAATTCTTGTCCATGTCATTTTAGCCTCAGAGAAGAAAGTTCCCTCTCTTCCCAGAGAGTTCCCTCTCTTCGTTCTCCAGATGTCAACTAAATCCATATTTTCAGTCATGTCAAAAAAAGTTTTTGGTAGTCTACCATCCCTTGTCCATGTTTGTAGATACCATTCCATTCATATCTCCCATCAGAATCATATTGTAATCCATATAGTCCATCAGGGTCTCATGTAACTTCTTGAAAAATTCCGATTTTCCTTCATTTGGTGCATAAATACCTACTATCAAAAATTTCTCTCCTTGTGATTGAATTTCAATTGCAACAAATCTTCCTTGGTCATCTTTAAATATAAATTTCGGTGATAGGCTCTCCTTTGCATAAAGGACTACTCCTCTTTTTTTAACTTTATCTGATGAAATAAATTCTTGGCCCACAAAACTGGCCAGTTTGTGGACAGCCTACAATCTGACTTCCTGGAGGCCCATCTAGGGATCTCGCTGGCCAGGAAAACCCCATGACAATCGCTCCCTCATCGGATCCAGCCAGGGGCAGAAGATGCCGTTTCTCAATGCCGCCTGACTGACCTCAAAAGGGATAAGCGGATTTATTCTGCCTTTTGGGGAAAGTGGATGCATTGCGCAACACCTCTCAATCAAGCACAATTGCACAACCTGAATGTGCTGGCATGTGATTGAATCCCACGTGACAATAGTGACAGTCTGGAAGTGCCCCTGATCTCTGTCAGAGTCTCCTGGGAACAGTGAAAGATTGTTAAACTGCTCTGGGCACTGTGGTTCAACAAGGGGTTCAGTGTGGCCTAGTCAGCGCAGCTGATCAGGGATTGCAAGAGATGTCAGAGATGTTTTGGGGGCTGGAGGCTGCCCAGAGTGGCTGGGGCAACCCAGCCAGATGGACAGGGTATAAATAGTAACTGGTTTAGGCACACTGGGTGTCACGCTGCAGGCGGCACCACAACAATGCTGTAGAATGGAGCCAAAAGGCTGCATGGAACACTGGATTTTAATGTTGCACAGGTTGCTGCTGAATTTTGAGAGCCCAAGGTTGTTGGAAACACACTCGGAAAGGCCACCAACTTTCCACGTCTTCGGGGCGTCTCTCCAGTGGTCCTCTCTGGCCATAAATCTCTCTCAGTCCAGAGAGACCGGTAATAAGTGACGCCTCTCTCCTGAGAAGGGACGCGGGTGGCGCTGTGGTTTAAACCACAGAGCCTAGGACTTGCTGATCAGAAGGTCGGTGGTTTGAATCCCCGCGACGGGGTGAGCTCCCGTTGCTCGGTCCCTGCTCCTGCCCACCTAGCAGTTCGAAAGCACGTCAAAGTGCAAGTAGATAAATAGGTACCGCTCCGGCGGAAAGTAAATGGCATTTCCGTGCGCTGCTTTGGTTCACCAGAAGCAGTTTAGCCATGCTGGTCACATGACCTGGAAGCTGTACGCTGGCTCCCTTGGCCAATAAAACGAGATGAGCGCCGCAACCCCAGAGTCGGCCACGACTGGACCTAATGGTCAGCGGTCCCTTTACCTTTACCTTTACTTCTCCTGTGAAGAGCACGCTAGTCTTCTGGCTTATCATAGCAGAAGATAGACTCAATCAGTAGCTCTAAACTACTTTATTTACAGGCTTATAATACAGAGACTCCATCAGCACGTCTGTGCTCTTTGAACACCAGTACAGAACTGCGTCACATACAGAAGTGGAACTAACTTCCAAAAGCACTCAGACTTCCTGTCTCACACTCACTCAGACACTCACATGATGTATACAAAACATAGTACAATAGTACCACTCGCTGGAGCAGCTCGGCTAGATAAAAATCCTAACAAAGGTCTGCCACGGGAGCATCTGGAGGGTCACAGATTCCCCACCCTGCTTTAGAGTTTGAAGAATCTCCAAGAAATACGAACTTGCTATAAAAAAACTGTAAGGTGTGTGAGGTAGTGGGTTTTGTTGTTGTTGCAAAGAGTCAGAGAACTTGTCAGGTACTGCATACTGTTCCTCTGAGACTAGCAACAGTCTTTTCACACTGAAATATTCTTTGCAAATTTCCAGAGTAATCTTGTTTATTGCATGCTCAAAAGAAAAGTCTCAGAGTCCGTTCTTGCTCTCTCATTGAATTTTTATGGAAGTTTCGTAATGATTAGGAAATCATTGAATATGACAGTGACTGTTCTGCTGTGTTTTTTTTTGTGTTATTTCCACCTGAGGGAAATATGAAAGAATATTTAGAATAAGACAGGAAAGAAGAGTTTCTTCATTTGTTCACCAATAAGATCTAGAGGGCTACAGGTTCCCCTTTCCCGTTTTGCTCTGGTAGGTTATGGTTTTGCTGATCTGCAGAGGGAAAATGTCCATTTGCAGGCGTGGTTTGAATCCAAACCTCACCTGTGAATGGACAACAATGGCTCACTGTCAGTGACAATTGGATGTTTGGCTGATTTGAAGGGACCGGGTTCAGCACCAATTAGAGGGTCAGTACTGACAGCAAGCCCCTTTGATATGAGTCAGGTGACTGGCAGCAAGGCAGCTCCGCCCATCTGTCAAAATTGGCCCACATAGAGCGGGTCACCTTTTCATCTTACCATCGGGCTGAAAATGGTTCCCCACCTCAGACTGAAAGCTCTCCAAACTAATGCAAGATCCTCATGCATTTAAGAAGAGATAAGAGCCTTGCAATACACATGCATTGTCTTCTCCAGTTAAGTGATCAGGGGTGCTCTTCTGGGGGGAGATCCCTCTGTGAGCACCTCAGAGAGCCCAGGCCCATGAGAGATCTCTGGATCAAACCATTCAGCAGCAACCTAAGATTTATAAGTGCCCATGGAAGAATTGTGTCAGTTTCAGAGCACAATTTGTCTAAGCACTGAAAGCAGAATTATTGTTTCATATCCCATAGAACAAGGCAGTAAATCATTTGACAACAGGTTGGACGTTAAAGATAAATGTGTTTGACCCATTGGGCCTGATCCATCCATTTTGCTCATGCTAAATAGCTCTGCATTTTCCACTGTGAGTTCCATTGATTTTTTTCATCTCTCTCTCTGTAGGATGACTTACAGAAGGCATCAAAACATGGTTTCTGCTAATGGAAAAGCAGACCAACTCTGCGGCCATCCAATCTTCTTTTATAAGATACAGAGATATAACGTTAAGAATAAATATTTGAGCATTTTAAGCAATAGATGAGAATGCACTCCAGAACTTGAAGATTAAACCACTTTTTTTGCCTTTATTAACCAGGTGATCAGTTGAGAGATGGAAGATGGTGGCTGCACACTCTCTAGTTCTCCCCCCCCCCCAATTATTTTTGGATGCAGTCTGCATCTGTGCGACTCAGCCATTGCTTTCCTTCTGGTGAGGTGCTGAGCAAGTTGGTACACTAGCAGCTCTATTGGAGCCACCAGAGGAAGTTTTGACAAGGATCCCAATCCTGCTGCATGTACTCAAATATGATGCCAGGGACATTGGGATCATCAGGTAAAGGTAAAGGGACCCCTGACCATTAGGTCCAGTCGTGGCTGACCCTGGGGTTGCGGTGCTCATCTCGCTTTATTGGCCGAGGGAGCCAGCATACAGCTTCCGGGTCATGTGGCCAGCATGACTAAGCCACTTCTGGCGAACCAGAGCAGCGCACGGAAACGCCATTTACCTTCCCGCCGGAGCGGTACCTATTTATCTACTTGCACTTTGACGTGCTTTCGAACTGCTAGGTGGGCAGGAGCAGGGACCGAGCAATGGGAGCTCACCCCGTCATGGGGATTCAAACTGCCAACCTTCTGATCGGCAAGTCCTAGGCAAGTCCTAGGCAAGTCCGCGTCCCTTTTGGGATCATTACGTTGAATTAAATTCCTTCTGAGATGGTGTGAAGCTTTGAAAGCTTTAGCCTGATGAACCCCCTGCTGCCACACATGCTTTTGTGTGCATAAAAAACAAATAGGGTATATGCTTTACATATATACTTACCAAAGATGTCCTTTTTAGCCAGATGCTCTAAATCCAGAAGATTTGGGCAAATCTGGGTGAAATGAGTACCTTCTCCTAAAAAAACACAGCGCTGGTGTAAAATCCTGCTGAATATTTATGTATTTATTCCATAAAATCTGTGTAGTTCTTTATTGTAAAAACAACAATAAAAAGTGTTAACAAAAACAAAACAATATGATTACAGGTAAAAACATTTTTAATAGGTAAACCATTTTTAAAATATTAATATCAGCGATAAACTAAAACCAGATGTCAGAATTTTGAAAGTGAGGACAGACATGTAGCCTTGTAAAATTAGAACAAAGGTCCATCTAGAAGAGGACCCGCTTTCCACAAAGCCGATTAGATGGATCTGTAAAACCAACAAGTATAGTATGAAGGCAGAAAGGCTCTCCCATTAGTGCTGTCTAGCTACTGGTATTCTAAGGCATTCTGGTTCTCCACATGACACTGAAGTGGAAAATAACTCTGTATGTGTTTTTGAATGTGTATTGCTGAAGGTTTTAACATTGGAAATCTCCCTTGGGCTATACTAAAGCCGGTAGAGCTCTCTGAGCAGCCAAACAGGCTGATAATTAACTGTTGATGCTCTCTCATGTGGTGTTTAACTTTAGATTCATCAGGCGAGGCCTTCTTCCACCTGCCTTGCCCCACCCTCCAGTCTCTGCTTCTCAGTTTGCATTGTATTATTTTATGCATTGTGGTTTGCTGTTGTTTTATTGATTGTAGTTTAGAAATTATTTATTGTAATTGTTAAGAGTAGATTTCTGCTTTATTTTTATATGCTGATATTTAATATTATTCTATACTATTCTAATGATTGTTGAATGTTACTTTAGGCTGCTTATTTTAAAGTTATGTTTTATTATCACATTTTTGTATTGCCTTAGATTGTTATATTTTTTTATTTCAAGGTTATTTACTTGAAATCGCCATCTTTGGGAGTTGGTCTTTTGAGTCTTTCTCTGGAAGCCACAGAGAACAAAAGATGTGATAATGAGGTCTCTCCCGAAGAGAAAACAGCTCTTGGCTGTGGGGATAGACAGACTTCTTGGGACCAGTGGCGTAGCGTGGGTTGTCAGCACCCGGGGCAAGGCAAGTAATTTGTGCCCCCTAACCCGTGGATTTGCGCCCCCTAACCCTAACCCCCAGATGTTGCGCCTGGTGCGGCCAGCCCCCCCTGCACCCCCCACACTACGCCACTGTTTGGGACTCTGTTCTCACAGTGGCCAACCAGATAACATATGTAGCATATGCTGGTGGTCAACAAAAGAGGTTTCAAGATTGTCTCAATCTAAAAAAATGTAGTATAAACACTAACAATTGGGAAACACTTGCCTGCGAGTGCTCCAGTTGGAGAACAGCCTTTACCAAAGGTGTCATGGGCTTTGAAGAAGCTCAAAATCAGGATGCAAGGGAGAAATGTGCTAAGAGGAAGTCACGCTTGGCAAATCCACACTGTTATCAATTCCCACCTGGAAACCAATGTCCCCACTGTGGAAGGACATGTGGATCCAGAATTGGCCTCCAGAGTCACTTACGGACTCATTGTTAAAACCGTGTTTATGGAAGACAATCTTACTTGGCTATGAGTAGAAGAAGAAGAAGAAGAAGAGTTTGGATTTGATAGCCTGCTTTATCACTACCCGAAGGAGTCTCAAAGTGGCTAACATTCTCCTTTCCCTTCCTCCCCCACAACAAACACTATGTGAGGTGAGTGGGGCTGAGAGACTTCAAAGAAGTGTGACTAGCCCAAGGTCACCCAGCAGCTGCATGTGGAGGAGCAGAGACGCGAACCCAGTTCCCCAGATTACGAGTCTACCGCTCTTAACCACTACACCACACTGGCTCTCCTCGCCAAAGAAGAAGAAGATATGTAGCATACTTTTTATACCTCATATTAACGTTAGCAAATTTATTACGATAGGGCAAATACTAGTCAACACTTCTCCTTTTTTAAAAAACCAAAGGAATTTGTAACTTTGATATGCATAACTAGCACTAGTTTGTAATAAGGATTCCACCCCAACTCTGTTCTGACGATAGGGCTATTACAGTTTATTTAGTGCATTTTTAGGTGCCAAATAACTTCCATACTCTGAGCACAGGACAAGGAGAAAGTGACTAGTGGCTTGAGCAATCATGTCCTCGTTGAGATTTCACCAGAACTCATCTTTTTTCCTGACTTGGAAATATGAGCTTTGGGGAGTCCCCTAATGATCACCTCAACTACATGGAATCCATTACTGTGATTTCCTCGGGGTACTTTGGAGAGTCCTTATCCTGACACCCCAAGGGGTCACTAGGTAAGCTGAATTTGAAGAATATCCCGTTATTCTTTACCACTGGGATTACAGTCACTTTGAAAACGGTCCAGCGAATCACTAGCTGCCACCATTTATTGAGTCAAATGGCAATCGGACTGTCATGCAGCAAAGGGAAAGAGATCTAACTGGGCTGAGGTACCGGCTAACAGCTCTGTCAATTTCCAGTTTCCGTTTGCCCATTGCCCCCAGCACACTCTTTTGTCATAACTGGGTTGAGAGGAGCAAGAGAACTAACATGAGGTAAGACAATATTTGCCAAATCAGAATACACTTGTTTAATTAAACAAAAAGTTAGGTTTATGAATAGACACAAATGGAGTTTATTAACGGTACAGAAGTACAGTCCAGGCAGTAAACAACGAAACCAGGAAAACGTTCTCCTAACCTAATTGCCTGGGGAATGGGAACGTGTTAACCCATCCCCTTAGGACAGTGATGGCCAGACTTGGCCCTCCAGCTGTTTTTAGACTACAACTCCCACCATCCCTAGCTAACAGGACCAGTGGTGAGGGATGATGGGAACTGTAGTCCCAAAACAGCTGGAGGGTCAAGTTTGGCCATCACTGCCTTAGGAGAAGCACTTTGGGAAAGAATGGCTGAGAAAGGCACCACAGATCCACAAAAGACTGGTAGGTCTTGAAAGACCTACATTGGTCCCAGAACATTTCCGAGCACAATTCAAAGTGTTGGTGCTGACCTTTAAAGCCCTAAATGGCCTCAGTCCAGTATACCTGAAGGAATGTCTCCACCCCCATCTTTTTGCCCGGACACTGAGGTCCTTCTGGCGGTTCCCTCGCTGCGAGAAGTGAGGTTACAGGGAGTCAGGCAGAGGGCCTTCTCGGTAGTTGCTTCCGCCCTGTGGAATGCCCTCCCATCAGATGTCAAGGAAATAAACAAGGCAAACCTCTTTAGGGAACTTTTTAATGTTTGAATTTTTATGGTGTTTTTAATATTCTGTTGGGAGCTGCCCAGAGTAGCTGGGAAAACCCAGTCAGATGAGTGGGGTATAAATAAATGATGATGATGATGATGGCAACATATCAGTGCCCCCCAAATGGAGAATTTCACAGTGGAGAGAACACCTCATGAATATATAGTAAAATGTAAAGGTAAAGGTGAAGGGACCCCTGACCATTAGGTTGAGTCGTGACCGACTCTGGGGTTGCGGTGCTCATCTCGCTTTATTGGCCGAGGGAGCCGGCGTACAGCTTCCAGGTCATGTGGCCAGCATAACTAAGCCGCTTCTGGCGAACCAGAGCAGCGCACGGAAACGACGTTTACCTTCCCGCTGGACCAGTACCTATTAATCTACTTGCACTTTAACGTGCTTTCGTACTGCTAGGTTGGCAGGAGCAGGGACCGAGCAACAGGAGCTCACCCCATCACGGGGATTTGAGCCACAGACCTTCTGATCGGCAAGTCCTAGGCTCTGTGGTTTAACCCACAGCACCACCTGCGTTAAAAGCACAAGGAGAGTCTGTTGGATCAGGCCCATCTAGTTGAACAACCTCTCCTCTCCGTGGCCAACCATATGACTGTGGAAGAGATTTCCTGGAGTATCAGCAAAAGCTGTTTGTTCTTCTTTTTTGTTGTAATATAGAACTTGAAAGAAAACAACGACAACAATGGCTTAGCTTGGCCCATTGAGAGAATATGATTAATTCACTCATTCACAAAACAGCACACACTGACAATGAGCTATTGTTATTATTACAACTATTGCAATTTATTACCTGCCCTTCACCCTAAGGTCCCAGATTGGGCTACAGCAATTAGAACACAACATTACTATCGAAACACAATATTGCACAATATTTAAAACATCAACTGGCTGCTGTCACTATGCATTTAGCGGCTGGTTGCTATGCAAAACTCAGGAAGTCTAAGCTGCCCCATGGCATGAAGATATGTTAATGTCTACACATCAAGCAAATGTCAAAGGGACAGCTTACCGGGGCTCGTTGAGAAGTTGGCAATCCCTACTTGTGTTTACACAATGTTTTGCATTTGCAGAAAATGGATTAACCTTTTCCGACTATCCTTTGTGCATTTCCTTTTAATGGATCCACTTTGTTTCATCTAATAAACAGCAATTTGTCAGCTCTATGCCAAGGAATTAATCTTGTCTATTAACTGATGCATCTGTGGAAGTCTATCTGATTGCCCAGTAATTGTGACCTCATCAGAGGGGCTTTCCAATTAAGCTGCAATTTGGCGGGGTGGTTAATTGTGTTTTATTTTTCCGATCTGCTTTGTTGATAGTCACGAGAAAACCAACTTATAGAGCACAGCCCAGGGAGATGAGGGAACATCATCATCACCAAAGCCTTCAAAGAACACTGCAGGTGTCCTGCTTTAGTGTGAAAGATGTAATTAAGGTGGAAGCCAGCTAATGGGAGCAGCCGAAGGTCACAGAGCATGTGAAGGCTTTTAGATCTCTGAAATGGCATGCGGAAAAATACCAACCAGATGGACTGAGGATTGCGCAAGGCTTTTGTAATGCAGGGTGTGGTAGTATTATAATGCATCACGGTTTCTGATGGGGCTGGTTTTAACTCACATTTAGTTCATCTGTCAAATGAGGTTTAGATACTGGAACAAATGGCCTGGAAATGGCAAGCCCTCAGAGGTGGGGTTGGGACTAGGGGAAAGATCTCTCCATTTTGCTTCTCCCCATTCCTCATTTTTCCTATCTGAAAGTTTCTGCAGCAATTTTCAATTAAAAAAAACACCCCTCATGAATATTCTTCAGTATTATAGTGCGAAGTTTTGCTGGTAAACATATTTTTTGTGCACATGGTTTGATTAGTGCACACATTTTTGCAAGCAATTGAGCCCACAATCACGGCTTTTTGTGTTATTTTCATTAATATATTCATTTTAATGCACCCTCCTGCCCTAATACATGCACTGTTTCGAAACATTGTTTTGGTTGAAGAACTGCATCACAAAATTTAGATAAGTACAAATTTAGGAGGATGGCTGTGTTTCGGTTCTCAAATTGTTTTAGAAAGTGCAGATTTTCTAAATTCAGCTTTAAGTGCAAACTGAATCCCTTCCTACCTGAGGGTCAGAGTCTTTCCCAATGCCTGGGAAGTGAAATTTCATCTAGTCCAGGGAATGGGGAACTTGTAGCTCTCCAGATATTTGTTGGACTACAGCTCTCATCATGCTTGACCATCAGGCATGCTGGCTGGAGCTGATGGGAGTTGGAGTCCCGCTAGGGGGTCAAAAGTGCCCTGCTGTGATCTAGCTTCTGCATTGCAAGCCTTTCATTGGGCTTTTTAACCTGTTTTGATTGTTTCCCTGATTTATTTGAACAGCTCTTGCTGTTCTGGTTTCATTGTATTCTAATTGTTATTTGCAATTTAGCTGCATTGGGGGCCTTCGGGCAGAAAGAAGGCCAATAAATAAATAAGTAGAAGCTAGATTAGTCTGCAGTCTAAGCTATTTATTCACTGTTTGTCGTGTGTATTTCTCCCCCTCTGGTATCGCATAGCTATCCATTTTGAATCCAGTGCATTAATATTAATTGCTTTTCAACTTTCAACAATCACTTTGTTTTAATATAGAATTTGAAAGCCGCTGGATCATCTAGTCCAGGGAAGACCAATTATCTCAACCTGCAATGGGTGGGCAGAACTTTACCTGACCAAGTTACTCAGAGGTTGAATGGACATGAAGGCATAGGAAGAAATGGAACTCCTTGTATGAAGAAAATAAAATAAAAAAGTGTCTGCTGGATCAGGACAGTGGCCCATCGAGTCCAGCATTCTGTTCTCAAAGTGGCCAACCGGATGCCTGTGGGAAGCATGTGATAATAATAATACTAATAATAATAATAATAATAATAATAATAATAATGATAATAATAATAATTTATTTATTTATACCCCGCCCTCCTCAGCCAAGACCAGGCTCAGGGCGGCTAACATCAGATATAAAAACAATTGATTGAAATACTACTCAAAAGACAGGATTAAAATACAACATTAAAATGCAGCCTCCTTTCAGTAGAAACTCAAATCAAAAACTTTTTGGGGGATGAAAACGTCAAGTCTTCACCAAGGCCAACTATCCAGACTGGTCCTACATGGGCCAGAAAAAAGCCAGGGAAATCCCCAAATAGGAGTTCCACCACAGAAGGAGAAAGGAAAAAAGATTTGTTAGGCCACTGTGAGAAGAGGATACTGCACAGAAGAACTATACAGAAATATAGTGCCCAGATCAAGGAAAGGAATAGTACCATCCCATTCTCCCTTGGTCAGACCACATCTGGAATGCTGTGTCCACTTCTGGGCAACACAATTTAAGAAGGATGTTGACAAGCTGGAAGGTGTGTAGAGGAGGGCAATCAAGAAGATCAAAGGTCGGGAAACCAAGCCTTATGAGGAACGTTTGAAGGAGCTGGGTATGTTTAACCTGGAAAAGAGGAGATTGAGAGGAGATAGGATAGCCATCTTCACATATCTTAAGGGCAGGGGCTCATGAAGGGGGGCGGAGGGGGCCGGCCACCCCGGGCACCACTCAGGGTGTGTGTGACAAGATGGCCCGCTGCTCCCCCACCAGCTGTATAGTGGCCGAGGGCTTGTGTGCAGTTTGTGTGGTTGCTGCACGTGTCGCGTCCGTACAGGCTGCTGCTTGCATGGCATCCATATGAGTTGACACTCTCGTGCACCTTTCATACGGGCGTCCATACAGGCTGCCGCTCACATGGCGACCATACGGGCTACTGCGTGTGTGCAGTCCGTACCGGATGCCACGCATGCGCAGTCCGTACGGACGTTGCGCGTGCACGGCTGAGTGGTTCTCCCCGCCCCTCGGCGTCTCACCCTGGGTGCCATAGAGGGTTCCTCTGCCACTGCTTAAGGGCTGTCACATGGAAGAGGCAGCATGCTTGTTTTCTCCTGCTCTGGAGGGTAGGACTCGAACCAATGGCTTCAAGTTGCAAGAAAGAAGATTCCGACTAAACATCTGGAAAAACTTTCTGAGAGTCAGAGCTGTTCAGCAGTGGAACAGTCTCCCTTGAGAGGTTGTGGACTGTCCTTCCTTGGAGGTTTTTCAGCAGAGCTTGGACAGCCATCTGTCATGGATGCTTTAGCTGAGATGCCTGCATTGCAGGGGGTTGGACTAGATGACCCTTGGGATCCCTTCCAGCTCTATGATTCAATGACTAGAAATGGGCCTGATCTGTTCTGTGTTCTGGGAGAGGAACGTGGCTCAGTTGCAGTGTATTGGCTTTGCATACAGAAGGTCTCAGGTTCAATCTCTGGCATTTGTAAATAATAACAACAACAACAACAACAACAACAACAACAACAACAACAATAATAATAATTATTGATACCCCACCCATCTGGCTGAATCTTCCCTAGCCACTCTGGGTGGCTTCCAATTGAATGTTAAAAACAATACAGCATTAAATATTAAAAACTTCCCTAAACAGGGAGATCACTCTGCCAGAAATTCTCAACATCTAGTCAGTGTAGGAAATCCTGAACTGGAATGCTCCAAACTGGTTTATGGCAACTTCCTATTTTCTTATATTCTCTGAATCTGGTTCCATCTTAAGAGTCTCATTCTCTGCCAACAGAACTGCAAAGGCAGAATCTTATCTCTACTCAATTCCCTTTCTTTGCTGTGTTAATGAGAACATTTTGCATATGATATAAGGGAAGAAAATATCCTTTACTTTTCTTTTTTTAAAAATCGCAATCATAATACAAGCAAACTATTAATATGTTCCCTTTCAGGCACCAGGGGGAAGCCTGTTTTATGAATGGGCAAGGAAGGAAACTTTCAAGCATCAAGTATATGGTATATTAAGGGGAGGAATCCCAATATGCCCTTCATTGTCTTTCTCTTTTCAAAATACTGCTTTATTTATTCCACCAATGATGATGGTGATCATCAAAGTGGTCCTATAAAGGACTGAAGCATTTAATAACAAAGTTCTACCCCCTTCTCTCCGTGGATTATTATTGTTGTCATAATGGCCAATATTGTGAACTTAATGGAGGCTCTTACCCACCCCACCAATGGCGGAAATGTTTTGTGCCATTTTAAATGCAGGAAATGTTACACTGGGTAATTGGAAATCTGAACAGTAAGCATTGTGCTAATTTCCAAAGAAGCTGGAAAGTGAAACTAACTAGAAATAGGGGTGAGATTGACTAGACATTTGTTCCCGGGCAGAAGAGGGTTAGATTATTAGATTTTAATAATCTAAGATGTTGTTAGTAATAATGAGCAGTAACTGGGGACTATTAATCATTGCATAATTAAACTGATTTGCTTGTGGCTTTTGCCTCTTCCTGGATGCTGCTTTCGCCTGCCTTTGGCACCACATCCCTCCCCGCGATGATGTATTGCGCTAATATATCTTCGGCGGGAGCGTCCTTCCTAATGATCTATTAGTGAAATGCGTCATGTGAGTGAGGAAGAAGAAGATGATATACTACTGCATGGATGGTGCCATCGCAAGCAAAGAAAAGGTCAGACAACAAATTCAGCAGAGTTATGGGCTACCCATCATCCCGGAAGGTACTTTCCTGATATCGAAAGAGTCCCACTGAAGCAAAACTCAGCTTACCTGTGTACATTGCTCCCAGGCAGACTTGGGGAGGCTGTGCAACTGAGAAACGACCTGAGTATTTGTCGGAGCCAAAACAGCCTGCTTCACTTTTTGCTTAGGCTATGGCAGGAAAGCCCTGGAGCAACGGTAGAGAGTGTGTTTTTGTGTCTGAAGACCCTGGAGAATTGCTGCGAGTCAGTGGCAACAACACCCAGATAGATGGAACAAAGGTCTGACTTGGTACATGGCCACCTGCAATGTTTCATTGGTTTTTCCTCAAAATCCTGGATGCCGTGAGATAATGCACACCCTCCAACACATCAAGGCACAAAACTGGGACACACGTCTCATGGGGCCTTGCTCCCGCTTGAGTCACAAGAGCATGGTACCCAAAAACATCTCTATGAACACGGAAGAATATAACTCTCTCTCTCAATGCAATAGAGGCGAGGAGTGCTAGTGTTTCTGTGTGTATGTATGTGCCAGAAAGGAGTACAGTCATATCTTGGAAGTCAACCAAATCAGTTCCAGAAGTCCGTTCGACTTTCAAAATGTTCAGAAACTAAAGTGCAGCTTCTGATTGGCTGCAGGAAGTTCCTCCAGCCAATTGGAAGCTGCAGAAGCGCCATCGGATGTTTGGGTTCCATAGAACGCTCGCAAACCGGAACAATCACTTCCGGGTTTGCGGCATTTGGGAGCCAAAACGTCCAAGTACCAAGGCGTTTGGTATCCAAGGTACAACTGTACAGAAATTGATGTTCTCCCATAGAAGCGGTAAGAAGTCTGCTGGAAGGAGAAAGTGGAAACCTCTCAGAAGGAGCTGCATAGTCTACCTGGACAATGTTCAGAAGGCTGAGTGCAAGTGCTGAAAGAGAGAAAGACGCCGTCCGTTTGAATGTTTCAGGAAGAAGCTGTTATCTTCAACTAAGAAAAACTAAGCCCATGCATGTGAATGTGAATACTTTGCATATATTCTTCATTAGCTACATGTTCTGCAAGTAAAACCTTTTGAATATTTTAACAAGTGTTTGGACATCAATTTTAACCTGAAAGTTGCCGCTTGTCCAGTTTTAATTTTAATTTGTTTGAATTAATTGTGGGATGTATCTTAATTTATTGATCGCTTGTTTTTATGCATTGTCTTACTCGTATGATGTTAGCCGCTCTGAGCCCAGCTTTGGCCGGGGAGGGCGGGATATAAATAAAATTTATTACTATTTATTATTTAATTTCAAGAAAAGAGACAGAACTGCACATGATGTTGGCTTCCTAGCTGCAGTTTCGCCACTCTGCCAACATGTGGAGTTATTGTCCGATCACTCCCAAGAGGTTCGGATACAGTCCTTTGCGTGTCGAGATCCCCAATACACCCCAAAGGAAAACACAATTGACACTTAATTTTTGTTTAAATTTTTTGGCATAATTTTGGCCACAACTTTATTCAAATACAGCAATGTGAGTGGTTGCTTAGGCATTGGTAGCACTAACTGCCCCCGCACGGGGACAGCTCTGACATTTGCACCCCCCGCGAAGTCAGGAAGGGTAAGTCACCTGGGGAGAGAGACAGGACTGGGAACCATGCCTCACCTCTCCCCAGCATGCTCCCAGGGGCTTGCGTGGCCCTAGCCCCTTGCCAGGGGGCTTCGGGCAAAAGCATGGGGGAGCCCCTGGGTTCCTTTAACGGTAAAACTCTTCAGCAGCAGCAGCATTTTGGAGGGGCAGGCACAGCCGAATCCATACCCCTCCACCAGCAGCAGCATTTTGGGGGGCAGGCACAGCTGAATCCATACCCCTCCAGCAACCAATTCCAGACCAATGCCTAACCGCAAACCTTACAAGTTGTGACGATTTGCTACGTGGTAGGCAAAAACCAAGTGGCACACACTAATCAGCCAAATGGCAAAATTCCTACCGGGCCCCTGCCCCAAAGCAGACGACCCCATGACAGGCAATAGCAAGGTCAAGCAAACAGCCTAACATTAGGGAAGGGGGGCGGGTGATCCGAAGCACGCAGCGAAAGAGGACGTCCGTTGCTGCGTGCCTTGTATTTAACAAATAGGGCTGTCAATCACTAAATGGCAACATCTAATTTTCCCCATAAAGGACCATAAAGAAGGCTGATCGCCGAATAATTGATGCTTTTGAATTATGGTGCTGGAGGAGACTCTTGAGAGTCCCATGGACTGCAAGAGGATCAAACGTATCCATTCTTAAGGAATTAGCCCAGAGGGCTCACTGGAAGGACAGATCCTGAAGCTGAGGCTCCAATACTTTGGCCACCTCATGAGAAGAGAAGACTCCCTGGAAAAGACCCTGGTGTTGGGAAAGATGGAGGGCACAAGGAGAAGGGGACGACAGAGGATGAGATGGTTGGGTGGTGTTCTTGAAGCTACCAGCATGAATTTGATCAAACTGCGGGAGGCAGTGGAAGACAGAAGTGCCTGGCGTGCTCTGGTCCAGGGGGTCACAAAGAGTCGGACACGACTAAACGACTAAACAACAACAAATTTTCCCCAGTAACAGCCCTGCCCCTGCTTACGAGTTGGCCAAACCATCTGCCCAGAAACAGCAAGGTGTCTTGGAATCCCCAACCGCAACACGTGCTCTCCGTGATGGAGAACAAGCTTTCCTCTACAAAACTTCAGCACCAGCCTTCGCTCGAGCAACACCCTTGGGTATCTGTCCTCTGCTAATGCAATTTGGACTGTCGATGGCTTGCCATCTTGTGCTTTTATACAAGCACCCCTGAGGTTATCTATTTTCATAGAATGAGTGATCTTTACTTGATGGAGAGGATATAGGAGGAATTACCCAGGAGCCAGTGGGCTTCCTGTAGACCGAGCCTTTCAATGGCTGGTGCAGAGAGGAAATATCTCATTCAGCAGATAATCCAGTACTCATCTCCCAGTTGTGACGAGGCAGGGCGCAGTAGAGAGTGTATGAATTATCTCCAAAGAGATTTACTGGGCCTGAAGGAATCAGATTTCTTTCTTTTTTGGGGGGGGGGGAACCCATCCAGAATCTCACCAGGCATTAAATAATCCCCCTGGATAGAATGCTATCCAAAGCATTTATTATGCCTTCTGGGTCTTTTGCTAAATTCCACATGCTCACTTCAATTTTATTTCTTTTTAAAAGGAGCCTATTGAAGAGTGTCATGGCTTTGTAATTTGAAGCGATTGCTCGGTACTTAGTGTGGCATTTCTGTATTATTCGGTCTGCTCAGCAGTCAGACTTTTAGTGAATTACGGGAAGTAACAGAGCAGAAAAGCTCTCTTTCTCTAGCTCAAAAGTAGCAAAACGAAAAGAGAGTGACGAAGGCGGGGAGGGGAGTGTATTTCTCCCTCTTTCGTTCTTATTCTCCCCCCCCCCCTTTCTTGAGCAAATTCATGGTAATGATGCATCAAATGTAGACTTGTAAAAGACATAATTGCATGGCATTACTTTGTGAAGATTACCTTTGGAGGACTTCAAGCAAGATTCTAGCTGAAATAAAACTCACTTGCTTCTACATTGTAGGAACATAGGAAATTGCTTTGTACGGAGTCAGATCTCTTGGTCCATCTGGTTTAGTATTGTCTACACTAACTGGCAGCAGCTTCAGGCTGGGCTCTCTCCTTATATTACATCATTTCAAGTCTCCTTGAAATTCAGTCGGTAGCTGGAGTAGAACTATTTCAATTTTTTTAAAATAAACATAAGGTTGGACCATCATTTTATTTTATTTTTTCATCTGTGAATGGAAGGAGCTTGTAGTCATGAAAGAGAAGTACTGAGATCCTTTCTGCAAGTGAAACTTTCCTTCTGTGAAACACCACCTTCTTCAGATCATGGAGCAAAGGGTTTGGACCCAGCCCTTGAATGTAAAAAGTAAGAATTGCCCTCAGTGTTTGAAATCTGCCTTTTTGCAGTTGGCTAAAACTAAATGATAGTGATGTATGGAAGTGAGAGCTGGACCATAAAGAAGGCTGATCGCCGAAGAATTGATGCTTTTGAATTATGGTGCTGGAGGAGACTCTTGAGAGTCCCATGGACTGCAAGAAGATCAAACCTCTCCATTCTGAAGGAAATCAGCCCTGAGTGCTCACTGGAAGGACAGATCCTGAAGCTGAGACTCCAATACTTTGGCCACCTCATGAGAAGAGAAGACTCCCTGGAAAAGTGAAGGAAAGCCTTGCTTCTGCACATGACTGTGACATGTTTGGGAAAGTCTTACTTCTAAGTTTCGTCTCTGTACATGCTGCACAAATCGTTCTGCACAAATCGTTCTAATACTAAGACATTCCCTCATCACCTCAGAATGTTCAGTTCACATTGAGTCCAGGAAAACATTATACTTTGACCCTGTTCTTAATGCATAGTTGACCACATCTATTGGAACGTAATTGTTTAAGTCTTGCATTATCAATCATTAGTTATATTTTAATTAGGAGGTTTTCATGCCTGTCTAGTTCTGTGCTCCCTTTCCCAGCCTTTAATCTATCGGTGATTAATGCCTATATGCAACCTTTTGCTTTGTACTTGTGTTAACCAATCAGCAATAAGCACATATGTGGCAATGCTGTAATATTCAATAAAAGAGGCTCCTCGGGACTTGCTCGGGAGATGCCTCCCAGATGACACTCGCTACCTGTCTGTCGTTATTTCAACCCAACAGAAAAGACCCTGAAGTTGGGAAAGATGGAGGGCACCAGGAGAAGGGGACGACAGAGGACGAGATGGTTGGACAGTGTTATTGAAGCTACCAGCATGAGTTTGACCAAACTGTGAGAGGCAGTGGAAGACAGAAGTGCCTGGCGTGCTCTGGTCCATGGGGTCATGAAAAGTCGGACACAACTAAACAACTAAACAACAACAACAAAACTAAATTAAAATAAATGCATTAAAAAGTATACAATCCACTGATGGCTACTGCTTGCTTGCTTCTCATACTATCCAGAGCTTGACCCCTATTTGCTGTGCAGCATAGATATTGCCCAATGCTGATGTCCTACTGCATGCTGCCTGTCAAATTGTGGGATGCTTTCAGATACCGACAGCTACAGTATGCCATTTGCTGCCAACATCTTCTCCTCAATAATCCAATGCAATGTTCTGTTGCTGCCTTATAAAGCCCTAAATCATTTGGGTCCCAAGTGCCGGAAAGAGTGCCTCTCCTGTTGTTCTCCAGACTGCCTTAAGATCTTCTGGGGCACCCCTTCTTGGGATCCTGCTGCTGAGGATTGTGGGGGGGGGGGCAGGGGCATGAGGTGCCACCCAGCGTTGGCTCTGCCCATCGGGACTGGTAGGGCAGAATGTGGGGAGACCAGCAGCACCCAATGGCAGGCAGAGCCACCATCTGACTGACTGTAAGAAATAAGGGAGGCAGTGGCGTGGGATGGGGAACCAGCTGGGGGCAGACTGAGGTTGTTGAGGTCCTAATGCACCAGCCTTCCCTGGTGCCACCCGTGGGAATGCCCTGTTTCATGTCACCCTCCTCTGAGCTTCTTCCAGAATGGCACCATGCAATATTTGCCATATAAGGTAAAGCGCGGGTGGTGCTGTGGTCTAAACCACAGAGCCTAGGGCTTGCTGATTGGTTGGCGGTTCAAATCCCCATGACGGGGTGAGCTCCCGTTGCTCTGTCCCAGCTCCTGCCAACCTAGCAGTTTGAAAGCATGAAATGCAAGTAGATAAATAGGTACCTCTCCAGCGGGAAGGTAAATGGCGTTTCAATGCGCTGCTCTGGCTCAGAAGCAGCTTAGTCATGCTGGCCATATGACCCGGAAGCTGACTGTGGACAAATGCCTGCTCCCTCGGCCTATAGAGTGAGATGAGCACGCAACCCCAGAGTCGTCCATGACTGGACCTAACGGTCAGGGATACCTTTACCTTTTTAAGGTAAAGGTAGAGGACCACTGGAAATACTGCTTACCTATTTATCTACTTGCACTTTCGAACTGCTAGGTTGGCAGAAGATGTGGGCAAAGCTGTGGTCTCAGTCACTGAGCCTCTTGGGCTTGCCGATCAGAAGGTTGGCAGTTCAAATCCCTGCAATGGGCTGAACTCCCATTGGTCTGTCCCAGCTCCTGCCAACTTAGCAGTTCGAAAGCACGCCAGATAAATAGGTACCACTGCGGCAGGAAGGTCAACAGTTACCGTGTGCTCCAGTTACCGTCACGGTATTCCGTTGCACCAGAAGCAGTTTAGTGATGTTGGCTGTCTGTTGACACCGGCTCCCTCGGCCTGAAAGCGAGATGAGAGCCGCAACCCCATAGCTGCCTTTGACTGAACTTAACCGTCCAGAGGTCCTTTACCTTTTTTAAAAAACTCTTTCCTACCATATAAATGTAAATAAAGACCAACACTTGCATCGTTGTACCTGGAGTGGATGGCAGGGTCTACCTTTAGGTCTGAAATGCAACGATGCCCCTGTTTCACAAGCCCAGATTGATGATCTGAAAAATTAACAAAATACCCTTGCAGGATTATTCCTGCAGCATGGTTATTTGCATTCCCACCTCCTTACACTGGATGGGAAGAGGGAATAATCTCATTGCTAATGGCACTATGCAGCTGTCTTTTCCCTTCACGGCGCAGTCTGTGATTTTCGAGTTAGCTAGGTGAGGTGGAAAAATAATGATGGATAAGGGAGTCGTTTTGTCACTTGCAGGAAGATTCTGTCCACTGTTCATTCATTCCCTGCCACACCCGCTGGTTTGATTGCCAATGGCCCACTTTGTCCCTCAATGGCGAGAACAGGTGTCTGTTGAGGCCTAGATTTTTGGGGAACCCCAGAGCCACTCACTTCTGCGTACCAACTTTATTTTTTAAGAAGAGAGAGGGAAACAATCTGAGATTCTGTGGAACCCCTCCTTCGGAGGTTTCATCGCTTGAATGTGAGGCAAAGGAAATTAAAACAAAGGAGAAGCCAATTAAACGTTGAATCCCTCGTAAATGCTCTTCATCCGAAACAATGCATCATGGAGGATGGAGCCTTAATGTGAAGACTGGGTTTAAAACCAGCGTTGATTAGACTTTCTCTCAATTTGCCATTAAGGACAATAACGGCTCTTTTGAGAAAGGGGATAATATGGTTCAGTAGCTATTTTAAAAGTCCAAGTCTAAGGATGGGGATGGGGTAGCGCAGTGAGAAGCATCTTAAGCTGATGGCAACAAGGGCCATTAGTCATGTTCCCGAGTTTATCACCCCTTCAATAAACAGTTGCCTTGGGCTCAGGATGACTGTGTCATAACAGTGATTCACCCCAGTCTCCTGTTGGGCACTTGGTTGGAGCCCAGCTATTTTTGCTGGGATGCAGCCCAACAGCAGGGAAAGAGTACCCCACATAATCTGGAGCAGGAGAAAGGTAGGATCTAGGACAAGGTGGAAAACTTCAAACCTCCCAGATGCTGCTGGGCTCCAAACCCCACAAGCTTAGTAGGCCAGAAGCTTGACATGAGTCAACAGTGTGATGCAGCAGCAAAAAAGCTAATGGTTTTTGTGTCCAGATTGAGGGAATACTACTACTACTACTACTACTACTACTACTACTACTACTACTACTTTATTTATACCCCGCCCATCTGACTGGGTTTCCCCAGCCACTCTGGGCGGCTTCCAACAAAGTATTAAAATACAGTACAGTGGTACCTCAGGTTACATACGCTTCAGGTTACATACGCTTCAGGTTACAGACTTGGCTAACCCAGAAATAGTCCTTCAGGTTAAGAACTTTGCTTCAGGATGAGAACAGAAATTGTGCTCCGGCAGCACAGTGGCAGCAGGAGGCCCCATTAGGTAAAGTGGTGCTTCAGGTTAAGAATAGTTTCAGGTTAAGTACGGACCTCCGGAATGAATTACGGTAAGTGAGGTACCACTGTAGTCTGTTAAATTTTAAAAGCTTCCCTAAACAGGGCTACCTTCAGATGTCTTCTAAACGTCTGGTAGTTGTTCTTCTCTTTGACATCTGGTGGGAGGGCGTTCCACAGAGTGGGTGCCACTACCGAGAAGGCCCTCAGCCTGGTTCCCTGTAATTTGGCTTCTCGCAGTAAGGGAACCACCAGAAGGCCCTCGGCGCTGGACCTCAGTGTCCGGGAAGAATGATGAGGGTGGAGACGCTCCTTCAGGTATACTGTACCGAGGCCATTTAGGGCTTTAAAGGTCAGCACCAACACTTTGAATTGTGCTCGGAAGTAATAGCACCACTGTATTCTGCCCTGGTCAGACCACACCAGGAATACTGTGTCCAATTCTGGGCACCACAATTTAAGAAGGACATTGACAAGCTGAAAGCTGTAGAGAGAAGGGCAACCAAAGTGATCAAGGGTCTGGAAACCAAGCCTTATAAGGTGGAGGGAGTTGGGTACATTTAGCCTGAAAGGAGGAGGCTGAGAGGAGATATGAAAGCCATCTTCAAATATCTCAAGGGCTGTCACATGGAAGATGGAGCAAGCTTGTCTTCTACTGCTCTGAATCCAAACCAATGGATTCAAGTTACAAGAGATTCTGACTAAACATTTATGACAGTAAGAGCTGTTTGATAGTGGAAAATCTCCCTCAGGAGGTGGTGGACTCTGCTTCCTTAGAGGTTCTTAAGCAGAGGTTGGCTGGCCATCTGTCATGGATGCTTTAGCTGAGATGGCTGCATTGCAGGGGGTTGGACTAGACAACCCTTGGCGACCCTTCCAACTCTATGATTCCGTGAAACTCATCCAGCATGGTCAAAGATCACAGATGATGACTGGAGCCACTCTCCAGGGTTTCACGCAGGGGCACCTGTCCAGGCCTACCTGAGATGCATGGCATTGAGTCTGGGACCTTCTACATGCAAAAGCAGATGCTCTCCCACTGAGCTGTGGCCCTTCACCAGGTAGGTCCCTCTGGATCCAATATTTTGGGGAAAGGGAGCAAAAATGGTTACATCAAAGCCTACACCTGCAAGCAGGATGGTTTGCTACAATAATAAGCGGTCTCTTTCATGGAAAGCTCTTTTACAATTTGTGGTGGCATCAGTGAGAGCAATTTTGTTTCAACACTCCAGTTTGCTAGTTCAGTTCTGATTTCATTTTTCTTAAAAAGGGCAGCAGGAAGAAACTAACAACACTCCCAACATCATCAGAAGAGCTCTTCTAGATTACACAAGAGCCCTCTTTCATCTAGCTTCCTGTTCCCCACAGCGACCATTAGGAAGACTGAAGGAAGTCCACAAGCAAGACTCGAGTGCTCTATCTCACTGTTCCAAGTGTGTGGCATTGAGTGGCCACATTGCTTTGGTTCCTGGAGTTAACGTACAGTAATGATCACTTGGGAACACGGGTGGCGCTGTGAGTTAAACCACAGAGCCTAGGACTTGCTGATCAGAAGGTTGGCGGTTTGAATCCCCATGATGGTGTGAGCTCCCGTTGCTTGGTCCCTGCTCCTACCAACCTAGCAGTTCAAAAGCACGTCAAAGTGCAAGTAGATAAATAGGCACTGCTCTGGCGGGAAGGTAAACGGCGTTTCCGTGTGCTGCTCTGGTTCGCCAGAAGCGGCTTAGTCATGCTGGCCACATGACCAGCTGTACGCTGGCTCCCTCGGCCAATAAAGCGAGATGAGCGCTGCAACCCCAGAGTCAGTCACGACTGGACCAAATGGTCAGGTGTCCCTTTACCTTTTACCTTTTAATGATCACTAAGATCATGGCCACTGGTCCCATCACCTCCTGGCAAATAGAAGGGGAAGAAATGGAGGCAGTGAGAGATTTTACTTTCTTGGGTTCCATGATCACTGCAGATGGTGACAACAGTCACGAAATTAAAAGATGCCTGCTTCTTTATAGAAAAGCAATGACAAATCTAGACAGCATCTTAAAAAGCAGAGACATCACCTTGCTGACAAAGGTCTGTATAGTTAAAGCTATGGTTTTCTCAGTATGTATGGAAGTGAGAGATGGACCATAAAGAAGGCTGATCGCTGAAGAATTGATGCTTTTGAATTATGGTGCTGGAGGAGACTCTTGAGAGTCCCATGGACTGCAAGAAGATCAAACCTATCCATTCTTAAGGAAATCAGCCCTGAGTGCTCACTGGAAGGACAGATCCTGAATCTGAGACTCCAATACATTTGGCCACCTCATGAGAAGACATGTTGGGAAAGATTGAGGGCACAAGGGGAAGGGACGACAGAGGACGAGATGGTTGGACAGTGTTCTCGAAGCTACTAACGTGATTTTGACCAAACTGCGGGAGGCAGTGGAAGACAGGAGTGCCTGGTGTGCTCTGGTCCATGGGGTCACGAAGAGTCGGACACGACTAAACGACTAAACAACAACAAAATGATGACTCGTGGCCATTGATGGCCTTATCCTCCAGGCATCTAAAGGGGATTCTGGGGCCTCTGCTACCTGCTGCAGAGGATCTGATATGAAGCTGCCCAATTAGCAATGATCATTAGCATCAGACCAGCCTTGCATAAATATTCTATGAACTGGGACCTCTAGACTATGCGAGACAACAGCAAATATTGGAAGGGATTTGTTAGTGGAGCATGAAACTTTGATGTATTATCCCCACCCCCACCCCTCAGATGACAGGGCTGATGATGACTGTGTTATGCTAGCAGGCGGGATGAAGCTCATTTGGAAAGTGCCTTGTAGGTGATGGCTGGAGATGACAGCAAGATTAATTAAGGTCTTCAAGCATCAAGATGCTTACGAGAGACCCTAGGAATTGAAAAGTTGGCACCAGAGGGATTTTTGCAGGGAGCAGCTGGGCTTCGCTTTGTGTAAGTCAAGGCGCCTCCCTTTGATAATTGTGGTGCTCCATTGACATTGGCAAGGATTGCATATTCCCTTTGCAGGGCAGTTTGCCAGAATAAATGTTGCCTGCTTCAAATTAGAGCTTGGTTGACCAGGAGGAGAGACTAGGAGGGCATACACATCCATTTCCCTGCCCCCAACGTCTATTAAGTCACTAGATGAAACTCTCACCTAGCCACAAGTCTGAAATGAGGTATTGATGTGCCTGGAGTAGACTTAAATATCTGATCTGCCATTCAATATTTGAGCTTAAATGACAATTCCATAACACTGTATTTTATTGTCCCACATGGGGACCATAGGGGAAGAGCTTTGGCTCAGTGGTGGATCTTGTGCTTTGCAAACAAAATGTCCCAGGTTCAATCCCCAGCCTGTCTAGGTAGGGTAGAAATGTCTCCGCTCTGGCACTCTGGAGAGCTTCTGCTGTCAGCGAGACAATAGTGAGCTAGCTGAAATAATGGTGTAGCATCCTTGTTTCCAACATCCTAGAGCTACACAATCAACATGAATGGGGAACTTTTTTAGCCACTGAGAAGAAGCTGATTGGAGCCAATCAGAGCGAAAGGAGTGAAAGAGTGAAAGGAGGTCAGTTAGCCATTGAGGATTGGCACCTGGGGTCCCTCTGGAGAAGGTGCATGGGAAGAACACAGAGGAGTCGTCGTCTTGTATACTCCAAAGCGAAGCATTCAGGAGCAGTGAGAACACAAGGCACATCAGTTTCAAGAGAACGCTGTGCAAGTTCTCTTACGTACGATGGAACTTCAGGGAAAACACAAGTCGCTCTGAAAGAAGGTATTGGAGCACTCCAAATCATTTGCCCATGTTCGTGCCCAGAAAATTGTAGATTGAGCTGAACGGCAACACAAGGAGGTCAGTGCTAATCATTACAATGCACTCCTCATTATGATTAGGGTATAATTATAAGAATATTAGAGACTCAGGAGAATGTGCTACTAACTTTCTTTTTTAATGCATCTTGAAAATAGACAGTTTCCTATGTTGACTTGCTTGGAAGGAATAGGTTGCAAGTGTGACTCATAGGAAGCCTGCGCACAGTTAAGAAAGCAAAAGAATGCTAAATGGAGCGAACCATTTTCCATTTTCTTTACAGATAAAGGGAAAATGAATAAAAAGGACAATTTCAACAGGAACCACTTCCTCCCCACCCACCCCTGTCCCAACATTCATCCTAGAGATGCCACACCTGGGAAAATTCTCCCTTATTGGTATATTTGCCATCTCTGGGTCTCGAACTGTCAATCTTATTACTTGAGAGCCAGTGTGGTGTAGTGGTTAAGAGCGGTAGTCTTGTAATCTGGTGAACCAGGTTCGCGTCTCCGCTCCTCCACATGCAGCTGCTGGGTGACCTTGGGCTAGTCACACTTCTCTGAAGTCTCTCAGCCTCACTCACCTCACAGAGTGTTTGTTGTGGGGGAGGAAGGGAAAGGAGAATGTTACTCGCTTTGAGACTCCTTAGGGTAGTGATAAAGCGGGATATCAAATCCAAACTCTTCTTCTTCTTCTTCTACTTGTCAAAAGAATTATTCCCTGGAGAGACTCAGCATTGCTCCCCAATCTGCAGAACACCTACCTTCTCTCTTGTGTTGTGTGTTGTGTTGTGTGTGTATATATAGAAACACACACACAGCCTTCCAAAGAGCAGCTCCATTGACTTAGCATTCAGGGCCGCAGTGCGATTTGTTTAATGTATAGATCTGTCAGAACTCATAAATCTCCGCAGTGTTATGGATGGTGTTATTAGTTTTGATCAAGATTACAGCCGAAGCGCGATGATGTGGCTGATGCGGGCGCTTATGGGCTATCAGGCGCAGCTTGGATATTACACTTAAAAACCCCCAATGCGATTCAGAGCATGCTTCCATTTAAATATTAATGGCTCCGTGATATTGATGAGAAAGCCGTCCCGGCAAGGGCCAAGTACTGCGTCCTAACCGTATGTGTTCAGACCATTATACGGAAGAAAAAGCACTCAATAATCGAGGGCCTGCCACAGACTTTCATGCATAAGCATCCGTGCACAGCTGCTTGATGCTATTGACACGATGAGTGTGTTTTCTGTAAGGCCATAACATGGCATAAGAACTGCCTTGTTGGGACAGAGCCACTTCTGCATCGTGTTTCTCTTTGGCCCTGCAAGCTCACAAACTTCCCCCATATATGCCGACTCGGCCACTTCAGTCGACAGAATTGGCACTGTTCCTCAAAATGCTCCTTTCACATTTGTAGGAACTGGATGTATTTGTAGCACCCACGTAGACTTTGGAACTCCCTGCCTCTTGATAATCAGGCAGGCAAAAGAGTTCACTGAACTCTTTTGGGTACCTGCTAAAATATTCCTGTTTAAGCAAACCTACCCAGATGCTTAGAAAGTTGGTGCGAGTTTTAATCTGGTTTTTAGATAATTGTTATTTGAACTTTTCAAAAGTATTATCGTTGTTAATTTTTCTCTTGTTTTTTTTGTAAACTACTTTAAGCCCCCTGCCTTTTACAATCAAGCAGCGTACAAATTATATTAAATAAAAAGATAAACAAACAAACAAACAACCCTTTCACATGGGGTTTATGTTCCAAGGCGCCACACGTTTAAGTGAAATCACATATATTGGGAACACCACTGAAAAAGCCTGCAAACCACCATCTGAACCCTGCTCAAACTCCAGCGCTCTGCAGGCCTCAACAGTCGGTGCAAGGGCTCCTGGGAAGGCATCACAAAGCTTTGTGGGATTGCTAGGCACTCTTTGTTACGATATAGAAGCAATGCAGCTGCAAACTGCTAGCTTGAAAGCAAAACATAATGGGAATGTTGGGAATGTCCGTGGTAAACAGAGGGACAGTCAATTCACAGTGCGAAGCACCGGAATGAGCTCAGAGTGTAATATGAGCTCTTCCATTTGTTCCTGTCCAGGAAGTGCAGGAAGTGTTTGTCACTAGACTGCTGGAGTTTGAAGAGAGCAGTCATATTTTTTGTAATGCTGCAAAGACAGAAATAAAGGCATGTAAACATGTTTCTGTCTATCTCTTTCCCCTGCCGGGGGGGGGGGCAGGAAAGAGGGGGGGTGTTCTTCCCACGTTTGAGAAGAATCGCCTATCGAGACCTAGCCTGGAACTTGCTGGGGAATGCAGCCAGGGAGGTCAACAGGGAATCAAGCCGGGTGCCTGGGAAAGTTGCCAGTTTCTCCTGATATGGGCTTGATTTCCGACACTCTTTTCATACATTTTTGCCCTTCCTGCACTGTTTTCGGGCTGGTTTTGCCCTTTCCCTAGTCACTTCTGGGTTTGCAATGATGTACACATGTGCAGTCGTGCACATATTGAACATGTGTAAAATGGTTGTTGCCTGTAAACAAATAAGCAAGCAAGCAAGCTGCACATATGAAAACGTTGGGTCTTCCCCGTCAGGGACTGGTGGGACCTTCCAAGTGTCCCTATTTCTAGGGACAGTCCCAGATTTGAAGACCGTCCCAGTTTCTGATTTGATCCTGTGATGTCCCACTTTTCCTTAGAACATCCCTAGTTTCATCAGAGAAATGTTGGAGGGTATGAAGTTATACAATTTCCAAGCCAAGGAGATAAGTAACTATACTGTGCCGGCCCCCGGGGGGTCCACACGCTTCCTCTGGGCGACTCTGTTCTCCCAGGGCTCCTCCGGTTTCAGCAGAGTGTAAACACAGCAGAACAGAAGCCGTTTCCGTGTGTGCGCAATAAATCAGGCTTAACGCACGGTGTCTTCTTTATCTTACTTTAAGTCTTTATTTCCGTAGCAAAAACAACAGTCATAACTCTCCTGGTGACAATGCACTCATCTTCGCTCCTCTCACGCAATGGAGCAAACACACACTGAGAGAAACACAGTAAAACACTCCCCTCAGTATTCTAAACCACGCCTCAGAATGTGAGACGTCACTCAGAACTTCTTAACCCTGTGAGTTCTGATCCTCTCTCCACATATACAACCTTCAGAAGACATCTGAAGGCAGCCCTGTAGGGGGAAGGATTTTTTAAAAATGTTTTATTGTGTTTTTATATGTGTTGGAAGCCACCCAGAGTGGCTGGGGCAACCCAGTCAGATGGGCGGGGCATAAATAATAAAATGATGATGATGGAATAGGACGTTGTTATTTTCTTCAGAGAAATGTTGGAGGGCATGGATTCTGAGGAAGTGGTGGTTGGGATACTGATGAATGGGCAGTGGGAGAAGTTCAGTTGTAGACTGACTTGGAAGAAGGGATCAGTGTACTGGGGTAACCTGTAAGAGCTGGGAGTTGTGGCAGAAAAAGCTGTAGAATTGGAGAGTGAAGAACAGGCGCAAGAGTAGGGAGCAATAAATCAGGCTGGTGTAGAGTCAAGGGCTTCCACACCTTCTCCTCCTGCCACTAGCTCTCCGGCTCCGCTGTCTCCCAGGACCAGGAGAGGAATGAAGAGGGAGGAGAAGCAGGTAACATGCAGGCGTAGTCTTTGCCTGCTTGTGTGCAGCTTGGGTGGGGAAGATGCATCAACTGAGATCGGCAGGGGGGCCTCTCTGTTGCTACAACTGCCTCATTGGGTGGACACCTAGGAGTAGCTGAGAGGCGATGCAGGGGTTTTTCTGGGGGATGCAGAGGTACACATACCCCTAAACATTTTGTGAATCTAACGGGAGAAGAACTATCTATCTATCTATCTATCTATCTATCTATCTATCTATCTATCATCTATCATCTATCATCTATCTATCTATCTATCTATCTATCTATCTATCTATCATCTATCTATCTATCTATCTATCTATCTATCTATCTATCTATCATCTATCTATATCTATCTATCATCTATCTATCTATCTTCATCTATCATCATCATCATCTATATCTATCATCTATCTATATCTATCTATCATCTATCTATCTATCTATCTATCTATCTATCTATCTATCTATTATCTATCTATCTATCTATCTATCTATCTATCTATCTATCTATCTATCTATCTATCTATCTATCTATCTATCTATCTATCTATCTATCATCATTATCTATCTATCTATCTATCTATCTATCTATCTATCTATCATCTATCTATCTATCATCTATCTATCATCTATCTATCTATCATCTATCTATCTATCTATCATCATCTATCATCTAATAGTTTCTTCTCTAGCACAGTTATTCGTCAGTTCTGTTGAATAAGACGGTGAACCATCAGTTCTGTTGCTACCCCCGATGGCGGCCTCATGTCCTGTCACAGTGTTTCCTGAGTCTCAAACGGAAGCAAGCGTTTAATGTGTGAAGTAGGAGTTGGAATCTAGCATGGTGATTGGTCAGTTTCGTTGTTACCACCTCCGATGGCGGCTTCATTTCCTTTCCCGGTGTTTCCTGAGTCTCAGACGGAAGCGAGTGTTTAATGTGTGAAGCAGTGTGGAATGTGTGGTGTTTTACTGATGAAACTCATTGAAGGGTGGTATTTCAATATGCGTAATGCATATTCTTTGTACTTTTGTCCATTTACTGTATTTATTTCCCCCGATTTGAACCATCAGATGGTGATTTTTTTTGAGTCAAAATGAGAGTACCCCTATACATTTTTTTCTAGAAAAAGAGCACTAGGCATAGAACTGAGGGACATGCCTTTTCCTAACTTGTTAAGTGTAAGGTAAAGGTAAAGGACCCCCGATAGTTAAGTCCAGTTGCAGACGACTCTGGGGTTGCGGCGCTCATCTGGCTTTACAGGCCGAGGGAGCCGGCGTTTGTCCACAGACAGTTTTCCCAGGTCATGTGGCCAGCATGACTAAGCTGCTTCTGGCGCAACGGAACACCGAAACCAGAGCAGCGCACGGAAACACCGCTTACCTTCCCGCTGGAGCAATACCTATTTATCTACTTGCACTTTTTGGCGTGCTTTCTAACTGCTAGGTTGGCAGGAGCTGGGACCAAGCAACGGGATCTCACCCCGTTGCGGGGATTCGAACTGCCGACCTTCTGATCGGCAAGCCCACGAGGCTTAGTGGTTTAGATCACAGCGCCACCTGCGTCCCAACTTGTAAGTGTATAAATACACTTTCTAACCTGTGATGTTTCCTAACTTGTAAGTGTATAAATAGTTAATTCCTCACTCTGCACATTCCATGCCTGACAGCGGTGTGATATTCCGCTACTTGTCATGAGCCCCATGGAGATGTTGTGGAGGGGGTGGGTGGATCCCAAAGAGGTGGGGGAAGAGATTAAGGAGTTGGAGCAAGGTGAGCCAGGGGAGGGCCTCAGCCCTCACTGCTCCCTCCTCTGCACATTCACCATAAGACCTCAGTATCTGGGCACCCAACTTTTCTACAGTTGTATTTGTGGCTGTGCCCGCAGGCCTAATAATGAGTCCATAGAGAACAAGGGAGGGTCAAGGTTCTCTCCACTGTGATATTCAGTGTGTAGGCTGAATAGTAGTTTAATTCTAAAACTAGTGGTCGTTGCCACATTTCTTGTTGGTGCTTTCTGTCTGTCTGAGGGCAAATCTGGTCCATTAAAGTCACATTCACACCATGCATTTAAAGGGCTGTGATACCACTTTAAACAGCTGTGGCTTCCCTCAAGGAATTATGGGAGTTGTGGTTTGTTAAGAGTGCAGAGAGCCCCATTCGGAGGTCCCAGTCCCTTCGCAGAGCTACAATTCTCAAAGTTCCCTGTGACGAGGGATTGATTGCTAAGCCACTCCTTTTATCTAAAACAGAAACAGAAACGAAAGAAGAAGCCCTAAGGAGGGAATGGAGGAACCCACACCTCAGTGAGGACTGGGCATGCTCAGTGAGCACAGAATGTTGATTTATGAATGGTGGTAGAAGCAGAGCACTGGGGAGAGGGAAAGAATGGAGCCACAGGACTCTTGAACCAGGAGACACCATTTGTTGCTGTTCCCACTTCTCAATCCCTCACCCTTTTCTTAGATTCAGAGGTGATGTACAGCTGTCTGCTGCATGCACTGCGACGTGCCGGAAACCGCTGAGAATCATTTTGATATGCAACTTGCAACATTAATTCTATGGCTTCTCTACTAGGAAAAGAAGCTGTATCATTAATCCCGGTTTGCCGCCTACGCTAGGAAAGGCACGCTGAAACTGATGATCTCGAGGGCCCTATCTTTTGGAGTGAGTGAAAACATACTTGGATTCCAAGATCACCTTCTTCCTGCATTGGGTAAGCTTGCAGTGTACAAACACGCTGACCTTTGAAATAATCTCTCAGTGGGGAAAGGAAGGTGCCATAAACCATTGGAGGGAGATGGTGGGAGATTTGACATGCTGGAAACGAAACATGTAAATGAAGACCAGGCAAATGACTGCAAGAGCCAGCAGTCCCTAAAACATTAGGGACTAATTTCTAGCAAACCATTAGCTGCGTGGGGAATTGTCAAACATTATTAAATGTAATTTGCCACATCTGTTTTATTAGGGAATTCATTTGGCACATATGCTATTGATGTTGTATAGTATTAGGAGGTTTTTTTTATTTATTTATTCTTGTGCCTGAGTTCCTGTTATAAGGTTTTGTTTTGTTTTAAAAATGAGTGGGACTCCCTTTGGCTCACCTAGATTTAAACTCACTTGGCATTTTTTCTTTGTAAGCACTGAAATAAAAACTGTTGGGTTGTATCCAAAGTAGCAATAAGTCTCTCGTTATGTCTGCGCAATAATTTCTGCTATTGCAGAAGAACGTTGTCTCCCTCTCTTCTAACCAGCACCCCCTAAATCTGTTCTAGGTTATCCACCATGCCTGTGGGGCAGATTTGGGGAGGGTGCAGCACACAGGGGAGGAGAGAGGAGGAGTGGGGAAAGGAAAGTTCCATTGCACAAGCAGAAATCTTTGCACTTAAAGGATACGTTAGTTGAATGCTGTGCGCAGTCCTGGTCAACTCAGCTCAAAAAGGATATTGTAGAGTTGGGCAAAGTTCACAAAAGGGCAGCCAAAATGATGAAGGAGATGGAATGACTCTCCCATGAGGAAAGACTGCAGCGTTTGGGACTTTTTAGCTTAGGGAAAAGGTGACTATGAGGTGTTACGGAAAAATCTAGGTGTGAGGCTTCTCAGTCACCCAGCTCACTGGGCAGAGCTCACGGGTCCCTGTGGAATAAAGGAAGGAGTCCAGCCACCAACCGGAGCAAATAGCTGTAGACCAAAGTTTAATGCGCAACAGGTTCAAAGAGGAATTTTGAACCCTGAGGATGGGGTGACAAGGACTTTTAAAAGTTTCTATCTTATCCCAGCATACAGTTCATTAAGCATCATTGCTACATCAGAAAAGGGGAGGGTTATACATGATTAACATAGGAGGAATGTGTTGGGGCAACAGGCGGATACAGGATATGTATTGGAAAGTACATTCTAAGCACCTACTACAAAGGGACAATAGAACTTTGGTTTGCATAGTCTGCCACCTGGCAAGTTCAGAGGAGTGCCTTTGCCCAGTGATTGACACCTATGAGTACCTTCCTGTGAGTATGTGACCTCCCGCTTGAGGGATTATGGCAGGGACCGAGTGGTTTCCAAGTCCTTGGCCAATGAAGCAAATTGGCGGTGGAATGAAGGAAACTAGCAAAGGAGTTGATTTTATTTGATTTCTAGGTAACTTCCCTGAGCTGTCAAGTCGAAAGGATACATTTATGCATAAAATTTGTAACATTTAACAACTTTAAAGATGTGCGCCCCCATAATTTCCATAACAGAGGTGACTTGATATAAATTTGTAAAACCATGCAGGGCAAGGGGAAAGAGTACAGAGAAAAGTTTACCTCCCTTTCTCATAAGCCTACAACTTGTGGACAGCCAAGGAAGCTGAATGCTGGAAGACTCAGGTCAGATAAAAGAAATAACTTCTTCATGCAGTGCATAGTCAAACTAGGGAACTCGCTCCCAGAAGAGGCAGGGATGGCCACCAACTTAGATGGTTTTAAAAGAGATCCATCAAAAAGGCTATCAATAGCTACTAGTCACAAAAGACGCGTGTGGCGCTGTGGTCTAAACCACTGAGCCTCTTGGACTTGCTGATTGGCGGTTCGAATCCCCGCGATGGGGTGAGCTCCCATTGCTCTGTCCCAGCTCCTGCCCACCTAGCAGTTCGAAAGCATACCAGTGCAAGTAGATAAATAGGTACCGCTGTGGTGGGAAGGTAAACAGTGTTTCTGTGTGCTCTAGTTTCCATCACGGTGTCCCGTTGTGCTAGAAGTGGTTTAGTCATGCTGGCCACATGACCTGGAAAGCTGTCTGTGGACAAACGTCGGCTCCCTTGGCCTGAAAGCGAGATGAGCTTCACAAATCCAGTCACATTTGACTGGGCTTAACCATCCAGGGGTCCTTTACCTTTTACCTTTTTACTAGTCACAATGACTATACTCTGCCTCCGTGACTGGAGGCAGTAATGCTTCTGGATGAATTCTGGCCAGCTCTAATGTTGAATTGTGGGTTTGGAGCGTAATGCACATGGTCACAAGGGTGGCAGGGAAGAAGAAGATGCTGTGTCTATGTTTTCCTGCACCCAAACACATGTTTAATCAGGGTTCTGAGAAGTGGAGGGTTCAATCCTGCTCAATTAGGCAGCATGCATGTGTTCCCCTGCTGGGAAGAGGTGTATGCAGTGAAAGTGTAGTGTGGGACAGTTTGAAACCCCTTTTGCAAACAGCCCTGCACTGCTCTTTTAACCTTGCAGAGGGTGCCTGCCCCTCCTTCCTTCAACCTCCTAACCATGCTGACTTTTGAGATCCCCAGATTGTTCCCAGTCAGCTGACCCAAAGCAAGGTGATCCAGGGTAGTCTTAATTTGATCTCAGTAAAGCCCAGGTTTGCCTGATTTCATTTGGAATCTGAGCTTCAGCCAGGTCTGTTGTTGTTCTGTCGTTTAGTCATGTCCAACTCTTCGTGACCCCATGGACCAGAGCACGCCAGGCACTCCTGTCTTCCACTGCCTCCCGCAGTTTCGTCAAACTCATGTTCGTAGCTTTGAGAACACTGTCCAACCATCTCGTCCTCTGTCGTCCCCTTCTCCTTGTGCCCTCCATCTTTCCCAACATCAGGGTCTTTTCCAGGGAGTCTTCTCTTCTCATGAGGTGGCCAAAGTATTGGAGCTTCAGCTTCAGGATCTGTCCTTCCAGTGAGCACTCAGGGCTGATTTCCTTAAGAATGGATAGGTTTGATCTTCTTGCAGTCCATGGGACTCTCAAGAGTCTCCTCCAGCACCATAATTCAAAAGCATCAATTCTTCAGCGATTAGCCTTCTTTATGGTTCAGCTCTCACTTCCATACATCACTACTGGCTAGGTCTACTTCCTGATTATTAATAAGAATTTAATAAGAGCCCTACTGCATCAGATCTGTAGTCTATGCAGCTCAACATCCTGTTCCTGCATGAAAATTGTGGTTTATTAGCCATTCACTCAAAACAACAACACCACATTTTGCCAAAGGAAACACAGAGCGAGAAACCACAAGTGGTGGCAGCAACTCCTGGCAGTGTCAATATGTATACCAAAAATGGATACTCATGCATTTGTCATAAGTGTCACCCCTTTCCCAAAGCTGGCTGAGAAATTGTGGACAACCTAATTCAGTTAAGTAGACTTACATCTTCCCTTTCCAGTGGTGTGCTTAGAATAGTGAACAGAAATATGCACGTCATGTATATAATTCACGCCATGTTCATGAATTAAACAAGTGGACCCAAGAAATGAGGGGGAAATGGCACATTGCAAAAAGTGCCTCCTTCGGTATGTTATGATCAATATGATTCATTTCCTAAGTGCTTCACATCAACACCAACAAACTCATGTTGCTACATCCTCATGCTAAAGATGAAGTGTGCATATAATAACCTGCCTTATACAGAGTAAGGACATTGACCTGTCTCATCCAATGTCTACCCCGGTGGTGGACAGAAGGCATTTTGGGATCTACTACAGACCCCTTGGTAATTTGCAGTAGATCAGATCAGATTTCTGATGCCCAACAATGGCAAAAACAGAATCACTTTTCCACCCCAAAATTATACTGTTAAAATGAAAGCTCGGAGTAACAGGGAGTGAATTTTTGTACAAGGGTACCATACCCTTCAACATTTCTCTGATGAAATTAATTAATTAATTAAAAAACTAATTAATAATAATAATAAATCCCTCCCACTCTGACTGGGTTGCCTGAGACACTCTAGGTGGCTTCCAAGGCAATTTCTTATGTTCCTATCTTCATCAAGCTATCCACTATGACCTCCAGGTCTAAAACCAGTTCCAGTCACTGCCAGTTCAGACCCCATTAGCATTTATGTGAAATTAGGGTTAGTTTGCTTTTGTCCCACTATGTACCACTTTATGCTTCCTTACCTTGAATCACATTTTACTGTCCGTTCACCCAGTTTGGAGAGACCCTCCTCGCAATTCCTTTTGGTTTTAAACATCCTGAACAACTCAATATCATCGGCAAACTGGGCTATCTCACTACTCATCCCTAACGCTAGGGATTTTGCAAAATTAATATTTTTTCAAGACCATTAAGACTCTAGGTCATTTGTGAACAATTTACAATACCTTTATTAGCATTAGTAATTAATTAATACCTGAATTAGTAATACCTTTGTTAGTATGCAAACTTAGGAGTACAGAGGTAGCCAAGTGGTGCCTCATGATTTTGTTGGACTCCAACTCCCATCAGCCCCCACCAGTATGGCCAATGGCCAGGGGAAAGGGGAGCTATAGTTGAACAACAACATCCTGAGAAGATATGGAATGTGCTTTCCCTTCACCAGGGAATGAAAACCTCTAGGGGTAGCATTCCTGAGCTTGGCATCCTTTGGATCAGTGATTGCCAAACCTGACCCTCCAGCTGTTTTGGGACTACAATTCCCACCATCCCTGACCACTGGTCCTGTTAGCCTAGGGATGATGGGAGTTGTAGTCCCAAAACAGCTGGAGGGCCAGGTTTGGCCATCACTGCTTTGGAGAAAAGAACACTGGAGACTCTCAATGTTTTTGCAATATTCAGGTGCTTACAAATGTGCAGACAGGAACAGAGGTGGTCAAGCAATACAGACATACTAATATCTCAGGAAATCCACCACCACACATCAGATCTCCAGGAAGACTCAGCCTGCACCCCAAGTAAGGATGGATGGATCTGTCAATTTCAGTTTCTTTTGGTTTCTCATTTTTCTTAAGTTCAGTTCTCTGCCTCTGTTTGGCCATTGTGAGAACAGGATCCTGGACGAGATGAAACTTTGACCTGATCCATCAGGGTTCTCTATAGGTTCTTATGAGAAGAGGGCATTTCAAGCCCAGAATCAGCATCTAGAACCATCACACTAGGACCTTGGCGGGTAAAAAGTTAAAGTAAAGTAAAGGACACCTGGACAGTTAAGTCCAGTCAAAGGCAACTATAGGGTTGCGGCACTCATCTCGCTTTCGGGCTGAGGGAGCTGGCATTTGTCCATAGACAGCTTTCTGGGTCATGTGGCCAACATGACTTAACCGCTTCTGGCACAACGGAACACTGTGACGAAAACCAGAGCGCACGGAAACGCCATTTACCTTCCTGCCGCAGCGGTGCCTATTTATCTACTTGCACTGGTGTGTTTTCAAACTGCTAGGTTGACAGAGCAACGGGAGCTCACCCCATCACTCGGATTCGAACTGCCGACCTTCTGATCAGCAAGCTCAATAGGCTCAGTGGTTTAGACCACAGCGCCACCCGTGTCCATCTTGGCTGGTACACCAGTACTGACATTTGGGCTCCCTGCTGGAGAGGGCTAGCAGCTATTTCCCACAATGCCCCAGAGAGACACTCTTGTGAATTTTGGGGGATTTAAATGGGCAGCTTTTATTGACCCACTGCCGCCAGCTTGAAAACATGGTCAGGGGGCCACACCGATGTATGAAGGAGCTCATGGAGGGCACTTTTGCAGGGCCCATGAAACCTCGAGCTCCCTAGCCAAAACATGGAAAAGATATTACACTCCAGGCTGGCAGGGTGTGTGCTTTGCTCATTTTTCTTCTTCTAATGAGCTAGTACTGGAAAGAAAGTGAAGCTGCAGTTCTGTGCCCACCTAACTTGGGAATAAGTCCCATTCAGTTCAACGGGATTTATTTCTGCATTGATACCATTGCACTTTAAGCGTTTCACAGTGGTTTAAAATCCAGGGCTGCAATCATCCTCTGTAAACACAACTGCTTAGCATTTTAGCTCATTAAACATAGTGACAACATGATGAAGTCTGTATTTTATTTCTGGTTTTGGTATTCATAGTTCCAAATCTCTCCCCCCCCCCACTTCCCCTAACACACATACACAAACAGGCACCACCTATGCCTTTATAATCACCGCTAGGTCTGCAGTAAAAGTTTGGGAGTTCTGAGAAATTACCTGCCACTGGAGGTTATTCAAATTCTGCTCTTGATTTATTAGTCTAGACATTTTTAAGGCCATATCTATAGCTGGTAGTTAGCCATATTGCTGAACTGACACTTTTTCCCTTTAAAGACTCAGCTACAAAGAATAGTCATTCATGGTTTGCTTATTTTATTTACAGCATTTTGCACTGAGCAAACATTAAAAATTTACAAAGTAATATTGATTTGCAGTGCTCCATCAAAGCCTTTCCACCTAAACGGAGCCTTCTGAGAACTTCCCTCTTATTACCATTGGGTTGTACAGATGTCTGCAGTCTGGAGAGCACCTGTAAATCCAACGAGAGCAAGAGAGCAAGAGAATATCTGAAGCAGTGTGGGGAAGAAGGCTCATTAAGGAGTATGATGGATATGAAAGAGAGATGTTCTGCTGCTCTGGCACACAGCCGATTTCTTTCTTTCATATGCCGTCGTGATAAGTGTGTGAGGGGATGTGTGTCTTGCTGGCTGGCAAAGCGGAACACAAGATGGCACTGTTGTCAGCTAGTTGGGCTGTTACTGAGAATCTCCTCGATTTCAGTCCAGTTGTAGAGCACCTTTTTAAGGGCAGGAAAAGTGGATGTGAAATTACCTGGGGATTTGTGGGTTAATGATGAATTGGGATCTGCCTTCTAGAGGTCCCTGGGAATCAGAAACAACTAGGACGCTGCCATATACCAAGTCAGAACATTTGTCCATCTAGGTTTGTTTTTTCTACAGGCAGATCCACACCATAAATTTAAAGCACATCAATCATAATAATAATAATAACAACAATAATGTTATGTAAATGCCACCCATCTAACTGGGTTGTCCCAGCCACTCTGAGCAGCTTCTAACAAATATAAAAAGCATAATAAAACAATAGACATAAAAAACTTCCTGAAACAGGGCTGTCTTCAGATGGCTTCTAAAGGTTATATAGTTGTGTATTTCCTTGACATCTGATGGGAAGGCATTCCACAGGATGGGTGCCACTACTGAGAAGGCCCTCTTCCCGGTTCCTGGTAATTTCACTTTTTGCAGTGAGGGAACCACCAGAAGACCCTCGGAGCTGGACTTCAGTGTCCGGGCTGAACGGTGGGGGTGGAGACGCTCCTTCAGGTATACAGGGCCAATCCAATGCACATTTAAAGTGAACAACTTCCCCCAAGGAATTCTGGGAACTGTAGTTTGTTAAGGGTGCTGGGAATTGGAGCTCTGCAAGGAGGCAACTACAGTTCCCAGGTTTCTTTGGAGGGGGATGAATCATGTGCTTTGAATGTTCCTTAAATGTATGGTGTGGGTCTGCCCTATATTGACTGGAAGGCGATTCTCCTAACCCTGCCTGGAGCTGCTGTGCAAAGTAGATGCTCTCCCACTGACTTATGGACCTATGGACTATCCCAGGTGGAAATCTCTGCTCTTAGACTTCTGGGGATTCCACAGCAATATCAGAAGCAACCTTACACCAAATCAGACCACTGGCCCATCTCTGTTTGTATTGTATACACTGACTGGCAACAGCTCTCCAGGGTTTCAGGCAGGGACCTACCTGAAGGATTCAATCTTCTACAATCAAAGCATGTGCTCCACCCCTGAGCTATAGTGTCATAGTGGAAAGAGCCTCTCAGCCTAGCTATATAATTATAACCAATAATATATAATTATAACCAACGCACGAGTTTCTTCTTCTTCTTGAGGCGCTAGAGAAATAACACATTGCAAGAGAAAGGGTACTTACAATAATTAAAGTTGGTCTTTCTTACAAATCAAGTAACTAATCAGGAGCTCTTGATCTTTGATGAACATGAATGACTGCTTGGTGCTTGCTATTTCTCTCCTGGGGTGGATAATAGCAGCTTTGGGGTACACAGATTTTTTCCACAACTGCCCCACTTCCCCTTGTGCTACACCCCCTAACCTACCTTCCTTCCTTCCTTCCTTCCTTCCTTCCTTCCTTCCTTCCTTCCTTCCTTCCTCTCCCTCTCCCCCCTCTCCCCTCCTCTCTCTCACACACGAATTGTGATTAGAAATGGGGCAGAAATTTGATTCAGTCTGCATTCTCAATGCTGGCTAGGGCTGATGAGAGTATGGCAATACCTACAGGGCCACAGGTTCCCCGGCCCTGCTATAAGAAAAGACAGAAACACTGGGAGTTGTTTGTTGTTGCTTTGGGGTAGTTTGTACCTTTGTACACATTGTACACAGGTTGTATATTGCCAATAAATGTAATATCATCATCATCATCATTATCCGCCTTTGCTCCCCGCCCTGCACTCAGCTCTCACCTGTGGCTCCTAGAAGCTGTCAGCATGTGACAGCAGCCACACCCCAGAAATGGTTTCAATTGGCTGGCTAAACCAGGTGAGAGCAGCTGATGGGTCTCAAACCCTCAGTGAGTTAGGTTCTTCCCTTGCATACAAAGACAGGTTCTGGCAGACTGAGTGGGTGAGACTAATAGTGGGTACAAAAAGGGGGATTCTGCATGTGCTGTGGAGGAAAGTGAGAGGCAGCTGGGGCTCAACAAGCTGGGAAGGTAGCCCATCAAGGAGAAGGAAAACTGAACCTTTGCTGCCTTGTTGCCATATTAATGCACAAGAAAGGCTTCTGATGTAAACCCTGAAAAGAAAGCTTGTACCACTGCTTGCAGAACATCTTTGGGAGAAGAACAGAAGTAAACCCTACACGAAGTTCCTAAGATGGTTGGATGGTGCCTTGTATGCCTTCTTCCGACAACTCCTGCAGCCAAGCTGGTGCCAGACGTATTGATCTGCTTTCCTTTGAACCACATCAGCCAGGCCGAAAGTGTGGTCTTGTCATCCAAGCAGCTCAGCAGCCCAGGCTTGTTCCCCAGAGAAGTCGCCTTGGTGCCATGAACACAGCAAAAACAACTTGGGAAGAAGCAATTACGAGTTACCAGTCTCTGCAGCCACAGCAGGCGCTGTGATTCTCCAGCAGCTTGACTTCACCCCCTGGTGGTCCACTCCATTGTCTCTTGGGACAGACAGACAACAACAGTTTAGGGAGATAAATTTAATGGATTTGATAAGGCGGAGATGGATCTGATAAGGCAGAGATGGATCTGATAAAGCATCTTAGAGACGTTGCTGGACTCCAAATTCCATCAGCCCCAGCCAGCAGGACCAATGGCCAGGGATGAAGAGAACGCTAGGGGAGCAACTTTTGGAGACTTAATTCCCCCGGTGAGGAAGGTTTGCCGCAGTTTAGAGAAAAGGTGAGGAAGAGGTGATATGATAGAAGTTTATAAAATTGTTCAAGACATGGAGGAAGTGGACTGAGAAAAGTTTTCCTCCCTCTCTCGTAATCATGGAGATCCAATGAGAATGACTATAAGAATCATGGAATTTGTTGAGTTGGAAAGGACTTTGAGGATTATCTCGTCCAACCCCCTGCAATGCAGCTGTCCCAAACAGGGATTGAACCTGCAACCTTGGCATAAAGATAAAAATAAAAAGGTAAAGGACCCCTGGACGGTTAAGTCCAGTCAATGGTGACTATGGGGTTCCGGCGCTCATCTTGCTTTCGGACCAAGGGAGCCGAAGTTTGTCCACAGACTGCTTTCTGGGTCATGTGGCCAGCATGACGAAACCGCTTCTAGCACAACGGGACACTGTGATGGAAGCCAGAGTGCACGGAAATGCCATTCACCTTCCCACCACAGCGGTATCTATTTATCTACTTGCACTGGTGTGCTTTTGAACTGCTAGGTTGGCAGAAGCTGGGACAGAGCAACGGGAGTTCACTCCATCGCAGGGATTTGAACCGCTGACCTTCCGATCGGCAGGCCCAAGAGGCTCAATGGTTTAGACCACAGCGCCATGCTTTACCTTTTGCATCCTTGGCATGATCAGCACTACACTCTAACCAACTGAGGTATCCAGTGTGTTGAAAGATTCTAGAGAGATAAAAGAAAGTCCTTCTACCTGAAGGGCACAGTCAAACTATGGAACTTGCTTTCATAGGCGTCACTGCTGGCCACTAGCCTAGATGGCTTTCAAAGAAAATTAGATAAATGGATGGAGGGAAAGGTTGTCAATGGTCATGATGGCTATGCTCTGCCACCACAATTGGGGGCAGGAATGCTTCTGAATACCAGTCACTGGAAACCAAGGGAGTCCTTGCAGGTTTCCCTTTGAGGCATCTGGTCGGCCACGATGAGAAGAGGATGGTGGACCAGATAATCCATCAGCCTGATCCCACGAGGCTCTTCTTGTTGACATTTCCATTCCACCTTAAGGAACAGGGATGAGATTGTTGTGTGTCACACGTCTGTTTACACTCCAGCACAGTATGCTGGGAACTTCCGTTTGTGTGTAGCTTTTGCTTTTAGCTGTTCTCTCCGAGACGACATGAGAGAGAGATGACATGTTTCTTTGTTCTGATTTAGGTTTAATAAATCTGTAGCTGTAGCATGACTTCACATGCCTCACGCCTACTTCTGTGTGCGCAGTAAAGGTAAAGGTACCCCTGACCGTTAGGTCCAGTTGTGACCGACTCTGGGGTTGCGGCGCTCATCTCGCTTTATTGGGCAAGGGAGCCGGCGTACAGCTTCCGGGTCATGTGGCCAGCATGACTAAGCCGCTTCTGGTGAACCAGAGCAGCGCATGGAGACACCGTTTACCTTCCCGCCGGAGCGGTACCTATTTATCTACTTGCACTTTGATGTGCTTTTGAACAGCTAGGTTGGCAGAAGCAGGGACCAAGCAACAGGACCTCACCCCGTCGTGGGGATTCGAACCACCAACCTTCTGAATGGCAAGTCCTAGGCTCTGTGGTTTAACCCACAGTGCCACCCGCGTCCCTGTGTGCGCAGTAAAGGTAAAGAGACCCCTGACCATTAGGTCCAGTCATGACCGACTCTGGGGTTGCGACGCTCATCTCGCTTTATTGGCCGAGGGAGCTGGCATTTGTCCGCAGACAGCTTCCGGGTCATGTGGCCAGCATGACTAAGCCGCTTCTGGCGGACCAGAGCAGTGCACGGAAACACTGTTTACCTTTGCACAGGAGCGGTACCTATTTATGTACTTGCACTTTGACATGCTTTCGAACTGCTAGATTGTGCACAGTACACTCTGCTAACTGTGTGCCCTGGCTTTTGAAGTTCGGGTCACTGATTTCCATTGGAGCACAGGCTGATGGAAGGAGACGTCCGATCTGGGCTTGCCAGCTGGCCTCCCAGCCCCTCTGCATGTCGACACTTCTCATGTTCTTATGGGATGGCATAATCTTGTCCTACCCCTGGACTAGATGGGTCCTTAATCTGACCCTGCGGTGCTTAACATTGCCGTGATATAGATCTGCTATGTCCTTGTGCTTAAAAAAGTCATTCCACGGAAACGGAGGGTGTCAGGCTGATACAACATGGAGCGAGGGGGGTTAAAAAAATCCAGTCCGTGGGCTGCTTCTCTGCAAATGCAGCTCCCGCCTTTTAACAGGGCATTCTCATGCCACATAAAACTGCACAATGTGCTGGAATAAAAAGCAATTCAATTCGGAGAAGTATGTCCACCAGCGAGGGTATTTTTATATATATATATATATATATATATATATATATATATATATATATGAATGAATAGGCCTATAAATAATACATTTCTATTTTTGCTGCTCTTATTGCTATTGATATGCAGCAGGGAGTCCTCTGGGTTTAAATCTGCAGATATTTTTATTGCTTCAGGTCATTGGCTGTTACTTTTGTACAAATAGCACCCAGCACAGTCCCCCCAGCGTATGTTGATTTCTGCATGCCTCGATGGACATCTTGAAAGAGCAACCCATCATGGCCTTTGGGCTCCTTCTACCTGTCTCCAGACTTTGCTAAGTGCCTGCATTTATGGATCAGTTGAAGAGCCCAGATTGCTCTGTAATTTAGGGATTTTATGCCCGAGTTGAGGTATGTCAGACTAATAGGTGACGGGAAATCAAATTCAGTAAGAATTACATAAATAATATTTTTTGGTTCTTCACATTGAGCCTTCTGCTTCATGAAACTGTTAGACAAAATAGTAGTGTGTGTGTGTGTGTGTGTGTGTGTGTCACTGCTACACATAGCAGTCAAAAGTTCAGGCCATGCAATCCAGCTAGGGCTGTCAAGGCCTTAAATGCTAGCACATTGCAATCTTAAGCGTGTCTACTCGGAAGTAAGTCCCACTGAGTTCACTGGGAATCACTCCCGGGTAGGATAAATTCAATTCTTCTTGCAATTAAACGCAGACCAACCTCATCAGCAATTCCTGAAACAGGACCCAAATTGAAAAGCAAGCCAAGCGTTCAAATTTGTGCTTCTCCAAATTTTGCAGTGCAGTTTTCCTGCCAAGTAACAGGTATAATAATGCACACAACTAGGGCAAAGTGTGCTTCATATGCATATATCAGTCAAAATAACATGCATCGATGCTTTAGATAAGAGGAAACTGCTTGCAAAAAATGTGTGTACTGGGCAAAATTGCATTCAAAATGTGCACATTAAGAGAAATTCACACCAAAGTGCTGGCGAATTTTTCAGGACAGTTTCAAACTAATACATAGATGTAGAGAACTGATCTTAAGTCTGGGAAAATGAGAAACCGGAATTGACAGATTAATCCATCCCTACTTGCGTTATGTGCTACAAGTCCATTTAGCCGTGTTTTTTAAAACACACACACACACACACACACTTTCTTGAGTACAAAGCCAGAATATAACACGGCATCAGGTGGCAAACCCAGAAAACTAATCAAAGATTACTTCTAATAAAGAACGCTGAGAATACTCAACCACATCCATTACCACAAGCAAATGAAATAAAAGCATGTCTTCCAAGTCAGAAGCAGAAGCTGTAAATTGACACCACATGGCCATTGCTGAAAGAAATATCTGAATTCAGGTAGAACAAAAACTGCACATTGTATTCTGCAAACAGTCTCAGCAGCCCTGAGGAGCGCCTCTCTTTTTCAATGATCCCGGTAAAGGTAAAGGTAAAGGGACCCCTGACCATTAGGTCCCTGCTCCTGCCCACCTAGCAGTTCGAAAGCACATCAGAGTGCAAGTAGATAAATAGGTACTGCTCCGGCGGGAAGGTAAACGGTGTTTCTGTGCGCTGCTCTGGTTTGCCAGAAGCGGCTTAGTCATGCTGGCCACATGACCCGGAAGCTGTACGCCGGCTCCCTCAGTCAATAAAGCAAGATGAACGCCGCAACCCCAGAGTCGGCCACAACTGGACCTAATGGTCAGGGGTCCCTTTACCTATTTACAACCTGAGCTCATGACAGAGGGGCTCACAACCTTAACACCCCAGAAGATCTTGCTTCTTCCATGTTGTTGTTGTTGTTGTTGTTTAGTCGTTTAGTCGTGTCCGACTCTTCGTGACCCCATGGACCAGAGCACGCCAGGCACCTCTGTCCTCCACTACCTCCCGCAGTTTGGTCAGACTCATGTTTGTGGCTTCGAGAACACTATCCAACCATCTCATCCTCTGTCGCCCCCTTCTCCTTGTGCCCTCCATCTTTCCCAGCATCAGTGTCTTCTCCAGGGAGTCTTCTCTTCTCATGAGGTGGCCAAAGTACTGGAGCCTCAGCTTCACGATCTGTCCTTCCAGTGAGCACTCAGGGCTGATTTCATTAAGAATGGATGCGTTTGATCTTCTTGCAGTCCATGGGACTCTCAAGAGTCTTCTCCAGCACCATAATTCAAACGCATCAATTCTTCGGCGATCAGCCTTCTTTATGGTCCAGCTCTCACTTCCATACATCACTACTGGGAAAACCATGGCTTTAACTATACGGACCTTTGTTGGCAAGGTGACGTCTCTACTTCTCAAGATGCTGTCTAGGCCTGTCATTGCCCTTCTCCCAAGAAGCAGGCGTCTTTTAATTTCGTGGCTGCTGTCACCATCTGCAGTGATCATGGAGCCCAAGAAAGTAAAATCTCTCACTGCCTCCATTTCTTCCCCTTCTATTTGCCAGGAGGTGATGGGACCAGTGGCCATGATCTTCGTTTTTTTGATGTTGAGCCTCAGACCATATTTTGCGCTCTCCTCTTTCACCCTCATTAAAAGGTTCTTTAATTCCTCCTCACTTTCTGCCATCAAGGTTGTGTCATCTGCATATCTGAGGTTGTTGATATTTCTTCCGGCAATCTTAATTCCAGTTTGGGATTCATCCAGCCCAGCCTTTCGCATGATGTATTCTGCGTATAAATTAAATAAGCAGGGAGACAAAATACAGCCTTGTCGTACGCCTTTCCCAATTTTGAACCAATCAGTTGTTCCATATCCAGTTCTAACTGTAGCTTCTTGTCCCACATAGAGATTTCTCAGGAGACAGATGAGGTGATCAGGCACTCCCATTTCTTTAAGAACTTGCCATAGTTTGCTGTGGTCGACACAGTCAAAGGCTTTTGCATAGTCAATGAAGCAGAAGTAGATGTCTTTCTGGAACTCTCTAGCTTTCTCCATAATCCAGCGCATGTTTGCAATTTGGTCTCTGGTTCCTCTGCCTCTTCTAAATCCAGCTTGCACTTCTGGGAGTTCTCGATCCACATACTGTTTGAGCCTTCCTTGTAGAATTTTAAGCATAACCTTGCTAGCGTGTGAAATGAGTGCAATTGTGCGGTAGTTGGAGCATTCTTTGGCACTGCCCTTCTTTGGGATTGGGATGTAGACTGATCTTCTCCAATCTTCTGGCCACTGCTGAGTTTTCCAAATTTGCTGGCATATTGAGTGTAGCACCTTAACAGCATCATCTTTTAAAATTTTAAATAGTTCAGCTGGAATACCATCACTTCCACTGGCCTTGTTATTTGCAGTGCTTTCTAAGGCCTATTGACTTCACTTTCCAGGATGTCTGGCTCAAGGTCAGCAACCACACTACCTGGGGTGTACGAGACATCCATATCTTTCTGGTATAATTCCTCTGTGTATTCTTGCCACCTCTTCTTGATGTCTTCTGCTTCTGTTAGGTCCTTACCACTTTTGTCCTTTATTATGGTAATCTTTGTACGAAATGTTCCTTTCATATCTCCAATTTTCTTGAACAGATCTCTGGTTCTTCCTATTCTGTTGTTTTCCTCTATTTGTTTGCATTGCTCGTTTAAGAAGGCCTTCTTGTCTCTCCTTGCTATTCTTTGGAAATCTGCATTCAATTTCCTGTATCTTTCACTATCTCCCTCGCATTTTGCTTGCCTTCTCTCCTCCGCTATTTGTAAGGCCTCGTTGGACAGCCACTTTGCTTTCTTGCATTTCCTTTTCATTGGGATGGTTTTCGTTGCTGCCTCCTGTACAATGTTACGAGCCTCCATCCATAGTTCTTCAGGCACTCTGTCCACCAAATCTAAATCCTTAAACCTGTTCGTCACTTCCACTGTGTATTCATAAGGGATTTGACTTAGATTGTATCTTACCGGCCCAGTGGTTTTTCCTACTTTCTTCAGTTTAAGCTTGAATTTTGCTATAAGAAGCTGATGATCTGAGCCACAGTCAGCTCCAGGTCTTGTTTTTGCTGACTGTATAGAGCTTCTCCATCTTTGGCTGCAGAGAATATAATCAATCTGATTTCGATACTGCCCATCTGGTGATGTCCATGTGTAGAGTCGTCTCTTGTGTTGTTGGAAAAGCGTGTTTGTGATGACCAGCTTGTTCTCTTGACAGAACTCTATTAGCCTTTGCCCTGCTTCGTTTTGATCTCCAAGGCCAAACTTGCCAGTTGTTCCTTTTATCTCTTGATTCCCTACTTTAGCATTCCAATCCCCTATAATGAGAAGAACATCCTTCTTTGGTGTCACTTCTATAAGGTCTTGTAAGTCTTCATAGAATTGGTCTATTTCAGTTTCTTCAGCACCAGTGGTTGGTGCATAAACTTGGATTACTGTGATGTTAAAAGGTCTGCCTTGGATTCGTATCGAGATCATTCTATCATTTTTGAGATTGCATCCCAGTACAGCTTTCGCCACTCTTTTGTTGACTATGAGGGCCACTCCATTTCTTTTACGGGTTTTTTGCCCACAGTAGTAGATGTGATGGTCATCCGAACTGAATTCGCCCATTCCCGTCCATTTTAGTTCACTGATGCCCAGGATGTCAATATTTATTCTTGCCATCTCATTTTTGACCACCTCCAACTTACCCAGGTTCATGGTTCTTACATTCCAGGTTCCTATGCAATATTTTTCTTTACAGCATTGGACTTTCCTTTCGCTTCCAGGCATATCCGCAACTGAGCGTCCTTTCGGCTTTGGCCCAGCCGCTTCATCAGCTCTGGATCTACTTGTACTTGCCCTCCGCTCTTCCCCAGTAGCATGTTGGACGCCTTCCGACCTGAGGGGCTCATCTTCCAGCGTCATAACTTTTATATGCCTGTTGTCTTTGTCCATGGAGTTTTCTTGGCAAGGATACTGGAGTGGCTTGCCGGTTCCTCCTCCAGGTGGATCACGTTTGGTCAAAACTCTCCACTATGACCTGTTCATCTTGTGTGCCCTGCTCAGCGTAGTTCATAGCTTCTCTGAGTTCTTCAAGCCCCTTCGCCACGGCAAGGCAGTGATCCATGAAGGGGGCTTCTTCCATAGTCATAGCCTTTTAACCAGAAATCAAGCATGGCCCTCAACCTCTGACTTCTCCTTACTTCTAACCCAGTTCACGTACACAATCCTTGCTTTTGTCTTTCTCCCTACCAGCCAGGATGTGGCCCACCTATTTACTCTCTGGCACAGAGCAACCTCCTTTGTTATAATAACGACTGTACTTAGGTGGCAACTATCTCACAAAGGAACTTGCCCGGCCAGCTCAACAATGGAACCCTCCATTAGATTCTAACTCAGACTAACCCTTACCCCGCAACTCACAACAGTATCTTTCAGGCCCCCTTCTCCTAGTCCACACCTTCATGGGATCCAAACCCATCTGCTCCACTCGCTTTTCTGCTTTGCCTCTTCATCAGCGCCACAGAGCGGCAGCATCCATTCCCAGAAAAGCGTTCCTCTTTTCTGCAGAAGGCTGTCAGCGGGACTCTGCCGTTTATCTGGTCCTTCATCTAGATAATTAACAAAGAGGGCCTCTCTCCATCACCGTTCATATCAGGGTGATTTCCCTGAAATTAGCTATCTGCCAAAAGAGTATCTTAAGCACCCGCGCCACTTGAGAACTAATTACAGAAGAGGAAACATGAGATTTCCACCCACCCACCCACCCCCATCCCCGGTTCAAGGTCTTTATGGCGGATGAAATGGAAGAAAAGAGAGAACATTTTCTTGCCCCACAAAAACCCCTTCCCAGCTGTGCTGATTTTGCAGCTGGAGGTTGAACTATAACCCTTATCATCCCTCACCATTTGCCATATGCTGGCTGGGGCAGATGAGATGTGCATATACAGTGGTACCTCAGGTTAAGTACTTAATTCGTTCCGGAGGTCCGTTCTTAACCTGAAACTGTTCTTAACCTGAAGCACCACTTAGCTAATGGGGCCTCCTGCTGCTGCCACGCCGCCGGAGCACGATTTCTGTTCCCATCCTGAAGCAAAGTTCTTAACCTGAAGCACTATTTCTGGGTTAGTGGAGTCTGTAATCTGAAGCGTATGTAACCTGAAGCATATTTAACCCGAGGTATCACTGTATATTTGTGTGTGTGTGTGTGTGTGTGTGTTGGTATGTATTTGTACCCTATTCTTCAGACAAAAAGTCTCCCAGAATAGCTTGCATACAATATGTTAAAACAAGGCTGTCCTTGCTCAGAGGTTTTACAGTAAAAAACAAACAAACCAGGAAAAAGTACCAGGAGGGGGAAGAGGGGAAAACACAAACAAACTCAGGGGACAATGGAGAAAGACAGTATGCAACAATGTCCAGAGGGCCACAAGTTCTGTGCTCCTGTTTTAGATGCTGCACTTAGAATCATAGAATTGTAGAGTTGGAAGGGACCCTGGGGTCATCTAGTCCAACCCCCTGCAATGCAGGAATCTCATCTAATTCATACATGACAGATGGCTGTCCAACCTCTGCTTAAAAACCTCCAAGGAAGGAGAGCCCATAACCTCCCTACTTAATGGTCTTATGGGAGGTGAGAGCATTTTAGACTGTGATTTGTATTGCTTTACTTCTGGGATGTGGAAGCTTGGAGTTGGGGGCCGTCTGGCCCTCTGTCTGGCCCTTCAGGATTCTCCCCCACAGAAGCCACACCTCTTCTCTACAAGCCACAACCCTCACTGCCCCGTCTTTGCACCCTCCTTGTGTGTTCTTTTTACCGGCCAGAATGTATCACTGAATTCTGATAGTGCTGCTTGTTTGTGTGGGAGAGAGAGGAGAGTGTTTGAGTGTGTGACAGAATCGGCTCTCCAGACATAGGTAAAACGAGTGTCCATTGCTCCACCCATTTTTGCTTCTGGCCCCACGCACCACTGTCAGCTGACCCTGAGGAGGTTGCCTAGTAGGAAATGTTACCTTCAAGCTGGCAAAGGTTTCAACTCCTATTTTGCTTATTTGAAAACAAGGTAAGCCAGGCCTGCCGCATTTGGGAGCTACTTTACTCTTCTCTTGCTTGTGTTATAAGAAAAAAACTGCTCCTTTTCCCTTTTGGGGTACCCAAGAGCCCATAGAGAGTCCTTTTTTAGATTCTCTATCAGTAGGCGAAAATAACAGAGGCAAACCAGAGAATATTGAGAAGCAAAGCAGCTAGTAAGCCTGATCTTTATTAAAGCTGTTGCAACACGGTGCTCCCCCCACACGCAGGAGGCCGGAAGAGGACTCCGAACCATGCGCACAATCCCTTATATAGACTTTTGAACTGCTCACCCTGGAGCCCAAGACCACCCCCCCAGTACATCATACATACATCACAGAAGGGGTGGACTACAACAGAAATCTGAGTGCGTTGTTTTATCCTATCTGCCAGATGACCTGATTGGATACGCTGGGCATCCTGGCCACTCTTTTGCTATGATAACTACTCAATTCCTGAATCCAGGTCACAGGCTCACCCTAGTCATATCTTAAATGTGCCCTTGAGACAGGATTTGTGAGCAAAGGGACAATGGGGAGACTTCCCATTTCCTTCAACCTTGCAGAGAAATATTTGAGGTCATTTGGGAGAGACAAAATGGTTTCAGGACTTTTTCCTGTACTGTTTTAAGACATGTGGTGTGTGTGTGTGTGTGTGTGTGTGTGTGTATGACCTTAAAATTATTATAACACTTGCAACCTAAAGACAATGTAAGAATCCCTTGCAGATGACCACAGTACCCGGAGACAGACAGGTTGTACCTCCATAGTGCAGAGAGAAGAAATGCCACGGTGCATCTGCAGCAGCATCACTGGGTGCTTTCATCTGCCCCAGCTGCAACAAAACATGTCTCTCCTGCATTGGTCTCTACAGCCCCAGCAGACTTCCAGCAGTTTGACTTCACCCCCAAAAGCACACTCCTCCATTGTCTCCCGAAAGAGGTGGATGCAAACCAGAGGCGACCTCTATCCCTAGATCCATGGTGTAAGATGATGCTACCAGTGAGGTTCGACCCAGAGTATTTTTGACAAATGCCTAGTAGTATTGTCTGCTGGCTGGCAATTCATTTCTTTCTACTTTAACAGTGTTGCGCCCATGTGGCATTGCTGCAAACCAGGGTGGAATTAGTCGAGCTGTTTGCCCCGAGTGAAATCTGCGGACTTGACAAAGCTCTTCTGCCTTTACCTTTCTGTTTCTTATTGCAGCCTCGAGAAAGCATCTCGTTCCGGGAGATTAGTGTTTTGCACAAATTAGTCCCCGAGCCCAACGGTGGCAAAGACCGACTCGTTGACAGTATTCCTCCCTTAAGTGCTGTTGTACTAATTAATGCTAGAGACCTGTAGCTAAAGAGTCCGCTAATTAAGAGCATAAGATGAGTCCTGGTGGATCAGGCCAGGGGCTCATCCCGTCCAGCGTCCTCATCTCAGAGAGACCTGCCAGATAACTATGGGGATGCAACTGGCATTCAGAATCATTACAGTGTCCAACGGGGGCGGAGGAATTAGTTCTGATCACTGTGTGGGCCAGTCTTTTAGCAGGACCCCTGGCAACCTCTTCAGATGACGATGCCTAATAGGACTGAGGATGACACAGAGGTAAAGGGAAAGAGAGCTGTCATCACAGATTCATTTAGACTAAAGAGCAAGAGAGCTGGTTTGCAGGATGGCGTTGCCGCGGATAAAGAAATTACCAAGCATACAAGTTGGCTTGGGTCATCCTGAGTGCAAAACCTCCGTATCTGGTTAATATTTAAAGATGTTTGCCGAAGAAGCTTGCATAATGAAGGGGCGCACCAGCACTGATCACTCAGAATAATTTGTCTCCTTAATAGGGATTTTGTAACTTGTTAAATTGTTTTGAAACTGACAACCAAACAGCAGAAGTGTTCGTGTGGCTAGGATTAATTCATTTGCAAGTCTCTATGATGCATGTTGACCGATTTCATATGAAGACGCAAAAACACCTGGTTCGCGCCTCCTAAAAAATTGTGCGCCCGGGGCTACAGCTCCCCTCTTCTCTCCCGCCCCCCCCCCTATGCTCCTGTCTATAGACAAATGTTAGTTTCTGAAGTGTCTATCTGAATGTGTGGCCACTACAGGCTCTTTGATGTAGGGTTGCCATATTTTGAAGAGTAAAAAAGTGGATGCTGTGGCGACTCTCATTTTAAATGCCCCTACTACATGTATAGGGACACGGGTGGCGCTGTGGGTTAAACCACAGAGCCTAGGGCTTGCCGATCAGAAGGTCGGCGGTTCGAAGCCCCACGACCGGGTGAGCTCCTGTTGCTCGGTCCCTGCTCCTGCCAACCTAGCAGTTCAAAAGCACGTCAAAGTGCAAGTAGATAAATAGGGACTGCTCTGGCAGGAAGGTAAACGGCATTTCCGTGTGCTGCTCTGGTTTGCCAAAAGCAGCTTAGTCATGCTGGCCACATGACCCGGAAGCTGTCTGTGGACAAATGCCGGCTCCCTTGGCCTATAGAGTGAGATGAGCGCCGCAACCCCAGAGTCGGTCACGACTAGACCTAATGGTCAGGGGTCCCTTTACTCTTTACTACATGTATAGAAGCGGTGATATATTGCTGAGGGAGGCAGGAGAAGAGGAAAGCAAGTCTTTAACCACCAGTTATATCTATGTCTCATCCAGAAAGTATACCCAGAGACATTTTGGCAAATTAAAAAAAAATCTACCTGGATAGAAATTTTACCCCTGAAAAAGAAGACGTGCCGTGGAAAAAGAGGACACATGACAACCCTAATTTTTTGATGCCACATTGTAGATTAACACACATCAATTGAGTTATAGGCAGATGCTACTCCTGAACAAACCACATTGTTTCCATTCTGCCAGGTGCGGGGAAGCAAAGACAGCAACTCTCCAGCAGCGACACCAGATCACTGCTGGGCCAGAATGAATCCCATAGCTTTAAAGGCACATTCAGTGGCTGAACTGCTAAAGGGAATGTACGGACAGCATATTGATTTTATTCTACTCTCAGTAGCATGGAGCTTTCATCAAAGGACACTGGGAATTGGAGTTTGGTGATGGTTTTCAAAAGCATATTGTAGGTAATTCCCCCCCAGCCCCCAAATGCGCAGCCACAATTTCCAAACATCACTGGGATAAAAATAAATAAATGCTATTTTCCATTTGTGGTGTAGTTATGGCCTGAATATCTATATGTGCTTCTTTCCTTCTCTATACAATTCTCACATTCATTGGGGAGATCATTAATATAACTAGGCTTTCCATTAGATAGCGCACTGGCTAGGATGTCTCTGGAAAGTCAGTGGATCTTGTTGTTAGTCAAACAACTAGGGAGAATCAGCAGAAATATATTCAAATGAATTGTCTAGACTTCAGGGATACAGTATTTTCATTACTCCGCTGCTGGGTAGCACAATCTCTGCTCACTAAAACTCCATAATATAGGGAAAGATTGGTTCTGCCACCTATTTCAAAATATTGATTTTAGAAGCATCTCTAAAATGTACAGCCCAAGTGTTCAAGCCCTGCCCAAGAAAATAAATGACCTTCCTCCTTGCATTTTTGTGTCTCAGTGTATGGAAATCAAACCAGACCATATTTCCTTTCTGGCCAGTTGACCACCCTATGGCTGTAGCTCAGTGGTAGGGCATCTTCCCTGCAAGCAGAAGGTCCCAGGTTAAAATCCTGACATGTATGGCTAGGAAATACCTTGTCTGAAATCTTGGAGAGCTGCTGCCAGTCAGTGTAGAGAATACTAAGCTATGTTTGACAAACCCTCACCGTGATCAACGGTGATCAACAAACCTATCCATTCTTAAGGAAATCAGCCCTGAGTTCTAACTGGAAGGACAGATCGTGAAGCTGAGGCTCCAATACTTTGGCCACTTCATGAGAAGAGAAGACTCCATGGAAAAGACCCTGATGTTGGGAAAGATTGCGGGCACAAGGAGAAGGGACGACAGAGGATGAGATGGCGGGACAGTGTTCTCGAAGCTACCAGCATGAATTTGACCAAACTGCGGGAGGCAGTGGAAGACAGGAGTGCCTGGTGTGCTCTGGTTCCTGGGGTCACGAAGAGTCGGACACGACTAAACGACTAAACAACAACAACACCGTGATCAACTCCCGCATGGAAACCTATGTCCCCATTGTGGAAGGACGTGTGGATCCAGAATTGGCCTCCACAGTCATTTACGAACTCATTGTTAAGATAGTGTTCATGGAAGACAACCTTACTTGGTTACAAGTGAAATAAGAAAATTCCTTCCAGTAGCACCTTAGAGACCAACTAAGTTATTGATATGAGCTTTCGTGTGCATGAACACTTCTTCACACTTTTTTGTGTGCATGCACATGAAAGCTCATACCAATAACTAACTTAGTTGGTCTCTGAGGTGCTACTGGAAGGAATTTTTTTATTTTGTTTTTACACAGACCAACACAGCTACCTACCTGTAACTTGGTTACAAGTGATCACCAAAGAAGAAGAAGACATGGACCAATGTTCTGACTCAATATAAGGCAGCTTCCAATGTCCCTATGCTCAACTCTCTCTCTCTGTTCTGATGGGTTAATGCCCCTTCCTTCCACCTCTGAACCTAGCCCTGAAGTCTAGCTGATGTTGCACTTCAGATGACATGCTTTGAATTGCAATGGATCCCAAATGTCTTCCATAGCAATTGAAAGCCTCTGCAACTTGTCTCACCGGTTCTTCCCACTTACCTGGTGGTGGCAGTGGGTGGTATTGGGGAGAGATCACTGGAGGCTGTCAACAAGAACAACAGCAATTTTATTATTCATACCCCACCCATCTGATTAGGTTGCCCCAGGCACTCAGGGTGGCTTCCAACAGAATCTCTGTCTCTGCTTTAGACAGCATCTTAAAAAGCAGAGACATTACCTTGCCAACAAAGGTCCGTATAGTTAAAGCTATGGTTTTCCCAGTAGTGATGTATGGAAGTGAGAGCTGGACCATAAAGAAGGCTGATCGCCGAAGAATTGATGCTTTTGAATTCTGGTGCTGGAGGAGACTCTTGAGAGTCCCATGTACTGCAAGAAGATCAAACCTATCCATTCTGAAGGAATTCAGCCCTGAGTGCTCACTGGAAGAACAGATCCTGAAGCTGAGGCTCCAGTACTTTGGCCACCTCATGAGAAGAGAAAACTCTCTGGAAAAGACCCTGATGTTGGGAAAGATGGAGGGCACAAGGAGAAGGGGACGACAGAGGACGAGATGGTTGGATAGTGTTCTTGAAGCTACCAGTATGAGTTTGACCAAACTGCGGGAGGCAGTAGAAGACAGGAGTGCCTGGCGTGCTCTGGTCTATGGGGTCATGAAGAGTCGGACACGACTAAACAACAAACCTCAGTGCCCTAGAGACCATGGGAAATGCAATTCTGCAAGGAGCCCTGATATATATCATTTTCAGAGGCCCGCTGGTAACATTACACTTCCTTGGGTCCTGACATTTGGAAGATGCTGTTGATGCAGCATCCCAGATACCAGAAAGCAGGGCCCCCCAGCTCAGAAAAACCGTAGAGAGGAATTTTAGGCACAAGCGACACCCAGTTCAGAATGAATCAGAGCATTATATGACGGAAGAAATTCACATTCTGAGCTGAGCATTATTTATTTATTTTGTTGACATCGCTAATGAATATTGAACACATTTCCTATCATCAAATTTGGATGTGGCAAATGTATCAAACTTCAGATCTGTGCAAATATTTGTTTTATATCAATCTGCAGCTCGCTGCTTCCCTACCTCTTCCTCCTTCCATACTCCCCAGGCTCGCACACACACAAACTATACATATCAAAGGAACTTTCTGCTATAAATCAGACACCGGGACGATGTTAGATATGCAAACTCCACCATGCTGTTCCCTCACTACTGCCATCGCTACCTCCTCCTTTCTGCATTCGTTATTTGTTGACAAAATATTGAGGGATCATACCACAGCCCTGGGTATAACTTATTCCACCTCTCTTCTAAAATTTACCTATTCAAAATGATTACTACATGCTTAATAACTTCAAAGGCTTCAGGTCTCCCAGGAAGGGAGAAGGTTGCTTCAAAGCCTTTCATTGCTTTATGCTAATTCCTGGGGATGGAGAACCTTCCCTACCCTTCAGACTGATGAAGGCAGGGTCCCAGCGGAGACTTCCTACACTTCTGGCAAGCTTCTTTTTCAAAGGTTTTAATTGTTGGTGTTTCTCATTTGATGCTTTCCAAGTCACTGACAGATTTGCTTTCAGGGGGGAAGAAAAAGCGATGCTTTTGGGGCATGTCCACTTTCAGAAGGTTCAGGGTTTATTTGGCTGGGTAATCCTCCTAGGATTGGCTGGAGGAGGAGAGAAAGCTTCCCCTTTCTTCATATACAAGCTCGTTAACCATCAGATTCTTTGAGAGACTCTCTCAACTGTAATTAGTAGCAGCGCTCAAATGCTGCTAATTTTTTTTTTGGAAGATCCCAGTATTACTGGCAGCTGTCTTGATCTGCACTGGCTTTTCTGTCTGAATTGGTTGCTTTAGAGATTAAATGCTACGTTACAATCAATTCTTCGGCAATCTGGGTCACTAAGGAACGGGAAAGCTTGAAGGCACATTCCTCTTGCTCTCTCCCCCCAATTCATGCATTTAAAAGGCTTACAAGCGGCATGTCGCAAGAGGAGAACTTTGTTTTTGTAGCACAGATGTTCCATTATACAACGGAAAGCTAAGGGAGTCTTAATACATATAAAAGGCAGCTACCAAAGTTTTGTCACACTCCAGCGTGACCCAGGGAACAGAACCGAGGATGGAGTTATGCTGATGAGGGCTGGGAGATGCAGGAAAGAAGAAGCAAGATTTTTTATGGATGGCTTCGTTGGGTTGGCCAAGTACATCCCTTAACTTTGTCCCGTGCTTGTGAGTTTACTTGTACGGAGAAAGAAAGAAGCTGCATTTCATAATGCTTGAAAACATACTCTCTCAGGTGTTAAGACTGGCAAAGGAGATTTTTCTTGGTACTCTCAGAAGTGCAGGAAATTGTGTCTCAGGAGGAAATTGTGTCAGGACTCCCCTTAAGAAGACTCAGAAGACAACAATATTGTGGGGAAAAGTTATACAGTGGTATCTCAGGTTAAGTACTTAATTCGTTCTGCAGGTCTGTACTTAACCTGAAACTGTTCTTAACCTGAAGCACCACTTTAGCTAATGGGGCCTCCCGCTGCCGCCGCACTGCCAGAGCACGATTTCTGTTCTCAACCTGAAGCAAAGTTCTTAACCTGAAGCACTATTTCTGGGTTAGTGGAGTCTGTAACCTGAAGCGTATGTAACCCGAGGTACCACTGTATTTATTGAAATATAACAAAATGGGTAGATCTGCAAACAAATCAACCAAATTCACTGAAACTAAATATAGTAAAATTCTTTAAAGCAGGTGGGATCAACTTCCTCCACTCTTCTGGGCAGGTCTACAGGCTCTGTCTGAGGCCCCACAGCTAAGGACTGAAAGGGATTCTTCCTCCCTGCTACAAAAGCCTCGGGTATGTGAGTTTGACAAATGAACTGTGGCTCTTCTGCTTTGGCATTCACCCAGATCTGTGTGTCAAGTCTAAAAGGGTGCACTCATGACTCCCCAAAGCCAATCCAGGACTGGGCACCCAAAGAGTACCCTCAACCCAATAATGCCACAGATATCTATCCCCTGACCGGATGTAAAAATATCCCCTTCCTGATTGATCTGGAAGCCAATTAAACCAATCAAAATTGCCACTATACTCATAACAGTATGAAGCAGGAAGGGAAGATAGTTCAAGGCAATCAGAGTCGCCCCTAAAAATTCCTAGTCAGACCCCAAATGCACAACTAGCAGAAGTCCATACTGCGTAGGGCGAGAGGGCAAACCCTGCACAAAGCAAAGGTAGAAAGTCTGGGAATGAGTCAGCTGATAAAGCCTGGTCTCTTCTCCCCCCACCTTGCCTTATTTGAATTAATATATTATTTATATTATTTGAATTAATATACACCTGTATGCACACTTTCCCCAGTATATGCATTTTTGTATGCAATAGTTCATTTTAGGTTCATCCTTATTCTTTACCTGCCCCATACATTGCATCACTTATGATATCAGGTGGTGGCAGGTGGACATGGGTTGGGAAAATGCTCTCAGAAGCCAAATTGGAACTCCTGTCCTACCTAATTTTGCCCAGAGTCTCAAGGTTCCCCATTGCTGACCTAGGGATACTTCTTTGTATGCCATAGAAATTTGACAGGCTTTGTCCTTTCAGAAGGGTCAACTGTGCCTGCAAATTCCACCCATTCTTGCAAAGAAAAAGTTATATCTGTGTCTCTTTACAAAATACCTTCATACTGCAAAGGCCCCTAGCACAGAAGCCCTTAATCTATTTGCCTGAAATTTGTCGGGTTTTGTCAAAGAATGAACTGCAGCTGGTTCCTTTTTGGGGAGGATGAACTAGAACTAGTTCATTTTAAAGAAGAACTTTGCTAGCACAGATCGTTCCCTCCATACATACACAATCAATGGAAGTACTGTATATCAGAAGAGCCCTGATGGATCAGAACAGAAGCCTATCATGTCCAGCACCCAGTTCCCCCCAGGGACCAATCAGATGTTTCCTAGAAGCCCCAAAGCAGGGCGTGAGGGCAATTGCTCTCTTCTGTTGCCCCGCAGTGAGTGGCATTCCGAGGCATGCCGCCTCGGACCCCTCCCAACATAATTACAGACATTTTGCTCATGATCTAAGAACCATAGAGCACTTTGTACACTAATAAAAGTTATAGAAATGATAAATAATGCTGCTCAGGGTGCCTTTATCCCAGATATAAACAATTGCAATTCCTTTGTTTGCCTTACCCAGGCTTTTAGGTTGGACTTTATTTTGCTCGGTGATTGGATTCATCAACTCTTCATGCCTCAATAATTCCTGAGATTCTCTTTCCATTAAAAATAAATACCCCATTTTATATCCTTGAGATGGTACCCATATTTGATTGTCTTTTCTATGGTGGTATATATTGAAAACTATAAAATTATAATACAACTATTAATCCCCTGTATCTGCTTGTACCTAATTTTTTATTAAAAATGTATTGTGCTCCAGCTGGCTCGTAAATTACAGTGTGGTTGAAAAGTCTCTTGCTGGATTACTCCTGAAGCAGAACATATTGAAGGAAGGGGAAAGGCTTACAGATTAATATTTTGACTTCATGGACACTGTGACTAGGATGGCGGCTTGCTTATGGGCAGAGCAATTCTAAAGAAAGATGGTTACAAGAACTGGACTCAGGAAAGAGCAGAGGAACCACAGACCTTTGTCAAGAAATGGTCTACCTTATCATCACAGCTTGGCTATGGTTGGACGTCATGCTAAACCAGGGGTAGGTCAACATGGTGCGCTCTGGCTTTTTGGAAGACTCCAGTTCCCATCAGCCCTTGCCAACATAGGAATGATAGGAGTTGTAGTCCAACCAACAGCATCATGTTGGTTCCCCTTGTGCTAAACCGTTGTTAAGCATGACATGAGTGAGTCTTTTGCTTGTAAATTTGCCCTCCCCTCTGCTTCTACAGGGTGAACAAAAGAAGAACAGAAGCTTCTGCTTCCATTTAAGTTTAACCACAGTTTAGTGTAAGATTAACAATAGTTTGTGGGGTGTCAAGATGCTGGCAGCGGCCCCCGGCTGGTTGCCCAGGAAAGTATAAAGACAAGGAAAAGTTTCGCACCGCCCTTTTTTATTTTACACAGAGAGGCTATAGAACCCAGGCTCTTGGATAATGGCGTTGTCCTGAGTGAATCTCCACCCTGCCGTCTCTCCCATTCCTCATTCCTCATCACCATCACTTCCTCTATGGGTGCTGCTAAGTGTCCTCTGTCTTTGAGCTCTTTGCTCTCCTACTTTTAAGGCTCACCGGGTTCTGGGAGGTGGAGGGTCTAGAATGCTTCCTAGTGACAAAGTGCCAGCCAGTTGCTGCTCCAGCTCTGTCTGCTCCTCCTCTCCCAATATTTCCCAACTTTCCCCCTCATCTGCCTCTGAGCTGTGACTTCCTGCAAACCACTGTTGTAAATCTATACTGTCTTCCTCCTCCGCCTCCTTCCTGGAAGGGTCAGGATGGAGAGGCTGTCTCCACCATTCCTCCTCTGCCCAAACATGGGGTTTGGACAACATGGTCAGTTGGTTAATGATTTGTAACACTGAGCTATGGTTTAGCATTATGCCCAAACTGGGCAACTGACTTTTGCATGTCTTTGAATGCCATGACATAAAAGTCATAGCTTAGGCAATGCCACCAACCATGGTTTGTTCTCCTAGATAGCCACAAACTGCAACCAAGGTTTGTTTTTGGTTTACAGGTATGAATGACACACTCTAAGCCAAACCATTGTTCAGCGCTAGTTAGTGTGACAGCAAGAGGACTGGGAGAGCAGCACAGCAGCCACAAACCACTTTGTGGGAACCTGCATGCTTGTGGCAAGCCGTGATTTGCTTGAGCATTAGATGTGAACCAGGTCAGCGTAATAAATTAATTCAGTATGGTTACTCTCTTTAGAACACAGCTCACACACTCACAGTTCCAGCTCCAAGGTGCTGAGGATTAGCTTGAACTGTTTAATCTATTTCCAGCATTTTGTATCAGGCAATACTTCATTTTGGAATTTACAATTTCATTTCAAGATGTTAGACGTTTTTGTTATTACATTAACTGCATTGATAGAAAGTTAATGCAGAAAGTAAGGGGACTAAAGGCAGGAAATGTGAATACAGTGTTTAGGCCAGGATCCAAAGACCCATGCCCTTTGCTGCACTATCTGCACTATACATTTAAAGCAGCATCATACCACTTTAAACATTCATGGCTCCCTGCAGAGCACCCTGGGAGCTGCAGTTTGTTAAGGGTGCTAAGTGGTTTAACAATCAATCCCAATTCCCAGGGAACTCTGGGAATTGTAGTTCTCCAAGGGGAATAGGGGTGCCCTAACAGCTCTCAGCATCCTTAACAAACAACAGTTCCCAGGATTCCTTGGGGGAAAGCCATGGCTGCTTAAAGTGGAATGAAAATGCTTTAAATGTGTAGTGCAGATGGGGCTCTAGCTTGACCATAGCTAGTAGTACTTTCTATCAACTTGAACATCAGACTCACATTTTTGGGTGGGTGGTTGGGTGTGTTGCATCCTTTGGTCCAGACAATAAAATACATTGGGCTTCATCACCCACTTCTCCCTAACCCTCTGGATTAGATGGGTGTGCTGTTGTTCTCACTCGAGAAACACAAGCCCAACTTCCCCTTAGGAGCGCGAGATTTGCGTTGGAGGTCTTTGAATCTTTGCCAGGGCCTAAACATTTGGCGGTGCATTGACATTAACGACATGCATATTAGATCGCTGCTCAAGCGCAAAGCAGGAAAAACTGTACACTACTAAATGGGAAGTGATTTGTGTTTCTTTTTTTAAAATGACTGATACACTGTTAATCGTTATTCAAAACCTTGTTAAGAGCCATCAAAGCCTGTGATTGAATTGTGGTTCTGTTTTCTCTCATTCCAGCCATTTCCCAGAGTGTTCTGTTTTACATAATGTACCGAAAGGTCAGAGAGAGAGAGAGAGAGAGAGAGAGAGAGAGAGAGATATGATAGATATAGATAGATAAATTGATGATGATAGATGATAGATAGATAGATAGATAGATAGATAGATAGATATAGATATAGATATATAGATGATAGACAGATGATAGATATAGATGATAGATTAGATAGATGATAGATAGATAGAAGATGATAGATGATAGATGATAGATGATAGATGATAGATGATAGATATAGATAGATAGATGATAGATAATAGATAGATAATGATAGATAGATAGATAGATAGATAGATGATAGATAGATAGATAGATATAGATAGATAGATAGATAGATAGATGGATGAGAGAGAGGCTTCCACATTTGCTTTTTTCACTCCTTGACCAATTATAGGGGAACCATCATACTGGCCACTGTAAACATGGAAAGATATTAGAAGCATAGGAAACTGCCTTCTGCTGAGTCAGGCCATTGGACCATCCAGTTGATTATTGCCCACACTGACTGGCAGCAGGTCTCCAGGGATAGGTCTGTCTTGCCAAAGGCAAGGTGGTTCTTTTAAAATGAGATTCAGAAGCAATACAAAATACACAAGTGAGTGAGAAGATCAACCAGGCGGGAGACAACATGCCAGTCAGGCATGTGTCTCTGCCAGGGTCCTACTCGAGTGTAGGACGAGCTCCTGACAACGCCTTCACCTCCTCCCAATGTTCTCAAAACATTCATGTTGACATTCCATCGAGGAAGGGGGAAGGAACAGAGGCAGGAAGGGCTCTGTATCAGACCACTAACTCCTTGATACATTTTGTCTTCTGGGTGCATTTCCCATACAAGGTCTCTCCCAGCCCTGTTTGGAGATACTGGGAATGGAATCTGGGACCTTCTGCCTGCAATGCATGTTCTCTGAGCTACCAGCAGGTGATGGCTTAAGAAAAGTAAATGCAGATGAACATCCAACCCTACTGGGTGAGCGTGCAAAGCATCCAAGGATCTTTCTGCAGAATGCTGTTCAGAAAGAAGCAATCCTGTGTGAATTCAGAAGAATGACTGGATCCATTCGCTTGCTCCTTCCCAAACCACCGATAGATGCAATGGTCACTTTGCCGTTACACCCATAAAGAAGACCCGAGAAGCATAAATATGTTAAAGCAGTTTATTAAAATTAAAATATAACAACGTGGGGGATCTGTACAATGCCAGTTCAATTGATTAGCCAAATTAAATCAGTCCAGGCAGGGGAGTTATCTCCTAGGAGTAAGAGGTTCCTGTCCCTTCACCTTACCTAGGCATACTTACAGCCACACACTAAGGCCAGGTAGCGAAAGACTGAAAGGAAATCCTTGCTATGTACTCCTTGGGTATTGTAGGGATGTGAATAGATGCTAGGAGAGGATATATTTATTGGATATTATCCTCCCTTCCTCACGTTTGTGAGTTTGGCAGAGTGCATTCATTTGCAGCTTAAAAGGGAAGTTAGATAGGCTAGTTTTAAACTTTTACTTTCAGTAACCTGGGATGCTTTGACTGGATTCTCCTGGTATTTCCCCCCTTTCTCCCCCTTAAAACAATAATCACACAAATAGTCACAAAAAAGTTAAAAATAATGTTTACTCACTCAAAATGCTTGTTGAAAAGTAACAGATACAGCAGCTTTGTTCAGACAGGCTAAAAATGCTAAGGCATCCTTTAAAGGTAAAGGGACTCCTGACCATTAGGTCCAGTCGTGGCCGACTCTGGGATCATCTCACCTTATTGGCTGAGGGAGCCCACATACAGCTTCTTGGTCATGTGGCCGGCATCACTAAGCCACTTCTGGTGAACCAGAGCAGCGTACGGAAACGCCGTTTACCTTTCTACCAGAGCGGTACCTATTTATCTACTTGCACTTTGACGTGCTTTTGAACTGCTAGGTTGGCAGGAGCAGGGACTGAGCAATGGGAGCTCACCCCGTTGCAGGGATTCGAACTGTCGACCTTGTGATCGGCAAACCCTAGGCTCTGTGGTTTAACCCACAGCACCACCAGCGTCCCTAGGTATCCTTTAGTCTAGTTTAAAATGGTGTCTGAGCACTGGAGCTCAGACACAGTAGATGGTCTCACATTTCTGGCTTGGTGATGAGAGGAAGAGGTAAGAGGAGAAGGGCCAAAAGAGGGTCTGCCCAGGCAGGTAGGAGAAAATATATATATATCTATATTTTCCATCCACCTGTCAGGGCACAGTGGGAGTGTCTCTCACAGAGTTCTCTCTAGCAAACCTACAGGAAAATTCTGTGAGCGTCAGTTCCTATCATGTGCCTATCTAGCAAACATGAATCGTTGGTTTGACTGCATTGTAAATATCCCACAGTTGTAACCTGACTTGTGCAGTGTGGCCCTGCCAGCTCAATTTTCACCCCGATATGCATTTTAGGTCCATGAGGGGCACCCCAAGAACCCCCAAGCTGAAGGAAATGGAGAGACCACAGAGTGCCCTTGACCCAGTAACGCCTCAAGTGTTTGATGAACGCATCCTTAAATTATCTCACCTGCCTGGACTAAATGCCAATGAGGAGGGTTGGACAGTGAAGCAAGCAGGGGCATCAGCCCCTAGTAAATGAATAAGAAGGAATTCCATCAGCGTTTCTCATTCAGGGACAGAGCTGGGCTTGTGGCAAGATTTGTTTCTTGGTGTGTCTCTTTGAGCAATAGAATTGCGCTGGGGGGAGGGATTAGAGAGAGAGAGAGAGAGAGAGAGAGAGAGAGAGAGAGAGAGCCATCACATTGAATAGCAGTCTCCACAGCCTTTTAAAAACAATATTCTGGACCTGCTGTACAAAGGAGAATTCCACAGGCTCCCTTAAGATGCCAGTTTTAGAACAAACTCATTATCATTGATGTTCTGTAATAGAGACTGACAAGATATCCGCATGACAAGGCTGCTTTGGCCTGGATGATTGTATTCTTTTTGATCACTGGTATTTACAGTGGTATATAAAGTGCCATTCATTTTCTACTTTGTTTGACTGGAAGCAAAGGCGGACATGGGACTTAATATAGAAGGGATTGCCTAGAAGCGAAATACCTATATGCAGCCAAGACTTAGGCACTTGGTGAATAATCTTTCAGCTACAGCAATTCGGAGCAGGGGCTACAGAAGGCCAAAACCTGAGGTGGCAAAAACACATCTGGAACTACATTAAAAAACAATCTGCTTGAGACCAAAATCTGCAGTAAAAAAGGGGGAAGGTTCTGGTTGCTATATTTTCCCCTCTTCCTAGGCCCTGGCTCAACACTCTAGCCAGGATGGCTATTGCTCTGCCTCCATGGTTAGGGCAGCAGTGCTGGAAGCCACAGGAGGCGTGAGTGCTCTAGTGCTTGGGTCCTGCTTGTGGCTGGCCACAAGCATCTGGTTGGCCACTGTGAGAATGGGATGCAGGGCTAGATGGGCCACTAGCCCGTTCCACAAGGCCAGGCCCTCCAAGTGTCTCTGTTTTCCAGGGGCAGTACCCAGCCTTACAGAAGCCATCTCAATTTCTGTTTTGATCCTACAACATCCCTATTTCCATTGGAGAAATATTGGAGGGTACGGAGTTATGCGACCTTTAGAAGACAACTACAGGGACACGGGTGGCGCTGTGGTCTAAACCACTGAGCCTCTTGGGCTTGCTGATCAGAAGGTCGGCGGTTCGAATCCCCATGATGGGTGAGCTCCCGTTGCTCTGTCCCAGCTTCTGCCAACCTAGCAGTTCGAAAGCACGCCAGTGCAAGTAGATAAATAGGTACCACTGTGGCAGGAAGGTAAACGGCATTTCCATGCTCTCAAGGTTCCGTCATGGTGTTCTGTTGCACCAGAAGCGGTTTAGTCCTGGAAAGCTGCCTGTGGACAAACGCCGGCTCCCTCAGCCTGAAAGCAAGATGAGCACCGCAACCCCATAGTCGCGTTTGACTGGACCAGGGGTTCTTTATCTTTTACCTAGAAGACATCTGAAGGCTGTCCTGTATAGGGAAGTTTTTTAAGTGTTTTATTATGCTTTTATATATCTTGGAAGCTGACCAGAGTTGGCTGGGGCAACCCAGTCAGATGGTTGGGGTATGCTGCTGCTGCTTGCTATTAAACAAGCCGTCCCTATTTTCAGTGGAAAAATGTTGGAGGGTATGAAAGGATCTTCTCATGTTGTTATAGATTCATAGAATTGTAGAGTTAGAAGGGATCCCGAGGCTCTTCTACTCCAATGCCCTGCAATGCAAGAATCTCGACTAGATCATATGTGACAGATGGCCATCTAAGGACCGCAGCCTAATGACAAATAAATACAGAACCAAACACAATGGTCCTGCTGTAGCATAGATATAGGCACACACTTCACATTGTTTGTGCAAGCGTTTTCCTTGGTCTTACCTACATGCTTACCTTTTCCAAATGGAAAAAGAAATAGAAAACCACCAGAATTATTCAAAATAGCCCTAAGAAAAATGTTCATGCACACTGATCGGACAAAAGTCCTTATGATCTATTGAGCTGATGATTTGCTAAATGCACATTGACGTGATGGAAAGTCATGGCGCCCAAGGAGTCCGTTGTGGATACAATCTGCAGATAATGGGTCTCTGGGAGATTTTTGAAGTGTGCCTTTTTAATTCATGCCGTTGCACTTTCAAGATGCACAGAGGCTCAGTGTGCTTTAGATGTGCCACAAACCTCCTCCAAACACCTTGGGCACTGTCTTATACTCTTCGATTGATGGAGCCATTTACGTCCTCAATGGACGCACAATAATGACTCCATTTCAACCGATCCCATTTCAATGCCATCGCCTCCTCTGCTTCCATTAAAAAGACAGGGCCGTTACAACCTGGGTGACAGATTATTTCTTTAAAAAGGGAGAGAAAGGAAATTAACACAATATATTGAATTGCGCTGAATTGACACAATAAATAATGAAATGGACCAGGCTCTCACCTCTCTCTGCTGTAATTCCACAAGGAAAAATAGACATATTTACCACCTAGTTGATGTCACGCCTAGTGCTAAGGTTAAAATAGATGGGGAAACCTTTATAAGATAGTGATAGTATTACAAAACTGGCCAGATTTTATATTGCTAACAATATCCCTCGAACTGTGAAGACGTGCAGATATTTCCTCTCCCCCTCCCTCCTTTCCCTCTCCTACATCCTGACATTGTTGGGTATTTTTGTACCTCCCGTTAAAATCCTTGTATACATGCCTTGATAATTTCTCTTCTAGATGGCTCTCACCTCTTCCTCCACTTGCCTTTTTAAAATCTTACCATCAACTCTAATGCCTCCATTAATCACCATCCTCCCCCATTGCCAAGGTCATAGCAGGTAATGGGCACTGAAGTGGTGCTTACAGACCTTGGTGGCGAGAGAGCAGGTTTCCAGCTGTGCTCTGCCAGGGACCTAGAAGAAATAAGAAGATAAGAGAAGAAGGGCACCACCTCTATAGGAGAGCATCTGCTTTGCATGCCGAAGGTCTCAAACCCCCAACATCTCCAGGCTTGGCAGGGAGAGATTCTTGTCAGAAACCTGAAAAAATGAGGTTTACCAATTGGAAAATGTGCACAGCCTGGCAGTCTTAATGGATTTGATGGAACTTGCGAGCATAAAGGAGGCTACAGGAAGATGACAGGGTTCACAACTGGCAATGCTTTTAATGGCATGCCTGAGATATGCGTTATAACGCTCCTTAGTGTTATGTGTGAACTCAACCCAGCAGCTTAACGATGGTTTATTAACTATGGTTAAAGGTCACGCAAGTGTGCGGTTGGTTCATAAAGCTTAATAAATGATAACTATAGTTTACTCTTAGGGATGCGGGTGGCGCTGTGGGTTAAACCACAGAGCCTAGAACTTGCTGATCAGAAGGTCAGCGGTTCGAATCCAGTTGGGGTGAGCTCCTGTTGTTCAGGCCCTGCTCCTGCCAACCTAGCAGTTCAAAAGCACGTCAAAGTGCAAGTAGATAAATAGGTACCGCTCCGTCGGGAAGGTAAACAGTGTTTCCGTGCGCTGCTCTGGTTCACCAGAAGCGGCTTAGTCATGCTGGCCACATGACCCGGAAGCTGTACGCCGGCTCCCTCAGCCAGTAAAGCGAGATGAGCGCCGCAACCCCAGAGTCGGCCACGACTGGACCTAATGGTCAGGGGTCCCTTTACCTTTATAGTTTACTCTTATGTGTGAAACCAGACCTCCTCCTTATCTAGGTATGGGAAAGCAGACTTCAGTGCCCCAATGCAACTGAGTCCGGAGTGAGGAATGGAAAACCATGGAAACCACTCTAAAGGCTCAGCTGCCCATACTGGACTCAGCTAGACTTGTAAAGAAAAAGTGATTTACCGTATTTTTCCGTGTTTAAGACAATGCTTTTTGCTTTAAAAAATTAGGCAAAAATTGGGTATTGTCTTATACACGGATAGTGAAAGCAGGGGGGGGGGACACATGCGATTAATGGCAGCAGCAAGCAGGAGATTGGTAGCGGCGATTGGGCAGGTGATTGGTGGCTGCAGCAAGGCCTGCTGGCGATTGACTGTGGCTGTGGCAATTGGGCAGGCGATTTGCAGCTGTGGTAAGGCAGGCAGGCTTGGTGGCTGCAGAAAGTGGGCGGATGTGCTGTTGGTGGCGGCGAGCGGGCAGACAATTGGCGGCTGCAGTGAGGTGTGTGATCGGCAGTGGTGGGCAGGCGGGTGAGCGATTGGTGGAAGTGACTTCCGCCACTCCCCCCAAAAGATAAACAACTTAATTTCTAAATTTTGGGTAAAAAAATAATTAGGGATCGTCTTTTACATGGGGCTGTCTTATACACGAGAAAATACGGTATATGTGTTGTATATGCGATATAACGTTGTGCCACCAGATGGCAATGTGGAGTCCCGTTTTTCTTCACCTGTTTTCCCTGTTTAAATTTACAACGCTTTAAATTGAGACATTTCTTTGATGTGTCTGGATCCAGCCACTGGTGCATTTAAACTGTTCTCCGACATAATCAACCAAGGTTTAAGTGATCATCTTCAAGATGCCTCAGCTTTAAATACGGTTTATTAACCATTAGGTCCAGTCGTGGCTGACTCTGGGGTTGCGGCGCTCATCTTGCTTTATTGGCCGAGGGAGCCAGCGTACAGCTTCCGGGTCATGTGGCCAGCATGACTAAGCCGCTTCTGGCGAACCAGAGCAGCGCACAGAAACACTGTTTACCTTCCCGCCAGAGCGGTACCTATTTATCTACTTGCACTGTGACGTGCTTTCGAACTGCTAAGTTGGCAGGAGCAGGGACCGAGCAACGGGAGCTCACCCCGTCATGGGGATTCGAACTGCCGACCTTCTGATCGGCAAGTCCTAGGCTCTGTGGTTTAACCCACAGCACCACCCACGGACCTTAGAGTGAGTTAAAAACAAACATGGCAACTGTTTTGGTTAAAAACAAACATGGCAACTGTTTCAATATATATTCATAAATGCACCCTGTCCTCTTTATTTTTATTTTTACTAAGCACCTTCCATATTTTGAATCTTCTTAAAAGTAGTGGGGGGGGGGTTATAGAAAAAAGTGATTTTTTTCTAATTCCTTTTTTGCCTGCCATTTATTACAGATGCTAATCAGATGCGATTTCCATTCTCAAGAAGAAGCGACTTCAAGATTCTTCTGCAGACGTGGAGGGGAAGAAAACACACAGAGACAAAAAGAACTGCACACACCACCATAACAAGTTTCCCTGGGGTCTTTGACAATTCCAGGCTTCAGTAAACCTATTTAAAATAAAAGGCATCTTAAAAGTAAAGCTCTTCTGCCTTAAAGATGCACACAGATATAAAAAGTTATTCTCCATGGAAATTGCGCCTTTAAATGACATTTCCCTTTTATGAACAGTTTTATTGCAAAATAGATTTCCTGGAGCTAATTTCATCAGTCGCCTCCACTTGGCGGATACTTTCCGCTGCCTCCCTAACTTCTTGTTATCCGAGTGTGGGTACATTAATTGCTAGATGATGTAAGAGCCTTGGCTCCTCTCCAAAGCCCATCAGCTCGGAGACTCTGCAGCTCGCCGGGACCAGTGGGAAGATGCTAGACCTCTTGCAAGTAGTATTTAAAGCAATATTTCCATTTGATAGATTAAGTGTCTCTGATGGATGTGAGGGATGGTATCTCCAAAGTGTCATTTTAACAAGATGTATATGTTGTTCGACGTATTTCACCAGTCGCTCTAATAATGCATCGCTTTCCCAGAGAAGGAATAAGTGATTAGTAGCACTAATTAGAAAGTTCCCTGAGACAGACTTCGCTTGATAAAGTGTAGCGCGAGCTTTCTGTCGTTAGCAATAATACAATGACTTCAAAGTGGAATCAATCTTAAGTGTGATTGCAGAGATGACATTTAAAAATTATAGGTCTCTTCATTCATGTATTGATTTGTGTCCTAAATTAAACTATGGTGTTTAATAAGAAGAGAAGAAGAAGGGAGAAGGTAGCAGACTGTGTACTTCCCTTGTGAATAACACACGGTTCAGTATTACTCTTTGGTCAATGAATGCTTGTGGAAATGGAGTGACCAGGAATCAGGGGAAGTGTCAGTGAACTGGCTTTGTTAAGACTGGGACCAATCAGCTGTGCTCTTTGGAAACGGAGCCCAAATGCAAACAGATAAGACTGGTTCATGTACGCATGTCCAGCACTTCATGACTAAAAACACCAAGTGATGATTCATATTATTTCATCTATTAAGGTGGATGGGATGCCGGTGGCGCTGTGGGTTAAACCACAGAGCCTAGGACTTGCCGATCAGAAGGTTGGCGGTTCGAATCCCCACGACGGGGTGAGTTTCCGTTGCTCAGTCCCAGCTCCTGCCAACCTAGCAGTTCGAAAGCACATCAAAGTGCAAGTAGATAAATAGGTACCGCTCTGGCGGGAAGGTAAACAGTGTTTCCGTGCGCTGCTCTGGTTTGCCAGAAGCGGCTTAGTCATGCTGGCCACATGACCCGGAAGCTGTACGCCGGCTCCCTCAGCCAATAAAGCGGGATGAGCGCCGCAACCCCAGAGTCGGCCACGACTGGACCTATGATCAGGGGTCCCTTTACCTATTAAAGTGGATAATGAAGCCACAGCGATTTGCATGCAGCAATCCCTCCACTGTTAGAGGCAATATGCCTCTGAATACCAGTTGCTGGGAACCACAGGATGGGAGAGTGCTGCTGTGCTCAGGTCCTACTTGTGGTGAGAGCAGAATGCTGGACCAAATGGGCCTTTGGCCCGATCCATCAGGGCTTGTATGTTCTTCCAAAGAGTCTTGCTGGATCAAACAGAAGGTCCTTTTAGCAGGCCCATTCTGAAAAGAAAACGTGACACTGTTCAGAACTGGTGCAAAGGTTGTCCATACAAGTTTACCGAACCATTTTTGTGCTATTGTTCAGGTTGTCCAGACCCTTCTTCGTGTACCTCCTCCTCTGGAAGTTGACAAAATGAGGACGGGCCTTCTCTGCAATGACTCCCCGTCACTGGAATGCTCTCCCCAGGGAAGTTCGCCTGGTGCCTTCATTATACAGGCATACCTTGGTTTTCGAACGGAATCCATTCCGGAAGTCCGTTCGACTTCCAAAATGTTCGAAAACCAAAGGGCGGCTTCCGATTGGCTGCAGGAGCTTCCTGCACTCAAGCGGAAGCCGCCTCATATGTTTGGCTTCCGAAAAACATTTGAAAACTGGAACACTTACTTCTGAGTTTTCAGTGTTTGGGAGCCAAAACGTACAAGTACCAAGGCGTTCGAGAACCAATGTATGATGGTACACCTTTAGGTGCCAGGCAAAAATGTTCCTTTTTAACCCGGCCTTGATTCATTGACATCCTATGCCCTTTGACATTGATTGATTCATTGACATCCTATGCCCTTTTAAAATGTGGGTTTTTTTGGTGGGGCATTATTGGGTTTTTATTTCGATTATATATTTTGTGGTTTTACATTCTGATTTTGTTCTGTGAACCGCCCTGAGACCTCTGGGTATAGGGCGCTATATAAATTCAATAAATAAATAATGATAATAAATAAACGAGTGCAGGTGCCCCCAGTCTCACCCCACCTCAGTTATAGCCCTGCAGAGCAGTCTTAAGAACATGAAAGTCAGAAGAGCCAAAGGCCTGGCCAGCATATTATTCCCAGAAGCTGTCCATGGGAAGTCTGTGAGCAGAGCCTGAGTGCAACAGCACTCTCTACCCTTGTCCATTCCCAGCAAGTGATAAAAAATAGTGCCTCTGGAAGTAGAGGTAGAACACAGCTGATCCTGGATGAATTTGTCTACAGTGGTACCTCTAGATACGAACGGGATCCGTTCTGCAGCCCCGTTTGCATCTAGAGGTAAATGTAACGAGCAACGGCACGTCTGTGCATGCAGCGCTGCTTTTTGCCGCTTCTGCGCATGCACGTGACGTCATTTTGAGCGTCTGTGCATGCGCAAGTGGTGAAACCCAGAAGTAATGCGCTCCGTTACTTCCGGGTTGCCGCGGAGTGCAGCTCGATTACGCTCAACTCGAAGCGTATTCAACCCGAGGTATGACTGTAATTCTCTTTTGAACCCACACAAAATGGTGGCCATCGCTACATCAGGTGGAACTCTGCACTGTGTGATGAAGTGTGTTATTTTGTTTGTTGGAATCTCCCAGCTTCATTGGAAATCCCTAAGTTACAGCGCGACAAGAACCTTGTTCCGATTTGTAAAAGAATTCAGCTTTGTGATGGAGGAGCAGGAATTTCACCAGGCCCCCTCTCCAACAACATATTTTCCCAGGTGTTAAATGCTAATTAAACCACCCACATGTTTTACCTACAAAGAGAGAACTGAGAGGAGAAAAGGTGAGAAATCCCTTGGTGTGTCTGAAAAGATCAAGGCGAGCAGAAATGAAAATTAACTTGAAAAAGCTTCTAAGGAACACAGTTCAGTTCTGACAAAGGTTACAGACATCAATATTCTACAACAGAAAACTAGCCTATTAAAAAAACAAAACCGGTGTGTTTTAATGCTGCTTATCTGGTACAGAGGTAGAACAATAAGCATTATGGTTTGTGCTGCCTTGGGAAGAGTAACATAAATTTCTGTTAGATTAACTACATTTTGGTTCATGTATTGTTTCACTGGCTCCCAGTATGTTTCTGAGCACAATTCAAAGTGTTGGTGCTGACCTTTAAAGTCCCAAACAGCCTCAGTCCAGTATACCTGAAGGAGCACCTGCACCCCCATCATCCAGCCTGGACACTGAGGTCCAGCGCCGAGGGCCTTCTGGTGGTTCCCTCACTGTAAGAAGCCAAGTTACAGGGAACCATGCAAAGGGCCTTCTCGGTAGTGGCGCCTGCCCTGTGGAACACCCTCCCAGCTGATGTCAAGCAATAAACAACTATTTTACTTTTAAAAGACAACTGAAGGCGGCCCTGTTTAGGGGAGTTTTTAATGTTTGATGCTGTATTGTTTTTAATATTCAGTTGGAAGCTGCCCAGAGTGGCTGGGGAAACCCAGCCAGATGGGCGGGGTATAAATAAATTATTATTATTATTATTATTATTATTATTATTATTATTATTATTAATATGGATTAGGTAGGTGAATTTCTCCCCCATCCCTAACACACACACACACACACACACACACACACACCTTGTAATGGTAATAAGGTAAATGTCCACCCTGCACACCAGAGAATTTTGACAGGATTTTCATGTGCCACGTACCCAGTTCCTGGACCTGTGAACTATCCATCCACAAAGTCCCCATCTTGCTGGGATCCAGTCACAGTTTAGTAGCCCCAACTAAGCCCATAGCTGCCTCTCCTGATTCAGATGTCACAGAGAAACTGAGCTGGGTGTCATCAGCAAATTCAGTGGAGGAAATGGTGCTCTTTAGTACAGGTTTTAAAGCTGCACACAAGGAGAGAGAGAGAGAGAGCTTGTTGGAGAGAGAAGTGGTAAGAACTGTAAATAACTTTATGGAGAGCATAAACAAGTTATGGGCTTGTTTAAAGCTAATGGATGGCGATAGGGAAATGTACTGTGAAAGTCTACTGTAGGAGGAATAGCATAGTAAATCTGTTAGTTTAGTGAGTTTATCCTTCTAAGTGTGGTTTATTGCAAGGCTGTGGTTGCTGCTGAAGAACTTCGTTTTTTTCTTTTCCGTCAAAGACTGTGCCAGAGATTTCCCTTTGTTCCTTGGATCAAAGGTTGCCAACTTACTCCCACCCCCTGCTCCTGTGCCTTTCAGAGCATCTTGATCTACAAATAATAATAAGGAAGAAGCTCTGGTGGGAAATTTCTTGTCTCCTTGGAGAAATGTCACTGCTTCTTGGGAGAAAAGCAATGACAAACCTAGACATCATCTTAAAAAGCAGAGACATCACCTTGCCAACAAAGGTCCGTATAGTTAAAGCCATGGTTTTCCCAGTAGTGATGTATGGAAGTGAGAGCTGGACCATAAAGAAGGCTGATCGTCGAAGAATTGATGCTTTTGAATTATGGTGCTGGAGGAGATTCTTGAGAGTCCCATGGACTGCAAGAAGATCAAACCGATCCATTCTGAAGGAAATCAGCCCGGAGTGCTCACTGGAAGGACAGATCGTGAAGCTGAGGCTCCAGTAACTTGGCCACCTCATGAGAAGAGAAAAGACCCTGATGTTGGGAAAGATTGAGGGCACAAGGAGAAGGGGACGACTGAGGACGAGATGGTTGGACAGTGTTCTCGAAGCTACGAACATGAATTTGACCAAACTGCGGGAGGCAGTGGAAAACAGGAGTGCCTGGCATGCTCTGGTCCATGGGGTCATGAAGAGTCGGACACGACTAAACGACTAAACAACAACAACAACAACAACAGAAATTTCTGTTAGAATAACTGCATTTTGGTTCATGTATTGTTTCAGGAAATATGGATTAGGTAGGTGAATTTCTTCCCCATCCCTAACACCCACCCACACCCACACCTCTAATTTCTCTGTCTACAAATAGGCTGGATAATTTTGAGAGGCTATCTGTGCACAGCTCTAATCACTTCCCTTGATGTACACCACAGGATAGCCTAGAGCAGGGTTTCCCAAACTTGGATCACCAACTGTTCTTGGACTACAACTCCCATCATCCCTAGCTAGCAGGACCCGGGGTCAGGGATGATGGGCATTGTAGTCCAAAAACAGCTGGAGGGCCAAGTCTGGGAAACTCTTGCCTAGATGGTGCCTTGCAGATGTTGGACGACACGTCCCATTGCCTGTGATGATTGCCCATGCTGGCTTGGACGGAAGGATGTTGTTGTTGGACATCTAGTGGACAGCACTACTGTCTCCGGTCAAATAGATTTTGAAGGTTTTTGAAAAGAGTCAAAAACCTGCTCAACAGAGGCAAAAGTAGGAGGAGTACACAAACTACATCTAACTCTTTGAATAGAAGAAGAAGAAGAAGAAGAAGAAGAAGAAGAAGAAGAAGAAGAAGAGGAGGAGGAGGAGGAGGAGGAGGAGGAAGAGGAGTTTGGATTTGACATCCCGCTTTATCACTACCCGAAGGAGTCTCAAAGCAGCTAACATTCTCCTTTCCCTTCCTCCCCCACAACAAACACTCTGTGAGGTGAGTGGGGCTGAGAGACTTCAAGAAGTGTGACTAGCCCAAGGTCACCCAGCAGCTGCATGTGGAGGAGCGGGGAATCGAACCCGGTTGACCAGATTACGAGTCTACCGCTCTTAACCACTACACCACACTGGCTCTTAGGGTGCCATCTGTCTCCAGCTAGTCCTTGCCATGGCTGCATATATTGGCTGCTGCACCAAGTACTTCCTATCACTCGGGCGACGTGGGGCGTCTCATGCCAAACAATATTATAAAAACACAGGAAAAGCAATAGATCTGCATGAAGCTGGGCACTCATGTGAAATTAGAGTTCACTTTGACGCAGGTAATATAAATTTAGTGATTACACATGCCATTCCTTTTTATTAAAATGATCAGGCAATCAGTCTGGATTTCGTGAAACTCAGCAGTCTTACCTGCTTATTTATGGTAACATCAAACAGTGGGCAGTTCTCATTACAGTCTGTAAATAACTAGGGTCATGTCCTTGATAGATGAAATACGGCGGTGCTGGGAGAGGAGGTGTGTCTCCCGGCTAGTCCCTGGGGACTATAAAATGCTCAGAAAATAATTGCCTTTTAATATGATAATATTTGCATTCTTAACTGATCAGGAGCCAACGGCGATCTGCTTGCCCAGTCCTTCCAGGTTGCCAACTCTTTGGGAAAAAAGAAGGAAACCCAAACCTCACAGCGATTGCACATTTACACATGTGGCATGCTGTAAATGCATGCACAATAAATCTAAAACTCCTCATTTGCTCAACTTTGAAGTTGAAGAAGGAGGGGGAAAACCAGTCTGGCCAAACTGCTGAATAACCAGACAAAAGCTGGAATGCAAATGGAACCTTCCCCTTCCCACATATAGCATATCCCTTATAAACAGTAGCGCAGTGGCAAATTCCGAAGTCCAGGGTGCCATCATGACAGCCACAGCCATGCCCCCTCACAGCCACAACCCTTCTAAGATTATACAACCTTCCAATATTGTACAATAAGAATTGAGGATGTATTGCAATGGTCAAGACAGATCTCTACATCTAGCTCCCCAGCTAGATCTACTATTTTCTGTGGCCAAACGATTGAATATTAGGTATTCAGTGGTCTGTGTTTGCCTGAGCTTGAGGATTCTGAGCCCCTGTGTTCTGATTCGATGCATAATATCCAATCACAGAACATTTCGGGATTTGGGGCCTCTGCCATTGGCCCTTAAACTCTGAGTTATGATTCGCAGCTTGGAATTTTATACAGCCAATCATGTTGAAAGTGGGAGTGGCCCAGGCCTTCAGAAATGTATATAAGCAGTTGTCCAGTTGTCCAGTTCTGTTAGTTCAATAAAGGTTCTTGCTGTTATTACTGTGTCTTGCTTCTTGGGAACCCACCTACACTTCAGGGAGTGCTCCAATATATTCTTTCAGAGTGACTTCACCATTTCCCATGAAGTTCCATTGTACATAACAGAACTTGCACCCCATTCCCTTGAAATGGAAGTCCCTCGCATTTTCTGTGTTGCTGAATGCTTAGCTTGGGAGGAGCACATGGTGGCTGAATAGCTCCCCTTTCATGCTGATCGGGTGGCTCTAAGACCCCGTGCAGGGACCCTGTTGCAGAAATAGTATTGGGTCTCCAACCCTTCACAACCCTAGACAACTGCACTGCTGCTTTTAAAGGAAAGGACTACATAGCTCAGATCTGCTTCACATGCAAAAAAATCCCTAGTTCAGTACCTGGGAACTCCAGCTGGGACATGCTTCCTCCTGGAGCCTTGGAGAGTTGCTGGCAGTCAGTGTATCTCAGGAGTAGCCAATGCTTCTGCATATGGAATTGGGATGATGGTGAAGGCATCTAGTCCTTGGCTTCAGGCTTCCACTTTATCCACTTGTATTTTATCCACTCCACTCTCCCTAACATCTAGCACATCCATGTGCTAATCGAACTGACACTGTTTTGCCCGGTGATGTTCCTGCATTGGTTTTTGCTGAGGCCTGGCTTGAGGGACAGAGGTGTCAGACTGACAAGTGAGATATAAAGTACCTAGAGCAGGAATAATAGGGTGAATAAACGAAATGATGGATGAGCTTTCAGAAATGCTGCATCTGCAGATCTAACCCTTCCCTCCCCACGTTGATTATTAGTGATAAGAATGTAACGTTTGGCCTGGAACAATATTTGTTGAGAGCATGGAAATAGAAGTTCCCCATAACTGCTTGCTCCATTTGCAGTGGTGTGGTTCATATATCTATTGGGTAATGACAGTCTTTTGCATGAACGTGGATTTTTCTCTGCCACGCCGACAGGGAACTCATAGCTCCCCAGATGTTGCTAGCCAGGCTGGCTGGGACTGATAGAAGCTAGAGTCTAGCAACATCTAGAAATTAGTTCCTCTTCCCTTGCTCTTTCACCATGCACTGGGCAGCTACAGGTACAATCCCCAGCATCTGCAAGGGATCCCTGTCTGACTGCCAGTCATTGCGTGTCGAGGTCCCCAAATAACTCACAACGCACACTTACCGTATTTTTTGCTCTATAAGACTCACTTTTTTCCTCCTAAAAAGTAAGGGGAAATGTGTGTGCGTCTTATGGAGCGAATGCAGGCTGCACAGCTATCACAGAAGCCAGAACAGCAAGAGGGATTGCTGCTTTCACCAAGGTGGACCAATGGCTTGATTCTGAAGAATGCAGCTTCCTATGGCTTGTACTCAAGGTAGCATTTTGCATGAGTGAAAAGATTTCCACTTATGCAATGGGACTTTCCCTCTTCCCCTGCACACCTCCTAAATGTGTTCTGGATTTTTACTCAGCCCTCTAGAGAATATTTGGGGATGGCGGGAGAAGTGCAGGAGGGGACGGGGCAAGTCCCATCGCAAAAGCAGAAGTTATTCTGTTTGCACATTTATTTAGTTGAATGAAACCTCTCCATTCTGAAGGAAATCAGCCCTGAGTGCTCACTGGAAGGACAGATCCTGAACCTGAGGCTCTAATACTTTGGCCACCTCATGAGAAGAGAAGACTCCCTGGAAAAGACCCTGATTTGGGGAAAGATGGAGGGCACAAAGAGAAGGGGACGGCGGAGAACAAGATGGTTGGGCAGTGTTCTCGAAGCTACCAGCATGAGTTTGACCAAGCTGCGGGAGGCAGTGGAGGACAGAGGTGCCTGGTGTGCTCTGGTCCATGGGGTCACGAAGAGTCGGACACGACTAAACGACTAAACAACAACAACAACTCTCACCAATCAAAACAAACCACATTTCCCAGAATGCTTTGGGGGAAGCCACGGCTCTTTAAAGTAGTATCGTAGTGCTTTAAATGCATGTGTACATGTGGCCTTGGTTTTCCAATCTTAGGTTTAGCTCCACATTTCCGCATCAGTTTGCATTTTTTTTAAAGGTTCTTACCTCATTTCTCCTAACTTACAGATGTGTATGCAAGTTTGCCCAATATACATATTTTTGCAAGAATTTCCCCCCGAATCCACTGCATTTTGTATGTTATTTTTACTCAAGCATACATTTATATGCACACTTAACGCTCACAGCTTCATCTTGTACAGTTACTTGGCTGGAGAATTCTTGCAAAATTGCAAATTTTGGAGATGGCTGTGTGCGTTTTTTATGAAAGTGTGGATTATGTAAGTTCACCTTTAGATGCCAACTGAATCAAATTTCTCCCCCAACATGGCAATTTCCCATCCCACCCATGTTTGCTGGCAGAAGCAGCTCCATGAACGTGGAAGAATGTGCCAAACATTGCTATTCCCCTCCCTGAAATGAAGAGAGAAACTCGTGTAGTGCTGTTTGCACATCAGTCTCCCTCCGGCCCATGAAATCATGGCAGCATCAAAAGAAGTTGCCTTTAAAGGTTGTATCAGATGGTTCTGAAACATACCTAGCATTTTCCTATTAGCAATTCCCCAAAGCAATTCCATTTATCCAAATATGTGGCTATTGCTATGCTGCTGATTATCCTGCTAAACTGTGCTAATGAATGAATCCTTTTCATTATGAATCTTGCTTGTATTTCGTTCTGTTGTACTTTATCTGTTACGTTGCAACAAAAGGAAGGCATTCCCAGAAGAGCAACAACAATGTCCTTCCAGTTATTTTAAGAGGACAACATCAGTGTAATAATCGGAGGCATCCATTAGATGTCATCTTAATATTGGGGGTGGGGATGTCTTTTCCAGCACTTGGCAAAATATTCAGCTTTTTAGCTTGATTCTTCATTTGCACTTCTCACTGAAGGTGTGTGCCGTGCGGCTGTGTGTGCTCAACAACATCTGAAGAAGTTGGAATACATTTGCATCTTAATTACTGCGAATGTATGCAGAGCACCATCTGGGACTCTGCGAGTTGTAATCCAAAGGAACAAGTTGTATTTAAAAGCCATATCAAATGTTTCTGGAATCGAGTGTGTGTTTTCCTATCAGCTGATCAGTTAGAATTCATAAACATAGTTCGATGCATGCTCTCCTTGATAATGTACACGAACACTTAGCACATGGTGGTCTATGAACATTTTTTAATTTGACATCCTAACCAGAGGTGTGGCCAAGATCCGCCCCCCCCCCCAGCAGAGGCTTTGGGGGAGAAACAAATCAGTTCAGTGAGAAATAAAACCACAAAATACATGATAAAAATATAAACAACAACCCAATAGCCCCCCCTCCCCAAATTTTAAAAGGGCATAGGATGTAAATCAGATTAACCAACCTGGCTAAAAAAGAAAGTTTTTGCCCAGCACCTAAAAGTGTATAATGAAGGCGCCAGACGAACTTCCCTGGGGAGAGCATTCCATAGAGGGGGAGCCACTGCAGAGAAGGCCCTGTTCTCGTGTTGCCACCCTTCGAGGAGGAGGCACACGAAGAAGGGCCTCAGAAGATGATCTCAGGGTCCGGGTAGGTTTCATATGGAAAGAGGTGGTACTTGAGGTATTGCGGTCCTGAGTTAAGGTACTCACTGAAAGCTGTAAAGTAAAGGTAAAGGCACCCCTGACCATTAGGTCCAGTCATGGCCAACTCAGGTGGCGCTCATCTCGCTTTATTGGCCGAGCTTCCAGGTCATGTGGCCAGCATGACTAAGCCGCTTCTGGCGAATCAGAGCAGTGCATGGAAACGCCATTTACCTTCCTGCCGGAGCGGTACCTATTTATCTACTTGTACTTTGACATGCTTTCAAACTGCTAGGTGGGCAGGAGCAGGGACTGAGCAATGGGAGCTCACCCAGTCGCAGGGATTCGAATCGCCGACCTTCTGATTGGTAAGTCCTAGGCTCTGCGGTTTAACCCACAGCGCCACCTGAGGTGATAACAAATCATGCCAGATATTGAGTTGAGAATCCATACATTGCAAGGGCTATCAGAAAGAGAGCAAGCGAGGGCAATGTAAATGGAAAAGCAACAATTTCCCCCCGTGAAATGCTGAAAATAAAACTGAGAAGGGTTTCCAAATGCTGACCAATTTCACCCTTTTCTGCAGTTCCAAACATCTGGAACACCACAGCAGAACTGGAGAGGGGGGAACTGATCCACCAGTAAGGGAAGCCAAAGAGCTTCTTGCCATGTATAATAAGAATTCAAATTGTAACTCAAGACTCTGTAGTATAATGAAAATCTCAATGCACCAAGCACACCAGCCTATATAGTTGATAAACAAACATGCATCATGAAGAACACAATTCACTGTAATGACAACAGCATTGTACAAATTAAATAGCATAGTCCATAATCAATGGAGGTTTTTGTGTGGGATGAAAAAATATGTGCAAGGAGGGAATAATATCAGCCTTCAGCTGCAAGATGCAGGACGACAAGTGCAATGACCAGTCATTGTGAAAGGTTTCACTGCCACAAGCAAAGCAGAATATAGATACTCCATACTGCATAGCTCACATAACATATAAGTGATTGTTTGATGTACACAGTGGTGGAGCTTCATGCTCTGGCACAGGGGGGGTGGAGAGCAGGCGGGGTGGGGCTGGTGTGTGTCCCAGGGGTGTGGCACCCAGCGCGGGCGAAGGGGGGGCAGTTGCGATGGCACCCCTCCGGGATCATGCTGCTGGGGGTGGTGCATTCCCCCCACATGCCTCTTCCTCCACCAGTGGATGTACATGCAGTAGTATTTGATTATACAGGACATATCACATGCAGTGGTAAATAGTATTAATCAGTAGACTTGTAAAAATAGTTACTATTTTATCAGCATTTCCTTATTTTTTGGTGCATTAACCGCAATTGGGACAGTACTCGTATGTATTTTGTGCTTTTATCTTGTTTTTTTTTATAATGATGATGATGATGTTAATTTATTTATACCCCGCCCATCTGGCTGGGTTTCATCTGGCAGCTTCCAACAAAGTATTAAAATACAGTGGTCTGTTAAACATTAAAAACTTCCCTAAACAGGGCTGCTTTCAGATGTCTTCTAAAAGTCTGGTAGTTGTTCTTCTCTTTGACATCTGGTGGGAGGGCGTTCCACAGGGCGAGTGCCACTACCGAGAAGGCCCTCTGCCTGGTTCCCTGTAACTTGGCTTCTTGCAGGGAGGGAATCACCAGAAGGCCCTCGGCGCTGGACCTCAGTGTCCGGGCTGGATGATGGGGTGAAGAAGCTCCTTTAGGTATACTGGACCGAGGCCATTTAGGGCTTTAAAGGTCAGCACCAACACTTTGAATTGTGCTTGGAAATGTACTGGGAGTCAATATAGATCTTTCAAGACCGGTAAATAACTGTTCATGTTCTCTGTAGCCTCTCATGTGAGTGTTTAACCTTAGATCATGTGAAGGTATTCAGTTGCAAATCTCCATCTTGAAGGGAGTTGCCTGTTATTCTTTCTCTGGATGCTGCAGAGACAACAAAGGATGTGATAATAAAGATCTCTCCAGGAGCTGCATAACCTTAGGTTCGATGCAGGCTAATGCAAGCTATGGGAGAGATAGAGCACTGGTATTGTAATTATGTTATATATTTAAGAAGTCAAACCTATGCTTGAATTTGCATATGCTCTACACAACTTTCTGGGTGTATCATTGACTGTTTTGTACCAGTTTTTTTTTTAAAAGAATTTCTGGCTAGTAAAGCTTTGAATCATAATTCTGGATTTGGACAATTTTCCCCCCAAAAGGAGCCAGCTTTTATGCATCCAATTGCTTCATACTGCACAATATTCATATCTGCAATATGCAGAAGGTCCCAGGCTCAATTCCTGACACCTCCAGGTACAGTTAGGAAAGTCTCCTCCTTGAAACTTGAAAGCCTTTGATAGTCAGTGTGAACAATACTGAGCTCGATGAAAGCAGAATTTTAGGATGCAACATAGCATCTTCACATATCTTCCTCTTAGATCACTCACTTAAACACGTACTTGTCTATTCCTTCTAATTTTAATGGTCCCCTTTTCTGCTGCAATAAGAGATGGCTGATTGCTTAGAGCAGAGAAAAGTCTTTCCCCCCTCCCCCTTCCTTTTCAGAAAGCATTAACATAATGAAAAGAGTGACACTCCTCCATTTAACTGATGCGTCAACATGGCAGTTGTAAGACACTTGCATTCTTTGGTGATAATGGCATTAGCACTTTACAAGCCCCCCAAAATATGCCTGCAGATATTGATGGGGTTTTAATTCTCCCCTTCTAGTTTTAATGGATCTCTCCCCCCCCCCGTTACAATAACTCCCCCCAAACAAATTGCATATTTTCTTCTACTGTGAATTGTGAAAACTAGATAAAATGGACTGTTCACGGGAAATTATGTTCTTAAGCTGGTTTCTAAAAGGTTCAAACATCAGCTATATAAACCTATTAAAATACTACGATTGTTTGAGAAAGGTGGAGGTCATTTATACAGAACGAGCTGCTCAAAGCATGGCTGTTTTCAGGGCAATTCAGTGACGGATTCAAGAGGGGGGGAAAGAGTTGGAAAGATTTATATTGCCCAGTATTAGAACTCTTGAATATATTCTAAGGCAGGCATGGTGAACCTCAATCCCAGGGGGGAAATGCAGATTTCTGGGCGGGGGATCCAGTCCAGGAGGTGGCATGGGTTTTCATCTTCCTCCTCCTCTTAAGTCTCAGAACTCAATATGGTAGAGAATGGGGCCAGAACCAGAATTAGTTGCCTCTGCTTATCCTTGGCTTGAGACTCTCCATGGCTGTTCTCAGGCCCTGCTCTGAAACCTCCTTGAGTGCTTTGGCTGGAATGTGTCCTTGAAATGTGGTATTTCTTCGCAATTGCCCAGATGGAATGACGTGTGCATGTATAAAACACCAACATTTGCATTGCTGGAATGTAGCCTACTGTACAAGAATGTGGAAAACGGACTTGTTTAGTCATTTAGTCGTGTCCGACTCTTCGTGACCCCCTGGACCAGAGCACGCCAGGCACTCCTGTCTTCCACTGCCTCTCGCAGTTTGGTCAAACTCATGCTGGTAGCTTCAAGAACACTGTCCAACCATCTCATCCTCTGTCATTCCCTTCTCCTTGTGCTGTCCATCTTTCCCAACATCAGGGGCTTTCCAGGGAGTCTTCTCTTCTCATGAAGTTGCCGAAGTATTGCAGCCTCAGCTCCAGGATCTGTCCTTCAAGTGAGTACTCAGGGCTGATTTCCTTCAGAATGAATAGATTTGATCTTCTTGCAGTCCATGGAACTCTCAAGAGTCTCCTCCAGCACCATAATTCAAAAGCATCAATTCTTTGGCGATCAGCCTTCTTTATGGTCCAACTCTCACTTCCATACATTACTACTGGGAAAACCATAGCTTGAACTATACGGACGTTTGTCAGCAAGGTGATATCTCTGCTTTTTAAGATGCTGTTTAGAAATAGGTGAATCTTGATGATGAAGCTGTGGGGCCACTTTCCCTGTGAAACCAGCTAGCAGTAAGGAAACAACGTTGAAGATAATGCAGAAATAGTACTTAACTTCCATATGTGCATAACTATACTTCAGCTATATGCTGGTGAGGGTATGGGGGGGAGAGGCAGCTATAGGCACTTGTGGTGGACATGCTAAGCACTTTCTGGATAGCTCAGTTGTTTACAGCATGGTGTTGGTAATGCCAAGGTTGCAGGTTTGATCCTTGTATGGGATTGCTGCATATTCCTGCATTGCAGGGGGTTGGACTAGATGATTTTTTTGGATGCGGGTGGCACTGTGGTCTAAACCACTGA